>NC_092337.1:171355833-171994166 GCF_046630445.1 Rutidosis leptorrhynchoides
AAAGTTCTTGAAGCAGAATCATGACACGAAAACAATTTCAAGTAAGATTTCCACTCGAAATAAGATTGTTATAGTTATAGAAATTGAATTAAAGTTTGAATATGATTATTACTTTGTATTAAAAAGATAACCTACTGTAAGTAACAAAGGTTTCTTGATCTTGGATGATTACTTGGAATGGATTTAGAAAACTTGGAAGTAAACTTGCAATCTTGGAAGTATTCTTGATTTTATGAAACTAGAACTTTTGGAATTTATGAAGAACACTTAGAACTTGAAGATAGAACTTGAGAGAGATCAATTAGATGAAGAAAATTGAAGAATGAAAGTGTTTGTAAGTGTTTTTGGTCGTTGGTGTATGGATTAGATATAAAGGATATGTAATTTTGTTTTCATGTAAATAAGTCATGAATGATTACACATATTTTTGTAATTTTATGAGATATTTCATGCTAGTTGCCCAATGATGGTTCCCACATGTGTTAGGTGACTCACATGGGCTGGTAAGAGCTGATAATTGGAGTGTATATACCAATAGTACATACATCTAAAAGCTGTGTATTGTACGAGTACGAATACGGGTGTAATTGTAAGCGTTTTTGTTAAGTAGAAGTATTTTGATAAGTGTATTGAAGTCTTTCAAAAGTGTATGAATACATATTAAAACACTACATGTATATACATTTTAACTGAGTCGTTAAGTTATCGTTAGTCGTTACATGTAAATGTTGTTTTGAAACCTTTAGGTTAACGATCTTATTAAATGTTGTTAACCCAATGTTTATAATATCAAATTAGATTTTAAATTATTATATTATCATGATATTATGATGTACGAATATCTCTTAATATGATCTATATACGTTAAATGTCGTTACAACGATAATCGTTACATATATGTCTCGTTTAAAAATCATTAAGTTAGTAGTCTTATTTTTACATATGTAGTTCATTGTTAATACACTTAATGATATATTTACTTATCATTTAACATAATTAACCAAGTATATCAATATCTTAATATTATTCATATGTACCTAGTAAGACGTTATAACGATAATCGTTATATATATCGTTTTCGAGTTTCTTAATTTAATAGTCTCATTTTTATGTATATAACTCATTGTTAAAATACCTAATGAGATACATACTTATAATAAAATCATGTTAACTATATATATAACCATATATATGTCATCGTATAGTTTTTACAAGTTTTAACGTTCGTGAATCACCGGTCAACTTGGGTGGTCATTTGTCTATATGAAACCTATTCCAATTAATCAAGTCTTAATAAGTTTGATTGCTTAACATGTTGGAAACACTTAATCATGTAAATATCAATTTCATTTAATATATATAAACATGGAAAAGTTCGGGTCACTACAGTACCTACCCGTTAAATAAATTTTGTCCCGAAATTTTAAGCTGTTGAAAGTGTTGACGAATCTTCTAGAAATAGATGCGGGTATTTCTTCATCATCTGATCTTCATGCTCCTAGGTGAACTCAGGTCCTCTACGATCATTCCATCAAACCTTAACAATCGGTATCTTGTTTTGTTTAAGTCTCTTAACCTCACGATCCATTATTTCGACGGGTTCTTCAATGAATTGAAGTTTTTCATTGATTTGGATTTCGTCCAACGGAATAATGAGATCTTCTTTAGCAAAACATTTCTTCAAATTTGAGACGTGGAAAGTGTTATGTACAGCCGCGATTTGTTGAGGTAGCTCCAGTTGGTAAGCTACTGGTCCGACACGATCTATAATCTTGAATGGTCCAATGTACCTTGGATTTAGTTTCCCCCGTTTACCAAATCGAACAACGCCTTTCCAAGGTGAAACCTTAAGCATGACCATTTCTCCAATTTCAAACTCTATATCTTTTCTTTTACTGTCCGCGTAGCACTTTTGTCGACTCTGGGCGGTTTTCAATCTTTGTTGAATTTGGATGATTTTCTCGGTAGTTTCTTGTATTATCTCCTGACCCGTAATCTGTCTATCCCCCATTTCACTCCAACAAATCGGAGACCTGCACTTTCTACCATAAAGTGCTTCAAACGGAGCCATCTCAATGCTTGAATGTTAGCTATTGTTGTAGGAAAATTCTGCTAACAGTAGATGTCGATCCCAACTGTTTCCGAAATCAATAACACATGCTCGTAGCATGTCTTCAAGCGTTTGTATCGTCCTTTCACTCTGCCCATCATTTTGTGGATGATAGGCAGTACTCATGTCTAGACGAGTTCCTAATGCTTGCTGTAATGTCTACCAGAATCTTGAAATAAATCTGCCATCCCTATCAGAGATAATAGAGATTGGTATTCCATGTCTGGAGATGACTTGCTTCAAATACAGTCGTGCTAACTTCTCCATCTTGACATCTTCTCCTATTGGCAGGAAGTGTGCTGATTTGGTGAGACGAGCAACTATTACCCAAATAGTATCAAAACCACTTGCAGTCCTTGGCAATTTAGTGATGAAATCCATGGTAATGTTTTCCCATTTCCATTCCGGGATTTCGGGTTGTTGAAGTAGACCTGATGGTTTCTGATGCTTCGCTTTGACCTTAGAACACGTCAAACATTCCCCTACATATTTAGCAACATCGGCTTTCACACCTGGCCACCAAAAATGTTTCTTGAGATCCTTGTACATCTTCCCCGTTCCAGGATGTATTGAGTATCTAGTTTTATGAGCTTCTCTAAGTACCATTTCTCTCATATCTCCAAATTTTTGTACCCAAATCCTTTCAGCCCTATACCGGGTTCCATCTTCCCGAATATTAAGATGCTTCTCTGATCCTTTGGGTATTTCATTCTTTAAATTTCTCTCTTTTAAAACTCCTTGTTGCACCTCCTTTATTTGAGTAGTAAGGTTATTGTGAATCATTATATTCATAGATTTTACTCGAATGGGTTCTCTGTCCTTTCTACTCAAGGCGTCGACTACCACATTTGCCTTCCCCGGGTGGTAACGAATCTCAAAGTCATAATCATTCAACAATTCAATCCACCTACGCTGCCTCATGTTCAGTTGTTTCTGATTAAATATGTGTTGAAGACTTTTGTGGTCGGTATATATAATACTTTTGACCCCATATAAGTAGTGCCACCAAATCTTTAATGCAAAAACAACCGCGCCTAATTCCAAATCATGTGTCGTATAATTCTGTTCGTGAATCTTCAATTGTCTAGATGCATAAGCAATTACTTTCATTCGTTGCATTAATACACAACCGAGACCTTGCTTTGAGGCGTCACAATATATCACAAAATCATCATTCCCTTCAGGTAATGACAATATAGGTGCCGTAGTTAACTTTTTCTTTAAAAATTGAAACGCTTTCTCTTGTTCATCTTTCCATTCAAATTTCTTCCCTTTATGCGTTAATGCAGTCAAGGGTTTTGCTATTCTGGAAAAGTCTTGGATGAACCTTCTGTAGTAACCAGCTAGTCCTAAAAACTGGCGTATGTGTTTCGGAGTTTTCGGGGTTTCCCACTTTTCAACAGTTTCTATCTTTGCCGGATCCACCTTAATACCTTCTTTGTTCACTATGTGACCGAGTAATTGAACTTCTTCCAACCAAAATGCATACTTTGAAAATTTAGCGTACAATTCTTCCTTTCTCAATACTTCTAACACCTTTCTCAAATGTTCACCGTGTTCTTGGTCATTATTTGAGTAAATAAGTATGTCATCAATGAAAACAATGACAAACTTGTCAAGGTATAGTCCACACACTCAGTTCATAAGGTCCATGAACACAGCTGGTGCATTAGTTAAACCAAACGGCATGACCATAAACTCGTAATGACCGTAACGTGTTCTGAAAGCAGTCTTTGGAATATCATCTTCTTTCACCCGCATTTGATGATACCCGGAACGTAAGTCAATCTTTGAATAAACAGACGAGCCTTGTAGTTGATCAAATAAGTCGTCGATTCTCGGTAGTGGGTAGCGGTTCTTGATGGTAAGTTTGTTCAACTCTCGGTAGTCGATACACAACCTAAATGTACCATCTTTCTTCTTGACAAACAAAACAGGTGCTCCCCACGGTGATGTGCTTGGTCGAATGAAACCATGCTCTAAAATTTCTTGTAATTGGCTTTGCAGTTCTTTCATCTTGCTGGGTGCGAGTCTGTAAGGAGCACGAGCTATTGGTGTAGCTCCTGTTACAAGATCTATTTGAAATTCAACGGATCGATGTGGGGGTAATCCCGGTAATTCTTTCGGAAATACATCGGTAAATTCTTTTGCGACGGGAACATCATTGATGCTCTTTTCTTCAGTTTGTACTTTCTCGACATGTGCTAGAACAGCATAGCAACCTTTTCTTATTAGTTTTTGTGCCTTCAAATTACTAATAAGATGTAGCTTCGTGTTGCCCTTTTCTCCGTACACCATTAAGGGTTTCCTTTTTCTCGTATAATGCGAATTGAATTTTTGTAACAAACGATCTCTGCTTTCACTTCTTTCAACCAGTCCATATCGATTATCACATCAAAACTCCCTAACTCTACTGGTATCAAGTCAATCTTAAATGTTTCGCTAACCAGTTTAATTTCTCGATTCCGACATATATTATCTGCTGAAATTAATTTACCATTTGCTAATTCGAGTAAAAATTTACTATCCAAAGGCGTCAATGGACAACTTAATTTAGCACAAAAATCTCTACTCATATAGCTTCTATCCGCACCCGAATCAAATAAAACGTAAGCAGATTTATTGTCAATAAGAAACGTACCCGTAACAAGCTCCGGGTCTTCCTGTGCCTCTGCCGCATTAATATTGAAAACTCTTCCGCGGCCTTGTCCATTCGTGTTCTTCTAGTTCGGGTAATTTCTAATAATGTGGCCCGGTTTTCCACATTTATAACAAACTACATTGGCATAACTTGCTCTGACACTACTTGCTCCGCCATTACTCGTTCCAACACCATTTGTTCTTTTCGTTCTGTTAACCCCTGGTCCGTAAACCTCACACTTCACCGCGCTATGACCATTTCTTTTACACTTGTAGCAAAATTTGGTGCAGAACCCCGAGTGATACTTTTCACACCTTTGGCATAGCTGCTTCTGATTGTTGTTGTTGTTGCGGTTATTATTGTTGTTAAGATGATTGTTGTAGTTGTTGTTGTTGTTGTTGTTGTTGTTGTTGTTGTTGTTGTTGTTGTTGTTGTTGTTGTTGTTGTTGTTGTTGTTGGACCGTTTGTTGTAGTTGCGATTGATGTTGCGATTGTTAGGATAGTTGGTGCGATTATTGTTGTAATTGCTGTTGTTGTATTGGTGATTCTTATCACCGTTTTCCTCCCACTTTCTTTTGACTTGCTTCACATTGGCCTCTTCAGCCGCCTGTTCTTTAATTCTTTCCTCAATCTGGTTCACTAGTTTGTGAGCCATTCTACATGCCTGTTGTATGGAGGCGGGCTCGTGTGAACTTATATCTTCTTGGATTCTTTCCGATAATCCTTTCACAAACGCGTCGATCTTCTCTTTCTCATCTTCGAACGCTCCCGGACACAATAGGCACAATTCTGTGAATCGTCTTTCATACATGGTAATATCAAATCCTTGGGTTCGTAACCCTCTAAGTTCTGTCTTGAGCTTATTGACCTCGGTTCTGGGACTGTACTTCTCGTTCATCAAGTGCTTGAATACTGACCACGGTAGTGCGTAAGCATCATCTTGTCCCACTTGCTGTAGATAGGTATTCCACCATGTTAACGCAGTACCTGTGAAGGTATGCGTAGCGTACTTCACTTTGTCCTCTTCAGTACATTTACTTATGGCAAACACCGATTTGACCTTCTCGGTCCACCGTTTCAATCCGATTGGTCCTTCGGTTCCATCAAATTCCAAAGGTTTGCAGGCAGTGAATTCTTTGTAGGTGCATCCTACACGATTTCCTGTACTGCTAGATCCAAGGTTATTGTTGGTATGTAGCGCAGCATGTACTGCGGCTATGTTTGAAGCAAGAAAGGCACGAAATTCCTCTTCGCTCATATTCAAGGTGTGTCGAGTAGTTGGTGCCATTTCCTTCAAAATAGTCAAATGAAACAAGTTAATCATACAGAATATTAAGAGTAGTCAATAGTATCTCGTAGCATAATATGAACTCATTTATAAAAGCTTTTTCTTCATATTAGCGTTTTATAAGTTTAAATTCGGGTAGTACCTACCCGTTAAGTTCATACTTAGTACCTAATATATAATTCAACTACTACAATTCTATATGAAAAACTGATTATAATAATATTTCGCGTTCAAACTTTTACACAATATTTTACAAACTTACAATACCGCTTATTTTACATATCGCATGAAATGTAGAACACAATAAATTTGATACAAGATGGTTGTGAAGATAATTCTAGCTAGTACACAAGTCGTTCAGCAAAGGCAATAAAGAAACGTAATTCATACGTCCAGAAACAAGTCATGCATTCTGGTTTTACTAGGACTACTTCCCATCCTTGGTCTTGTGGAACATAACCGTTATGGTCGTTGATAAGACAGCGTGTTGTAACGTCGTCAAAGGGACGAAGGTTACGTAATGACCAACAGTCTCGTAATAACCTAAAAACCTCATTTCTTACCCCAATTACCGACTCCGTCACTTGTGGGAACGTTTTGTTTAATAGTTGTAGCCCGATATTCTTTTTCTCACTCTGGTGAGAAGCGAACATTACTAACCCGTAAGCGTAACATGCTTCTTTATGTTGCATGTTAGCCGCTTTTTCTAAATCATGAAGTCATATATTCGGATACATTGAGTCAAAATAATTTCTTAACCCGTTGCGTAAAATAGCGTTTGGGTTCCCCGCAATATATGCGTCAAAGTAAACACATCGCAACTTATGGATTTCCCAATGTGATATCCCCCATCTTTCGAATGAAAGCCTTTTATAAACCAAGGCATTCTTGAAACGTTCTTCGAATGTCTTACAAACTGATCTCGCCTTAAATAGTTGTGCCGAGGAATTCTGACCGACTCTAGACAAGATTTCATCAATCATGTCCCCGGGTAGGTCTCTTAAAATATTGGGTTGTCTATCCATTTTGTGTTTTTATACTGTAAAATAGACAAGAGTTAGATTCATAAAAAAAATACTTATTAATACAAGCAATTTTTACATATATCATAAAGCATAAGCACACTATATTACATATATTACACCACACGAATACAACTATCTTATTCCGACTCGCTCGTTTCTTCTTCTTCGATTTTGGTTCGTTTTGCCAAGTTTCTAGGGATATATGATGTTCCCCTAATATGAGCCGTCGTTTTCCACATTGGTTTAGAAAAACCTGGTGGTTTAGAGGTTCCCAGGTTATTGTCACAACTTAAGAAATACGGGTGTTGACGATACATATAAAGTTCATCGGGTTTGGAATCAAATTTCTCTATTTTTATGCCCTTTCTCTTATTGTTCTCTTTTGCCTTATTAAATTGTGTTGGGGTAATTTCTATAACATCATCAGAATCCTTGTCGGGATCCGATTCATCGGAGAATTGGTAATCCTCCCAATACTTTGCTTCCTTGGCGGAAACACCATTGACCATAATTAACTTTGGTGGGTTGGTTGAGGATTTTCTTCTACTTAACCGTTTTATTATTTCCCCCACTGGTTCTATTTCTTCTTCCGGTTCCGATTCTTCTTCCGATTCCGACTCTTCTTCCGGTTCCGACTCTTCTTCCGGTTCCTCTTCGGGAACTTGTGAATCAGTCCACGAATCATTCCAATTTACATTTGACTCTTCATTATTATTAGGTGAGTCAATGGGACTTGTCTAGAGGTAGACATCTATCACATAATATCAAACACGTTAAGAGATTAATATATCACATAATATTCACATGTTAAAAATATATAGTTTCCAACAAAATTTGTTAAGCAATCATTTTTCAAGTAAACACAGTCGAAGTCCAGACTCACTAATGCATCCTAACAAATTCGATAAGACACACTAATGCAAAATTCTGGTTCTCTAAGACCAACGCTCGGATACCAACTTAAATGTCCCGTTCTTATTGATTAAAAACGTTCCATATTAATTGATTTCGTTGCGAGGTTTTGACCTCTATATGAGACGTTTTTTTTTTCCAAAGACTGCATTCATTTTTAAAACAAACCATAACCTTTATTTCATAAATAAAGGTTTAAAAAGCTTTACGTAGATTATCAAATAATGATAATCTAAAATATCCTGTTTACACACGACCATTACATAATGGTTTACAATACAAATATATTACATCGAAATCAGTTTCTTGAATGCAGTTTTTACACAATATCATACAAACATGGACTCCAAATCTTATCCTTATTTTAGTATGCAACATCGGAAGCTCTTAGTATTCACCTAAGAATAAACATGCTTTAAACGTCAACAAAAATGTTGGTGAGTTATAGGTTTAACCTATATATATCAAATCGTAACAATAGACCACAAGAATTCATATTTCAATACACATCCCATACATAGAGATAAAAATCATTCATATAGTGAACACCTGGTAACCGACATTAACAAGATGCATATTTAAGAATATCCCCATCATTCCAGGACACCCTTCGGATATGATATAAATTTCGAAGTACTAAAGCATCTGGTACTTTGGATGGGCTTTGTTAGGCCCAATAGATCTATCTTTAGGATTCGCGTCAATTAGGGTGTCTGTTCCCTAATTCTTAGATTACCAGACTTAATAAAAAGGGGCATATTCGATTTCGATAATTCAACCATAGAATGTAGTTTCACATACTTGTGTCTATTTTGTAAATCATTTATAAAACCTGCATGTATTCTCATCCCAAAAATATTAGATTTTAAAAGTGGGACTATAACTCACTTTCACAGATTTTTACTTCGTCGGGAAGTAAGACTTGGCCACTGGTTGATTCATGAACCTATAACAATATATACATATATATCAAAGTATGTTCAAAATATATTTACAATACTTTTAATACATTTTGATGTTTTAAGTTTATTAAGTCAGCTGTCCTCGTTAGTAACCTACAACTAGTTGTCCACAGTTAGATGTACAGAAATAAATCGATAAATATTATCTTGAATCAATTCACGACCCAGTGTATACGTATCTCAGTATTGATCACAACTCAAACTATATATATATATTGGAATCAACCTCAACCCTATATAGCTAACTCCAACATTCACATATAGCGTGTCTATGGTTGTTCCGTAATATATATATATAGATGGGTCGACATGATAGGTCGAAACATTGTATACATGTCTATGGTATCTCAAGATTACATAATATACAATATAAGTTGATTAGGGTATGGTTGGAATAGATTTATTACTAACTTTCACGTAGGTAAAATGAGTAGTTTTTATCAATCTTGTTTTACTCGCCATTTATTCGTTTCTAATCCGTTTTGAGTGATTCCAGTGGCCACGGTTTAGTATTGAACTTAAATCTATGAATCTAAATAGAAAAAGTATAAGTTTATAGTCAGAAATGCAAGTTACAAGTTATTTCTGAAAGAGGTAGTCATTTCCGTCGAAAGAACGACATCTTGATGACCATTTTGAAAAACAAACTTTCACTTTGAGTTTAACCATGATTTTTGGATATAGTTTCATGTTCATAAGAAAAATCATTTTTCCAGAAGTATAGCTTTTAAATCAAAGTTCTTCTTAGCTTTTAATTATCCCAACCAAAACAGCCCCCGATTTTACTACGACGGCGTATATCCAGTTTTATGGTGTTTATCGTGTTTCCAGGTTTTAAATCATTAAGTTAGCATATAATATAGATATAGAACATGTGTTTAGTTGATTTTAAAAGTCTATTTAGAAGGATTAACTTTATTTGCGAACAAGTTTATAATTAACTAAACTATGTTCTAGTGATTACAAGTTTATAACGTTGAATAAGATAGCTTTTTATGTATGAATCGAATGATGTTATGAATATCATTACTACCTCAAGTTCCTTGGATAAACCTACTGTAAATGAGAAAAATGGATCTAGCTTCAAAGGATCCTTGGATGGCTTGAAAGTTCTTGAAGCAGAATCATGACACGAAAACAATTTCAAGTAAGATTTCCACTCGAAATAAGATTGTTATAGTTATAGAAATTGAATTAAAGTTTGAATATGATTATTACCTTGTATTAGAAAGATAACCTACTGTAAGTAACAAAGGTTTCTTGATCTTGGATGATTACTTGGAATGGATTTAGAAAACTTGGAAGTAAACTTGCAATCTTGGAAGTATTCTTGATTTTATGAAACTAGAACTTTTGGAATTTATGAAGAACACTTAGAACTTGAAGATAGAACTTGAGAGAGATCAATTAGATGAAGAAAATTGAAGAATGAAAGTGTTTGTAGGTGTTTTTGGTCGTTGGTGTATGGATTAGATATAAAGGATATGTAATTTTCTTTTCATGTAAATAAGTCATGAATGATTACTCATATTTTTGTAATTTTATGAGATATTTCATGCTAGTTTCCAAATGGTGGTTCCCACATGTGTTAGGTGACTCACATGGTCTGCTAAGAGCTAATCATTAGAGAGTATATACCAATAGTACATACATCTAAAAGCTGTGTATTGTACGAGTACGAATACGGGTGCATACGAGTAGATTTGTTGATGAAACTGAACGAGGATGTAATTGTAAGCATTTTTGTTAAGTAGAAGTATTTTGATAAGTGTCTTGAAGTCTTTCAAAAGTGTATGAATACATATTAAAACACTACATGTATATACATTTTAACTGAGTCGTTAAGTCATCGTTAGTCGTTACATGTAAATGTTGTTTTGAAACTTTTAGGTTAACGATCTTGTTAAATGTTGTTAACCCAATGTTTATAATATCAAATGAGATTTTAAATTATTATATTATCATGATATTATGATGTACGAATATCTCTTAATATGATCTATATACATTAAATGTCGTTACAACGATAATCGTTACAAATATGTCTCGTTTAAAAATCATTAAGTTAATAGTCTTATTTTTACATATGTAGTTCATTGTTAATACACTTAATGATATATTTACTTATTATTTAACATAATTAACCAAGTGTATCAATATCTTAATATGATTCATATGTACCTAGTAAGACGTTATAACGATAATCGTTATATATATCGTTTTCGAGTTTCTTAATTTAATAGTCTCATTTTTATGTATATAACTCATTGTTAAAATACCAAATGAGATTCATACTTATAATAAAATCATGTTAACTATATATATAACCATATATATGTCATCGTATAGTTTTTACAAGTTTTAACGTTCGTGAATCACCGGTCAACTTGGGTGGTCATTTGTCGATATGAAACCTATTCCAATTAATCAAGTCTTAATAAGTTTGATTGCTTAACATGTTGGAAACACTTAATCATGTAAATATCAATTTCATTTAATATATATAAACATGGAAAAGTTCGGGTCACTACAGAGACTAATATGCAAAAGTCAACAAAAGTCAATTTGACTCAAAATGATTCCCAAAATTTATACATGACTATTATATAGTTTAAATAGTTTTATATTTTTTAATATTTTTAAAAGATTTATTAGAGTAAATAATATTATTCATTTATTAATAAATAAAACTTTATATAAAAATATACTTTTATATATTTTAAGTAATAAAGTTCATTAATATCATAAAAAATATTATGATAGGTTTTATTAAGGTAAATTTATTATTTGTATTACATATTTATTTGATAAAATAAGATTGATAGTAATAATAAATAAAAGTTGTATTATTTTGTAATAATAATTATTATTATTCTATTAATAAAAATGTCAATATTTATATTCACTAAAAAATGATCTTATGATAAAATGATAATTCTAATTATAATAACTTTAATATTTACGATACTTTTTAATATTAACTTTTAAAATAATAATTTTATTTAAAATGATAATAATAATGATATTTTATAATTACAATAACATTTCATTTAAAATGATAATTTTTGTTAAAATGATAGTTTTAATACTAACGATACTTTTAATAATAATATTAATAATAAAAATAATAAGAACGATAATTTTATCTAAATCAATATCTTACAATATTTTAATTTTCATCAGGATACCATACTCATTATTCCCTAATCAATTCATTTAATAGCTTTTAATCGTCTTTTATATCGCGTTCATGTTAATGATAATAATAGTAATAATATTAATTAGGTGTTACTAATATTAGTTTTTAATTATAATAATACTAATGATAATAAATATTATAATAATATTAATGATAATACTAATTATAACTTTAACGATAATAACGATAATAATAAAAATAATAATTTTTTTATGTTAATACTTTTTATAGATAATAATAATAATAATAATAATAATAATAATAATAATAATAATAATAATAATAAAAATAATAATAATAATAATAATAATAAAAATAATAATAATAATAATAATATTAATAATAATAATAATAATAATAATAATAATAATAATAATAATAATAATAATAATAATAATTAGATAAAAACTAGAACGACGATAATAACGACGATAATAATAATCATTTTTAATAATAATACAAAAAAATTCAGTTGACTATAACTTCAAATCTGTTCATCGAAATCATTCGATATCTAAATGAAAAGTTCTTAATTTTTCGCTAGCTTTCCAACGACATGCATATCTTATACTTATCTCAACCGCATATGTAACTAAATCAGGATTCAACATAATCTATCTAATGGCAATATTAAAAGTATAAGCATGCATAATCCTATATACTCGAGCACTAGTTAGGGATACACTATTAATATGTAAAAATTAAATTACGAGTGCTTACGTTTCAATATTGAGATTCAATATTGCAGGAAAGGTACGTAGACGCAACAGGGATGATACATACTAAAAGGACCCGTTCATATACATTATAAACGATGCACAATAGTTGATTACATTGCGAGGTATTTGACCTCTATATGATAAATTTTACAAACATTGAATTCGTTTTTAAAAGACAATCTTTCTTTACATCGAAAATTGACAGGCATGCATACCATTTCATAATATCCACTATCCAACTATAAATTGATTTAATAATAATCTTTGATGAACTCAATGACTCGAATGCAACGTTCTTCGAAATATGCTATGAAAGACTCCAAGTAATATCTTTAAAATGAGCAAATGTACAGCGGAAGATTTCTTTAACACCTGAGAATAAACATGCTTTAAAGTGTCAACCAAAAGGTTGGTGAGTTCATTAGTTTATCATAATCATTTATTTCCATCATTTTAATAGACCACAAGAATTTCATTTCCAGTTCTCATAAATATACGTCCCATGCATAGAGACAAAAATAATCATTCATATGGTGAATACCTGGTAACCGACATTAACAATATGCATATAAGAATATCCCCTATCATTCCGGGATCCTCCTTCGGACATGATATAAATTTCGAAGTACTAAAGCATCCGGTACTTTGGATGGGGTTTGTTAGGCCCAATCGATCTATCTTTAGGATTCGCGTCAATTAGGGTGTCTGTTCCCTAATTCTTAGATTACCAGACTTTAATAAAAAGGGGCATATTCGATTTCGATAATTCAACCATAGAATGTAGTTTCAATTACTTGTGTCTATTTCGTCAAACATTTATAAAAGCGCATGTATTCTCAGTCCCAAAAATATAAAGGGTAAAAAGGCAAATGAAACTCACCATACTGTATTTTGTAGTAAAAATACATATAACGTCATTGAACAAGTGCAAGGTTGGCCTCGGATTCACGAACCTATATTAATTATATATATTTATATGTTGGTCAATATTTGTATAGCAATTTAGGTCAGGTCATAGTGTAATCCTATCCTATAGCTAGAGTCTGACTCTATAGTATAGTAACATGTTATATTACTCATGCTCAATTAAGATTCTAGTAAAAGGTGACGTGTGAAACAACGTAACACAAATGGTTTCATAATCATAAAATAGTATTTTAGGTTTTTTTTTATAGAGAAAATCAACACAAAAAGTTAACTGAAAAGTTAACAGGAAAAGTCAAAGTTCAAAGTCAAAAGTCAAAGGTTAAAGTCAAAAGTCAAAGGTCAAAGTAAAAATGAGGTCGCATGCAAATATATAATAACTTATACAAAAATGATTTTAGGTCAAACATGACTAAACGGGCCACTTCAGCTATTTTTAGAAAAATTATCGGAACTCCGATTGATAAACGGCCAAAGATAAAAGTTACACATTACCAAAAAGATTAAGCATAAATATTACAGAAATAAACTAAACCTAGACAACTCGTAGTTGCCAAAGCGTTTTCGGCGTTTCAAAGTTAATTTTTCAGCTTTAATAAATTTACAAAAGTGACCGAGTAGCCTACTTTGGAGATTTTTAGAAAATTCCTCAAAACTCGTATTGACAAACGGTCAAAGCCTGCAAATTCTCGTTACCACAAAGATATAACATGATTTTTGGCAAGAGTAAACACATATCAGGCCGACCATGACAACTAATACAAAACTGACATTTTTAAATAAAAAAGTTTCAGCTCTTTTTAGAATTTTAAAATGTGACCAAACCGTCAACTTTGATGATTTTTAGAAAAATCGTCGAGACTCGAATTGACAAACGGCCAGAGTCGTTTGTTAGACCTTACAGCAAAGAATTCAGTGGTATTTTTTTTATATATGAAACAACGCAGATCAGCGAGAATTTCAGTTCCCATTTCGACATTTCATCCAAATTTGCAAAACTTTTTTGTCCATAACTTGACAACCGTTCAACGAAACGAGACGTGCTTTATATGAAATTCATCTACTCGACGAGTAGAATCCAAATAACCACTTTTTATAACCCAGAAAATTAGTTCACTAATTATCATCAGCAATTTTAATTACGAAATTAATTATGCAATTTGTTTATTTCATAACTTTCTAACCGTTACTTGGATTCAAGTGATTCTTAAACCAAAATTCAACTATTTTTCGCTAGCTTTCCAACGACATGCATATCTTATACCTTATCTCAATCATATATGTAACTAATTCAGGAATCAACATAACCTATCTAATGGCAATATCAAAAGTACAAGCATGCATAATCCTATATACTCGAGCACTAGTCAGGGATACACTATTAGTATGTAAAAATTAAATTATGAGTACTCACATATCAATATTGAGATTCAATATTGCAGGAAAGGTACGTAAACGCAACGGAGATGATAAACACTATATTAACCTCACGAGCATACCCATGAACCATACTCAATCACCTCCATAGCTATAACCCATCATTTCCTTAATCCTATCCCACTCGAAAAAACAACTTCGAAATCACTCGGACAGCACTCCGTCGTAATATTTTATGTATACTAATAATATCTTGAGATAATACGGAGTAAATATATATATGTAAATCGATTGAGAGAGTTTAGAGAAAACTATTTTCAAGTTTCTATGAAATAATGAAACCTATTGAATTCTATTTATAATAGATTTTTGAATTATTAAAGTGAATTATTAAAGTATGAATTATTAAAGTGAATTATTAAAGTATGAATTATTAAAGTGAATTATTAAAGCATGAATTATTAAAGTGAATTATTAAAGTATGAATTATTAAAGTAAATTATTAAAGTATGAATTATTAAGGTTAAAGTAAAGTAAAAATAAAGTAAAGGTAAAGTTTAAGTATAGTAAAAGTATAAAACTATGTACGTATAATACGCGTATAAATATATATTATATTAATTTAAATCGTTATATATATTTAATAAAATAAAATATAAATATCGTTATCTTTATCATACTAGTTAAGTAATGAGTTGTCAAAAGTGGTTCTAGATATTTATAAAAGTTATATACGTTTTAATAATAAAGTTCTTTTTAAACTGAAAACGTTTTTGTACGTTTGAAACTAAATAGATCAATCGAGTCTTTATGAGATTCAATCTTCCACTATCCTTTGTCTAGTTCTCAATGATTAACAATTTGTTCATATTTATAAATCACTTTACCATTTTCCGAATATTGGTAAAATGAAAAGATTTCTCAAATCAACGTGGACCTTTCAACAGAGACTTGTAATCATAATTTAATATATCTGATAATTCAATCATTTGATCTTATCTTCTAATTCCATTGATAAACATTTTGAAACTGATACAATCATATAAAGTATTTAATCTAATATTTTGTTTACGTTTCAAGTTATAATATATATACACATATACATATATAATCATATTCGTTTAATGGTTCGTGAATCGTTGGAACTTGATCGAGGTTGAATGAATGTATGAACATAGTTTAAAATTCTTGAAATTTAACTTAACAAATATTGCTCATCGTGTCGGAATCATATAAAGATTAAAGTTTAAATTTGGTTGGAAATTTCCGGGTTGTCACAGTACCTACCCGTTAAAGAAATTTTGTCTCGAAATTTGAGTGGAAAGGTCGTGAATGATAATAAGTATGTTTTCATGATGCATACGGGCTGAAAATTAGAGTTTTATCATCAGCGAATAATTTGGATAAACAATCCATTTATATGAAGAGTACGAATGAAGCTAACATAGAAGAGTGAAATGAGTAAATGTAGATTCATCTTATCATTTGACGTAGATATGATCGATTCCCAGATTTTAAGAGATTTAAAGAAAATCTTCTTAATAAGATTTGACTCTCCGGTAATCAAGGGAATTAGGATCCGCTTTAAATGCGATCATCCATTTTAATTGTTCTGTCGGAGATTTTCTTATAAATTCACCTCCTTCGTTTCCTTACAACTCACACCATCTGTTGATGCAATTTATGCAAGTCCCTAGACATCTACCCACATCCATTGCAGATACAACAGTTTACAGGCCACCATGATTGCTCGTTATTATCCTATCCGTGTTTGTATGTGGTTACAGGAACTGCAGGAACAAGATTTAGATGTTTGACTATGTTAGACTTAGTTAGACGTACGAGTGAAGCCTCACTAGTGCGGCTGACAGGCTCATACGCATGGTTGATGCTGAGCTAAGTCACAATTATAACCTAAATGATAAGACACGAGTGAGTGATCACTCGTACGGTTGATGAAGCCAACTCGTACGTGTGATGAATGAATCGTATGGGTGTGTCAACAGCAGGGGTATATAAAGTCTTATGTTCTTCATTTTAGGTTAAGCCTCTCATTTGTTACACACACTTAGATCTAGTGAGCTCCTTCGATTCTCTCTCAGTCCAAATCACCCAGGTGGTGAATAATAGCTCTAGGTGTTGATCTAATCACACTTGATTTAGTTGTGGTTTGACTAAATTAATAAAAAAAAACTTAACCTATTCACTAGAGGGTTTGATTCACTTATTCTGCCATTGTGTGAGTTAAATCTGTTGATTTCTAAGTTCCTAGTCATGTTTCATCACCTTCTATTCTTTCCCCATCAACTCATATTTTAAAGTATTCATCAATATGCTCCATCCAGTTCTGATTCTCGATATACTTCTAACTTTCATATCGGTCATTCTTCTTTTTTTCATCTACCGCTGGAAGAATCTATTTACTTCTACTATACTCTTGGATTTATAGTGTTCCTAGTTCTCCCGTGTCTTTATATTGCTATATGCATCGATATATATGGTTTATAATTTCTGGTTTATCGTTGGGCTTTATATGTTCCCTTATATTTCAAAGTCTCTGCTTCTGTCTTCTATAATCATTATCATTCACAGTTAATGCTCTCTTTTATTTGCTGCAATTTATACCCCAATTTCTATTTCGGAGTTTTGTCCTTTCGTTTCTTCTTCTTGCGATTAAGCACCGCTTCTAATGGTTCAGAATTCACAGATATGAATTTCGAAATGAAAACATTGTTAATGTTCTAGGAAGGAAATTGTGATGGCACGATCTTGACTTGTCAAATTACTAAAATACCTTGGAAAAGGCCAAATCATCAAGAAATATTTTCTTGATATTTTAGAGGAATAGAATACAAGAGTCGTATAACATGGCACATGATGATGTTATGATCTGTGAATCATCACGTTCCATTTAGAAACTCAGCATGACTTACTGTAATATAATCACATTGATCAAGTGTCATTATATTATACTAATTCATGCTTCAGTTCCCAACACTACTTCAAAATATTCCTATTTTAAACTTGAATGTTTCAGAATATAGAAACTAAAATAGTTTCTTTTATGATGTAATACAAATAGCGCGAAGAGGTAAATGATTTCAAATAAGAAAAATTAAGAAAATATCTTCAGAAATATGGAGGATATTTATAATGAAAGATATGATGATATTTTAGAATTTCTAATATCAGAGGATGATGAAGAATATTGTCCGCAGGGGTTTAGAGTCAGGAGCAAGGTATTCGTTAATGACTTCAGCAGATACTGAATTATTTGAATCCTTTGAAGTCAGGTTCAGTCTTTGTAATTTGTTCACAGCCTCCTTCCTACTTTGCTCAATCCGTTTTCCAGTTCCAAGACTTCTCTTTTTCTGCGCTTTGCCAGCACACCTATTCATTATCATCAAACTTTTACTGTTAAGGTCGTTTATAGTTTTTTTTGCTGCTTCATCAGTATTTTTCCATTTTCGGAGAACCAATTCGTAGTTCGAAGTGTTTTTCAGAATCTTCACATTCAAATTAAGTCCAGAAGATATACGTTATATATACACATATAACTGTTGGCGTAGACATGCTGCGAGATTTCAAAATACTGATTGCTAATTCCCAATGATTCGTATGGAAATTCTCATTACAAGATGCGAAGTAGTAAATGATGGGGTTTCAATGAATAATTATAATGACTTTTTGGAGAGGCTAAAGTCAAAGGGTAATGAAGTTGTTGATACATCTGTTAATAATGTGGTGGAATGTAAAAGGTTCCCTGATAACGATGGTGTATATCTCAAGGTTATAATAAGGTTAGTCTGACTGAAAAGTCGAAGTTGACTTGCTGGAGCTGTGACAAAACTAGCTACTTTGAATAGGAGTCGCAAAGTTATTTTTGCTAATAAATGCTAAAGAATCTGACGTGGATACGTTGTTTAAACTTTTACTTTGGTTTCAAGAGTTTTTCGGGTACATCGATGATGAAAGTGTAAAATCAAATATATACTTGATTTATTATGAATTGGAATTTGTTGAATTGCGACAGAGATTGTAGTTAACGCTGGTTAAGTTGCGGCCGAAGGACGTACATTATTGCATATTTGTAATATGAATTAACCGAGTAGTTAAGATTCACACACAATAGCTTAGCACGGAAAGATTTATTTTTATTTCAAAATATATAAAATATACATATAATTTCTTCAAAGGGAATGAGTTAATTATTCATAACTCGTTGATACAATATACGGGTTATTGATTCGTAATGATGTCCATAGTGATTCTTGAGCTGACGGAGTTTGTGATGTTATAGGTATTGTTGATTCTGATGTTGACTGTACTGATGATGCTGGTGACGCTGACGGTACTGTTGATGTTGTTGGTAAAACAAGTTTAGCTTGTTAATCACACACCATTTTTGTTAGGGTTTTTACTCTTTCTTCTATCATTTTGATTCGCTTAACTGATTTATGGTTAGGGCTAGATTAGATAATCTCTAAGACTTTAGAGATTACATAATCTGCGCGGAATGTTTCTCCAATGAAGTTATGAATTAATACTTCGTCGGTTATTGTTGTTGGTATTCCTTGGTATCTACAGGGCGAATGACATTGGTGCTCGTGGGACAGAGTGTAAAGTTGAGGTTTACGACGTGGTTGTGGTTGGGGTGGTAATGGTACTATTGGCGTTGATGATGGTGTTACTGGTTATGCTGCTGATGCTGCTGCTGGTGTTTGTAATCTCTGCACCATATTCTCCAAAGCCACTACCCGAGCGCGAAGCTCGTTGACTTCTTCTATTACACCGGGGTGATTGTCGGTTCGGACGAGCGGATAAATAAAATCTAAAATTTGATGTAATATATAATCGTGATGAGATACTCTGGAAATGAGCGAGAAAATGGTGTTTCGAACAGGTTCGCCGGTAAGTGCTTCAGGTTCTTCATCAAGAGGGCAATGTGGTGGATGGAAGGGATCACCTTCTTCTTGTCTCCAATGATTGAGGAGGCTACGAACCCATCCCCAATTCATCCAGAATAGGTGATGACTGATTGGTTGATCTATTCCGGTCACACTGCTTTTGGAGCTGGAGTGGGATTCCATTTCGAAATTCGAGGAACTTGAATTAATGATGAATTCCATTTCGTACGATTGAATAAGGATTTTTATTATTTTTTTTCGATATGAAATGATTTTCGGTTATCGGATGGTATTCTAATTACATAGAATATCCATATATATAGAACAAAAGATTTCATAAATTACGGAGGAATTTACGGGATATATCAGGCAACGTTTATAGTAATAGATACGATAAGATATGATTTAGCAGATACGCTAAGATATGAATTTTTGTCTATACACTATTCATGCAATCAATGCAGCAAGACGTGTCTTCGACTAAAAATGATAAGCAGGTAATTTCCTGAGGATGATAAGTAGTTAATTTTTGACACAAAATGATAAGCAAAACTATTGACGTGCAGACACGGTCGAAGTCCAGACTCACTAATGCATCCTATCGACTTATCTGTTAGACACACTAATGCAGACCTGGTTCGCTAAGACCACCGCTCTGATACCAACTAAAAGGACCCGTTCATATACATTATAAACGATTCACAATAGTTGATTACATTGCGAGGTATTTGACCTCTATATGATACATTTTACAAACATTGCATTCGTTTTTAAAAGACAATCTTTCTTTACATCGAAAATTGACAGGCATGCATACCATTTCATAATATCCACTACCCAACTATAAATTGATTTAATAATAATATTTGATGAACTCAATGACTCGAATGCAACGTTCTTCGAAATATGCTATGAAAGTCTCCAAGTAATATCTTTAAAATGAGCAAATGCACAGCGGAAGATTTCTTTAACACCTGAGAATAAACATGCTTTAAAGTGTCAACCAAAAGGTTGGTGAGTTCATTAGTTTATCATAATCATTTATTTCCATCATTTTAATAGACCACAAGAATTTCATTTCCAGTTCTCATAAATATACGTCCCATGCATAGAGACAAAAATAATCATTCATATGGTGAACACCTGGTAACCGCCATTAACAATATGCATATAAGAATATCCCCTATCATTCCGGGATCCTCCTTCGGACATGATATAAATTTCGAAGTACTAAAGCATCCGGTACTTTGGATGGGGTTTGTTAGGCCCAATAGATCTATCTTTAGGATTCGCGTCAATTAGGGTGTCTGTTCCCTAATTCTTAGATTACCAGACTTTAATAAAAAGGGGCATATTCGATTTCGATAATTCAACCATAGAATGTAGTTTCAATTACTTTTGTCTATTTCGTCAAACATTTATAAAAGCGCATGTATTCTCAGTCCCAAAAATATAAAGGGTAAAAAGGCAAATGAAACTCACCATACTGTATTTTGTAGTAAAAATACATATAACGTCATTGAACAAATGCAAGGTTGGCCTCGGATTCACGAACCTATATTAATTATATATATTTATATGTTGGTCAATATTTGTATAGCAATTTAGGTCAGGTCATAGTGTAATCCTATCCTATAGCTCGAGTCTGACTCTACAGTATAGTAACATGTTATATTACTCATGCTCAATTAAGATTCTAGTAAAAGGTGACGTGTGAAACAACGTAACACAAATGGTTTCATAATCATAAAATAGTATTTTAGGTTTTTTTTTTTTTAGAGAAAATCAACACAAAAAGTTAACTGAAAAGTTAACAGGAAAAGTCAAAGTTCAAAGTCAAAAGTCAAAGGTTAAAGTCAAAAGTCAAAGGTCAAAGTAAAAATGAGGTCGCATGCAAATATATAATAACTTATACAAAAATGATTTTCGGTCAAACATGACTAAACGGGCCACTTCAGCTATTTTTAGAAAAATTATCGGAACTCCGATTGATAAACGGCCAAAGATAAAAGTTACACATTACCAAAAAGATTAAGCATAAATATTACAGAAATAAACTAAACCTAGACAACTCGTAGTTGCCAACGCGTTTTCGGCGTTTCAAAGTTAATTTTTCAGCTTTAATAAATTTACAAAAGTGACCGAGTAGCCTACTTTGGAGATTTTTAGAAAATTCCTCAAAACTCGTATTGACAAACGGTCAAAGCCTGCAAAATCTCGTTACCACAAAGATATAACATGATTTTTGGCAAGAGTAAACACATATCAGGCCGACCATGACAACTGATACAAAACTGACATTTTTAAATAAAAAAGTTTCAGCTCTTTTTAGAATTTTAAAATGTGACCAAACCGTCAACTTTGATGATTTTTAGAAAAATCGTCGAGACTCGAATTGACAAACGGCCAGAGTCATTTGTTAGACCTTATAGCAAAGAATTCAGTGGTATTTTTTTTATATATGAAACAACGCAGATCAGCGAGAATTTCAGTGCCCATTTCGACATTTCATCAAAATTTGCAAAACTTTTTTGTCCATAACTTGACAACCGTTCAACGAAACGAGACGTGTTTTATATGAAAATTCATCTACTCGACGAGTAGAATCCAAATAACCACTTTTTATAACCCAAAAAATTAGTTCACTAATTATCATCAGCAATTTTAATTACGAAATTAATTATGCAATTTGTTTATTTCATAACTTTCTAACCGTTACTTGGATTCAAGTGATTCTTAAACCTAAATTCAACTATTTTTCGCTAGCTTTCCAACGACATGCATATCTTATACCTTATCTCAATCGTATATGTAACTAATTCAGGAATCAACATAACCTATCTAATGGCAATAACAAAAGTACAAGCATGCATAATCCTATATACTCGAGCACTAGTCAGGGATACACTATTAGTATGTAAAAATTAAATTATGAGTACTCACATATCAATATTGAGATTCAATATTGCAGGAAAGGTACGTAAACACAACGGAGATGATAAACACTATATTAACCTCACGAGCATACCTATGAACCATACTCAATCACCTCCATAGCTATAACCCATCATTTCCTTAATCCTATCCCACTCGAAAAAACAACTTCGAAATCACTCGGACAGCACTCCGTCGTAATATTTTATGTATACTAATAATATCTTGAGATAATACGGAGTAAATATATATATGTAAATCGATTGAGAGAGTTTAGAGAAAACTATTTTCAAGTTTCTATGAAATAATGAAACCTATTGAATTCTATTTATAATAGATTTTTGAATTATTAAAGTGAATTATTAAAGTATGAATTATTAAAGTGAATTATTAAAGTATGAATTATTAAAGTGAATTATTAAAGTATGAATTATTAAAGTGAAATATTAAAGTATGAATTATTAAAGTGAATTATTAAAGTATGAATTATTAAAGTTAAAGTAAAGTAAAAATAAAGTAAAGGTAAAGTTTAAGTATAGTAAAAGTATAAAACTATGTACGTATAATACGCATATAAATATATATAATATTAATTTAAATCGTTATATATATTTAATAAAATAAAATATAAATATCGTTATCTTTATCACACTAGTTAAGTAATGAGTTGTCAAAAGTGGTTCTAGATATTTATAAAAGTTATATACATTTTAATAATAAAGTTCTTTTTAAACTGAAAACGTTTTTGTACGTTTGAAACTAAATAGATCAATCGAGTCTTTATGAGATTCAATCTTCCACTATCCTTTGTCTAGTTCTCAATGATTAACAATTTGTTCATATTTATTGTAACGACCCGCACTTTTTCGATCGTTCTATACTTATAAGATTAATATTTACATAAATTAAACCTTACCAACATGATAAGCAATCCAAATTGTCGAGACTTATGTTTTTCGAAAAGAGTTTTACACAACGTTTGACCGTCCAATTTGACCGATGATATCACGAACTATATAACATACGATAATTATACGTTTATGTATATATATGTATTTATATATATTTAACATGATCTAAGGATGTTTAACATCTCATTGGGTACTAATAACAATAAGTTATAAGTATATTTTGAAACTACTAACTTAAGTTTTCAAAACGATAACCATACGTAACGTTATTTGACTTAAATACTTATGACCTATAATGTTTATACATATATCGTATAAGTAATGTATTTAATCACTTTTAAAGACTTAAATACATAAAACAATATAAGTATATTTACAAAAGATAGCTATATTTGAATCCTCGTTCCATTTTCTCAAAGATTTCTATACGTATACCTAGGGTATATGTACCCGTATCATACGCAGCTTCTAGATGTATTTACTATTGGTATATACCAATAAAAATCTGCTCCTTAGCAGCCTTAAATGATTAAGAAACATGTGGAACCAACCATTTGTCAAGTAGCATGAATTATTTAGCAAGAAAACAAAGTTAGGTATCTTTTTTTTCCTTTATAACCTAAAAACGTTTTTATGCATGCACACCATTTCTTCACCCCATTTTCTCATACTTACACTTCCATTTCTCTCTCAAAATACTCTTAACTTCATACTTGATCATCTCCAAGCATTTTCCCCATCATTTAGCTTCAAAAACAACACTTAAACCTCATAAGAAAACCTTACAAAAACACTTCAAGAAATCCTTCCAAGAACACCAACTTACTTCCAATCTTTCATCCACTTCCATCACCCTTTTGGTTCTAGGTTCTTACTCCTCTTTTACAACAACCTTGTCCAAGGAACTTGAGGTAGAATCTATGTTCATAACCTTATTCGATTCATATATATATAGCTATCTTATTTTGTGGTATAAAATTTTAACAACAAGAACATAGTTTGAATGTTTTCAAACTTGTTTGCAAACTAAATAGATCCTTCTAACTTAACTTTTAAAATACTCCAAGACCTGTAATATAACTTAAATATATGCTAATTTAACAAGGTATAACTTGGTTTTTCAAAAATTATCTTAAAAACTGTTTTTACGACGTCGGAGTGCCACCGGGGGTTGTTTTGGGTTGGATAATTAAAAACCATCTTAAACTTTGAATTGGAGGTTTATTTTCTGGAAAAATGATTTTTACTATGAATATGATAACACATAAAAATTTCATGATTTAACTCAAAGTATAAGTATTTTTAGAAAAATAATCATTTAAGGTTGTTTACATGATGGAAAATGATTAACTTCATAAGTTTCACTAAAGTTTGACCTATACCGTGTGATTTTGAATACAAACTAAGGTATTTACAGTTCATAGTCTTAAAGAGGGACTCGATCCAAGGAGATGGCAAGTTGAATCAACGAAAACGGAGTTGTAACGAAGAAACTATGACCGAAACAAAATTGGTTATCCAAGACTTGTTTAACTTCGGGATTAATTGGGAAAAATTAAATAAAATCACATCTTTCTAAGATAACATGATATTTTATATATATGTACTTATAATTCAATTTTATATGGTTCAGGATCACCCATAAACAATACGAGAAGATTAATCATAAGATCCCATGTTTGTACGCAACACGTCATTTGACAACACCGGTACTATATGTACGCAACACGTCATTTGACAACACCGGTACCGTGGGTCAAGATTAATCTCGACCAATACATATACGATGGGGTTTTATTTATTTCGTTGGGGGTTTTATTTATTTCATTGCGGGTATATTAAACATCTAAAAATGAACCATTAAAATTGAATTACAAACAACGAACTGCTAACTACGGACTAAGGAATTATTCAAAGTATTAAAAGTATAACAAGTATATATATGTGACGTTTGTTTAAAAAGAAAAGGTATTGATATATTATATATGGATAGGTTCGTGATATCAACCGGAGACCAAGTCAAATTATATATATATCTTCAAGACGAAAGTGAGTATATAGTCCCACTTTTAAACTCTAAATATTTCGGGATGAGAATACATGTATTTTATGTTTTACGTTATGGACACAAGTAACTGAAAAATATATTCTACGTTGAGTTGTACCACTGGCATACTTCCCTGTAGCTTGGTAACTGTTATTTACAGCGGTATTGTGAACGCGAATCCTGTTGATAGATCTATCGGGCCTGACAACCCCAACCGGACTGGACGACCAGTATTCAACGGTTGCACAGTACTTCGTTCCGTGACTACACGTGGTAGGGTGTAGTAAGATTTCATAATAAAGGGAATATGCGACGTGATTAAATGTTAAGTATGGTTACCAAGTGCTCAACCACTTAGAATATTTTTATTAAACTGTTTATATACGAAATCTTGTGGTCTATATATATATATTGCTGCCGGCACTAAACCTATATCTCACCAACTTTATGTTGACCTTTTAAAACATGTCTATTCTCAGGAGATTACTAAAGCTTCCGCTGCATTATGTTGAATTTGAGCAGGATCTTGCGTACGCATATTTGTGTCAAAAATAAAACTGCATACCCAAGGATTTGTGTTGTAAAATATGTTCGAAATCGTGTTGTTATCATTATATGTAAAGTTTGTAAGTCGAAGATTATCGCTAAACGATAATCATCTTTTTATTGTCTAAAGCTTGTAACAAAAATAATGGTTATGGTTTGTAATGTATAATATATGTAGTTTCTCTTTTAAAAATGTCGCATATAGAGGTCAATACCTCGCAATGAAATCATACGTTATCTAACACGTTCTTATGGTTAAGGACGGGTTATGACATGTGGTATCAGAGCGGTGGTCTTAGCGAACCAGGTTTGCATTAGTGTGTCTAACCGATAAGTCGTTAGGATACATTAGTAAGTATGGACTTTGACCGGGTCTGATTTAAAAACCATTGCTTATCATTGTTGGTTAAAATTTATATGTAAATATTATGTAGTACTAATGGGTTAGTTGTTGTATGATAGATGTCGGGCTCAAAACTTGTTATCACATTCAGCGACTCCGAACCAGAATCTTCAGATGGTGTTCCAGTCATTAACCTATCCGATGACGAAAATGATATCTTTGGGGAAGACTCACAAATTCCGGATGAACCAACTATAGAGAACCCGGAAAGTGAACCCGAGGAGGAAAGTGAACCCGAGGAGGAAAGTGAACCCGAGGAGGAAAGTGAACCCGAGGAGGAAAGTGAACCCGAGGAAGAAATACAGGAAATTACAAAAGACGAGTTCGAACTAGGAAAGAAACGAAAGGCTAATGAATTAGAAAATTCAAATCCTGAGTTTAATAAAGATGATGTGGCACCAACTCCACTAGACACTACCACCCCTATTCCCGCTATTCCTATTCGTTCTATCCCGGCATCCAGTTCTTCAGTCCCACAGCCAAAATATAGGCAGACAGCCAGGATAAGCGTTAAGCGATTCTTTGAACCTAAACGTCCTAGAAAATAGACCAAACGATGCGCTGCCGTATTAAACCATGGGATCATATAATGTTTTGTATAATATTATTAGTGTGGTTTGCTTAATGTTCGATGTAAGATAAGCATATGTAAAATAGTGAAGTGTGAAATGCAATAATTTTCCATGGTTAAGTATTATTTAGATGGTAGTAATTGATTCTGTACTAAGCTATTAAGTATGGACATTAACGGGTAGGTACTACCCTAGATATAATTATAAAACGCTAATAAGAAGAAAAGGCTTTTATAATAATACCTGGTTCATATTATTAATAAGCTATAATGTACTGTAAATATACACTACATCTATAATATTCCATATGAATAATTATTTTCTTTTCATTCTTATAGAAGAATATGGCGCGATTGAACCGAATGACAGAACAAGAAATCCAGGAACTCATCAATCAACGAGTGAACGACAGAATGTTATGGGTCGAGGCTGCAAGAGGTGCTGCAGTTAACCCAAATCCTCGTGTGGGGTGCACTTACAAAACTTTTCAAGCTTGCAAGCCCTCATCATTCAGTGGAACAGAAGGACCGATCGGTTTAACCCGATGGATAGAAAAGATGGAGACTGTGTTTAAAATCAGTGGTTGTGTTGAAAAGGACATGACCAAGTATGCATCATGCACTTTACAAGATAGTGCACTCACGTGGTGGAAAAATTATGTGAAGGCTGTAGGAGGAGATGTAGCTTATGATACTCCATGGGAAGAATTCAAAATAATGTTAATCAACGAATATTGTCCAAGGAACGAGGTTAGGAAGTTGGAAGATGAATTACGAAGTCTGAAGGTTGTTGGTACTGAAATCACCAACTACAATCAGCGATTCATGGAATTAGTTTTGCTATGTCCTGAATTGGTTCCAACCGAAGAACGGAAGATTGAAATGTACAAAGATAGTTTGCCCAAAAAGGTCAAGGCAAATGTTACAGCATCGAAACCTAAGACAATTCATGAAGCTATAACCATGGCAAACGAGCTAATGGATCAGGTCATCATGGATAAGAAAGTATCCAATACTGATGTGAAGGTATCAGGTAACAAAAGAAAGTGGAATGGAAATTATGATCGAGGTAACCAACAACAATCTTTTAAGAAACAAGAAAACACGCAAGGTGCGGGTAGTGGTTTAAGCTTTGGTTATAAAGGACAAAATCCTTTATGCAACCGATGCCACAAACATCACTCTGGTTACTGTAATGTGGTATGCAACAAATGTAATCGAAAGGGTCATCTTGCTGAAGATTGTAGGGCTCTCGTTACAAATACAAATGGTACCAAGACTCTTGCCACCAATGCAAATAGAACTGCTTTGGCTACCATTATTTGTTTGGGTGTGGAAAACAAGGTCACTATAAGAGCCAGTGCCCGAATCCAGAGAAGAATATCGGACCTGCACGTGGGAGAGCATTTGTTATTAATGCTAGAGAGGCATGTGAAGACCCGGAGCTTGTTACGGGTACGTTTACCATTAATAACTTATCCGCATCTATTATATTTGATACTGGTGCTGATAGAAGTTACGTGTGTAGAGACTTTCACGCTAAATTGAATTGTTCATCATTACCTCTAGATGCTAAGTACATGATTGAGTTAGCTAATGGTAAACTAATTAAAGCCGATAAAATTTGCCGTGATTGTAAAATAAATTTAGCCGGAGAAACATTTAAGATTGATTTGATACCCGTAGAATTAGGAAGTTTTGATGTAATAGTCGGCATGGACTGGATGTCCAAAATAGGAGCTGAAGTTGTGTGCGCCAAGAAGGCAATTCGCATTCCTCATAAGAATAAAACGCCAGTAATGATTTATGGAGAGAAGGGTAACTCAAAGCTAAAACTCATTAGTTATTTGAAAGCTCAAAAGTGCTTGAAGAAAGGGTGCTATGCTATCTTAGCACATGTTAATAAAGTCGAAAAGAAAGAAAAAGAGAAGTGCATCAATGACGTGCCTGTGGCAAGAGATTTTCCTGAAGTATTTCCGGAAGAGTTGCCGGGATTACCTCCATTTAGATCTGTAGAATTTCAAATAGATCTTGTACCAGGAGCTGCACCGGTTGCCCGTGCTCCATATAGACTTGCACCGTCTGAGTTAAAAGAACTTCAGAGTCAGTTAAAAGAATTACTGGATCGTGGATTCATACGACCAAGTACTTCACCGTGGGGAGCTCCAATTTTATTCGTCAAGAAGAAAGACGGATCTTTCCGAATGTGTATAGATTATCGTGAATTAAATAAGTTAACTATCAAGAATCGGTATCCACTACCGAGAATTGACGACTTATTTGATCAACTCCAAGGATCATGTGTGTACTCGAAAATTGACCTAAGATCGGGCTATCATCAATTACGTGTCAAAGAAGAAGATATACCGAAAACTGCTTTTCGGACACGTTATGGTCATTACGAATTTTTGGTCATGCCGTTTGGGTTGACAAATGCGCCAGCTGTATTCATGGACCTCATGAATCGAGTTTGTAGTCCATATTTAGATAAGTTTGTTATCGTTTTCATTGATGATATTCTTATCTATTCCAAGAGTGAGCAAGAGCATGAGCAACATGTAAGGTTGATATTAGAGTTGTTAAGAAAAGAACAGCTATATGCTAAATTTTCTAAATGTGCTTTCTGGTTGAAAGAAGTGCAATTTCTTGGCCACGTTGTTAGTAGCAAAGGAATTCAGGTTGATCCAGCAAAAATTGAAGCCATTGAAAAATGGGAGACTCCTAAGACACCAACGCAGATACGCCAATTTTTGGGTTTAGCCGGTTATTATAGAAGGTTTATTCAAGATTTTTCCCGAATAGCTAAGCCGTTGACAGCATTAACGCAAAAAGGGAAGAAATACGAATGGACTTCGGAGCAGGAGAACGCATTTCAATTACTGAAGAAGAAGTTAACTACGGCGCCTATTTTATCATTACCAGAAGGGAACGATGATTTTGAAATATATTGTGACGCTTCACGACAAGGTTTTGGTTGCGTTCTTATGCAACGGAAGAGAGTTATTGCATACGCATCCCGACAATTGAAGATTCACGAGCGGAATTATACGACGCATGATCTAGAATTGGGAGCAGTTGTGTTTGCATTGAAGATGTGGAGACACTACTTGTATGGGGTTAAATTCACTGTGTTTACTGATCATAAAAGCCTTCAACATATTTTTGATCAGAAACAATTGAACATGAGGCAACGTAGGTGGGTCGAGTTAATAAACGACTATGATTGTGAAATTCGCTATCATCCCGGGAAAGCGAACGTAGTGGCCGATGCTCTAAGCAGAAAGGAACGAGAACCAATCCGAGTTCGAGGAATGAACATAAAAATTCGCATGAATCTCAACTCACAAATCAAAGAGGTTCAACAAGAAGCACTCAATAAAGAAAACATAAGAAATGAAATAATGAAGAAGTATGAGAAGCAACTCGTTATACGGGAAGACGGAATTCGATATTTTGCAAATCGTATTTGGGTACCGAAGTTGGGTGGATTAAGGAAGTTGATATTGAACGAGGCACATAAGACAAGATACTCGATACATCCTGGAGTTGGAAAGATGTATCAAGATCTTAAGACACGTTATTGGTGGCCTAATTTAAAGACAGACGTAGCAACATATGTTGGGGAGTGTTTAACTTGTTCCAAGGTCAAAGCAGAACACCAGAAGCCGTCAGGGTTACTTCAACAACCAGAAATCCCAGAATGGAAATGGGATGGTATTACCATGGATTTCATCACGAAGTTACCAAAGACTGCCTGGGGTTACGACACCATTTGGGTGATTGTTGATCGTCTCACCAAGTCTGCACATTTCTTGCCTATAAAGGAAACGGATAGAATGGAGAAACTATTACGATTGTATATAAAGGAAGTTGTTTCAAGGCATGGAATACCTATTTCCATTATATCTGATCGTGATAGTAGATTTACCTCAAAGTTCTGGCAATCACTACAGGAGGCACTAGGAACTCGTCTGGATATGAGTACCGCATATCATCCGCAAACCGACGGGCAGAGTGAAAGAACAATTCAGACTCTTGAAGACATGCTCAGGGCATGTGTGATCGATTTTGGAAACGGATGGGATAAGTATTTACCGTTAGCAGAATTCTCGTATAATAATAGTTATCATGCGAGCATTAAAGCTGCACCATTCGAAGCATTGTATGTAAGGAAGTGTAGATCTCCTATCTGTTGGAATGAAGTAGGAGATCGACATTTAACTGGTCCCGAGATCATACACGAAACGACTGAGAAGATAGTACAAATCAAGGAGAGATTGAAAACAGCCCGTAGTCGCCAAAAGAGCTACGCCGATGTCCGAAGGAAACCATTAGAGTTTCAGATCGGTGACATGGTTATGCTAAAGGTGTCACCTTGGAAAGGTGTGATACGTTTTGGAAAAAGGGGTAAACTGAACCCAAGATATGTAGGCCCGTTCAAGATCATCGAACGCATTGGACCGGTAGCTTATCGACTCGAGTTACCGCAACAACTCGCCGGAGTACATAATACCTTTCACGTCTCGAACCTTAAGAAGTGTCTTGCAAAAGAAGACCTCACCATTCCTCTTGAAGAAATCCATGTCGACGAGAAACTACAATTCGTCGAAGAACCAATTGAAATCATGGACCGTGAAGTTAAACAGCTCAAGCAGAGCAACATACCGATCGTTAAGGTTCGTTGGAATGCTCGAAGAGGTCCCGAGTTTACGTGGGAACGGGAGGATCAGATGAAACAAAAGTATCCACACTTGTTTCTCGATGACGCAAAATAGGTACAATTTTAAAATTTCGGGACGAAATTTATTTAACGGGGAGGTAATGTAACGACCCGCACTTTTTCGATCGTTCTATACTTATAAGATTAATATTTACATAAATTAAACTTTACCAACATGATAAGCAATCCAAATTGTCGAGACTTATGTTTTTCGAAAAGAGTTTTACACAACGTTTGACCGTCCAATTTGACCGATGATATCACGAACTATATAACATACGATAATTATACGTTTATGTATATATATGTATTTATATATATATTTAACATGATCTAAGGATGTTTAACATCTCATTGGGTACTAATAACAATAAGTTATAAGTATATTTTGAAACTACTAACTTAAGTTTTCAAAACGATAACCATACGTAACGTTATTTGACTTAAATACTTATGACCTATAATGTTTATACATATATCGTATAAGTAATGTATTTAATCACTTTTAAAGACTTAAATACATAAAACAATATAAGTATATTTACAAAAGATAGCTATATTTGAATCCTCGTTTCGTTTTCTCAAAGATTTCTATACGTATACCTAGGGTATATGTACCCGTATCATACGCAGCTTCTAGATGTATTTACTATTGGTATATACCAATAAAAATCTGCTCCTTAGCAGCCTTAAATGATTAACAAACATGTGGAACCAACCATTTGTCAAGTAGCATGAATTATTTAGCAAGAAAACAAAGTTAGGTATCTTTTTTTTCCTTTATAACCTAAAAACGTTTTTATGCATGCACACCATTTCTTCACCCCATTTTCTCATACTTACACTTCCATTTCTCTCTCAAAATACTCTTAACTTCATACTTGATCATCTCCAAGCATTTTCCCCATCATTTAGCTTCAAAAACAACACTTAAACCTCATAAGAAAACCTTACAAAAACACTTCAAGAAATCCTTCCAAGAACACCAACTTACTTCCAATCTTTCATCCACTTCCATCACCCTTTTGGTTCTAGGTTCTTACTCCTCTTTTACAACAACCTTGTCCAAGGAACTTGAGGTAGAATCTATGTTCATAACCTTATTCGATTCATATATATATAGCTATCTTATTTTGTGGTATAAAATTTTAACAACAAGAACATAGTTTGAATGTTTTCAAACTTGTTTGCAAACTAAATAGATCCTTCTAACTTAACTTTTAAAATACTCCAAGACCTGTAATATAACTTAAATATATGCTAATTTAACAAGGTATAACTTGGTTTTTCAAAAATTATCTTAAAAACTGTTTTTACGACGTCGGAGTGCCACCGGGGGCTGTTTTGGGTTGGATAATTAAAAACCATCTTAAACTTTGAATTGGAGGTTTATTTTCTGGAAAAATGATTTTTACTATGAATATGATAACACATAAAAATTTCATGATTTAACTCAAAGTATAAGTATTTTTAGAAAAATAATCATTTAAGGTTGTTTACATGATGGAAAATGATTAACTTCATAAGTTTCACTAAAGTTTGACCTATACCGTGTGATTTTGAATACAAACTAAGGTATTTACAGTTCGTAGTCTTAAAGAGGGACTCGATCCAAGGAGATGGCAAGTTGAATCAACGAAAACGGAGTTGTAACGAAGAAACTATGACCGAAACAAAATTGGTTATCCAAGACTTGTTTAACTTCGGGATTAATTGGGAAAAATTAAATAAAATCACATCTTTCTAAGATAACATGATATTTTATATATATGTACTTATAATTCAATTTTATATGGTTCAGGATCACCCATAAACAATACGAGAAGATTAATCATAAGATCCCATGTTTGTACGCAACACGTCATTTGACAACACCGGTACTATATGTACGCAACACGTCATTTGACAACACCGGTACCGTGGGTCAAGATTAATCTCGACCAATACATATACGATGGGGTTTTATTTATTTCGTTGGGGGTTTTATTTATTTCATTGCGGGTATATTAAACATCTAAAAATGAACCATTAAAATTGAATTACTAACAACGAACTGCTAACTACGGACTAAGGAATTATTCAAAGTATTAAAAGTATAACAAGTATATATATGTGACGTTTGTTTAAAAAGAAAAGGTATTGATATATTATATATGGATAGGTTCGTGATATCAACCGGAGACCAAGTCAAATTATATATATATCTTCAAGACGAAAGTGAGTATATAGTCCCACTTTTAAACTCTAAATATTTCGGGATGAGAATACATGTATTTTATGTTTTACGTTATGGACACAAGTAACTGAAAAATATATTCTACGTTGAGTTGTACCACTGGCATACTTCCCTGTAGCTTGGTAACTGTTATTTACAGCGGTATTGTAAACGCGAATCCTGTTGATAGATCTATCGGGCCTGACAACCCCAACCGGACTGGACGACCAGTATTCAACGGTTGCACAGTACTTCGTTCCGTGACTACACGTGGTACGGTGTAGTAAGATTTCATAATAAAGGGAATATGCGACGTGATTAAATGTTAAGTATGGTTACCAAGTGCTCAACCACTTAGAATATTTTTATTAAACTGTTTATATACGAAATCTTGTGGTATATATATATATATTGCTGCCGGCACTAAACCTATATCTCACCAACTTTATGTTGACCTTTTAAAACATGTCTATTCTCAGGAGATTACTAAAGCTTCCGCTGCATTATGTTGAATTTGAGCAGGATCTTGCGTACGCATATTTGTGTCAAAAATAAAACTGCATACCCAAGGATTTGTGTTGTAAAATATGTTCGAAATCGTGTTGTTATCATTATATGTAAAGTTTGTAAGTCGAAGATTATCGCTAAACGATAATCATCTTTTTATTGTCTAAAGCTTGTAACAAAAATAATGGTTATGGTTTGTAATGTATAATATATGCAGTTTCTCTTTTAAAAATGTCGCATATAGAGGTCAATACCTCGCAATGAAATCATACGTTATCTAACACGTTCTTATGGTTAAGGACGGGTTATGACATTTATAAATCACTTTACCATTTTCCGAATATTGTTAAAATGAAAAGATTTCTCAAATCAACGTGGACCTTTCAACAGAGACTTGTAATCATAATTTAATATATCTGATAATTCAATCATTTGATCTTATCTTCTAATTCCATTGATAAACATTTTGAAACATATACAATCATATAAAGTATTTAATCTAATATTTTGTTTACGTTTCAAGTTATAATATATATACACATATACATATATAATCATATTCGTTTAATGGTTCGTGAATCGTTGGAACTTGGTCGAGGTTGAATGAATGTATGAACATAGTTTAAAATTCTTGAAATTTAACTTAACAAATATTGCTTATCGTGTCGGAATCATATAAAGATTAAAGTTTAAATTTGGCTGGAAATTTCCGGGTTGTCACACATACTAGGTTGACCTCATGGGCATACCCTCGACCTATACCCATAACCTCCATAGCTATAGCCCATAATTTCCTTAGCTTTATCCCGCTCATAAAAATTCATTTTTGAAAATAATGGACTCATGACCTCGTCTTAATATTTTATGTACAATACTACTAATAATACTATTATTAATATCATGGTATTTCTAATAATAATCATTAATAATAATGAAATTAATATAAATAAATAAATATTACGAAGTAAATATAATTTAGAGAGATTGATAGATTGATAAATGGTTTGGCAAAAGAAAAAAATGGTCAAGCTTTATAAGGCCTCAACTGACACCATCATTTTCCTTGATCGTGACACCTCAAATACCAGCACACCTTATTCCTCATGATATGTCGACACTAGTTTTATTTTATATATATTTAATTTATATAATTATTTAAATATTATATTATATTTACGTTCATGGTAAAAATGTAATTTTTACTCAAATGACTCGTACGTTGTCACTCGACTCATGTACCACTTTCAGTTTTTCGAGCGCACTTTCGTACGTTTAGAAAACTAGCCTTTTACGTTACGCGACATGTACCCTTATTAATAATTTGACTTACTCATCAATAAATTACCTTATAAAAAATGTAACTTATAAAATTGAGCGTTGTGGTCATTTGCTTCTATAAATCAGTGACTCGTTGTTTATTAAAATATATTATTTTAAATCATGACGTTTTATGACTAAGTTAAAAAATATTTATATTTTTATTTAGAATTGTAAATTTGTACATAATATATATGTTTGAAATATTTATCTAATGATATAATATTTAGTCTTCCAAACCAATTACATTTCAAAGTTCGTTTTATATAATTTAACTCATTTTAAATAATAGTAGTTATTTTACCAAATAATGTTTTTAATATGAAAACTAAATAGTTGATTTATCAAGGGACGCGAGTTAATCAAAGTAAAGTACACTTTTGAAATTTAAACGGAATTGATTACTAACTTTTCACTAACTCTCGTTAATGACACTTTTGTAAATCACTTTTACCAAATATTCCAGATACCGTTAAAAAGGAAAGTTTTCTAAATCAAAGTGGACCTCTTAACAGAGACTCGTAATAATAATTCAATGTAACTATTAAATCAATCATTTGATAACATCTTCTAATTCCAACGATAATTATTTTAATATATATTTTGAAACAAATACGTTCATGTTAAGTATTATACATCTAATACTGTGTTAATGTTTTCAAATTATAATATATACAAATACATTTATAATCATATCCGTCCATATAATAGTTCATGAATCATTGGAATTTGGTCGAGGTTAAATGAATGTATGAACACAGTTTACAATTCTTGAGATTCAACTTAACAAACTTTTCTTATCGTGTCGGAATAATATAAAGATAAAGTTTAAATTTAGTAGAAAATTTTCGGGTCGTCACAGAAATGGCACCGGCGACTCTTCAGAACTTGAACATGAGTGAGGAAGACTTCCATGTTTTCCTTGCTGCGAACATAGCCACAGTGCAGGCTACGATGGAAAATAACAATAACTCTGGATCTAGTAGTGGAACTAATTCCGCAAAAATCGTGTAGGATGCTCCTACAAAGAATTCACTGCCTGCAAACCTTTGGAATTTGATGGAACCGAAGGACCAATTGGATTGAAACGGTGGACCGAGAAGGTCGAATCGGTGTTTGCCATAAGTAAGTGTACTGAAGAGGACAAAGTTAACTACGCTACGCATACCTTCACAGGTACGACGTTAACATGGTGGAATACCTATCTCGAGCAGGTAGGACAAGATGCTGCTTACGTACTACCATGGTCAGCATTCAAGCAATTGATGAACGAGCAATATCGTCCTAGAAACGAGGTCAATAAGCTAAAGGTATAGCTTAGAGGATTACGAACGCAAGGTTTCGATATCACCACGTACGAACGATGATTCACAGAATTGTGCCTATTGTATCGCAGAACGTTCGAAGACGAAGAAGAAAAGATCGACGCATTTGTTAAAGGGTTACCGAAAAGAATTCAAGAAGATGTGAGTTCACATGAGCCCGCCTCTATACCAAAGGCAAGTCGAATGGCTCACAAATTAGTGAACCAGATCGAAAGAAGGATTAAAGAGCAGGCAACCGAAGAGGCTAACATGAAACAAGTCAAGAGAAAGTAGGAAGAAACCAATGACAAGAGTCACCAATACAACAAGAACAATCACAACCACAATCGCAATAACTATCCCAATAACCGCAACATCAATCGCAACAACAACTTCAACAAACATCCCAACAACAACTACAATAACCGTCCCAACAAAAATAACAACAACAACAACAGCAACAATAACAATCCTAACAACAATCTCAATAACAACAATGGCAACAAAAACCAAAAACAGCCATGCCAAAGATGTGAAGAGCATCACCTGGGGTTCTGCACGATATTTTGCAACAGGTGTAAAAGAAATGGTTATAGCGCGAAGAAGTGCGAAATCTACGGACCAATGCATAACAGAACTAAAGGAACAAATAATGTCGGAACCAATAACACCGCCATAGTTTTCTTTGGATGTGGAAAACTGGGCCACTTTAGTAGAAATTGCCCGAATAAGGGGAATACTAATGGGCAGGGCCGCGGAAGAGTTTTTAATATTAATACGGCAGAAGCACAGGATGACCCGGAGCTTGTTACGGGTACATTTCTCATTGACAATAAATCTGCTTATGTTTTATTTGATTCGGGTGCAGATAGAAGCTATATGAGTAGAGATTTTTGTGCTAAATTAAGTTGTTCACCGACGCCCTTGGATAATAAATTTTTATTCGAATTAGCAAACGGTAAATTAATTACATCAGATAATATATGTCAGAATCGAGAAATTAAACTGGTTAGCGAAACATTTAAGATTGACTAGATACCAGTAGAGTTAGGGAGTTTTGATGTGATAATCGGTATGGACTGGTTGAAAGAAGTAAAAGCAGAGATCGTTTGTTACAAAAATGCAATTCGCATTATACGAGAAAAAGGAAAACCCTTAATGGTGTACGGAGAAAAGAGCAACGCGAAGTTAAATCTTATTAGTAACCTGAAGGCACAAAAACTAATAAGAAAAGGTTGCTATGCTATGCTAGCACACGTCGAGAAAGTCAATTCCGAAGAAAAGAACATCAATGATGTTCCCGTCGCAAAAGAATTTCCCGATGTATTTTCGAAAGAATTACTTGGACTACCTCCACACCGATCCGTTGAATTTCAAATAGACCTTGTACCGGGAGCTGCACCAATAGCTCGTGCTCCATAAAGACTCGCACCCAACGAAATGAAGGAACTTCAGAGCCAATTACAAGAACTTTTAGAGCGTGGTTTCATTCGACCAAGCACATCACCGTGGGGAGCTCCTGTTTTGTTTGTTAAGAAGAAGGTGGGTACATTTAGGTTGTGTATCGACTACCGAGAGTTAAACAAACTTACATCAAGAACCGCAACCCACTACCGAGAATCGACGACTTATTTGAACAACTACAAGATTGATTTACGTTCAAGATTGATTTAAGTTCTGGGTATCATCAAATGCGGGTGAAGGAGGATGATATTCCAAAGACTGCTTTTAGGACGCATTACGGTCATTACGAGTTTATGGTTATGCCGTTTGGGTTGACTAACGCACCAGCTGTGTTCATGGACCTCATGAACCGAGTGTGTGGGCCATATCTTGACAAGTTTGTCATTGTTTTCATCGATGACATACTTATTTACTCAAAGAATGATCAAGAGCACGAAGAACATTTGAGAAAAGTGCTAGAGTTGTTGAGGAAATAAAAACTGTGCGCTAAGTTTTCTAAGTGTGCATTTTGGTTAGAAGAAGTTCAATTCCTCGATCACATAGTGAACAAAGAAGGTATTCAAGTGGATCCGGCAAAGATTGAAACCGTTGAAAAGTGGAAAACCCTGAAAACTTCGAAGCATATACGCCAATTTTTAGGACTGGCTGGTTACTACAGAAGGTTCATCCAAGATTTTTCCAAAATAGCAAAACCCTTAACTGCATTAACGCATAAAGGGAAGAAATTTGAATGGAAGGATGAGCAGGAGAAAGCGTTTCAATTGTTGAAGAAAAAGTTAACTACGACACCTATATTGTCATTACCTGAAGGGAATGATGATTTTGTGATATATTGTGACGCCTCAAAGCAAGGTCTCGATTGTGTATTAATGCAACGAACGAAGGTAATTGCTTATGCGTCTAGACAATTGAAGATTCACGAGCAGAATTATACGACGCATGATTTGGAATTAGGCGCGGCTATTTTTGCATTAAAGACTTGGAGGCACTACTTATGTGGAGTCAAAAGTATTATATATACCGACCATAAAAGTCTTCAACACATATTTAATCAGAAACAACTGAACATGAGGCAACGTAGGTGGATAGAATTGTTGAATGATTACGACTTTGAGATTCGTTACCACCCGGGGAAGGCAAATGTTGATGGAATTCAACATAATAACAAGTTTCTTAATGTTAAAAAAATCATGAAACCAATTTATATTAAGTTATAACAAGCGGAAGCATAATTACTAAGAAAACAAGTTAATATGCATAACCATTTTAGTTGAATTCCATATAGTTATCAAGTTATGAAATAATGCTTACATATAACAAAGAAGGAAGAAGATTATACCTCCTCTAAGATGAGTTAGGAGCTGAATTTGGACAGCAAGTTTATGAAGAAGATGATGGCGAATATAGCTTCTAACTTGAAGCCTCAAGAAAGTGATACCCCAAGCAATCAATCACCAACACCTACCTTTGTTTAGTTAGGATTTTAGAACACTTAATCACTTGATTTAGCAACCAAAATGCTTTCTTTTCTCACTCAAATAAATCGGCCAGCAGCTCCAAGAGAGAGCAGAATTTTTGTTGTTCTTATGTGTGTATTACTTGCATTCAAAATGAGTCAAAACCTTGGAATACTTGTAAAGCATGAACATGGGGTTTGAGACCACACAAGTACCAAAGGAATAAGCATGGGAGGTGGTCATGGGGCTCCTCAAAACCGCCACCCCCATGTCTTATAATAATCACACTAATTTTTTTATAAACATGTAATAAAACTATGTAATTACTAATAATACTTGCAAGTTTTATAAACCCTTTTATAAAATTTAACACACACTATAATTATTTAACCTTATAAATAATTAAATGTAAATTATCCAAATAATTTATCTCAAGTGATTATATTTTAGAAAACCCATTTTCTAAAATTCAAGTGTCGCGTATATATATTTAACGACCCAATCGTTAAAATTAAATACATATAAAGTGTCAGTAAGCTTGTTATTGGGTATGACCCAACTTGGATCATAACACATTAGCCACATTAATTTAATATGTCTCTCGGGCATACGAAATACCATCAATCTTCTACTTGCACGAGTAACATAAGAAATTAATGCAAGTGACGGATACCACCTAACGATCGTCCATCACCCCCAATATGTTATGACTTTTGCCATTCAATAACATCATCCCTTTCGAGTTCCATCTCGAATATGAATAGGCAAATCTTTTCATTACATCATTTCATCCTAGATGTCATGTTAAATCCAAGAGACACGGAGTGATCACTCTCTTCTAGATTTAACTTTATCAGGCCTTAGACATCTGACTCTCAACGAATAAGAGGGATAAATTCCATCTTGACTACATACCTCCTAAATATATACCTTGCATTGTACCTGAGCTCTTCTTTATGAACTACCATATTTCAGAATAGCGAAGGAAAGAATCAAGGCACAATACTTGGTAAATATCCGAGCCCAATACGTATCTCAGGTCAGAGGATACAATGATATTCGCCTTTACTCAAGATTACCTGTGATCAACCACAAAGGCTCCATTTAGTAAATCTTGAGGGCGGGTCTTCCAATATTTGTATCCTACAAATATCTATGAACCTTGGTTGCAAACTTGCCCCACATTCATACCGTGAATGCATACCAATCCAAGTTCATAATAGTCTAAACCTCACATTCGCTCCCACAAATGTGATCGACTACGGAATTTAGAATAATTACTTATTCATGGATAAAATATGCAAAATAGGAACATAACTCAAAATAAATTAATGCCATAATTATATAAATGAGTTTGAACAATTTCGTTCCGTTACAATACTTAAACAGATCATGACCAATCACTAGAATATTGAAGCCCTAATGCACAAACATGTCCTGCATGTTTTGGTCCATGTAAGAGCTTCGTGAGAGGATCCGCTATATTAAGATCTGTGTGAACTTTGCGAATACATATCTTTCCCTTTTCAACTTCATCCCTTATGTAGTTGAATCTCCACTCAATGTGATGGGTCTTTTGGTGAGTACGAGGTTCTTTGATTTGAGCAATCGCACCCTCGTTGTCACAAAAGATCTCAATAGGGTCCTGAATGGAAGGGACTACTCCTAAGTCGTCGATGAATTTCTTCATCCATGCAGCTTCCTGAGCTGCCAATGATGCGGCGATGTACTCCGACTCTGTAGTGGATAATGCAACAACATCCTGTTTTGAACTCTTCCAAGAGACCGCACCTCCATTTAACGTGAGGACATAATCGGACTGTGATCGAGAATCATCTCGATCAGTTTGGAAAATCGCGTCCATGTAACCTTTTACAGCGAGTTCCTCCTCACCAGATCCATATATTAGAAACATATCCTTAGTCCTCCTAAGGTATTTCAATATACTTTTGACAGCAATCCAATGGCTGTTGCCTGGGTTATTCTGGTATCTACTTGTCAGGCTAAGAGAGTATGACACATCCAGTCTAGTGCATATCATTGCATACATGATTGACCCAATGGCAGACGCATATGGGACTTTTTTCATTCTCTCCTGTTCATCTTTCGTGGTGGGGCACTGAGATGAACTGAGAAGTGTTCCCTTTTGAATAGGTACTAAACCTTTCTTAGAGTTCTCCATCTTGAACCTTTTCAAGATCTTTTCAATGTATGCACTTTGATTCAAACCTATCAGTTTCTTGGATCTATCCCTGTAGATCCCAATCCCCAAAACGTATTGTGCTTCTCCAAGATCCTTAATGGAGAAGCATTTACTTAGCCAAGTTTTAACACCTTGCATTGCCGGAATATCATTTCCAAATAACAATATATCATCCACATATAGTACAAGGAACATGATTGTGCTCCCACTAGTCTTCTTGTATACACAAGCTTCATCACCATTTTTGATGAAGTCAAATTTCTTGGCTTCCTCATTAAAACGATGATTCCACATTCTCGATGCTTGTTTCAATCCGTAGATTGACTTCTTTAACTTGCATACCCTTTTAGGATATTTTGGATCAACAAAACCTTTAGGCTGAACCATATAGACATCTTCCTCAAGATGCCCATTTAGGAAAGCGGTCTTGACATCCATTTGCCATATTTCATAATCATAATGAGCAGCAATGGCAAGTAATATCCTAATAGACTTTAGCATTGCCACAGGCGAAAAAGTTTCATCATAGTCAACCCCTTGAGTTTGAGTGAAACCTTTTGCTACAAGTCTAGCTTTATATGTATCCAAGTTTCCATGTATGTCGGTTTTCATTTTGAAAAGCCATTTACAATCAACTAGCCTTGAGCCAGTAGGTTGTTCAACAAGTTCCCAAACTTGGTTGTCATACATGGATTGCATCTCAGCGTTCATGGCTTCCTGCCATTTATCCTTATCAATCCTTGATAAAGCATCTTGGTAGTTTGTTGGTTCATCCAAATCAACCACATAGCAACCATCCATGAGAAACTCATATCTCTCAGGAGGATTACTAATCCTACTAGATCTGCGAACGTCTTGTGTATTTTGATCATTCATTTGATCACTCTCAACATTTTCATGTTGAGTGCTAGTGTCAACCAATCGTGTATCATCTACTTGATCTTGAACCTCTTCAAGATCTATCTTCCTTTCACTATTTCCTTCCATTAGGAACTTAGTTTCAAGGAATTCAGCCTTTCGAGCAACAAATACATTTTGCTCGGTTGGATCATAGAAATAGTATCCCATATCATCCTTGGGATACCCTATGAAGATACACTTCGTGGATCGAGCATTCAACTTATTAGGGGCGTAACGCTTAAGATAAGCTTCACATCCCCATACCTTTAAGTATGATAGAGATGGAGGTTTTCCAAACCACATCTCATGAGGAGTTCGTTCCACTTTCTTGGTTGGGGCCATATTTAGAATACGAGCCGCGGAGCATAGACAATAACCCCAAAATGATAGAGGTAACGAGCTTCTAGCCATCATAGATCGAACCATATCCATTAGGGTTCGGTTCCTCCTTTCGAAAACTCCATTAAGTTGGGGTGTTCCAGGAGGAGTAAGTTGCAAGATAATCCCACAACTTTTAAGATGATCTTGGAAAGCATCACTTAGGTATTCACCTCCTCTATTGGTACGAAGTACCTTGATTGTCTTATTGAGTTGATTTTGTACTTCGTTTTGATATTCCTTGAATTCTTCAAAAGTTTCATCTTTGTGTCTTAATAAGTAGACATATCCGAAACGACTGATGTCATCAATGAAAGTAACGAAGTATCTTTCACCATTCCTAGTTATGGGCTTAAAGGGTCCACATATATCCGAATGTATTAATCCCAATAAGTCCTTAGCCCTTTCATAGGTCCCTTTGAAAGGTGCTTTAGTCATTTTGCCTTGTAAACAAGATTCACATACATCAAACGAGTCTAGTTCATTTGATTTCAAAAGGCCATTCTTTTGAAGTGTATGCATTCGATTCTTGTTTATGTGACCAAGGCGACAATGCCATAAGTAGGAATCACTCAAATCCCTTTTGAGTTTCTTGGTGTTTGCATGGTATATTGAGCTATTGTATGATGTGTCATCATGAACCAATTCATAAATACCATTCAAAGGCGAAGCCTTAAAATAGAACACATTATCTAAAGAAACATGGATATCATCATTAATGAAATTAAGTTTAAAACCATATTGTTTCAAACGGGATACAGAAATAATGTTTCGAGATAAATCGGGTGCATACAAAACATTTTTCAAAACAAGCTCTAAACCACTTGGTAGCTTTAAAACAAAGTCTCCTTGAGCTTTCACTTGCACCCTTGCTCCATTTCCCATGAAGAGACTTATTGTTCCCGCATCTTGATCACTTCTTTTGAACCCCTGCAAAGTATTGCAAATATGAGTTCCACATCCTGTGTCTAATACCCATGTATTAGAAGAAGTAATACTAAGCTCAATGTATACCATATATACATTACCTGAGGTTTGCCCTGCATCCCTCTTTTCCTTCAACTCCTTAAGGTAGACCGGGCAGTTGCGTTTCCAGTGACCCATTTCACCGCAACCAAAGCACGGATCTTCCTTGGGGTTAGCCTTTTCGGCAACCTTTTGCTTCTTGTTGTTGTTGGTTGGGGTAACCATCTTCCCCTTTCCCTTGCCCTTGCCTTGGTAGGCGGGTCCTTTACTCTTAGCTGCCTTTGGCTTAGAAGTGTTATGGTTTTTGGACCCGCCTTCATTGATCGTAAACACGGGTGAAGCCCTTTTTCCCATGCTTGCTTCTGCCGTCTTAAGCATGGCATGTAATTCGCCAATGCTTTTATCCCAACCATTCATGTTATAGTTTAACACGAATGTGTCAAACCTCTTTGACAATGAGTTAAGGATAAGGTCCGTGGCTAATTCATTAGACACATTGCAATTTAGACGGTTTGCTCAATCAATAAGGCTTTTCATCTTAAGGACATAAGATGAAACGGATTGGGTGTCGTCCATCCAACATGCATGAAGCGCTCGGACCGTTTCAAAGCGCTCGACACGAGCTTGTTGAAGGAACATCTCCTTCAACTGTGTGATCATGTCATATGCACTATGATGCTCAAAATCCTTTTGGAGTTCGGGTATCATAGTCCCTAGCATGAGGCAAGAAACTTGCAACGAATCGGTGCAATATTTCTCCCAATAAGCCATGGCTTCCGTATCATCCTCGTCCGGTTGATCGGGAATGGGGTCTTCTGTAATGACCCGGACTTTTTCGATCGATCTATACTTATAAGATTAATATTTACATAAATTAAACCTTACCAACATGATAAGCAATCCAAATTGTTGAGATTTACGTTTTTGAAATGAGTTTTACACAACGTTTGACCGTCTAGTTTGACCGATGATATCACGAACTATATAACATATGATAATTATACGTTTGTGTATATATATGTATATATACATATTTAACATGATCTAAGGATGTTTTAATACCTCATTTTGTATTAATAACAATAAGTTATAAGTATATTTTGAAACTACTAACTTAAGTTTTCAAAACGATAACCATACGTAACGTTATTTGACATAAATACTTATGACCTATAATGTTTATACATATATCGTATATGTAATGTATTTAATCACTTTTAAGGACTTAAATACATAAAACAATATAAGTATATTCACAAAAGATAGCTATATTTGAATTCTCGTTCCGTTTTCACAAGACTTCTATACGTATATCTAGGGTATATGTACCCGTATCATACCTAGCTTCTATACGTATTTACTATTAGTATATACACATCAAATCACCACCAACAAGCCCTTATTCATGCCTTATGTATAAGGTAATTAGATATTGGATGCTAGCATTGAAAGTCATACAAAATAACAAAAGGAAAACTTGTCTTTGTCTCCCCCCATTCACGTTTTTTTAAAGGGCAAGGAGTACTCCATTTTGATTCATTTTCACTTCCATTTTCTAGCTAAACACACACACTTTCATGAGCCTTAAACCCCTTAACCATCTCAGCTCACAACCATGAAGATCTAGTTCCAAAAACATCACTTAATCATCATAAGAAAACCCTTACAAAAACACTTCAAGAATCCTTCCAAGAACACAAGCTTACTTCCAATCTTTCATCCAGCTCCACCACTCTTTTGGTTCTAGGTTTTTACTCCTCTTTTACAGCAATCTTGTCCAAGTAACTTGAGGTAGTAACTTTGTTCATAACCTTATTCGATTCATATATATATATAGCTATCTTATTATATGGTATAAAATTTTAACAATAAGAACATAGTTTGAATGATTTCAAACTTGTTTGCAAACTAAATAGATCCTTCTAACTTAACTTTTAAAATACTTCAAGACCTGTAATATATCATAAATATATGCTAACTTAACAAGGTAAAACTTGGTTTTTCAAAGAACACCTTAAAAACTGAATTTACGACGTCGGAGTGCAACCGGGGGCTGTTTTGGGTTGGATAATTAAAAACTATCTTGAACTTTGAATTGGAGGCTTATTTTCTGGAAAATTTATATTTACTATGAATATGATAACACATAAAAATTTCATGATTTAACTCAAAGTATAAGTATTTTTAGAAAAATAATCATTTAAGGTTGTTTATATGATGGAAAATGATTAACTTCATAAGTTTCACCAAAGTTTGACCTATGACCTGTGATTTCGAATACAAACTAAGGTATTTACAGTTCATATTCTTAAAGAGGGACTCGATCCAAGGAAGTGGCAAGTTGAATCAACGAAAACGGAGTTGTAACGAAGAAACTATGACCAAAACAAAATCGGATATCCAAAACTAGTTTAGCCACGAAAATAATTGGAGAAAAATTAAATAAATCACATCTTTCTAAAATAACATGATATTTTATATTTATGTACTCATAATTTAATTTTATATATTTCAGGACCACCCGTAAACAATACGAGAAAATTAATCATAAGATCCCATGATTGTACGCAACACGTCATTTGACAACACCGGTACTTTATGTACGCAACACGTCATTTGACAACACCGGTACCGTGGGTCAAGATTAATCCCGACCAATACAAATACGATGGGGTTTTATTTATTTCGATGGGGGTTTTATTTATTAAACACCTAAATATGAACCATTAAAATTGAATTACTAACATCGGACTGCTAACTACGGACTAAGAAATTATTAAAACTATTAAAAGTATAATAAGTATATATATGTGACGATTGTTTAAAATGGAAATATATTGATAAACTATATATGGATAGGTTCGTGATATCAACCGGAGACCAAGTCAAAATATATATATATTCAAGGCAAAAGTGAGTATATAGTCCCACTTTTAAACTCTAAATATTTCGGGATGAGAATACATGTATTTTATGTTTTACGTTATGGACACAAGTAACTGAAAAATATATTCTACGTTGAGTTGTACCACTGGCATACTTCCCTGTAGCTTGGTAACTAATATTTACAGCGGTATTGTAAACGCGATTCCTGTTGATAGATCTATCGGGCCTGACAACCCCAACCGGACTGGACGACCAGTATTCAACGGTTGCACAGTACTTCGTTTCGTGACTACACTTGGTACGGTGTAGTAAGATTTCATAATAAAGGGAATATGCGACGTGATTAAATGTTAAGTATGGTTACCAAGTGCTCAACCACTTAGAATATTTTTATTAAAATGTTTATATATGAAATCTTGTGGTCTATATATATATATATATTGCTGCCGGCATTAAACCTATATCTCACCAACTTTATGTTGACGTTTTAAGCATGTTCATTCTCAGGTGATAATTAGAAGCTTCCGCTGCAACATGTTGAATTTAAGCAAGATCTTGAGTATGCATATTTGTGTCAAAAATAAAACTGCATATCGGAGGATTTGTAATGTAAAATATGTTGGAAATCGTATTGTTATCATCACATGTAAAGTTTGTAAGTCTAAGATTATCGCTAAACGATAATCATCTTTATATTGTCTAAAACTTGTATTAAAATAAGAGTTATGGTTTGTAATGTAAAATAAATGCAGTTGTTCTTTTAAAAATGTCGCATATAGAGGTCAATACCTCGCAATGAAATCATACGTTATATAACTCGTTCTTATGGTTAAGGACTGGTTATGACATGTGGTATCAGAGCGGTGGTCTTAGCGAACCAGGTTTGCATTAGTGTGTCTAACTGATAAGTCGTTAGGATACATTAGTAAGTCTGGACTTTGACCGGGTTTGATTTAAAAACCATTGCTTATCATTGTTGGTTAAAATTTATATGTAAATATTATGTAGTACTAATGGGTTAGTTGTTGTGTGATAGATGTCGGGCTCAAAACTTGTTATCACATTCAGCGACTCCGAATCAGAATCTTCAGATGGTGTTCCAGTCATTAACCTATCCGAAGACGAAAATGATATCTTTGGGGAAGACTCACAAATTCCGGATGAACCAACTATAGAGAAACCGGAAAGTGAACCCGAGGAAGAAAGTGAACCCGAGGAGGAAAGTGAACCCGAGGAAGAAATACAGGAAATTACGAAAGACAAGTTCGAACTAGGAAAGAAACGAAAAGCTAATGAATTAGAAAATTCAAATCCCGAGTTTAGTGAGGATGATGTGGCACCAACTCCGCTAGACACTACCACCCCTATTCCCGCTATTCCTATTCGTTCTATCCCGGCATCCAGTTCTTCAGCCCCACAGCCAAAATATAGGCAGACATCTAGGATAAGCGTTAAGCGATTCCTTGAACCTAAATGTCCTAGAAAATAGACCAAACGATGCGCTGCCATATTAAACCATGGGATCATATAATGTTTTGTATAATATTATTAGTGTGGTTTGCTTAATGTTCGATGTAAGATAAGCATATGTAAAATAGTGAAGTATGAAATGCAATAATTTTCCATGGTTAAGTATTATTTAGATTGTAGTAATTGGTTCTGTACTAAGCTATTAACTATGGACATTAACGGGTAGGTACTACCCTAGATATAATTATAAAACGCTAATAAGAAGAAAAGGCTTTTATAATAATACCTGGTTCATATTATTAATAAGCTATAATGTACTGTAAATATACACTACATCTATAATATTCCATGTGAATAATTATTTTCTTTTCATTCTTATAGAAGAATATGGCGCGATTGAATCGAATGACGGAACAAGAAGTCGAGGAATTCATCAACCAGCGAGTGAACGATAGAATGTTATGGGTCGAGACTGCAAGAGCTGCTGCAGTTAACCCAAATCCTCGTGTAGGATGCACCTACAAAACTTTTCAAGCTTGCAAGCCCTCATCATTCAGTGGAACGGAAGGACCGATCGGTTTAACCCGGTGGATAGAAAAGATGGAGACTGTGTTTAAAATCAGTGGTTGTGTTGAAAAGGACATGACCAAGTATGCATCGTGCACTTTACAAGATAGTGCACTCACATGGTGGAAAAATTTTGTGAAGGCTGTAGGAGGAGATGTAGCTTATGATACTCCATGGGAAGAATTCAAAACAATGTTAATCAACGAATATTGTCCAAGGAACGAGGTTAGGAAGTTGGAAGATGAATTACGAAGTCTGAAGGTTATTGGTACTGAAATCACCAACTACAATCAGCGATTCATGGAATTAGTTTTGCTGTGTCCTGAATTGGTTCCAACCGAAGAACGGAAGATTGAAATGTACAAAGATGGTTTGCCCAAAAAGGTCAAGGCAAATGTTACAGCATCGAAACCTAAGACAATTCATGAAGCTATAACCATGGCAAACGAGCTAATGGATCAGGTCATCTTGGATAAGAAAGCATCCAATACTGATGTGAAGGTATCAGGTAATAAAAGAAAGTGGAATGGAAATTATGATCGAGGTAATCAACAACAATCCATTAAGAAACAAGAAACCACGCAAGGTGCAGGTAGTGGTTCAAGCTTTGGTTACAAAGGACAAAATCCTTTATGCAACCGATGCCACAAACATCACTTTGGTTACTGTAATGTGGTATGCAACAAATGTAATCGAAAGGGTCATGTTGCTGAAGATTGTAGGGCTCTCGTTACAAATACAAATGGTACCAAGACTCCTGCCACCAATGCAAATAGAACTGCTTTGGCTACCGTTACTTGTTTTGGGTGTGGAAAACAAGGTCACTATAAGAGCCAGTGCCCGAATCCAGAGAAGAATATCGGACCTGCACGTGGGAGAGCATTTGTTATTAATGCTAGAGAGGCATGTGAAGACCCGGAGCTTGTTACGGGTACGTTTACCATTAATAACTTATCAGCATCTATTATATTTGATACTGGTGCCGATAGAAGTTACGTGTGTAGAAATTTTTACACTAAATTGAATTGTTCATCATTACCTCTAGATGTTAAGTACATGATTGAGTTAGCTAATGGTAAACTAATTAAAGCCGATAAAATTTGTCGTGATTGTGAAATAAAGTTAGCCGGAGAAACGTTTAAAATTGACTTGATACCCGTAGAATTAGGAAGTTTTGATGTAATAATCGGCATGGATTGGATGTCCAAAGTAGGAGCTGAAGTTGTGTGTGCCAAGAAGGCAATTCGCATTCCTGGTAAGGATAAAATGCCGGTGATGATTTATGGAGAGAAGGGTAATTCAAAGCTAAAACTCATTAGCTGTTTGAAAGCCAAGAAGTTTTTAGAAAAGGGATGTTATGCTATTCTAGCACATGTTAATAAAGTCAAAAAGAAAGAAAAAGAGAAGTGCATCAACGACGTGCCTGTGGCAAGAGATTTTCCTGAAGTTTTTCCGGAAGAGTTGCCGGGATTACCTCCATTTAGATCTGTAGAATTTCAAATAGATTTAGTACCAGGAGCTGCACCAGTTGCCCGTGCTCCATATAGACTTGCACCGTCCGAGTTAAAAGAACTTCAGAGTCAGTTAAAAGAATTACTGGATCGTGGATTCATACGACCAAGTACTCCACCGTGGGGAGCTCCGATTCTATTTGTTAAAAAGAAAGATGGATCTTTTAGGATGTGTATAGATTATCGTGAATTAAATAAGTTAACTATCAAGAATCGGTATCCATTACCGAGAATTGACGACTTATTTGATCAACTCCAAGGATCATGTGTGTACTCGAAAATTGACCTAAGATCGGGCTATCATCAATTACGCGTCAAAGAAGAAGATATACCGAAAACTGCTTTTCGGACACGTTATGGTCATTACGAATTTTTGGTCATGCCGTTTGGGTTGACAAATGCTCCAGCTGTATTCATGGACCTCATGAATCGAGTTTGTAGTCCGTATTTAGATAAGTTTGTTATCGTTTTCATTGATGATATTCTTATCTATTCCAAGAGTGAGCAAGAGCATGAGCAGCATTTAAGGTTGATATTAGAGTTGTTGAGAAAAGAACAGCTATATGCTAAATTTTCTAAATGTGCTTTCTGGTTGAAAGAAGTGCAATTTCTTGGCCACGTTGTTAGTAACAAAGGAATTCAGGTTGATCCAGCAAAAATTGAAGCCATCGAAAAATGGGAGACTCCTAAGACACCAACGCAGATACTCTAATTTTTGGGTTTAGCCGGTTATTATAGAAGGTTTATTAAAGATTTTTCCCGAATAGCTAAGCCGTTGACAGCGTTAACGCAAAAAGGGAAGAAATATGAATGGACCTCTGAGCAGGAGAGTGCATTTCAATTACTGAAAAAGAAGTTGACTACGGCGCCTATTTTATCGTTACCAGAAGGGAACGATGATTTTGAAATATATTGTGACGCTTCGCGACAAGGTTTTGGTTGCGTTCTTATGCAACGGAAGAAAGTTATTGCATACGCATCCCGACAATTGAAGATTCACGAGCGGAATTATACGACGCATGATCTAGAACTGGGAGCAGTCGTGTTTGCATTGAAGATATGGAGACACTACTTGTATGGGGTTAAATGCACTGTGTTTACTGATCATAAAAGCCTTCAACATATTTTTGATCAGAAACAGCTGAACATGAGGCAACGTAGGTGGGTCGAGTTAATAAATGACTATGATTGTGAAATTCGTTATCATCCCGGGAAAGCGAATGTGGTGGCTGACGCACTAAGCAGAAAGGAACGAGAACCAATTCGAGTACGAGCGATGAACATAAAAATTCGCATGAATCTCAACTCACAAATCAAAGAAGTTCAACGAGAAGCACTTACTAAAGAAAATATAGGAAATGAAATAATGAAGAAGTATGAGAAGCAACTCGTTATACGGGAAGATGGAATTCGATATTTTGCAAACCGTATTTGGGTACCAAAGTTGGGTGGATTAAGAAAGTTAATATTGAATGAGGCACATAAGACAAGATACTCGATACATCCTGGAGTGGGAAAGATGTACCAAGATCTTAAGACACATTATTGGTGGCCTAATTTAAAGACAGACGTTGCAACATATGTTGGGGAGTGTTTAACTTGTTCCAAAGTCAAAGCAGAACACCAGAAGCCGTCAGGGTTACTTCAACAACCAGAAATCCCAGAATGGAAATGGGATGGTATTACCATGGATTTCATCACGAAGTTACCAAAGACTGCCTGGGGATACGACACCATTTGGGTAATTGTTGATCGTCTTACCAAATCTGCACATTTCTTGCCTATAAAGGAAACGGATAGAATGGAGAAATTATTACGATTATATATAAAGGAAATAGTTTCAAGGCATGGAATACCTATTTCCATTATATCTGATCGTGATAGTAGATTTACCTCAAAGTTCTGGCAATCACTACAGGAGGCACTAGGAACTCGTTTGGATATGAGTACCGCATATCATCCGCAAACCGACGGGCAGAGTGAAAGAACAATTCAGACTCTTGAAGACATTCTCAGGGCATGTGTGATCGATTTTGGAAACGGATGGGATAAATATCTACCATTAGCAGAATTCTCGTATAATAATAGTTATCATGCGAGCATTAAAGCTGCACCATTCGAAGCACTGTATGGAAGGAAGTGTAAATCTCCTATCTGTTGGAATGAAGTAGGAGATCGACAATTAACTGGTCCCGAGATCATACACGAAACGACTGAGAAGATAGTACAAATTAAGGAGAGATTGAAAACAGCCCGTAGTCGCCAAAAGAGCTACGCCGATGTCCGAAGGAAACCATTAGAGTTTCAGATCGGTGACATGGTTATGCTAAAGGTGTCACCTTGGAAAGGTGTAATACGTTTCGGTAAAAGAGGTAAACTGAACCCAAGATATGTAGGCCCGTTCAAGATCATCGAACGCATTGGACAGGTAGCTTATCGACTCGAGTTACCGCAACAACTCGCCGGAGTACATAATACATTTCACGTCTCGAACCTTAAAAAGTGTCTTGCAAAGGAAGACCTCACCATTCCTCTTGAAGAAATTCAAGTTGACGAGAAACTACAATTCATAGAAGAACCAATCGAGATCATGGACCGTGAAGTTAAACGGCTCAAGCAGAGCAACATACCGATCGTTAAAGTTCGTTGGAATGCACGAAGAGGTCCCGAGTTTACTTGGGAGCGAGAGGATCAAATGAAACAAAAATACCCGCATTTGTTTCCCGATGACGCAAAATAGGTACGATTTTAAAATTTCAGGACGAAATTTATTTAACGGGTAGGTACTGTAATGACCCGGACTTTTTCGATCGATCTATACTTATAAGATTAATATTTAGATAAATTAAACGTTACCAACATGATAAGCAATCCAAATTGTTGAGATTTACGTTTTTGAAATGAGTTTTACACAACGTTTGACCGTCTAGTTTGACCGATGATATCACGAACTATATAACATATGATAATTATATGTTTGTGTATATATATGTATATATACATATTTAACATGATCTAAGGATGTTTTAATACCTCATTTTGTATTAATAACAATAAGTTATAAGTATATTTTGAAACTACTAACTTAAGTTTTCAAAACGATAACCATACGTAACGTTATTTGACATAAATACTTATGACCTATAATGTTTATACATATATCGTATATGTAATGTATTTAATCACTTTTAAGGACTTAAATACATAAAACAATATAAGTATATTCACAAAAGATAGCTATATTTGAATTCTCGTTCCGTTTTCACAAGACTTCTATACGTATATCTAGGGTATATGTACCCGTATCATACCTAGCTTCTATAGGTATTTACTATTGGTATATACACATCAAATCACCACCAACCAGCCCTTATTCATGCCTTATGTATAAGGTAATTATAAATTGGATGCTAGCATTGAAAGTCATACAAAATAACAAAAGGAAAACTTGTCTTTGTCTCCCCCCATTCACGTTTTTTTAAAGGGCAAGGAGTACTCCATTTTGATTCATTTTCACTTCCATTTTCTAGCTAAACACACACACTTTCATGAGCCTTAAACCCCTTAACCATCTCAGCTCACAACCATGAAGATCTAGTTCCAAAAACATCACTTAATCATCATAAGAAAACCCTTACAAAAACACTTCAAGAATCCTTCCAAGAACACAAGCTTACTTCCAATCTTTCATCCAGCTCCACCACTCTTTTGGTTCTAGGTTTTTACTCCTCTTTTACAGCAATCTTGTCCAAGTAACTTGAGGTAGTAACTTTGTTCATAACCTTATTCGATTCATATATATATAGCTATCTTATTATATGGTATAAAATTTTAACAATAAGAACATAGTTTGAATGATTTCAAACTTGTTTGCAAACTAAATAGATCCTTCTAACTTAACTTTTAAAATACTTCAAGACCTGTAATATATCATAAATATATGCTAACTTAACAAGGTAAAACTTGGTTTTTCAAAGAACACCTTAAAAACTGAATTTACGACGTCGGAGTGCAACCGGGGGCTGTTTTGGGTTGGATAATTAAAAACTATCTTGAACTTTGAATTGGAGGCTTATTTTCTGGAAAATTTATATTTACTATGAATATGTTAACACATAAAAATTTCATGATTTAACTCAAAGTATAAGTATTTTTAGAAAAATAATCATTTAAGGTTGTTTATATGATGGAAAATGATTAACTTCATAAGTTTCACCAAAGTTTGACCTATGACCTGTGATTTCGAATACAAACTAAGGTATTTACAGTTCATATTCTTAAAGAGGGACTCGATCCAAGGAAGTGGCAAGTTGAATCAACGAAAACGGAGTTGTAACGAAGAAACTATGACCAAAACAAAATCGGATATCCAAAACTAGATTAGCCACGAAAATAATTGGAGAAAAATTAAATAAATCACATCTTTCTAAAATAACATGATATTTTATATATATGTACTCATAATTTAATTTTATATATTTCAGGACCACCCGTAAACAATACGAGAAAATTAATCATAAGATCCCATGATTGTACGCAACACGTCATTTGACAACACCGGTACTTTATGTACGCAACACGTCATTTGACAACACCGGTACCGTGGGTCAAGATTAATCCCGACCAATACAAATACGATGGGGTTTTATTTATTTCGATGGGGGTTTATTTTATTAAACACCTAAATATGAACCATTAAAATTGAATTACTAACATCGGACTGCTAACTACGGACTAAGAAATTATTAAAACTATTAAAAGTATAATAAGTATATATATGTGACGATTGTTTAAAATGGAAATATATTGATAAACTATATATGGATAGGTTCGTGATATCAACCGGAGACCAAGTCAAAATATATATATCTTCAAGGCAAAAGTGAGTATATAGTCCCACTTTTAAACTCTAAATATTTCGGGATGAGAATACATGTATTTTATGTTTTACGTTATGGACACAAGTAACTGAAAAATATATTCTACGTTGAGTTGTACCACTGGCATACTTCCCTGTAGCTTGGTAACTAATATTTACAGCGGTATTGTAAACGCGAATCCTGTTGATAGATCTATCGGGCCTGACAACCCCAACCGGACTGGACGACCAGTATTCAACGGTTGCACAGTACTTCGTTTCGTGACTACACTTGGTACGGTGTAGTAAGATTTCATAATAAAGAGAATATGCGACGTGATTAAATGTTAAGTATGGTTACCAAGTGCTCAACCACTTAGAATATTTTTATTAAAATGTTTATATATGAAATCTTGTGGTCTATATATATATATATATATTGCTGCCGACATTAAACCTATATCTCACCAACTTTATGTTGACGTTTTAAGCATGTTCATTCTCAGGTGATAATTAGAAGCTTCCGCTGCAACATGTTGAATTTAAGCAAGATCTTGAGTATGCATATTTGTGTCAAAAATAAAACTGCATATCGGAGGATTTGTAATGTAAAATATGTTGGAAATCGTATTGTTATCATCACATGTAAAGTTTGTAAGTCTAAGATTATCGCTAAACGATAATCATCTTTATATTGTCTAAAACTTGTATTAAAATAAGAGTTATGGTTTGTAATGTAAAATAAATGCAGTTGTTCTTTTAAAAATGTCGCATATAGAGGTCAATACCTCGCAATGAAATCATACGTTACATAACTCGTTCTTATGGTTAAGGACGGGTTATGACATCTTCCAACACATACGCCATATCCTCTAGTTTGAGGACGATTCTTAGATTGCGGAACCAATCCATGAAGTTTGTATGGTTGAGTTTTTCCTTTTCGAGGATTGACCTCAACGATAGGTTGTTAAAGTTAATAGGTGCGTTAGGAATGTTGCTGTTGTTATTGGCGGCCATCTACAAAATGTTACAAAGTTGTTTAAGTATCAATTTTAATTTAACAATCAATACCCTTTAAATCCAATTGATATTTATTAAATTTTAGAATCTAACGGTAAACCAAATTTCGGTTAGGTGACCTTTATCCCGTCATTTGATTTAGCTAGGTAGTCATTATATGACAATTGCAATCCTTTTGCAACTTCTAAGTTATGGGATCATGCAATCCTTTTGCATGGCATATTATCCCATCAATGCCTATTTGTTCATCATGCTTCGGTGACCCTAAGTTCACGATTTCCCAATCAAGTCGTCCAACTTGTGTAAACGTGTAAACTTAACATACAAGTGGTTAGGTAACCTTTATCCCACAAGCATGCGAAATTCACCTTAATCATATTAGTTTGTTCATGACGGTTAGGTGACCTTTATCCTATCATGAGCTCCCTAATATGTCTAAGTGCCACATAATAGGATGACGTTTAACTTGTTTACCTTGTTGTTAAAGGGATTTTAAGTTTTCATTATTTCTAGTTTGAGAAAACTTTTATGCCATACACCAACATGCATTTAGTGTATGGTTCATTTGAAATCCATTTTCAAGTCTTGTAATTTTAGCCAATTACTTGATATAAACCATTTTATATATGATCCTTATCATGTTCTTAATAACCGATTATTAATGTCCTTTTAGTCATTTTTAATTTAACCATTTAAATTGACGTCTTGCATGTCGTTAATAATGTTTTAATTTAACCAATTAAATTGCCATTTTCAAGTTGTTGACTTGTGTGATTAACTTTTAGCATACAAACATACAATCCACATAATCATACAAAACAACCACGCATGCAAAATCATATGTTCACAATCAAGCCATTTTGGTGGACATTTGTTTAGCCGAAAACAAATGCCACCAGTAAAGGGGTTATAACACAAAGTAGGAGATTTTAAATATCCCACTTAATCTTGCATCCAAATGCTTCTTCATGTGTTCTTCAAGTCTTCATCATCTTCATCATGTTACAAAATATATATCCTAATAAATTTTGTCTAGAAAATGAAAATACATCCTAATCTATTTTACATGCCAAATATAAAATAAATTACATAACCAAAATTAATATTACATACCAAATGAATAATTAATTTTACAAACCAAATTGAATGAATATTACAACCATTCAACCAAACAAATATCCATTCAAACACACATGCATACATCATAGGGTCAAGGCATTGATTGTGAACTACAATATACAACAAATATGACCAATTTGCAAGTTCCAAACCCACTTTTAGAACCCTTAAAATTCGGCCAAAATCACGAACCCACCCAAACCCGAATATTTTTACATTCTACTTTCATGCATGTACATAGAATGCAAAGTTGGTGGGTTTTAAAGACCATATATAAGAAGTATATTTCATAGACTTCGGCTCTAGACACCATTGATGAAATTCAACATAATAACAAGTTTCTTAATGTTAATAAAATCATAAAACCAATTCATATTAAGTTAGAACAAGCGGAAGCATAATTACTAAGAAAACAAGTTAATATGCATAACCATTTTAGTTGAATTCCATATAGTTATCAAGTTATGAAATAATGCTTACATATAACAAAGAAGGAAGAAGATTATACCTCCTCTAAGATGAGTTAGGAGCTAAATTTGGACAGCAAGTTTATGAAGAAGATGATGGAGAATATAGCTTCTAATTTGAAGCCTCAAGCAAGTGATACCCCAAGCAATCAATCACCAACACCTACCTTTGTTTAGTTAGGATTTTAGAACACTCAATCACTTGATTTAGCAACCAAAATGCTCTCTTTTCTCACTCAAATAAATCGGCCAGCAGCTCCAAGAGAGAGCAGAATTTTTGTTGTTCTTATGTGTGTATTACTTGCATTCAAAATGAGTCAAAACCTTGGAATACTTGTAAAGCATGAACATGGGGTTTGAGACCACACAAGTACCAAAGGAATAAGCATGGGAGGTGGTCATGGGGCTCCTCAAAACCGCCACCCCCATGTCTTATAATAATCACACTATTTTTTTTTATAAACATGTAATAAAACTATGTAATTATTAATAATACTTGCAAGTTTTATAAACCCTTTTATAAAATTTAACACACACTATAATTATTTAACCTTATAAATAATTAAATGTAAATTATCCAAATAATTTATCGCAAATGATTATATTTTAGAAAACCCATTTTCTAAAATTCAAGTGTCGCGTATATATATTTAACGACCCAATCGTTAAAATTAAATACATATAAAGTGTCGGTAAGCTTGTTATTGGGTATGACCCGACTTGGATCATAACACATTAGCCACATTAATTTAATATGTCTCTCGGGCATACGAAATACCATCAAATGTGGTATCCGACGCCTTGAGCAGAAAGGACAGAGAACCCATTCGAGTAAATGTCACGACCTGGAAAATTTCGACTAATTTTAAATCAAACTCTCGATACGATTTAATATTTTAACGCGATAAGAAAAGTCTGTTAGGTTGAGTCTCAAAATGTTTGAAATATTATTATTTTTTTAATGCATTTGACTTTGATCATACCCGACGATCCACGAACAACTAATTGTAAATAGATACATATATACAATAATTTGGAATATTATTCGAAATAATATATGATTTAATTGTTGGAAATAAATATGCAAAATAATATAAGATATAATAAAATCTATTATTAAAATGAATATATATAATTTAGACGAAAAGTTATAGATAGACTTTTATCTGCAACTAATTAACAATGGAGCACGATATATTACTCAGTGAAAACTGTCGGTAGATAAACTACTAAAAGATACAGCTGGACTTATTTAATCAGTTTCTTTAATGCATATTTTGTGAATTCAAAGAGTTTACTGTGTTTGTTTGGACCCATCTTACTTTACATATACATCGTACATATATTAAAAACATATATGTTTACAATTCATATTTTGTCATTTAATTAGATACTGGTTCATCTCATATCTCTACAGATATGTTAGTGTTGTTTTCTTTCTAATCTAACAATATGCAAATACCCCTAATATGAACCTCGAAGGTTAAAATCCAAAAAAGACAGTTGGATTACTATTTTCACACTAGATATTTTCATAACCTTAATACTGTTTTGTTTTGACAACCACAATAATATTATATATGCATATGCTTATTTACATCCACACACTGATTATCCACATCACTTTTACTTTTCATTCGTGTACTGTTAAATTACTCGTGCATCACTTAATACTTAATATTGGGAATCAAAGGTGCAAAAGCTTGCCTAACTAATATTAATAAACTAAATGCTTTCTGTTACACATTCCAATCATCAAACGTGTTATTAGTAATAATAACTTATTATTACTTTAAAGTATTGAAAGTTATGTATATGATTATATATATTGTATTATTCTTGCACTAACACCCATTTTTCATGATTACTGTAAACAATGTCATCAATTGTTGTTTTCCTTTTGATCAAAGAATCACTTTGACTTTCTTTACTTCTTTTCTTTTTATAACCGAATTCACTACAATCATTTGGGATATTCATATATACATATACATGGCTTATAGATTATAAACACACACACTCAACTTTCAACTTCTTCTTCCTCTAAAAGCATATTAGTCACCATTTTCTTGAATATGAACCCAATTTAACACCACCCAACAAACCTTTACGATCACCATATACAACCCACTTGTTGTTGCTACTTGATATCATTTATATTTTCTTCTGTTAAACCAAAGACGAAACCACCATATTCGAAGACCTTGATACTTTCTGTTTTACTTCTATCCTTCGAACAAGATTACTACTGCTGTGTGGCTGCTATTGTTACAATCTTTTGAATAGACCCAACACCATCGGACCACCTTAAATCACCACCTCCTACAGTCACCTTGTCTTTCTCTTTTACTACTCTCATCCTGTATACAGACCTTGCAAACATTCATTTACAAACATCAAACCATCACTTTATTCCTATCACTATGCTGCTGCTACCTAGTTCTGTGTTAACTTGCAAACAATCACCTCATGTCATCATACATTGTTACATATACCTTTATTCGACAACCTGCTGCAAAAATCTCTGCTATTCGTTGCTACTTCTGCTGCTGTACCTACAATAACTAAATCTGCAAACAAGGCTGCTACAGCTACAATTACTGCTGCAACAATGGACTCTCATTTCGATTTATATTCAACAAACAACAACACAATTAGACTGCTACTGCTGCTATTTTCTGTTCTGTTCAAGCAGTCACCAACCCTTAACTGCTGTTCGAATAAACTACTTTTAATTACCACAATTATTGATCAAAATCACAAGTAATTCATCAACTATAATCAACCATCACCAAACCCTTCAAGGAAACCCTTATTTATAGCTCGATTTCAATTTAGTAAAAAAAAAATACAGATTGTATACAAATGGATGACTAATTTAAGAAAATATCAACGAATCATTTACCTATTCGAACAATTGATGAACCAATTACCTGATACAATCGATGAAGGAGGATAAGATGATAATCCTGATACAATGAAGATTTTTGTTGATAAATTGCTATTCGAGTGGAATAATACTCGAACGATAATGATGATGAACCAATAACCTACTGTACATCGGAGACTTTCTTTATTAATCGGTCTGATTGATGAATCGAAGAACCCTAAACCGTATCCTTCTTCTGCAATTGTATTCGGTTATCGATTTGTTTGTTTTGGGAACTCTAATAAAATGCTAGCTCTTTATATTAGGTATTATTATTATTAATTATTTTTTATTATTATTATTATTATTATTATTATTATTATTATTATTATTATTATTATTTATTATTATTATTATTATTATTAATAATTAATATTAGGTTTATGATAAAAATAAAAATAGATATAATTTATGGTTATGATCATAGTGAAGGTAATTACAACCAAAAAGATTAATTATATGCACGATTATGATTAAGATAATATATAGATATAGTTATGAATATAATTATAATTAAGTCATGATTAAATGAATTATCATTATTATTAAATGTATCATTTTTATTAAAAACTATTATTATTATTATTATTATTATTATTATTATTATTATTATTATTATTATTATTATTATTATTAATATTATTATTATTATTATAGTTATCATTATTAATATTATTAGTATCATTATAATTAAAATTATTAAAACTTTCATTTTTTATTAAAATTATCATTTCTATTAAAACTATTATTATTATATCATTATTAGTAAAATTATCATTTGTATTAAAGTTACCATTTTTATTAAAATTATCATTTTTATTATTATCATTATTATTATTAACCATATTTTATCAAATAAATATTATATAAAATATATATTTATATTAATATATTTATAATAAATGCTAATTATTTACCTAAAGTATATAAAATGAATATAGTTAATTATGTTATTAATAAAACATATACTTTAATAAAATAACAATGAATAATAATATAGGAACTTGCTCGATTATGATTATATGTTTTAATATATATATATATATATAATTGATATAGGATCGTGAATCCGAGGTCAACCCTACACTTGTTAACTGACGTCATATGTATTTTTACTATAAAATATAGTATGGTGAGTTTCATTTGCTCCCTTTTTAATTGCTTTTGCAATATATATTTTTGGGCTGAGAATACATGCGCTGCTTTTATAAATGTTTACAAAATAGACACAAGTACTTAAAAATATATTCTACGTTGAGTTGTACCACTGGCATATTTCCCTGTAGCTTGGTAACTACTATTTACATGGGTATTGTAAACGCGAATCCTGTTGATAGATCTATCGGGCCTGACAACCCCAACCGGACTGGACGACCAGTATTCAACGGTTGCACAGTACTTCATTTTGTAGGCTACACTTGGTACAGTGTAGTGAGATTTCATAATAAAGGGAATATGCGACGTTGATTAATAGTTAAGTATGGTTACCAAGTTCTCAACCACTTAGAATGCTTTACATACACTTGCGAGTGTATTATGTTTATGATTATGAAATCTTGTGGTCTATTAATATATTGAAATGATTGTTATGATAAACTAATGAACTCACCAACCTTTTGGTTGACACTTTTAAGCATGTTTATTCTCAGGTACGAATTAAGTCTTCCGCTGTGCATTTGCTCATTTTAAGGACATTACTTGGAGTCGATCATCGCAATGGGACCAAATGTTGATGACTTCGTCCAGGTGGATAAGGACGGGTTGTTACAGGTGGTATCAGAGCGGTGGTCTTAGCGAACCAGGTCTTGCATTAGTGTGTCTAACTGATAGTTGATTAGATGCATTAGTGAGTCTGAACTTCGACCATGTCTGCGTGTCAAAAGTTTTACTTATCATTCCGTGTCAAAAATTTCCTGCTTATCATTCTTAGGGAATTATTTGCTTATCATACTTAATCTAGACATATCTTACTGCCTGGATTGCATGAATGGTGTACAGATAAATTCATATCTTAGCGTATCTGTTAATTCATATCTTAGCGTATCTATTACTATAGACTTTATCAGAAACGTTTCCTTAATTCTCTCCGTAATCTACGAAATCTTATGTACTATATACATATAGTCTATGTAATTAGGATATCATCCAATATTCAGCCCTCAATTCATAACAAGAATCATTTCATCACTTTCTGCGATCGCGTAAGATGGCCTCTTCGAATAGACCAAGTTCCTCCAGCTCCGAAGATAGCTTGACTGGAGCGCACCACCCGATCAACTACCGTTATTATTGGAGAAAATGGGGGTGGGTTCGAGACATACTCACCTTATGGAGAAGGGAAGAAGGTACTCCATATCATGAGCTGAATCTACCGCCTAATGTCGGAGTACTCGACCCGCTCACCGGCGAACCTGTTCGCAACACTGTTTATACCCTCTTTGCGAGAATTTTTTGTCTTGAGGCTACCATTAACGGAACTAGAGAAGATATCCAACCTCCACCTCACACTGATAACCAGCCAGGGTTAGTAGAAGAAGTCAACGAACTTCGTGCTCGAGTAGTAGCTTTGGAAAATATGGTGCAAAACCTACCAACTTCAGCAACATCACCGGCACCAACAGTACCACCAACATCAACACCAGTACCACCAACAACCCAAGTTTCAACATCACATGCCTCAACATCTCAGTCTGTACCTCGAGCATAATCATCATTCTACGTATCGTTCTATCTACCTTATCTGCGTTTCACATATCGTTTTACATCGATTGTCTTCGTTCGACATGGCAATTATGAAATTTCTAAGGTTTTAGAGATTATGTAATCTAGTATTAACGATAAATCAAATGTGTTTAATATCATATTAACTCATTAAATCCATGATTACATCTGAAGAAAATATATATGTATATATGTTTTCATAAAGATTGTAATTAAAAATTCTTTTGTACAAACTGTTGATGGTGAAAATATTTTAACAGGTAGGTAATACCCGATGAATATTTAGATTTCACATTAATAAGTATACTGTACATTCTTCCAAATCTAATTCAATAGTCATTTACGATCCTATTTACAACCACTGATATACGTATCCGTTCACCACAGAATAACCATTTTCATTCAATTTCATATTTGGATTTTGATCTATCAGAATCCAACAAGTGGCATAATGAAGAAAACACTGGACAAAATAAAATTTGTTAGAAACAAACAAATTAACTACGAGAAAAATGATGTTAAGAATCCACGCTAACTGTTCCTAGCTAATTGTTCCTAGCTAACTGATTACATTTTATTTATCGCAATTTATTTATCGCAATTTACATTCTCGCAATTTTATTTATCGTCATTTAATTTCTGTTATTTACTTTACGCACTTTATTTATCGTCATTTAATTTTTGTTATTTATTTTTACACACTTTAAATATCGGGACACGTATACAAGGTTTTGACATATCATATCGACGCATCTATATATATTATTTGGAATAACCATAGACACTCTATATGCAGTAATGCGGGAGTTAGCTATACAGGGTTGAGGTTGATTCTACAATAATATATATAGTTTAAGTTGTGATCGAGTCTTAGACGTATACGGGTCACGAAACGTATTAATTAATTCGAATATTATATATTAAACTATATATGAATTATTGGACTGTTAACTGTGGACTATCGACTGTGGACTAATAATATTGGACAATTAAAATGGATTAAAATATTGATTATAACATATGAAACTAAACAATTCTTCAAGTTTGCCACTTGACTTTATCCTAAACATCCTTTGTATCTTGACAATCACAATCAGCATTTAATCATCTAAAAACCTTCAATATTCTTGAAAACCCTTGGTTTGATAACCGATGACCCAGATCCGTTAACTTTGAAAATGCTGACGAAGCAGCATGTTGTAGATGGTCTTTATGGCCAAAAGTTGATGATAAAGAATGGAGTATTGGAAACACTCAATAGAAAATTTGGTACCGAAAAGCGGATTATGCGAAACTATGAAGGAAGTCGTGAACAAATCAGAAAGAATAAGTTTGACTTCAAAGAATCCAAATGATTCAATCCCTGCTGAAGTCTTTAGCGAATATCTTGCTGCTTACTCTAAACCATTGCGGACAATAGTCTCCATCATCCTCTGATCATAGATATTCAAAGATATTATCGTATCTTTCATTATAAATATCCTCGATATTTCTGAATATATTTTCATAACTAATCTTATATGAAATCATTTATCTCTTTGAACTATCAGTGTTACATCATATGAGAAACTATTAGTTTCTATATTCTGCGAACCTTCGAATTTAAAATATGAATGGTTTCTAGAGAAGTGTAGGGAATTGAAGCATGAGTTAGTATAATATAATGACACTTGGCCAACGTGATTGTATTACAGTAAGTCATGCTGAATTTCTAATGGAACGTGATGATTCATAGATCATAACGTCATCATGTGCCATGTTACATAACTCTTTCATTCTATTTAACCTCTAAGCATATCAAGAACATATTTTCTTGATATTTCTATCTTTTTAGTGAATTTTGGTAATTTGACAAATCACATCATGCTATTACCATTCCTTCTTAGAACGTTAGCCATAATCATTCGAAATTTCATACCTACAAAATTCTGGATCATTATTCGTTTGAATTAACGTCGGAAAAAGAAAACAAAGGGATGGAACTCCAAAATATAAAGGAAATGAAGAGGGTGGATTTATAGTGAACTACCCAACAGAGCAATCAAGACATATAATCGTTTTTAATTAAAAAGATCCTAACCTCTTTAAATCCCGAAGAAATCAGATCTTATTTAGATTTCAAAGATTTCTTTAAAATCCTTTGAATTCCGGAATTTAACCAAGACAACGTCAAAAGCGCACCTTACCTGATACAATCGATGAACCAATTACCTGATACAATCGATGAAGGAGGATAAGATGATAATCCTGATACAATGAAGATTTTTGTTGATAAATTGCTATTCGAGTGGAATAATACTCGAACGATAATGATGATGAACCAATAACCTACTGTACATCGGAGAATTTCTTGATTAATCAGTCTGATTGATGAATCGAAGAACCCTAAACCGTATCCTTCTTCTGCAATTGTATTCGGTTATCGATTTGTTTGTTTTGGGAACTCTAATAAAATGCGAGCTCTTTATATTAGGTATTATTATTATTATTAATTATTTATTATTATTATTATTATTATTATTATTATTATTATTATTATTATTATTTATTATTATTATTATTATTATTATTATTATTATTATTATTATTATTATTATTATTATTATTATTATTATTATTATTAATTAATATTAGGTTTATGATAAAAATAAAAATAGATATAATTTATGGTTATGATCATAGTGAAGGTAATTACAACCGAAAAGATTAATTATATGCACGATTACGATTAAGATAATATATAGATATAGTTATGAATATAATTATAATTAAGTCATGATTAAATGAATTATCATTATTATTAAATGTATCATTTTTATTAAAAACTATTATTATTATTATTATTATTATTATTATTATTATTATTATTATTATTATTATTATTATTATTATTATTATTATTATTATTATTATTATTATTATTATAGTTATCATTATTAATATTATTAGTATCATTATAATTAAAATTATTAAAACTTTCATTTTTTTTATTAAAATTATCATTTCTATTAAAACTATTATTATTATATCATTATTAGTAAAATTATCATTTGTATTAAAGTTACCATTTTTATTAAAATTATCATTTTTATTATTATCATTATTATTATTATTAACCATATTTTATCAAATAAATATTATATAAAATATATATTTATATTAATATATTTATAATAAATGCTAATTATTTATCTAAAGTATATAAAATGAAGATAGTTAATTATGTTATTAATAAAACATATACTTTATTAAAATAACAATGAATAATAATATAGGAACTTGCTCGATTATGATTATATGTTTTAATATATATATAATTGATATAGGATCGTGAATCCGAGGTCAACCCTACACTTGTTAACTGACGTCATATGTATTTTTACTATAAAATACAGTATGGTGAGTTTCATTTGCTCCCTTTTTAATTGCTTTTGCAATATATATTTTTGGGCTGAGAATACATGCGCTGCTTTTATAAATGTTTACAAAATAGACACAAGTACTTAAAAATATATTCTACATTGAGTTGTACCACTGGCATATTTCCCTGTAGCTTGGTAACTACTATTTACATGGGTATTGTAAACGCGAATCCTGTTGATAGATCTATCGGGCCTGACAACCCCAACCGGACTGGACGACCAGTATTCAACGGTTGCACAGTACTTCGTTTTGTAGGCTACACTTGGTACAGTGTAGTGAGATTTCATAATAAAGGGAATATGCGACGTTGATTAATAGTTAAGTATGGTTACCAAGTGCTCAACCACTTAGAATGCTTTACATACACTTGCGAGTGTATTATGTTTATGATTATGAAATCTTGTGGTCTATTAATATATTGAAATGATTGTTATGATAAACTAATGAACTCACCAACCTTTTGGTTGACACTTTTAAGCATGTTTATTCTCAGGTACGAATTAAGTCTTTCGCTGTGCATTTGCTCATTTTAAGGACATTACTTGGAGTCCATCATCGCAATGGGACCAAATGTTGATGACTTCGTCCAGGTGGATAAGGACGGGTTGTTACAGTAAAATCTATGAATATAATGATTCACAATAACCTTACTACTCAAATAAAGGAGGCGCAACAAGGAGTTTTAAAAGAGGGAAATTTAAAGAATGAAATACCCAAAGGATCGGAGAAGCATCTTAATATTCGGGAAGACGGAACCCAGTGTAGGGCTGAAAGAATTTGGGTACCAAAATTTGGAGATATGAGAGAAATGGTACTTAGAGAAGCTCATAAAACCAGATAATCAATACATCCTGGAACGAGAAAGATGTACAAGGATCTCAAGAAACATTTTTGGTGGCAGGGTATGAAATCCGATGTTGCTAAATACGTAGGAGAATGGTTGACGTATTCTAAGGTCAAAGCTGAGCATCAGAAACTGTAATGACCCAGAATTTTCCGACCAAATTATACTTATGAGATTAATATTTACATAAATTAAACCATACCAACATGATAAGCAATCCAAATTGTTGAGACTTGTGTTTTTGAAAAGAGTTTTACACAACGTTTGACCATCCAATATGACCGATGATATCACGAACTATATAACATAAGATAATTATATGTTTGTGTATATATATGTATTTATATATATTTAACATGATTTAAGGATGGTTTAACATCTCATTGTGTACTAATGACAATGAGTTATAAGTATATTTTGAAACTACTAACTTAAGTTTTCAAAACGATAACTATACGTAACATTCTTTGATATATATACTTATAATCTATAATGCTTTTACATGTATCGTATATATAATGTATTTAATCACTTTTTAAGGACTTAAATACATAAAACAATATAAGTATATTCACAAAAGATAGCTATATTTGAATTCTCGTTCCGTTTCCTCAAGATTTCTATACGTATATCTAGGGTATATGTACCCGTATCATACCCAGCTTCTATACGTATTTACTATTAGTATATACACATCAAATCAACATCCTAATCAACATTATTACTGCCCTAGATATGAGGTAACTAGGATTTGTCAAGTAGTATGAATTATTAGTAAGAAAACAAAATTAGGAATCCTTTTCTTTCTTTATAAACTAAAAACGTTTTTATAAATGAACACCATTTCTTCACTCCATTTTCTCATATCTACACCCTCATTTATCTCTCAAAATACTCCTAACTTCATAATTGATCATCTCCAAGCATTTTCCCCATCATTTAGCTTCAATTACAAGCCTTAAACACCATAAGAAAACTCTTTCAAGAACATATCAAAATAACCACCCATTTGAAGAAGTTTACTTCCAACCTTTTGATCTAACTCCACCACTCTTTGATTCCAAGATTATTTCTTATCTTTTGCAGTAACTTTGTCCAAGTAACTTGAGGTAGTAACCTTGTTCATAATCTTATTCAATTCATATTCATATAGCTATCTTATTTTGTGGTATAAAATTTTAACAACAAGAACATGGTTTGAATGATTTCAAACTTGTTCGCAAACTAAATAGATCCTTCTAACTTGACTTTTAAAACACTTCAAGACCTGTAATATATCATAATGATATGCTAACCTAACAAAATATAACTTGGTTTTACAAAGAACATCTTAAAAACTGAATCTACGTCGTCAGAGTGCAACCGGGGGCTGTTTTGGGTTGGATAATTAAAAACCATCTTGAACTTTGAATTGGAAGTTCATGTTCTGGAAAAATGATATTTCTTATGAATATGTTAACACATAAAAATTTCATGGTTTAACTCAAAGTGTAAGTATTTTTAGAAAAATGATCATTAAATGTTGTTTTTATGATGGAAAATGATCACTTTCATAAGTTTCACCAAAGTTTGACCTATAACCTATGATTTTGAATACAAACTAAGGTATTTTTAGTTTATATTATTAAAATTTGACTCGATCCAAGGAAGTGGCAAGTTGAACCAACAAAAACGGAGTTGTAATGAAGAAACTACGACTAAAACAAGATTGGGTATCCGAAGCTAGTTAAGCTACGAAAATATTTGAAGAAAAAGTAAATTAATCATATCTTTTCTAATTAATATGATATTTTATATATAATTACTTATGATTTGATTTTATATATTTCAGGACCACCCGTAAACAACACGAGAAGATTAATCATAAGACCTCATGATTGTACGCAACACGTCATTTGACAACACGGTACTTTATGTACGCAACACGTCATTTGACAACATGGTACCATGGGTCGAGATTAATTCTGATAAATACGAATACGATGGGGTTTTTATTTATTTTATTTAAGCAACTAATTGTGGACCACTAACATCGGACTGCTAACTACGGACTAAGAAAATATTAAAAGTATTAAAAGTATATATATATATATATATATATATATATATATGTAACGATTACTTAAAAAGAAAATATGTTGATATATTATATATATGGTTAGGTTCGTGATATCTATCGGAGACCAAGTCGAATTAAATACCATCAAGGCAAAAGTGAGTTTCATTTGCTCCCTTTTTAATTGCTTTTGCAATATATATTTTTAGGCTGAGAATACATGCGCTGCTTTTATAAATGTTTACAAAATAGACACAAGTACTTAAAAATATATTCTACGTTGAGTTGTACCACTGGCATATTTCCGTGTAGCTTGGTAACTACTATTTACATGGGTATTGTAAACGCGAATCCTGTTGATAGATCTATCGGGCCTGACAACCCCAACCGGACTGGACGACCAGTATTCAACGGTTGCACAGTACTTCGTTTTGGTGACTACACTTGGTACGGTGTAGTGAGATTTCATAATAAAGGGAATATGCGACGTTGATTAAATGTTAAGTATGGTTACCAAGTGCTCAACCACTTAGAATGCTTTACATACACTTGCGAGTGTATTATGTTTATGATTATGAAATCTTGTGGTCTATTAACATATTGAAATGATTGTTATGATAAACCTATGAACTCACCAACCTTTTGGTTGACACTTTAAAGCATATTTATTCTCAGGTACGAATTAAGTCTTCCGCTGTGCATTTACTCAATATAAGGACATTACTTGGAGCCGATCATCGCAATGGGACCAAATGTTGATGACTTCATCCAGGTGGATTAGGACGGGTCCTTTCAGTTGGTATCAGAGCGGTGGTCGTAGCGAACCAGGTCTTGCATTAGTGTGTCTAACTAGTAGTTGTTAGGATGCATTAATGAGTCTGGACTTCGACCGTGTCTACATGTCAAAAGTTTTGCTTATCATTTCTAGTCGAAAATCATCTGCTTATCATCCTTAGGAAATTAACTGTTTATCATTCGTAAGTCTAGACACGTTTTACTGCATTTACTGCATCGATAGTGTATAGACAAATTCTTATCTTAGCATATCTGTTATTGCGAACTTTGACTGATATCTTTTCAAAGATTCTCCGTAATATACGGGATTTTGGTATTATATATACATATGTAAATTATGTATTGAAGAGTACCAAATCTAACTCCTATAATCTATTCCATACCAAAAATTCATTTTCCCCATTATACAAGATGGATTCCGCACCTAGTTCTAATTCTTCAGATTCTAACAGTTATGCCGATATGAATTTCCATTCGGGCTCCGAAAGCAGCGTCACCGGAATGGATCAACCAATTTCCCATCATCTATTCTAGATGAATTGGGGATGGGTTCGTAATATACTAAATCACTGGAGACAAGAAGAAGGTGATCCATTCCATCCACCAAATTGCCCTCTTGGCGATGAACCTGAAGCACTTACCGGCGAACCTATTCGAAACACCATTTTCTCTCTCATTTCTAGAGTATCTCGTCACGATTATATACTATCCCATATTACAAATCTTGTTCATTCGCTCGCTCCAACGGCCAATCATCCCGATGTACTAGCAGAAGTTAACGAACTTCGTTCTCGCGTGACGGCTTTGGAGAACATGGTGCGAAGGTTGCAAACACCAGCAGCAGCACCAGCAGCATAATCAGCACCACCATCAATAACATCAATAATACCATCATCACCACTAACAAACAACATCCGCATCACACGTCTCGACATCATAATCTGTCCCACAAACATCAACATAATACGCACCATTGATACTAAGGAGTACCAACAATAATGAACGATGAAGTATTGATCCATAACTTCATTGATATTCTGCGAAGAATATGTGGTTTCAAAAAGTTTTAGAGATTTCTTATTCTAGCTCAAACCGAAAAGCAAATGAGATTAATATCATATTAACTCATTAAAGTCATGATTTCATCTGAAGAAAATATATATGTATATATGTTTTCATAAAGATTGTAATTAAAAGTTCTTTTGTACAAAATATTAATGGTGAAATTTTTTTTTAACGGGTAGGTAATACCCGAGGAATAATTAGATTTCATCTTAATAAGTTACATTGTACATTCGTCAAAGCTGATTCAACAGTCATTTACTATCCTACTTACAACCACCGATATACGTATCCGTTCACCGCAGAATAACCATTTTCATTCAATTTCATATTTGGATTTTGACTTCCCAGAATCCAACAAGTGGCATATGAAGAAAACATATGACAAAATAAAATCTGTTAGAAATAAACAAATTAACTATGAAAATTTTTGTTAAGAATCCACGCTAACTGTTCCAGCTAACTGTTCCTAGCTAACTGATTACATTTTATTTATCGCAGTTGATTTATCACAATTTAATTATCGCACTTTTATTTATCGTCATTTAATTTCTGTAATTATTTTACGCACTTTAAATATCGGGACACGTATACAATGTTTTGACATATCATATCAACGCATCTATATATATTATTTGGAATCACCATAGACACTCTATATGCAGTAATGATCGAGTTCTCTATACAGGGTTGAGGTTGATTCTACAATAATATATATAGTTTGAGTTGTGATCGAGTCTGAGACGTATACGGGTCACGACACGTATTAATTAATTCGTATATTATATATTAAACTATATATGAATTATTGGACTGTTACTGTGGACTATCGACTGTGGACTAATGACATTGGACAATTAAAATGAATTAAAATATTGATTATAACATAGGAAACTAAACATTTTTTCAAGATTGCCACTTGATTTCATCTTAAACCTCATTGTATCTCGACGATTACAATCAGCGTTCAAATCTATCATGATTCTTAAAAACACCTCAATCGAGAGGATAAACCAACCGCACTTCATCTACGGAAGAAAAGATTGATGCATATAGTTATGCACCTGAAAAACCCTCGGAAACTGAGTAAACGTTTGACACGTATCTGTTCTAGTTCCTTTGACATTGTTATTACCGAAGATCGTTTTGCAATCCCTTTCTAAAGTAGCTAATTTTGTCACAGCTCTAGCAAGTCAACTCCGACTTTTCATCCGAAACAACTTTATTATAACCGCGTTATATATGCGTACTCTTTATTGTTACTGGGAAACCTTTTATATTCCACAATATTACCATCAGCGATTAATCATTATAAAAATACAATTCTCCTGAAACTACCTCAGTTTGATAACCGATGACCCAGATCAGTTAACTTTGAAAATGCTGACGAAGCAGCATGTTGTAGATGATCTTAATGGCCAAAAGTTTGATGATAAAGAAAGGAGTGTTAGGAACGCTCGATAGAAAATTTAGTACTGAAAAGCGGATTATGCGAAACTATGAAGAAAGCCGTGGACAAATCACAAAGAATAAGTTTGCCTTCAAAGAATCCAAATGATTCTGTGCCTGCTGAAATCGTTAGCAAATATCTTATTTCTCATTCTAAACCTTCACAGACAAATCTTCTTCATCATCCATTGATATTAGAAATTCTAAGATATTCTCGTATGTTCTATTATAAATATCCTCCATATTTCTAGCGATATTTTCACAACTATTCTTATCTGAGATCATTTATCTCTCCGTAATATCTGCAACATAAAAGAAACTGTGTTAGTTTCTAAATTCTGAAACCTTCAAGTTTAAAATATGAATGTTTTGAAGTAGTGTTGGGAACTGAAGTATGGATTAGTATAATATAATGACACTTGATCAACATCATTATATTACAGTAAGTCATGCTGAGTTTCTAATAAAGCATGATGATTCACAGTACCGTCATCATGTACCATTTACATGACTCTTACATTCTATCTAATCTCTAAACATATCAAGAGAATATTTTTCTGGATGACTCGGTCATCTCCAGGGTATTCTGGTAATTTAACAAATCAAAATCATTCTATTACCATTTTCTTCTTAGAGCATTAGCTATGTTCATTCTGAATTTCATATCTACGAATTCCGGACCATTACTCGCTTGACTCAAAGTCGGGAAGAGAAAACGAAAGCATGAAGCTCCGAAAAATAAGGAAGAATATAAACTCCGATAATAACCCCGAAATTACAAACCGTGTATATCGATGCAGATAGAAATATAGAGACACGGGAGAATTAGAAACACTATAAACACAAGAGTATAGTAGAAGTAAATAGATTCTTCTGGTGGTAGATGAAAAAGAAGAATGACAGATATAAAAGTTAGGAGTATATCAAGAATCAGGACTGGATGGGGCATATTGATGAATGTTTTAAAGTAAGAATCAAGGGAGAAAGAATAGAAGGTGCGAGTCGTGGAAAATAAGGAAACGAAGGGGTGAATTTATAGTGAAATATCCGACAGAGCAATCGAAACAGATTATTGCATATAATCAAAGAAGATCCTGATTTTCTTAATCACCAAAGAACCAAATCTTATTACGTAAGATTCTCTTTAAATCCCTTAAATCCCGGAAATCAATCATAACTACGTCATCGGTTAAGACGAATATATTTTACTCATCTCACTCTTTTACGATAGTCTCATTTATATTCTTCGCATAATCGAATCGTTTTATCTACATTACTCAATGATGATAAAACTCCATTATCACCTTATATTTGTCATGAAAACCTACTTATTGTTATCCATAACAACCTCTATCAAATTTCGGGGACGAAATTTCTTTAACGGGTAGGTACTGTAATGACCCGGAATTTTCCGACCAAATTATACTTATGAGATTAATATTTACATAAATTAAACCATACCAACATGATAAGCAATCCAAATTGTTGAGACTTGTGTTTTTGAAAAGAGTTTTACACAACGTTTGACCATCCAATATGACCGATGATATCACGAACTATATAACATACGATAATTATATGTTTGTGTATATATATGTATTTATATATATTTAACATGATTTAAGGATGGTTTAACATCTCATTGTGTACTAATGACAATGAGTTATAAGTATATTTTGAAACTACTAACTTAAGTTTTCAAAACGATAACTATACGTAACATTCTTTGATATATATACTTATAATCTATAATGCTTTTACATGTATCGTATATATAATGTATTTAATCACTTTTTAAGGACTTAAATACATAAAACAATATAAGTATATTCACAAAAGATAGCTATATTTGAATTCTCGTTCCGTTTCCTCAAGATTTCTATACGTATATCTAGGGTATATGTACCCGTATCATACCCAGCTTCTATACGTATTTACTATTAGTATATACACATCAAATCAACATACTAATCAACATTATTACTGCCCTAGATATGAGGTAACTAGGATTTGTCAAGTAGTATGAATTATTAGTAAGAAAACAAAATTAGGAATCCTTTTCTTTCTTTATAAACTAAAAACGTTTTTATAAATGAACACCATTTCTTCACTCCATTTTCTCATATCTACACCCTCATTTATCTCTCAAAATACTCCTAACTTCATAATTGATCATCTCCAAGCATTTTCCCCATCATTTAGCTTCAATTACAAGCCTTAAACACCATAAGAAAACTCTTTCAAGAACATATCAAAATAACCACCCATTTGAAGAAGTTTACTTCCAACCTTTTGATCTAACTCCACCACTCTTTGATTCCAAGATTATTTCTTATCTTTTGCAGTAACTTTGTCCAAGTAACTTGAGGTAGTAACCTTGTTCATAATCTTATTCAATTCATATTCATATAGCTATCTTATTTTGTGGTATAAAATTTTAACAACAAGAACATGGTTTGAATGATTTCAAACTTGTTCGCAAACTAAATAGATCCTTCTAACTTGACTTTTAAAACCCTTCAAGACCTGTAATATATCATAATGATATGCTAACCTAACAAAATATAACTTGGTTTTACAAAGAACATCTTAAAAACTGAATCTACGTCGTCAGAGTGCAACCGGGGGCTGTTTTGGGTTGGATAATTAAAAACCATCTTGAACTTTGAATTGGAAGTTCATGTTTTGGAAAAATTATATTTCTTATGAATATGTTAACACATAAAAATTTCATGGTTTAACTCAAAGTGTAAGTATTTTTAGAAAAATGATCATTAAATGTTGTTTTTATGATGGAAAATGATCACTTTCATAAGTTTCACCAAAGTTTGACCTATAACCTATGATTTCGAATACAAACTAAGGTATTTTTAGTTCATATTATTAAAATTTGACTCGATCCAAGGAAATGGCAAGTTGAACCAACAAAAACGGAGTTGTAATGAAGAAACTACGACTAAAACAAGATTGGTTATCCGAAGCTAGTTTAGCTACGAAAATATTTGAAGAAAAAGTAAATTAATCATATCTTTTCTAATTAATATGATATTTTATATATAATTACTTATGATTTGATTTTATATATTTCAGGACCACCCGTAAACAACACGAGAAGATTAATCATAAGACCTCATGATTGTACGCAACACGTCATTTGACAACACGGTACTTTATGTACGCAACACGTCATTTGACAACATGGTACCATGGGTCGAGATTAATTCTGATCAATACGAATACGATGGGGTTTTTATTTATTTTATTTAAGCAACTAATTGTGGACCACTAACATCGGACTGCTAACTACGGACTAAGAAAATATTAAAAGTATTAAAAGTATATATATATATATATGTAACGATTACTTAAAAAGAAAATATGTTGATATATTATATATATGGTTAGGTTCGTGATATCTATCGGAGACCAAGTCGAATTAAATACCATCAAGGCAAAAGTGAGTTTCATTTGCTCCCTTTTTAATTGCTTTTGCAATATATATTTTTGGGCTGAGAATACATGCGCTGCTTTTATAAATGTTTACAAAATAGACACAAGTACTTAAAAATATATTCTACGTTGAGTTGTACCACTGGCATATTTCCGTGTAGCTTGGTAACTACTATTTACATGGGTATTGTAAACGCGAATCCTGTTGATAGATCTATCGGGCCTGACAACCCCAACCGGACTGGACGACCAGTATTCAACGGTTGCACAGTACTTCGTTTTGGTGACTACACTTGGTACGGTGTAGTGAGATTTCATAATAAAGGGAATATGCGACGTTGATTAAATGTTAAGTATGGTTACCAAGTGCTCAACCACTTAGAATGCTTTACATACACTTGCGAGTGTATTATGTTTATGATTATGAAATCTTGTGGTCTATTAACATATTGAAATGATTGTTATGATAAACCTATGAACTCACCAACCTTTTGGTTGACACTTTAAAGCATATTTATTCTCAGGTACGAATTAAGTCTTCCGCTGTGCATTTACTCAATATAAGGACATTACTTGGAGCCGATCATCGCAATGGGACCAAATGTTGATGACTTCATCCAGGTGGATTAGGACGGGTCCTTTCAGAAACCATCAGGTCTACTTCAACAACCCGAAATCCCGGAATGGAAATGGGAATACATTACCATGGATTTCATCACTAAATTGCCAAGGACTGCAAGTGGTTTTGATACTATTTGGTTAATAGTTGATCGTCTCACCAAATCAGCACACTTCCTGCCAATAAGAGAAGATGACAAGATGGAGAAGTTAGCACGACTGTATTTGAAGGAAGTCATCTCCAGACATGGAATACAATCTCTATTATCTCTAATATGGATGGCAGATTTATTTCAAGATTCTGGCAGACATTACAGCAAGCATTAGGAACTCGTCTAGACATGAGTACTGCTTATCATCCACAAACTGATGGGCAGAGCGAAAGGACGATACAAACGCTTGAAGACATGTAACGATCATGTGTTATTGATTTCGGAAATAGTTGGGATCGATACCTTCCGTTAGCAGAATTTTCCTACAATAACAGCTACCATTCAAGCATTGAGATGGCGCCGTTTGAAGCACTCTATGGTAGAAAGTGCAGGTCTCCGATTTGTTGGAGTGAAGTGGGGGATAGACAGATTACGGGTCTGGAGATAATACAAGAAACTACCGAGAAGATCATCCAAATTCAACAACGGTTGAAAACCGCCCAAAGTAGACAAAAGAGCTACGATGATATTAAAAGAAAAGATATAGAATTTGAAATTGGAGAGATGGTCATGCTTAAAGTTGCACCTTGGAAAGGCGTTGTTCGATTTGGTAAACAAGGGAAATTAAACCCAAGATATATTGGACCATTCAAGGTTATTGATCGCGTCGGACCAGTAGCTTATCGACTTGAGTTACCTCAACAAATCGCGGCTGTACATTACACTTTCCACGTCTCAAATTTGAAGAAATGTTTTGCTAAAGAAGATCTCACTATTCCATTAGACGAAATCCAAATCAACGAAAAAATTCAATTCGTCGAAGAACCCGTCGAAATAAAGGATCATGAGGTTAAAAGACTTAAGCAAAACAAGATACCAATTATTAAAGTTCGATGGAATGCTCGTAGAGGACCTAAGTTCACCTGGGAATGAGAAGATCAGATGAAGAAGAAATACCCTCACTTATTTCCAGAAGATACGACAACTCCAACTGCTTAAAATTTCGGGACGAAATTTATTTAACGGGTAGGTACTGTAGTGACGCGAACTTTTCCATGTTTATATATATTAAATGAAATTGATATTTACATGATTAAGTGTTTCCAACATGTTAAGCAATCAAACTTGTTAAGACTTGATTAATTGAAATAGGTTTCATATAGACAATTAACCACCCAAGTTGACCGGTGATTCACGAACGTTAAAACTTGTAAAAACTATATGATGACATATATATGATTATATATATAGTTAACATGATATTATGATAAGTAAAAATATCATTAAGTATATTAACAATGAACTACATATGTAAAAACAAGACTACTAACTTAATGATTTCAAAACGAGGCATATATGTAACGATTATCGTTGTAACGACATTTAATTGTATATATATCTTATTAAGATATATTAATACATCATAATATCATGATAATATAATAATTTAACATCTCATTTGATATAATAAACAATGGGTTAACAACACTTAACAAGATCGTTAACCTAAAGGTTTCAAAACAACACCTACATGTAACGACTAACGATGAATTAACGACTCAGTTAAACTGGATATACATGTAGTGTTTTAATATGTATTCATACACTTTTGAAAGACTTCAAGAAACTTATCAAAGTACTTCTACATAATAAAAATGCTTACAATTACATCCTCGTTCAGTTTCATCAACAATTCTACTCGTATGCACCCGTATTCGTACTCGTACAATACACAGCTTTTAGATGTTTGTACTATTGGTATATACACTATGTTTGTACTATTGGTATATACACTCCAATGAATAGATCTTAGTAGCCCATGTGAGTCACCTAACACATGTGGGAACCATCATTTAGCAACTAGCATGAAATATCTCATAAAATTACAAAAATATTAGTAATCATTCATGACTTATTTACATGTAAACAAAATTACACATCCTTTATATCAAATCCATATACCAACGACCAAAAACACCTACAAACACTTTCATTCTTCAATTTTCTTCATCTAATTGATCTCTCTCAAGTTCTATCTTCAAGTTCTAAGTGTTCTTCATAAATTCTATAAGTTCTAGTTTCATAAAATCAAGAATACTTCCAAGTTTGCTATCTTACTTCCAATCTTGTAAAGTGATCATCCAACCTCAAAAAATCTTTCTTATTTACAGTAAGATATATTTTTAATACAAGGTAATACTCATATTCAAACTTTGATTCAATTTCTATAACTATAACAATCTTATTTCGAGTGGAAATCTTACTTGAACTTGTTTTCGTGTCATGATTCTGCTTCAAGACCTTTCAAGCCATCCAAGGATCCTTTGGAGCTAGATCTAATTTTCTCATTTCCAGTAGATTTAACCACAAAACCTAAGGTAGTAATGATGTTCATAACATCATTTGATTCATATATATAAAACTACCTTATTCGAAGGTTTAAACTTGTAATCACTAGAACATAGTTTAGTTAATTCTTCTAACTTGACTTTTAAAATCAACTAAACACATGTTCTATATCTATATGATATGCTAGCTTAATGATTTAAAACCTGAAAACACGAAAAACACCGTAAAACTGGATATACACCGTCGTAGTAACACTGCGGGCTGTTTTGGGTTAGTTAATTAAAAACTATGATAAATTTTGATTTAAAGGTTGTTCTTCTGAGAAAATGATTTTTCTTATGAACAAGAAACTATATTCAAAAATCATGGTTAAACTCAAAGTGGAAATATGTTTTCCAAAATGGTCATCTAGACGTTGTTCTTTCGAATGAAATGACTACCTTTACAAAAACAACTTGTAACTTGTATTTCCGACTATAAACTTATACTTTTTCTGTTTAGATTCATAAACTTAAGATCAATATGAAACCATAACAACTTGAAACACTCAAAACGGATTTAAAACGAAGAAGTTATGGGTAAAACAAGATTGGATATTTTTACTTGTTGTAGCTACGTGAAAATTGGTAACAAATCTATATTAATCGTATCCTAGCTAAGTTATATTGTATTATACATGTATTCTAATATATTATGTAATTTTAGGATACCATAGACACGTATGCAAATGTTTTGACATATCATATCGACCCATGTATATATGTTATTTGGAACAACCATAGACACTCTATATGTAGTAATGTTGGAGTTAGCTATACAGGGTTGAGGTTGATTCCAAATATATATATACTTTGAGTTGTGATCTAGCTTGAAACGTGTATACACTGGGTCGTGGATTGATTCAAGATAATATATATCGATTTATTTCTGTACATCTAACTGTGGACAACTAGTTGTAGGTTACTAACGAGGACAGCTGACTTAATAAACTTATAACTGTAAAACGTAATAAAAATGTTGTAAATATATTTTGAACATACTTTGATATATATGTACATATTTGTTATAGGTTCGTGAATCGACCAGTGGCCAAGTCTTACTTCCCGACGAAGTAAAAATCAGTGAAAGTGAGTTATAGTCCCACTTTTAAAATCTAATATTTTTGGGATGAGAATACATGCAGCTTTATAAATGATTTACAAAATAGACACAAGTACATGAAACTACTTTCTATGGTTGAACGATCGAAGCCGAATATGCCCCTTTTTACTTGGTAACCTAAGAATTAGTAAACCAGTTTACTAATTGACGCGAATCCTAAAGATAGATCTATTGGGCCCAACAAACCCCATCCGTTGTAGCGGATGCTTTAGTACTTCGAGTTTTTATATCATGTCCGATGGATGTCCCAGAATGATGGGGATATTCTTATATGCATCTTGTTAATGTCGGTTACCAGGAGTTCACCATATGAATTTTTTTTTTTTATCTCTATGTATGGGATGTATATTGAAATATGAAATCTTGTGATCTATTATTATGATTTGATAATATATAGGTTAAACCTATAACTCACCAACTTTTTTGTTGACGTTTTAAGCATGTTTATTCTCAGGTGATTATTAAGAGCTTCCGCTGTTGCATACTAAAATAAGGACAAGATTTGGAGTCCATGCTAGTATGATATTGTGTAAAAACTGCATTCAAGAAACTTATTTTTGATGTAATATATTCTTATTGTAAACCATTATGTAATGGTCGTGTGTAAACGGTATATTTTAGATTATCATTATTTGATAATCTACGTAATGCTTTTTAAACCTTTATCGATAAATTAAGGGTTATGGTTATTTTAAAAATGAATGCAGTCTTTAAAAAACGTCTTATATAGAGGTCAAAACCTCGCGACGAAATCAATTAATATGGAACGTTTATAACAATATGAACGGGACATTTCAGTGCTCCTGACTCTAAACTCTTACGGACAAATCTTCATCATCATCCATCTTTATTATAAATTCTAAGATATTATCGTATCTTTCATTATTAATATCCTCAATATTTCTGAAGATATCTTCATAAATATTCTTGTCCGATATTATTTATCTCTCCGCGTTATCTGTATTGCATCATGAAAGAAACTGTTTCAGTTTCTAAAATTCTGAAAAATTCGAATTTAAATTATGAATGTTTTGAAGTAGTATTGGAAACTGATGCATGAGTTAGTATAATATAATGACACTTGATCAACGTGATTATATTACAGTAAGTCATGCTAAGTTTCTAATGAAACATGATGATTCACAGACTATACCGTCATCATGTGCCATGTTACACGACTCTTACATTCTATCTAATCTCTAAAGATATCAAGAACATATTTTCTTGATAGTTCTATCTTTTCTCTTGGATTCTGGAAATTTAACCAATCAAGTTCGTGCTATTACAATTTCTTTCTTAGAACATTAGTCATGTTCATTCGAACTTCATACCTACAAATTCTGGACCATTATTCCCTTGAGTTAAAGTCGGGAAGAGAAAACAAAAGCGTAAAGCTTCGAAATATAAGGGAGAATATAAAGCCCAGTAACAACACATGAATTACAAAGCGTGTATATCAATGTTTTTCGCAACATAAAGACACGGGAGAATTAAAAACACTATAACTCCGAGGGCGAAGTAGAAGAAAGCAGATTCCTCCGGTGGAAGTTGGAAAAGGAGAATGATTGTGGCGATAGTAAGGATAAGGACAAGGATCAGAACTGGATTAAGCATTTTCACAATCTTTTGAAAGTATGAATTGAGGAAGAAAGAATAAGGACAATGAAAATAATGAAACGGAAGAAGCTAATTTATAGCAAAATGACAGACGTAGTAATCGAAACAGATTACCGCATTTAATTATATAGGATACTAACTTTCTTAATTACCGATAAATCAAATCTTTTATAGATTTCGAAGATTATCTTTAAATTCCTTAGATTCCAGAAATCTACCGTGACTACGACATCGGTTAAGTCAAATCTGCAATTACTCATTTCACTATTTTGTAATAGCTTCACTCGTACTCTTCCCATAAACGAATTGTTTTATCTATAGTACTCAATGATGATAAAACTCTATTTATCACCCCATATTTGTCATGAAAACATTTTTATTGTTAGCCATGACCATCTCAATCAAATTTCGGGACAAAATTTCTTTAACGGGTAGGTACTGTGACGACCCGAAAATTTTTGACAAAATTTAAACTTAACATTTATATTATTTCGACACGATAAGCAAAATCTGTAATGTTGAGCCACAAAAATTTTTTGAACTGTTTTATGAAATCATTTGACCTTTGACTATTCTCGAAAATTCACGAACCTTTAATTGTAAATAGAAATGTATATATAAATAAATATATATATAAATAATTATATATTATAAATTAAACTATTATGTGATTTAGTTATTATGAAGGATAACTTAAGATAATTTAAAACATGTTATCTAAAACTGTTATTAAAAAAATAGAGAAGAAAAATTGAATGTATATAAATTGTCAATATTAACAAAGTATTTAAATGTTATATTATGAGTTTATTTGATTCAATATAAAACTTGATATTTAAAACATTAGTATACATAGTAGTTTAATATATGTAACTATTACTATATATATAATGCATAAATATTAAGTATATGTAATATATATTATATAATTATTAAATATTATATAATTAATAAAATGTAATATTAATATCTGTAATTATAAAATATAGTTATTATGTTAATGTTGTTATTATTACTTCTATTATTATCATTAAAATAAATATTAATAGTAATAATAATATCAGTATTATGAATGTTATTAATTTAATATATAATATATAGATATGAAATTTGATATAAATAATTTATTATTACTAATAATATTATTAATAGTAATATAATTAGTATTATTATTGTAATTATCATTAATAATATTATTAATATAAATTTCACTAAAATTATTATTATTGAGACATATTACTATTATTACTTTTATTTTTATTTTTATTATTATTATTATTATTATTATTATTATTATTATTATTATTATTATTATTATTAATTATTAATATTATTAAGATTATTATTATTATTATTAGTATTATTATTATTATTTTAATTATTATTAATTATTAATACCATTTATGAAAAAATCGTATATATATATATATATAATCAGAATATGTGTCATGTATCAAATCAAACTGCATTCAATTTTTGGTTTGTATCACTAAATTCGTTACTTCACTGTATCAATTGTACAATCAGTTGAATTTTTGCTATAAGTTTATTTATTTTATTCTCCTAATTGAAAAGCAATGTACTTCATGTCTGTTGTTCGATTTATGTCAACTTCATAAATCAATTAAGATCTAATTAACTATTAAACCACGTAAGTATTCACATTATATTTATCCACCTCTGCAATTCATGAATTAGAAATCAAATTTTAAAGATTACAGAGGTCAGACTCTGTTCGAGTCAAATTTTTTTGAAAACCTTAAATTCGAATGAAAAACTAAAATTTAATAATGCTATCATGTTATAAATCCTTTATTTAAACTGTCTGTAAGTTTCAAGTGCCAATTTTTCATATCGATCACGAATTTAGAAGTCAAAGTTATTTTTCTCAAAAGTCAAACGTTTTGTTCATCAAGAAATTAGAGTCTGTTTCGATGTTTTATATTAAATTGAATGTCCAGAAAGTTTCCTGGAACAATTTGAAACTTATTTCATTCAGAACTCTTTGTCTAAAATATCCTAGAATTTGTAATTGGATATAAAGTTCATACGGGTTCATGAACAAACTGTTACAGCATCTGTTTTATTTCTTTTCTATTTTAATTGATTTCAAATACAGGCAATTGATTTCGGTTTCAGTCTAGGATTCTAAAGGAAACATTTAATATGTTTTATGGCTAGTTTATGATTTTTTGGACAATTAAATTTTGTGAGGAAGATGATGGAAAGGGAAACAGACATATACTAGTTATATATATCTGGGTAGCAATCTAAGTTAGAAAAACAGATTTTTTCTAATGGTTAAGGGTTGATCGTGTGAACGAGAGGTCGCGGGTTCGAGCCCGGTTCGGGACATTTTTTTTATATAAAAGCTTGGAAGGTAGTTTTTTTTATCAAATTTTATTATTATTATTATTATTATTATTATTATTATTATTATAATTATTATTATTATTATTATTTTTATTATTATTATTGTTATTATAATTTTTGTTGTTATTAATTAGTGTTGTTATTAGGTTAAAAATTATAATATAATCAATATTATTATCATTTTTATTATTACTAAGTAAATTCACTGAGTATTACAAGTATTATTATTATCATTATATTTATTATTATTATGATTATTATTATTGTTATTATTACGATTCTTATTATTAATGTATTATTAGGATGATAATTAATTATTATTATTATTAAGATAATTATTATTGTACTAACATTAGAATATGATTATATGTATAATTTATATTATCATTATCATCATTATTATCAGTAAGTATTAACAATAAGTATTATTATTTAGTATAATTGTTATTATTATTATTGATTAGTATTATGGTATTATTATTTATTATCAATATGATTATTAAAATTATTAACATTAATATAGTTTATATTACTATCATTACTAGTATTATTATTAAGTAGGATTATTCTTAATATTATCAGTAGTACTATTAAAGTATTACTAATATTATTATTATTATTAAGTTTATCATTTTAGGTATTGTTATCACATTTTACCATTTCAAATATTATCTTAGTATTATTACAATTATTAGTTTTAACAAACAAATGAGATATATATAAAAATATATGTTATATACAAAACCTATCTATACTAATACATTTATTTTTTATTATATACCAAAAATGAACACATTTAATTAAATAACAAAATATATATAAGCTATTAATATAAAAATTATATCACTAATAAATATATATATATACTTATTCGATTAAAATTATGTATATTAATAAATATACAAATGATATAGGTTCGTGAATCCAAGGCCAACCCTGCATTATTCAGTTTCGTCATATGTATTTTTGCTACAAAATACAGTATTGTGAGTTCATTTGATTCCCTTTTACTCTTCACATTTTTGGGACTGAGAATACATGCGCTGTTTTTACAACTGCTTTATTAAATGCTTATGAAATATATTTTTAAACTGCGAATACATGAAATTCTTTTATAAATGTTTGACAAAATAGACACAAGCACTTAAAAACATTCTACGAATGAGTTATGAGTACACCGGATATCACCCCTTTATAGTCTGGTAATCTAAGAATTAGGAAACCGAGCTCCTAATTGACGCGAATCCTAAAGATAGATCTATGGGCACTAACAAGCCCCAGTCAGAGAATTTGAACTGCTTTAGTACTTCGAAATAGGTATACAACCGCCACTTTAAAAGATATGATCTGTTTGTGAGGTGTACACAACCATCATATTTAAAAGAGTGGCCTGATTGTATTCTTTTTGCATGACCGTGCGGAATGCCGGTATGCGGGGGATATTCTAGATGCACTTTGTTAAGGTCAATTACCAGGTGTTTGTAGTTCATATGATTGACTTTTATCTCTATGCCGTGCGAAATGCCTGATATGAGATTATGTTTATGAAAGATATTAAAAATCGCGAGGCAACCTACGGGGGAGAAAAGGATACGAACCTACTCTGCTAAGCATTATGAAATATAGTTTCGTACACGAGATAGGTTTACTGTATTTAAATCTTATGGTCTATTAAAATGATGAATTTCATTGTTTACGATAAACCTATGAACTCACCAACCTTTTGGTTGACACTTGAAAGCATGTTTATTCTCAGGTATGAAAGAAATCTTCCGCTGTGCATTTGCTCATTTTAGAGATATTACTTGGAGTCATTCATGGCATATTTCAAAAGACGTTGCATTCGAGTCGTTGAGTTCATCAAGAATATTATTAAGTCATTTATAGTTGGATATATTATGAAATGGTATGCATACCGTCAACTTTCGATTTAATGAAAGTTTGTCTTTTAAAAACGAATGCAATGTTTATAAAATGTATCATATAGAGGTCAAGTACCTCGCGATGTAACCAAATGTGATGTATTCGTCCAGATGGATTAGGACGGGTCATTAGATAATGTCGGTATAGCTCTTTTGATGACTACGGGCCGTCCTGACCCTATCTCGGATTTGGATGATCTTCTCGGTCGTTTCATGAATGATTTCGGGTCCAGTGATTTGCTTGTCACCTACTTCGGCCCAACAAAGAGGGGAACGACATTTTCGGCCATATAACGCTTCGAATGGTGCGGCGTTGATACTTGCGTGATAACTATTGTTGTAAGAGAATTCGGTGAGAGGCAAGTGCTTTTCCCAAGCTTTTCTTAAATCGATAACGCAAGCTCGTAACATGTCTTCCAAGGTTTGGATTGTGTGTTCGCTTTTTCTGTCGGTTTGTGGATGGTATGCGGTACTCATGTCTAGACGTGTTCCCAACGCTTCTTGTAAGGTACCCCAAAATCTAGAAACAAAATGGCCATCTCGGTCAGAAATAATCGATAAAGGTACACCATGATGGGATACAATCTCCTTTGTGTATAGTTGTGCAAGTTTGTCCATTTTGTCAGTTTCCTTCATGGCTAGGAAGTGGGCGGATTTAGTGAGACGGTCAAGAATAACCCAAATGGTATCATAATCGCCTATTATCTTTTGGTAGTTTTGTGATGAAGTCCATCGTTATTCTTTCCCACTTCCATTGCGGGATTTCAGGTTGTTGAAGCAACCCGGACGGTCTTTGATGTGCGACTTTGACCTTAGAGCAAGTTAAACACTTCTCAACATAAGTAGCAACGTCCCTTTTGATGTTCGGCCACCAATATTGTTCCTTGAGATCGTGGTATATCTTACCGGCACCGGGGTGAATCGAATACCTTGACTTATGGGCTTCATCTAGAATAATGCTTCATAAATCCCCATAACTAGTCACCCAAATTCTTCCGGTGAAATATCGAAGTTCGGTCTCCTTAACTTCGAATCGAGAGGCGAGGAGGTTCAAGCGTTCGAGAGAAATGTTTTCATATTTGAGAGCTTCATCTTGCGCTACACGAATTTGATTATTGAGGTTGGTGTGGATAGTGATGTTTAAAGCTCGGACATGAAAAGGCACCATTCTTTCTTTTCGACTTAAGGCATCGGCTACTACATTTGCCTTCCCGGGATGGTAACGAAGCTCACAATCGTAATCATTCAAAGTTTCGATCCATCGTCGTTGTCTCATGTTTAGTTGCTTTTGATCGAAGATGTGTTGGAGGCTTTTGTGATCGGTGAAGATGGTACTTTTTCTCCCATAAAGATAGTGTCTCCACATTTTGAGTGCAAAGACAACGGCTCCGATTTCGAGATCATGTGTCGTGTAGTTTCGTTCGTGAATTTTCAATTGTTGGGAGGCGTAAGAAATAACCTTCTTTCGTTGCATCAATACGTACCCAAAACCATGTTTTGAGGCATCGCAATATACAACAAAATCATCATTGCCTTCGGGGAGAGATAAGATATGAGCGGTGGTTAACTTTTTCTTCAAGATTTGAAATGTGGAATCTTGTTCGTTTGCCCAAACGAATTTCTTTCCCTTGTGAGTTAGCGCGGTTAATGGACGAGCAACCAAGGAGAAATCTTCGATGAATCTACGATAATATCCGGCGAAGCCCAAGAATTGACGAATGTGAGTAGGAGTAGTAGGGTTTTCCCATTTGCTAATGGCTTCGATTTTTGCGGGATCGAATTTAATACCTTGGTTGCTCACGACATGACCAAGAAATTGAACTTCCTTTAACCAAAATTCACACTTGGAGAATTTGGCATAGAGTCGTTCTTGTCTCAAGAGTTCGAGCATGAGTCAGAGATGTTGTTCGTGTTCCTCTTTGCTTTTAGAATAGACCAAGATATCGTCTATGAATACGATAACGAACTTGTCGAGGTACGATTTGCACAAGCGGTTCATAAGATCCATGAACACCGCCGGTGCATTAGTTAACCCGAATGGCATTACCAGAAACTCATAACTACCGTAACGAGTGCGGAAAGCGGTTTTGGAGACATCTTCCCCCTTAACCCGTAGTTGATGATAACCCGAGCAGAGATCGATTTTTGAATATACACGAGATCCTTGTAGTTGATCAAATAGGTCATCGAAGCGAGGAAGAGGATATCGGTTCTTAACTGTCAATTTATTTAGTTCACGATAATCGATGCACATTAGTAGGGATCCATCTTTCTTTTTAACGAATAAAGTCGGAGCACCCCATGGTGAATGGCTAGGTTGGATAAAACCACGGTCAAGTAGTTCTTGAATTTGACTTTGCAAGTCTATACGGTGCACGTACTACGGGTGCGGCTCCCGGAATAAGATCGATTTGAAATTTAACCGGTCGATGAGGTGGGAGACCCGGCAATTCGTCGGGAAAAACATCAAAAAAGTCACTAACAATTGGCACATCATCGATATGCTTCTCATCAGTCTCGACTTTCTTAACATGGGCTAGGATCACGAAACAACCTTTACGAAGATATTTTTCAACTTTAAGGCATGAGACGAGATTGAGTCCGGTGCAACTCTTATCGCCATAGACAATCAAGGGTTCACCATTTTCGATAGGAATTTGAATCGCTTTAAGATCACAAAGGATGTGAGATTTCATTTTGGCTAACCAATCCATACCAATTATTACATCAAAGCTCCCTAGTTCTATACGTATCAAGTCAATTTCAAACTCTTTACCCAATAAGTTTAACGTACACCCCCGATAAAATTTATCGGCACTCAATAGTTTTCCGTTGGCCACTTCAATGGTGTAAGTAGTATCTAGTGGGCGTGGTGGAGTGCAAAAAGAATGAGTCAAGATCTTGGATACAAAACTCTTATCGGCACCCGAATCGAATAAGCAAGTAACATAAGAGTTTTTGAGAAGAAACGTACCCATGACCAGTTCATTGTCATCTCGGGCATCCTTGGTGTTAATGTTAAAAGCTCAGCCGCGTGCATTGGGGTTAGCTTTCTTCTTTGGGCATGCATTTCTAAAATGATCCGGTTGGCCACATTGGAAACAAACACCCGTCTTTGGTGCATTGGGCCCCTTTTGAGCGATGGGAGTGACACTTCTACAATCGTTGGCCGCATGGCCACTTCTTTGACACCTGTGGCAAAATGGCTTTCCACATTCACCCAAATGATGTTTGTAGCACTTGTTACAATAAGGTAGATGTCTGGCATAACCTTTCTTGCCATCGGAGGTGAAAGGTTTCTTGGCAAAGTTGTTATCGTTATTGTAGTTGCTTGATTGGGAGGCTTCCCACTTTCTTTTGTTGCCACCCGATTTATCCTCGGCCTTAGGTGCTGGCACTTCAACTTCGTCCATCGTTTCAATCAATTAACAGGCCATCTTTAAATCTTCTTATAGGTTAGCAGGTTTGGATGACATTAACCTGTGTTTAATGCTCTTAGGGAGGCCATCCATGTAAAGTTCAACTCTTAAGGTCTCGGGAGTCACGAGGGCCGGGCACATTAGGGCTAGCTCGGCAAACCATTGATTATAAGTCTTGAGGTCATTTCCGATCGCTTTTAAACTTCTTAGCTCAATTTTAAGCCTTCGAGTCTCTTCACGTGGGAAGTATTCGGTGATCATCTTTTCCCTTAAATCGGCCCAAGAGAGTGCGTGTGCTTCATCGATACCCACCGATTGCACATACGTATTCCACCATGTGAGAGCGATACTGACGAAAGTGTGAGTGGAAAACTTGACCTTATGTTGTTCCCGGCAACCTTTTATGCTAAAAATGGCTTCCGTTTATTCGAACCATTGGGTGAGAGTAACCGGTCCCCCGGTTCCATCAAAAGTTTGATGTTTGCACCCCATGAAAGTTTTGTAGGAGCATCCCTCATTTGAATTACTGGCTCCGTTGTTGTTGTTTTTGTGGTTGTTGTTATTGTTATTGTTGTTGGAAGAGTGACCGGCCATGGCCGCATCTACGGCGGTGGCTATCATTCGTTGAAGAGCTTGTTCGGGAGTTTCATTGCGTGGAACTCGGCGAGGAGGCATTGTTCCTTCAAGATACAAGAATACCGTTGATTAGTATTCTCAATAATACTAATCGTGATATGGAATAAAGATAGATAGGAATTTTCCTTGACTCTCCATAAATTCTTTAGGTTATAATGTCGGAATGTTCATATGAGTCACCGTAATATAATCCCGGCAATTATATTACCCTAATTCATATGTGCATTTGACATTATCTCATAAGGTCAAGATGGTGTGTCAATCAAATTAAACAGCATGAGATTAACATGGAATAAGAGTTAGATACGAATGAAAGAGTTCAAGTATAAATGTACAAGTTGTCAAGCAAGTCCTACTTCAAGTCTATATGCCGGTTGTAGTCTAGACTCACTAATGCACCCTATAACTCTGGGTTGACACCAATAAACTCTAAATCCCTAGAACCAATGCTATGATACCATCTATGGCAACCCGACAAAATCATTATTGACGACGCCGTTCACTTAGGTCCCGTTACGTGGTCATAAGTCTTTAATGTAGTGACCCGAACTTTTCCATGTTTATATATATTAATTGAGATTGATATTTACATGATTAAATGTTTCCAACATGTTAAGCAATCAAACTTGTTAAGACTTGATTAATTGAAATAGGTTTCATATAGACAATTGACCACCCAAGTTGACCGGTGATTCACGAACGTTAAAACTTGTAAAAACTATATGATGACATATATATGGTTATATATATAGTTAACATGATATTATGATATGTAAACATATCATTAAGTATATTAACAATGAACTACATATGTAAAAACAAGACTACTAACTTAATGATTTTGAAACGAGACATATATGTAACGATTATCGTTGTAACGACATTTAATGTATATATATCATATTAAGAGATATTCGTACATCATAATATCATGATAATATAATAATTTAAAATCAATTTTGATATTATAAACATTGGGTTAACAACATTTAACAAGATCGTTAACCTAAAGGTTTCAAAACAACATTTACATGTAACGACTAACGATGACTTAATGACTCAGTTAAAATGTATATACATGTAGTGTTTTAATATGTATTCATACACTTTTGAAAGACTTCAAGACACTTATCAAAATACTTCTACTTAACAAAAATGCTTACAATTACATCCTCGTTCAGTTTCATCAACAATTCTACTCGTATGCACCCGTATTCGTACTCGTACAATACACAGCTTTTAGATGTATGTACTATTGGTATATAAACTCAAATGATCAGCTCTTAGCAGCTCATGTGAGTCACCTAACACATGTGGGAACCATCATTTGGCAACTAGCATGAAATATCTCATAAAATTACAAAAATATGAGTAATCATTCATGAAATATCTCATAAAATTACAAAAATATGAAAACAAAATTACATATCCTTTATATCTAATCCATACACCAACGACCAAAAACACCTACAAACACTTTCATTCTTCAATTTTCTTCATCTAATTGATCTCTCTCAAGTTCTATCTTCAAGTTCTAAGTGTTCTTCATAAATTCTACAAGTTCTAGTTACATAAAATCAAGAATACTTTCAAGTTTGCTAGCTCACTTCCAATCTTGTAAGGTGATCATACAACCTCAAGAAATCTTTGTTTCTTACAGTAGGTTATCATTCTAATACAAGGTAATAATCATATTCAAACTTTGGTTCAATTTCTATAACTATAACAATCTTATTTCAAGTGATGATCTTACTTGAACTTGTTTTCGTGTCATGATTTTGCTTCAAGAACTTTGAGCCATCCAAGGATCCATTGAAGCTAGATCAATTTTTTTCTTTTCCAGTAGGTTCATCCAAGGAACTTAAGGTAGTAATGATGTTCATAACATCATTCGATTCATACATATAAAGCTATCTTATTCGAAGGTTTAAACTTGTAATCACTAGAACATAGTTTAGTTAATTCTAAACTTGTTCGCAAATAAAAGTTAATCCTTCTAACTTGACTTTTAAAATCAACTAAACACATGTTCTATATCTATATGATATGCTAACTTAATGATTTAAAACCTGGAAACACGAAAAACACCGTAAAACCGGATTTACGCCGTCGTAGTAACACCGCGGGCTGTTTTGGGTTAGTTAATTAAAAACTATGATAAACTTTGATTTAAAAGTTGTTATTCTGAGAAAATGATTTTTATTATGAACATGAAACTATATCCAAAAATTATGGTTAAACTCAAAGTGGAAGTATGTTTTCTAAAATGGTCATCTAGACGTCGTTCTTTCGACTGAAATGACTACCTTTACAAAAATGACTTGTAACTTATTTTTCTGACTATAAACCTATACTTTTCTGTTTAGATTCATAAAATAGAGTTCAATATGAAACCATAGCAATTTGATTCACTCAAAACGGATTTAAAATGAAGAAGTTATGGGTAAAACAAGATTGGATAATTTTTCTCTTTTTAGCTACGTGAAAATTGGTAACAAATCTATTCCAACCATAACTTAATCAACTTGTATTGTATATTATGTAATCTTGAGATACCATAGACACGTATACAATGTTTCGACCTATCATGTCGACACATCTATATATATTTCGGAACAACCATAGACGCTCTATATGTGAATGTTGGAGTTAGCTATACAAGGTTGAGGTTGATTCCAAAATATATATAGTTTGAGTTGTGATCAATACTGAGATACGTATACACTGGGTCGTGGATTGATTCAAGATAATATTTATCGATTTATTTCTGTACATCTAACTGTGGACAACTAGTTATAGGTTACTAACGAGGACAGCTGACTTAATAAACTTAAAACATCAAAATATATTAAAAGTGTTGTAAATATATTTTGAACATACTTTAATATATATGTATATATTGTTATAGGTTCGTGAATCAACAGTGGCCAAGTCTTACTTCCCGACGAAGTAAAAATCTGTGAAAGTGAGTTATAGTCCCACTTTTAAAATCTAATATTTTTGGGATGAGAATACATGCAGGTTTTATAAATGATTTACAAAATAGACACAAGTACGTGAAACTACATTCTATGGTTGAATTATCGAAATCGAATATGCCCCTTTTTATTAAGTCTGGTAATCTAAGAATTAGGGAACAGACACCCTAATTGACGCGAATCCTAAAGATAGATCTATCGGGCCCAACAAGCCCCATCCAAAGTACCGGATGCTTTAGTACTTCAAAATTTATATCATATCCGAAGGGTGTCCCGGAATGATGGGGATATTCTTATATATGCATCTTGTTAATGTCGGTTACCAGGTGTTCACCATATGAATGATTTTTATCTCTATGTATGGGATGTGTATTGAAATATGAAATCTTGTGGTCTATTATTATGATTTGATATATATAGGTTAAACCTATAACTCACCAACATTTTTGTTGACGTTTTAAGCATGTTTATTCTCAGGTGATTATTAAGAGCTTCCGCTGTCGCATACTTAAATAAGGATGAGATTTGGAGTCCATGCTTGTATGATATTGTGTAAAAACTGCATTCAAGAAACTTATTTTGTTGTAACATATTTGTATTGTAAACCATTATGTAATGGTCGTGTGTAAACAGGATATTTTAGATTATCATTATTTGATAATCTACGTAAAGCTTTTTAAACCTTTATTGATGAAATAAAGGTTATGGTTTGTTTTAAAATGAATGCAGTCTTTGAAAAACGTCTCATATAGAGGTCAAAACCTCGCAACGAAATCAATTAATATGGAACGTTTTTAATCAATAAGAACGGGACATTTCAGTTGGTATCCGAGCGTTGGTCTTAGAGAACCAGAAAATTTGCCTTAGTGTGTCTTATCGAGTTTGTTAGGATGCATTAGTGAGTCTGGACTTCGACCGTGTTTTCTTTAAAAAATGATTGCTTAACATTTTTGTTGGAAACTATATATTTTTAACATATGAATATTATGTGATATATTAATCTCTTAACGTGTTTGACATTATGTGATAGATGTCTACCTCTAGAACAAGTCCCATTGACTCACCTAATAATAATGAAGAGTCAAATGTAAATTGGAATGATTCGTGGACTGATTCACAAGTTCCCGAAGAGGAACCGGAAGAAGAGTCGGAACCGGAAGAAGAATCGGAACCGGAAGAAGAATCGGAACCGGATGAAGAAATAGAACCGGTGGGAGAAATAATAAAACGGTTAAGTAAAAGAAAATCCTCAACCAACCGACCAAGGTTAATTATGGTCAATGGTGTTTCCGCCAAGGAAGCAAAATATTGGGAGGATTACCAATTCTCCGATGAATCGGATTCCGACGAGAATTCCGATGATGTTATAGAAATTACCCCAACTGAATTTAAAAAGGCAAAAGAAAATAATAAGGGAAAGGGCATAAAAATAGAGAAATCTAATTCCAACCCCGATGAACTTTATATGTATCGTCAACCCCCGAAGTCCTTAAGTTGTAACAATGACCCGGGAACCTCTAAACCACCAGGTTTTTCTAAACCAATGTGGACAACGACAGTTAGTATTAGGGGAACATCATATATCCCTAGAAACTTGGCAAAACGAACCAAAACCGAAGAAGAAGAAACGAGCGAGTCGGAATAAGATAGTTGTATTCGTGTGGTGTAATATATGTAATATAGTGTGCTTATGCTTTATGATATATGTAAAAATTGCTTGTATTAATAAGTTTTTTTTTATGAATCTAACTCTTGTCTATTTTAAAGTTTAAAAACACAAAATGGATAGACAACCCAATATTTTAAGAGACCTACCCGGAGACATGATTGATGAAATCTTGTCTAGAGTTGGTCAGAATTCCTCGGCACAACTATTTAAGGCGAGATCAGTTTGTAAGACATTCAAAGAACGTTCCAAGAATGTCTTGGTTTATAAGAGACTTTCGTTTGAAAGATGGGGGATATCACATTGGGAAACCCATAAGTTACGATGTGTTTACTTTGACGCATATATTGCGGGGAACCCAAATGCTATTTTACGCAACGGGTTAAGAAATTATTTTGACTCAATATATCCGAATATTGGACTTCGTGATTTAGAAAAAGCGGGTAACATGCAACATAAAGAAGCATGTTATGCTTACGGATTAGTAATGTTCGCTTCTCACCAAAGTGAGAACAAGAACATCGGGCTACAACTATTAAACAAAACGTTTCCACAAGTGACGGAGTCGGTAATTGGGGTAAGAAACGAGGTTTTTAGATTGTTACGGGACTGTTGGACATTACGTAACCCTCGTCCTTTTGACGACGTTACAACACGCTGTCTTATCAACGGCCATAACGGTTATGTTCCACAAGACCAAGGATGGGAAGTAGTCCTAGTAAAACCAGAATGCATGACTTGTTTCTGGACGTATGAATTACGTGTCTTTATTGCCTTTGTTGAACGACTTATGTACTAGCTAGAATTATCTTCACAACTATCTTGTATCAAAGTTATTGTGTGCTATATTTCATGCTTTATGTAAAATAAGCGGTATTGTAAGTTTGTAAAATATTGTGTAAAAATTTTGAACGCGAAATATTATTATAATCAGTTTTTCATATAGAATTGTAGTAGTTGAATTGTATATTAGCTACTAAGTATGAACTTAACGGGTAGGTACTACCCGAATTTAAACTTATAAAACGCTAATATGAAGAAAAAGCTTTTATAAATGAGTTCATATTATGCTACGAAATACTATTAACTACTCTTAATATTCTGTATGATTAACTTGTTCCATTTGACTATTTTGAAGGAAATGGCACCGACTACTCGACACACCGTGAATATGAATGAAGAGGAATTCCGTACTTTTCTAGCTTCAAACATAGCCGCAGTACAGGCTGCGCTACATACCAACAATAACCTTGGATCTGGCAGTACAGGAAATCGTGTATGATGCACCTACAAAGAATTCACTGCCTGCAAACCTTTGGAATTTGATGGAACCGAAGGACCGATCGGATTGAAACGGTGGACCGAGAAGGTCGAATCGGTGTTTGCCATAAGTAAGTGTACTGAAGAGGACAAAGTGAAGTACGCTACGCATACCTTCACAGGTTCTGCGTTAACATGGTGGAATACCTATCTAGAGCAAGTGGGACAAGATGATGCTTACGCACTACCGTGGTCAGCATTTAAGCACTTGATGAACGAGAAGTACCGTCCCAGAACCGAGGTCAATAAGCTCAAGACAGAACTTAGAGGGTTACGAACCCAAAGATTTGATATTACCACGTACGAAAGACGATTCACAGAATTGTGCCTATTGTGTCCGGGAGCATTCGAAGATGAGGAAGAGAAGATCGACGCTTTTGTGAAAGGATTACCGGAAAGAATCCAAGAAGATATAAGTTCACACGAGCCCGCCTCCATACAACAGGCATGTAGAATGGCTCACAAACTAGTGAACCAGATTGAAGAAAGAATTAAAGAACAGACTGCTGAAGAGGCCAATGTGAAGCAAGTCAAAAGAAAGTGGGAGGAAAACGGTGATAAGAATCACCAATACAACAACAACAGCAATTACAACAATAATCGCAACAATTATCCCAACAATCGCAACATCAATCGCAACTACAACAAATGGCCCAACAACAACAACAACAACAACAACAACAACAACAACTACAACAATCATCCCAACAACAATAATAACCGCAACAACAACAACAACAATCAGAAGCAGCTATGCCAAAGGTGTGAAAAGTATCACTCGGGGTTCTGCACCAAATTTTGCAACAAGTGTAAAAGAAATGGTCATAGCGCGGCGAAGTGTGAGGTCTACGGACCAGGGGTTAATAGAACGAAAGGAACAAATGGTGTCGGAACGAGTAATGGCGGAGCAAGTAGTGTCGGAGCAAGTTATGCCAATGTAGTTTGTTATAAATGTGGAAAACCGGGCCACATTATTAGAAATTGCCCGAACCAGGAGAACACGAATGGACAAGGCCGCGGAAGAGTTTTCAATATTAATGCGGCAGAGGCACAAGAAGACCCGGAGCTTGTTACGGGTACGTTTCTTATTGACAATAAATCTGCTTACGTTTTATTTGATTCGGGTGCGGATAGAAGCTATATGAGAAGAGATTTTTGTGCTAAATTAAGTTGTCCATTGACGCCTTTGGATAGTAAATTTTTACTCGAATTAGCAAATGGTAAATTAATTTCAGCAGATAATAAATGTCGGAATCGAGAAATTAAACTGGTTAGCGAAACATTTAAGATTGATTTGATACCAGTAGAGTTAGGGAGTTTTGATGTGATAATCGGTATGGACTGGTTGAAAGAAGTGAAAGCAGAGATCGTTTGTTACAAAAATGCAATTCGCATTATACGAGAAAAAGGAAAACCCTTAATGGTGTACGGAGAAAAGGGCAACACGAAGCTACATCTTATTAGTAATTTGAAGGCACAAAAACTAATAAGAAAAGGTTGCTATGCTGTTCTAGCACACGTCGAGAAAGTACAAACTGAAGAAAAGAGCATCAATGATGTTCCCATTGCAAAAGAATTTCCCGATGTATTTCCGAAAGAATTACCGGGATTACCCCCACATCGATCCGTTGAATTTCAAATAGATCTTGTACCAGGAGCTGCACCAATAGCACGTGCTCCTTACAGACTTGCACCCAGCGAGATGAAAGAACTGCAAAGCCAATTACAAGAACTTTTAGAGCGTGGTTTCATTCGACCAAGCACATCACCGTGGGGAGCTCCTGTTTTGTTTGTCAAGAAGAAAGATGGTACATTCAGGTTGTGTATCGACTACCAAGAGTTGAACAAACTTACCATCAAGAACCGCTACCCACTACCGAGAATCGACAACTTATTTGATCAACTACAAGGCTCGTCTATTTATTCAAAGATTGACTTACGTTCCGGGTATCATCAAATGCGGGTGAAAGAAGATGATATTCCAAAGACTGCTTTCAGAACACGTTACGATCATTACGAGTTTATGGTCATGCCGTTTGGTTTAACTAATGCACCAGCTGTGTTCATGGACCTTATGAACCGAGTGTGTGGACCATACCTTGACAAGTTTGTCATTGTTTTCATTGATGACATACTTATTTACTCAAAGAATGACCAAGAACACGGTGAACATTTGAGAAAGGTGTTAGAAGTATTGTGGAAGGAAGAATTATACGCAAAGTTTTCAAAGTGTGCATTTTGGTTGGAAGAAGTTCAATTCCTCGGTCACATAGTGAACAAAGAAGGTATTAAGGTGGATCCGGCAAAGATAGAAACTGTTGAAAAGTGGGAAACCCCGAAAACTCCGAAACACATACGCCAGTTTTTAGGACTAGCTGGTTACTACAGAAGGTTCATCCAAGACTTTTCCAGAATAGCAAAACCCTTGACTGCATTAACGCATAAAGGGAAGAAATTTGAATGGAATGATGAACAAGAGAAAGCGTTTCAGTTATTGAAGAAAAAGCTAACTACGGCACCTATATTGTCATTGCCTGAAGGAAATGATGATTTTGTGATTTATTGTGACGCATCAAAGCAAGGTCTCGGTTGTGTATTAATGCAACGAACGAAGGTGATTGCTTATGCGTCAAGACAATTGAAGATTCACGAACAAAATTATACGACGCATGATTTGGAATTAGGCGCGGTTGTTTTTGCATTAAAGACTTGGAGGCACTACTTATATGGGGTCAAAAGTATTATATATACCGACCACAAAAGTCTTCAACACATATTTAATCAGAAACAACTGAATATGAGGCAGCGTAGGTGGATTGAATTATTGAATGATTACGACTTTGAGATTCGTTACCACCCGGGGAATGCAAATGTGGTAGCTGACGCCTTGAGCAGAAAAGAAAAAGAACCCATTTGAGTAAAATCTATGAATATAATAATTCACAATAACCTTACTACTCAAATAAAGGAGGCGCAACAAGGAGTTTTAAAAGAGGGAAATTTAAAGCATGAAATACCCAAAGGATCGGAGAAGCATCTTAATATTCGGAAAGACGGAACCCGGTATAGGGCTGAAAGGATTTGGGTACCAAAATTTGGAGATATGAGAGAAATGGTACTTAGAGAAGCTCATAAAACCAGATACTCAATACATCCTGGAACGGGGAAGATGTACAAGGATCTCAAGAAACATTTTTGGTGGCCGGGTATGAAAGCCAATGTTGCTAAATAAGTAGGAGAATGTTTGACGTGTTCTAAGGTCAAAGCTGAGCATCAGAAACCATCAGGTCTACTTCAACAACCTGAAATCCCAGAATGGAAATGGGAAAACATTACCATGGATTTCATCACTAAATTGCCAAGGACTGCAAGTGGTTTTGATACTATTTGGGTAATAGTTGATCGTCTCACCAAATCAGCACACTTCTTGCCAATAAGAGAAGATGACAAGATGGAGAAGTTAGCACGACTGTATTTGAAGGAAGTCATCTCCAGACATGGAATACCAATCTCTATTATCTCTGATAGGGATGGCAGATTTATTTCAAGATTCTGGCAGACATTACAGCAAGCATTAGGAACTCGTCTAGACATGAGTACTGCCTATCATCCACAAACTGATGGGCAGAGCGAAAGGACGATACAAACGCTTGAAGACATGCTACGAGCATGTGTTATTGATTTCGGAAACAGTTGGGATCGACATCTACCATTAGCAGAATTTTCCTACAACAACAGCTACCATTCAAGCATTGAGATGGCGCCGTTTGAAGCACTTTATGGTAGAAAGTACAGGTCTCCGATTTGTTGGAGTGAAGTGGGGGATAGACAGATTACGGGTCCGGAGATTATACAAGAAACTACCGAGAAGATCATCCAAATTCAACAACGGTTGAAAACCGCCCAAAGTCGACAAAAGAGCTACGCTGACATTAAAAGAAAAGATATAGAATTTGAAATTGGAGAGATGGTCATGCTTAAAGTTGCACCTTGGAAAGGCGTTGTTCGATTTGGTAAACGAGGGAAATTAAATCCAAGGTATATTGGACCATTCAAGATTATTGATCGTGTCGGACCAGTAGCTTACCGACTTGAGTTACCTCAACAACTCGCGGCTGTACATAACACTTTCCACGTCTCGAATTTGAAGAAATGTTTTTCTAAAGAAGATCTCACTATTCCGTTAGATGAAATCCAAATCAACGAAAAACTTCAATTCATCGAAGAACCCGTCGAAATAATGGATCGTGAGGTTAAAAGACTTAAGCAAAACAAGATACCAATTGTTAAGGTTCGATGGAATGCTCGTAGAGGACCCGAGTTCACCTGGGAGCGTGAAGATCAGATGAAGAAGAAATACCCGCATCTATTTCCAGAAGATTCGTCAACACCTTCAACAGCTTAAAATTTCGGGACGAAATTTATTTAACGGGTAGGTACTGTAGTGACCCGAACTTTTCCATGTTTATATATATTAATTGAGATTGATATTTACATGATTAAATGTTTCCAACATGTTAAGCAATCAAACTTGTTAAGACTTGATTAATTGAAATAGGTTTCATATAGACAATTGACCACCCAAGTTGACCGGTGATTCACGAACGTTAAAACTTGTAAAAACTATATGATGACATATATATGGTTATATATATAGTTAACATGATATTATGATATGTAAACATATCATTAAGTATATTAACAATGAACTACATATGTAAAAACAAGACTACTAACTTAATGATTTTGAAACGAGACATATATGTAACGATTATCGTTGTAACGACATTTAATGTATATATATCATATTAAGAGATATTCGTACATCATAATATCATGATAATATAATAATTTAAAATCTATTTTGATATTATAAACATTGGGTTAACAACATTTAACAAGATCGTTAACCTAAAGGTTTCAAAACAACATTTACATGTAACGACTAACGATGACTTAATGACTCAGTTAAAATGTATATACATGTAGTGTTTTAATATGTATTCATACACTTTTGAAAGACTTCAAGACACTTATCAAAATAATTCTACTTAACAAAAATTCTTACAATTACATCCTCGTTCAGTTTCATCAACAATTCTACTCGTATGCACCCGTATTCGTACTCGTACAATACACAGCTTTTAGATGTATGTACTATTGGTATATAAACTCCAATGATCAGCTCTTAGCAGCTCATGTGAGTCACCTAACACATGTGGGAACCATCATTTGGCAACTAGCATGAAATATCTCATAAAATTACAAAAATATGAGTAATCATTCATGACTTATTTACATGAAAACAAAATTACATATCCTTTATATCTAATCCATACACCAACGACCAAAAAAACCTACAAACACTTTCATTCTTCAATTTTCTTCATCTAATTGATCTCTCTCAAGTTCTATCTTCAAGTTCTAAGTGTTCTTCATAAATTCTACAAGTTCTAGTTACATAAAATCAAGAATACTTTCAAGTTTGCTAGCTCACTTCCAATCTTGTAAGGTGATCATCCAACCTCAAGAAATCTTTGTTTCTTACAGTAGGTTATCATTCTAATACAAGGTAATAATCATATTCAAACTTTGGTTCAATTTCTATAACTATAACAATCTTATTTCAAGTGATGATCTTACTTGAACTTGTTTTCGTGTCATGATTTTGCTTCAAGAACTTTGAGCCATCCAAGGATCCATTGAAGCTAGATCAATTTTTCTCTTTTACAGTAGGTTCATCCAAGGAACTTAAGGTAGTAATGATGTTCATAACATCATTCGATTCATACATATAAAGCTATCTTATTCGAAGGTTTAAACTTGTAATCACTAGAACATAGTTTAGTTAATTCTAAACTTGTTCGCAAATAAAAGTTAATCCTTCTAACTTGACTTTTAAAATCAACTAAACACATGTTCTATATCTATATGATATGCTAACTTAATGATTTAAAACCTGGAAACACGAAAAACACCGTAAAACCGGATTTACGCCGTCGTAGTAACACCGCGGGCTGTTTTGGGTTAGTTAATTAAAAACTATGATAAACTTTGATTTAAAAGTTGTTATTCTGAGAAAATGATTTTTATTATGAACATGAAACTATATCCAAAAATTATGGTTAAACTCAAAGTGGAAGTATGTTTTCTAAAATGGTCATCTAGACGTCGTTCTTTCGACTGAAATGACTACCTTTACAAAAATGACTTGTAACTTATTTTTCCGACTATAAACCTATACTTTTCTATTTAGATTCATAAAATAGAGTTCAATATGAAACCATAGCAATTTGATTCACTCAAAACGGATTTAAAATGAAGAAGTTATGGGTAAAACAAGATTGGATAATTTTTCTCATTTTAGCTACGTGAAAATTGGTAACAAATCTATTCCAACCATAACTTAATCAACTTGTATTGTATATTATGTAATCTTGAGATACCATAGACACGTATACAATGTTTCAACCTATCATGTCGACACATCTATATATATTTCGGAACAACCATAGACGCTCTATATGTGAATGTTGGAGTTAGCTATACAGGGTTGAGGTTGATTCCAAAATATATATAGTTTGAGTTGTGATCAATACTAAGATACGTATACACTGGGTCGTGGATTGATTCAAGATAATATTTATCGATTTATTTCTGTACATCTAACTGTGGACAACTAGTTATAGGTTACTAACGAGGACATCTGACTTAATAAACTTAAAACATCAAAATATATTAAAAGTGTTGTAAATATATTTTGAACATACTTTAATATATATGTATATATTGTTATAGGTTCGTGAATCAACAGTGGCCAAGTCTTACTTCCCGACGAAGTAAAAATCTGTGAAAGTGAGTTATAGTCCCACTTTTAAAATCTAATATTTTTGGGATGAGAATACATGCAGGTTTTATAAATGATTTACAAAATAGACACAAGTACGTGAAACTACATTCTATGGTTGAATTATCGAAATCGAATATGCCCCTTTTTATTAAGTCTGGTAATCTAAGAATTAGGGAACAGACACCCTAATTGACGCGAATCCTAAAGATAGATCTATCGGGCCCAACAAGCCCCATCCAAAGTACCGGATGCTTTAGTACTTCGAAATTTATATCATATCCGAAAGGTGTCCCGGAATGATGGGGATATTCTTATATATGCATCTTGTTAATGTCGGTTACCAGGTGTTCACCATATGAATGATTTTTATCTCTATATATGGGATGTGTATTGAAATATGAAATCTTGTGGTCTATTATTATGATTTGATATATATAGGTTAAACCTATAACTCACCAACATTTTTGTTGACGTTTTAAGCATGTTTATTCTCAGGTGATTATTAAGAGCTTCCGCTGTCGCATACTTAAATAAGGACGAGATTTGGAGTCCATGCTTGTATGATATTGTGTAAAAACTGCATTCAAGAAACTTATTTTGTTGTAACATATTTGTATTGTAAACCATTATGTAATGGTCGTGTGTAAACAGGATATTTTAGATTATCATTATTTGATAATCTACGTAAAGCTTTTTAAACCTTTATTGATGAAATAAAGGTTATGGTTTGTTTTAAAATGAATGCAGTCTTTGAAAAACGTCTCATATAGAGGTCAAAACCTCGCAACGAAATCAATTAATATGGAACGTTTTTAATCAATAAGAACGGGACATTTCATTTAAACCAATGTTTGACCAAAAATATGTCGCATTCATTTCAAATGTAAAGATGTTTCAAAGTTTACAAAGTAGTTCAACGACTAACCATGTTACATCATTTTTAAAGTACAAATGAAACCTATGCGACACAATTTAAAGTAAAGCCAAAAGACGCTTCATGTATGAATGTATACTCGACATCCAATCAAGTATCAAAATAGTGTGCGGAAGCATGTATCACTTAGCGTTCAAGGACCTGAGAAAACATATAGAAAACTGTCAACGAAAAATGTTGGTGAAATCATAGGTGTATTAGTAAACGTTGTTTTTGAACCACAAGATTTTGTATAATTTGATTATCTAAATCGTTTGCATTCCAAAGATGTTGTACGTTTGTGGAGCACCCAATTATCAAGACTTAACTGTATACGAACCCCGTTATCATAGTGTTAGAACTACACTATACTAGAAAATATATTTCATCCGCTAACGGTAGCGAACCGTCCGAATGAGGGCTCGTCAAGTCCACGTGATCACATAACATAAGTTCATTAGTTACACCCTGCAAGTGTAACTAATGATAATTGAATTGAGGCTTTTTGTTCTAACTCGCACGTAGAGTGTTTGTTTTCGTACTTGTGTTCAAAGTATAAAAGTATGATACGTATATGTTTCTCATCCCATAGTTTAAAGCGTACAAGTTGTTGAAAAGGTAGGACTATGAGCTCACCTTGATTGCACGAATGTAATTTTTCTTCACAAGTAAACGTAGGTAAGAATGTATGCTAGTGTCGACGTAAACAAGAGGTTGTATCAATATCGGTCAAGCATGAAGTCGGTCAAAGTGTTCAATTAGTCCTATGGCTCGTTACGACTCGATTATATAACATGTGAATAACGTTGTCAAGTTTCATGCAAGATGTAAGCATATAGGAAAGATTATAACGATTAAACAAAGTATTGGTTAAGTTATAATAAAAGTCAACTTTGGTTAAAGTCAACGAAAAAGTCAACCCATTCGGGTCGGGTCTCGAACAATTTTTCTAAGTTTCATAATCATATATGAGCATGTTAGAACAAGTTCCATGTTAATCGGATGTGCGTAGCATAGTTAGAATTAAACAAAAAATGAACATTTTGGACAGCCCCCTTACAGGCTAAGTGCGCGCCGCGCATGGTTTATGGTGTGCACCGCGCACCACTGGTTTCCAGGTGTTTTTCTACTGAAAATCAAGTCCACGAGCCAAACTTTATTCAAACACAATTTATGAACCGAAAACACTTAGAATGCATATCATACATCACTGGAAAGATATTTTAACGAGGAATATAGCTAAACATATATCTTCAATCAAATCCAAACATTTATGACACCCAAATCCACATTGAATGATCATTAAAAGTTCATCATTCAATGCTTCAAGTTCATAAATGCATTTCATGATTCGGGCAACCTATTTACATGTATGATATGCCGTTTCGAAGGTACCTAAGCATACATTGCAACTAAACACTTACTAACAAAATTTCATAGCATTCAATGCATCTAAAGTGTGACGACCCGGAAGTTTCTGACCAAATTTAAACTTAATCTTTATGTGATCTCGACACGATAAGCAAAGTCTGAAAGGTTGATTCTCAAAATTTTTGAACTATATATATGAATTCAGATAACCTTTGACCATTATCGACGATTCACGAACAATTGTTGTAAGTAAATATAAATACATATGTATATAAATAAAATATATATATAATAATTTAAAATGATAAAATACTAAATTCATGATGTAATTTAGTATATAAGGTAATAATACTGTTGTTATCCATATATATATATATATATATATATATATATATATATATATATATATATATATATATATATATATACATAATCATTATTATATACATATTGTAATAAATATTAAATATTCATTATATCATTATATATAGCTACTAAATATTACATAATTATTAAGGGGTGATATTAATATATTAAAATTTAATTACAGGTTACAAAATAGATGTCATGTTATTATTATGCATTAATATCAGTATTATTAATATTATTATATATAATATATATATGAATTTGATACATTTAATTTGTTATATTATTATTATTATTACTAATGTTTTTGTTATCAATATTAATATCAATAATATCATTATTATTATTATTTAAATAACTACAAGTATTATTATCAATGTTATTAACATTATTATTAATACAGAGTATAATCAAATACAAATACATACATAAAAATACTGTTATATATATAAATTAATATATACAGATATTCATATTTAAATACATAGTCTGATATATAAATACAATTTATATAAATAAATCTAGATAATTACATATTCAGTTTCCAATCACGATCACGCTGTGTTTGATTATATTCTTTGTCTCTAAATCGTACAAATCAGTGATCGAATTACAAGAACGAATCCAAAATCTATTAGTAATTCCTTTCTTCTTTTTATCTTTCTTGTCTTCTCATTCTGGCCTCGAATATTTCTGTCAACCACTATGAAAGGACCCATTCATATACAATATAAACGATTCACAATAGTTGATTTCATCGCGAGGTATTTGACCTCTATATGATACATTTTACAAACATTGCATTCGTTTTTAAAAGATAAACTTTCATTTACATCGAAAGTTGACGGCATGCATACCACTTCATAATATATCCAACTATAATTGACTTAATAATAATCTTGATGAACTCAACGACTCCAATGCAACGTCTTTTGAAATATGACATGAATGACTCCAAGTAATATCTTTAAAATGAGCAAATGTACAGCGGAAGATTTCTTTCATACCTGAGAATAAACATGCTTTAAAGTGTCAACTAAAAGGTTGGTGAGTTCATAAGTTTATCATAAACAATAAAAATTCATCATTTTGATAGACCACAAGATTTAAATCCTGCATGGTACAAATGGGCCCGAATCCTATACCTACCTGTAATGTACATGCGATATCTTTTAAATACAGTACACCTTTCTCATGTACGAAATCATCTTTCATAAATCTTAGTAACCGTACACATATCTTGTGCACAAAAATAACATACACATAACCTGTGTATAAAATCATTCTCTTGATACATAACATTCACTTTTCATTACTTTCATAGCTTGGCTTGGTAACCGACCTTAACATATAATGCGCATAATAATATCCCCAAAACAGAACATCTCGTCTGTATAATAATCATATAAACTTCGAAGTACTAAACACCACGCCCACTAGCCCTTCCATCTAGTGAACATTCAGGGTGGGGGTGTTAAACCCAGTAGCTACCTTTAGGATTCGTGTCAATTAGGCATGCACTAATTCTCAAAATTAGTGATGTTCCCTAATTCTTAGGTTTCCAAGCAATAATAATCAGGGGAAAAATATTCATATCAATTGTGGCAATTATCACGTCCACATAATTCAATGTGGCAATTATCACGTCCACATAATTCATTCGAGGAATGTTTTTCTTGTGTCTATCTCGTTAAACATTTATAAAAGCATTTCATGTATTCGCAGTTCAAAATATATTTCAAAAGCATTTAATAAAGTAGTTGAAAAAATAGCGCATGTATTCTCAGTCTCAAAATGTAAGGAGTAAAAGGGAATCAAATGAAACTCACCATAATGTATTTTGTAGTAAAAATACATATGACGACATTTAATAAGTGCAGGGTTGACCTCGGATTCACGAACCTATATCAGTGATATGTATATTAACATATATACTTGTAATCAAATAAATTTACATTTTATTAGTGATATAATTGTTATTTTAATAAATATATGTTTTATTAATAACTAATTCAATTAAATATTTCTATTTATGTACTTTAAATAAATGATTAGTATTTATTATAAAACATTAATATAGATATGTTATATGTATTAACTATAGTGTTATATAACTAAAAATCACTTGATAAAGTAATATAAATAAAAATAAATAAAAGGTTGTATTATTTTATAATAATAATATTAGTAAATATACTTAATAATGATAATAATAAAAATTATAATTCTAAAAATAATAATACTTATAACGATAATAATAATAATAATAATAATGATAATAATAATAATAAGATAATAATAAAAATAAATAAATAACTAACTACCTCAAAGAATTAGTCTCAAAAAAATGCCCAAGCTCGGGTTTGAACCCGCAACGTCCCGCTAACCCCATAATATCCTTAACCATTGAGCTACTAGTTCTTCGATCTTGGTTTAAACCCCATATTTATTTTATTTAACCCATTTTTCCAGCCTTAACAATATTTCTAACACACACAAAAAATGTCGCCCCCAAGTCTCGAACCCGCGACCTCTCATAAATCAACACAACACCAAACCAATAGTCTATCTGTTTCATTTATGATTTGTATGTCAGAGTAATATATACAACCCGTATATTCTGTTTTTCTTCTTAATCATCGTGAATCATAATCATATCATTAACAAACTCGTAACATCTCTAACCTTCATCAAAATCATAACTTAATCACCACTTTATTCATTATTAATCATTCGTCTCATGTAACCATGATTATTTCGTCATCATCATGTGCGTTTCTATAACATCATAACCACTTGCTAATTATTATTATAATCTTAAATCTATTATTATCATCATTATATCCTCATATTATCATAATTTCATAATTATCACCGAATCCCTACATCCTATAACATCTTCACAGCAAAAAAAAATACATGGGTCTCGACCCAATTGATTAACTTCATACGGCTCATTTGTGTGGTTAATTGGGTTCAAGAAACAGCCCAGATGAGTAGCCCATTAAAGGTAAATGGCCCGATTTACACTAACCCCTAAATTATAATCATATGACATCTTGCAGTCGTGGTTTTAGGAGACCGACCGAATAGCATTGGCCACTATCATTGTTTGTTTAATAAAAAGAATGTGATATTGGCGACAACAATAGCTCACCATATATTATTGTTATTTTCTATAGTCTCCATCGATTTCCCCATCATTCTCATCTTCTTTGCTCACAAAAAAAAATACTGCAGTAGCAATTAAGAAAAACAAGTGGGTTGTTTGGGTTGATCACGTCAGCGAAAAGAAAAGAAATATTAGCAGGTGCAACATATTAACGAAGGTGATTATGATCTTGGATTAAATTGAAACAAACACACAGGCTGCAGTAGCAGATGCTACAGTAGCAGTAACGAAGCATGTGCAGTTGCAGGTGGTTCCGGTAGTTTGAAATAGTGAGCATATGTGGCGTTGGGTTGATGATGGACATGGTGGCTTGATTTCGATTTCAAGACAGAAAGAGAGAGAGATGAGAGATGGAAGGTGGTTCTTGGTGGCGGGTTATGGTGGAAGAGAGGGTGATAGAGGTGGTGATGATTCTTGGAGGGTGGTGGCCGAATATTGAAGGTGGGTTTGTAGATGGTGTTTGAAATGAAGAAGGGGGTGTTGTTTGGTCTCGAACATAAACATAGATGAACCCAGTTTAATGCTGAATGGTGATCGTTGAATTAGAAGAAGAAGAAGTGTGGGTTTTGTGGTTCTTCCAAAGATGGTGGCGGTGGTTTTAAACAGAAATACAAGAGAGAAAAAGGGTGGTAAGATATAAGTGAAGTGGTTGGTTTACTTGATTAAATGAAAAGTTTAGATATGGAGGGATGGAGTGTCGATAGTGGTGAAGTCCAATGATTTCATTTATCTCTTACATTTGCTTGATTGAACCGACAAACACAATATTTTGTCAGAAGAATAAGTCAATAAAATAATAAAGTGACTTTAGCTGTATTTGTTTGATAATGAATTGTTTGGGATTAGTTGGTATAAGTTCACACACATATAATAAGTTAATAAACAGCTTGATAGCTAAGTGTAACAGATTTTGGTAAAAATCCGATTTTGAGGGACTCAGTTAAACAGATATGTACAAAATTGATGTCATTCAATTGGTTGTGCAAAAAGAGTCGATTTCTATATCTGCTTCCATATATCTATCAGTATATACATATTTATCCGAATTTATATATCCAGCAAAATTCATATATCCGTTTCTTTTTATTATATGTATTTATATTTATAAATTTTAGTTAACTTCATATAACAATACTACTCTTAACTATAATAATACAATTTTATAACAATATAGTAGTATTAATAATAATTATTACCAATGATAATTATAATTATAATGATTACTAATAAATGTATAACAATAATGTCATTTATAACAATAATACTAATTATAAGAATATTAATAATAATTTTAGTAATAATAATATCAAAATAATACTAATATTAATATTAATATTAAATGTTTACTTTAATAATGATAATGAAAGTAATAATCTACTTAACAAATATATTTCAGTTTGTAATTAAATTTAATATCCTAACCTTATATTTTGTTAATTTTAAAACATATATTATATAATAACATATACTGAATATTTAATCTTTATACATTTTACATATATATTATTATATAATTGTATTTGCATTTTAGTTATATAATGAATATATTATTGTTATTATATATATATATATATATATATATATATATATATATATATATATATATATATATATATATATATATATATGTATATATATATATATACACATCTTTATTTTCAACAATTGTTCATGAATCGTCGGGCACAGTCAAAGGTCAAAAGCATTCATGAGAAATAGTTCAAACATTCTGAGACTCGGTTTGATAGACTTTGCTTATCGTGTTGAAATCATATAAAGATAAAGTTTAAATTTGGTCGGAAATTTCCGGGTCGTCACAGTACCTACCCGTTAAAGAAATTTCGTCCCAAAATTTGAGTGGGATGGTCATGGATGACATTAAGTATGTTTCATGACACATATGAGTTGATAAATAGAGTTTTATCACCATTGAATAATTTGGATAAAACGATTTGATTACTCGAAGCGTTTGAGTGAAGCTATCACAAAAAAAAATTGAGATAAAGATTTACCTTTTGACGTTGTCACGGTGGATTTCCGAAACTCAAGGGATTTAATGATAATCTTCGAAATCTAAAAGATTTGATTCTTTGACGAATAAGGAAAGTAAGATCTCTATAGTTAAGCACGGTGATCTGCCTCGATTACTCTGTCTGATATTTCCATTATAAATTAAACTTTTCTGTTCCATTAGTTTTCACCACTTCTATACACAATTCCCATATTCAAAAGATTTGTGAAAATGCTTAATCCAGTTCTGATTCTTGTTCTTATCCTCACTATCGCAACAATCATTCTCCTTTTCCAACTTCCACCGGGGGAACCTGTTTTCTTCTACTTCGCCCTTGGGGTTATAGTATTTTTAATTCTCCCGTGTCTTTATGTTGCGATAAACATTGACATTCACGGTTTGTAATTTATGTGTTATTATCGGACTTTATATTCCCCCTTATATTTTGGAGTTTCATACTTTGTTTTCTCTTCCCGACTTTAAGTCAAGCGAATAATGGTTCAGAATTCGTAGATATAGAGTTTCAACTGATTATAATGTTCTAAGCAGGAAGGGACGTGATAGCACGATTTTATTTTCAAATTTATCAACATCACGGAAGATAGAACCATCAAGAATACATTTTCTTGATATGTTCAGAAGTTAAGTAGAATGAAATAGTTATGTAACATGGCACATGATAATGGTATGATCTACTGTGAACCATCATCACGTTTCATTAAAAACTCAGCATGACTTACTGTAATATAATCACGTTGGCCAAGTGTCATTATATTATACCAACCCATGCTTCAATTTCCAACATTTCTCCATAATTCATTCATAATTTATACTTAGATTTTACAAAAGTTTCCAATATAATGGAATACATAAAACACGAAGAGGTAGATAATTTCGGACAAGAATATTTATGAAAATATCCTCAGAAATATCGAAGATATTTATGATGATATTTTAGAATTTTTAAGTTCGAAGGTTGATGAAGAAAGATTCTTAGCAAGATTTTAACATGACTTCAGAGCAAAATATTCTCTAAAGATTTCATCGGATCCAGAACTACCTGGATTCTTTGAATATAGGGTTTGGTCCTTGTATTTGTCCTTGGTATCCTTCATGATTAGCTCAATCTGTTTTTCAGTACCCAATTTTCTATCGAGCGTGCCTAATACTCCTTTCTTTATCGTCATCATTTTTCTGTTTCCTCTAAATTTAATTTCTACGATATCTGAATCAGCAGTTATCAATCCGAGGTGGTTTCAGGAGAATTGTGTTTTTAGATGATTAAATGCTGATGGTAATATAGTGGAATATGAAAGGTTTCCCCGGTAACGATAAAAGAGCACATACATATCAAAGTGATAATAAGGTTGTTTCGAACGAAAAGTCGAAGTTGACTTGCTGGAGCTGTGACAAAATTTGCTACTTTGAAAAGGAATTGCAAGGTTATTTTCGGTAATAACAACGCCAAAGGAGCTAGCACAGATTCGTGTTAAACGTTTACCCAGATTCCGAGTGTTTTCAGATGCATTACTACATGCATCAATATTTTCTTCCATAGATGAAGTGCGGTTGGTTCATCCTCTCATTTGAGGTGTTTTCAAGAATCATGAAAGATTTGAACTCAGATTGGAATTATCAAGATGCAAATGAGGTCTAGGATGAGATCAAGTGGCAAACTTGAAGAATTGTTTAGTTTCATACGTTATAATCAATATTTTAATTCATTTTAATTGTCCAATGTTAGCAGTCCACAGTTAGCAATTCAATAATTCATATATAGTTTAATATATAATATTCGAATTAATTAATATGTATCGTGACCCGTTCACAGGTCTCAGACTCGATCTCAACTAAAATTATATATATTATTGTAGAATCAACCTCAACCCTGTATAGAGAACTCGATCATTACTGCATATAGAGTGTCTATGGTTATTCTAAATAATATATAAAGATGCGTCGATATGATATGTCAAAACTTTGTATACGTGTCCCGATATTTAAAGTGCGTAAAATAACAGTAATTAAATGATGATAAATAAAATGCGTAAAATAAATAACGGAAATTAAATGACAATAAATAAAATTGCGAGAATTAAATTGCGATAAAATAAATTGCGATAAATAAAATGTAATCAGTTAGCTAGGAACAGTTAGCTAGGATTTCGTTAGCGTGGATTCTTAACAAAATTCTTCTCATATTTAAATTGTTTATTTCTAACAAATTTTATTTGTCCAATGTTTTCTTCATTATGCCACTTGTTGGATTCTGATAAGTCAAAATCCAATTATGAAATTGAATGAAAATGGTTATTTTGTGGTGAACGGATTCGTATATCTGTGGGTGTAAGTAGGATAGTAAATGACCGTTGAATCAAATTCGAAGAATGTACAGTGTAACTTATTAATGTGAAATCTAAATATTCCTCGGGTATTACCTACCCGTTAAAATATTTTCACCATTAACAGTTTGTACAAAAGAATTTTTAATTACAATCTGATGTAATCTTGGATTTGATGAATTTATATGATATTAATATCATCTGATTTATCGTCAGAACTAGAATACATAATCTCTAAAACATTAGAGATTACATAATTGCCAGGTAGAACGAAGATAAATGATGTAGAATGATATGTAGAACGTTGATTATACTCGATGTACATAATGAGATGTTGAGGCGTGTGATGTTGAAACTTGGGTTGTTGGTGATACTGGTATTTATGTTGGTGGTATTGTTGGTGCTGGTGATGTTGCTGAAGCTGGTACGTTTTGCACCATATCTTTTAGATTGATTACTCAAGCGCGAAGCTCGTTGACTTCTTCTATTACATCGGGATGATTGTCGGTTGGAACAAGCGGATGAATAAGATTCAGAATTTGAGATAGTATATAATCGTGACGAGATACTTTGGAAATAAGAGAGAAAATAGTATCACGAACAGGTTTACCGGCAAGTGCTTCAGGTTCTTTGCCAAGAGATGAATTCGGTTGATGGAAAAGATCACCTTCTTCTTGTCTCCAATGATTAAGTAGACTACGAACCCATCAGATGAATTGAGGATGGCTGATTTGGTTGATTCATTCTGGTGACGCTGCTTTCGGAACTCGAGTGAAACTCCAAATCGGAATCCGAGGGACTGGAACTAGTGGCGATTTCCATTTCGTACGATTTAATAAAGGATTTTTTGATATGAAATGATTTTTGGATATCGGATGATATTCTAATTACATAGAATACCTATACATAGTACAGAAGATCCCGTAGATTACGGAGAGAATTATGGAAACGTGTCAGATAAAGTCTACAGTAACAGATACGCTAAGATATGAATTAGCAGATACGCTAGGATATGAATTTTGTCTATACACTAATCATGCAATCAATGCAGTAAGATGTGTGTAGACTTAAGAATGATAAGTGACACGATATGATAAGCAAAACTTTTGACATGCAGACAAGGTCGAAGTCCAGATCCACTAATGCATCTAAACAACTATCAGTTAGACACACTAATGCAAGACCTGGTTCGCTAAGGCCACCGCTCTGATACCAACTGAAAGGACCCGTTCATATACAATATAAACGATTCACAATAGTTGATTTCATCGCTAGGTATTTGACCTCTATATGATACATTTTACAAACATTGCATTCGTTTTTAAAAGACAAACTTTCATTTACATCGAAAGTTGACGGCATGCATACCACTTCATAATATATCCAACTATAATTGACTTAATAATAATCTTGAGGAACTCAACGACTCGAATGCAACGTCTTTTGAAATATGTCATGAATGACTCCAAGTAATATCTTTAAAATGAGCAAATGTACAGCGGAATATTTCTTTCATACCTGAGAATAAACATGCTTTAAAGTATCAACCAAAAGGTTGGTGAGTTCATAAGTTTATCATAAAAAATAAAAATTCATCATTTTGATAGACCACAAGATTTAAATCCTGCATGGTACAAAAGGGCCCGAATCCTATACCCACCTGTAATGTACATGCGATATCTTTTAAATATAGTACATCTTTCTCGTGTACGAAATCATCTTTCATAAATCTTAGTAACCGTACACATATCTTGTGCACAAAAATAACATACACATAATATGTGTATAAAATCATTCTCTCGATACATAACATTCACTTTTCATTACTTTCATAGCTTGGCTTGGTAACCGACCTTAACATATAATGCGCATAATAATATCCCCAAAACAGAACATCTCGTCTGTATAATAAACATATAAACTTCGAAGTACTAAACACTACGCCCACTAGCCCTTCCGTCTAGTGAAAATTCTGGGTGGGGGTGTTAAACCCAGTAGCTACCTTTAGGATTCGCGTCAATTAGGCGTGCACTAATTCTCAAAATTAGTGTTGTTCCCTAATTCTTAGGTTACCACGCAATAATAATCAGGGGAAAAATATTCATATCAATTGTGGTAATTATCACGTCCACATAATCCAATGGTGGCAATTATCACGTCCACATAATTCATTCGAGGAATGTTTTGCTTGTATCTATCTCGTCAAACATTTATAAAAGCATTTCATGTATTCGCAGTTCAAAATATATTTCAAAAGCATTTAATAAAGCAGTTGTAAAAATAGTTCATGTATTCTCAGTCCCAAAATGTAATGAGTAAAAGGGAATCAAATGAAACTCACCATAATGTATTTTGTAGTAAAAATACATATGACGACATTTAATAAGTGCAGGGTTGACCTCGAATTCACGAACCTATATCAGTGATATGTATATTAACATATATACTTGTAATCAAATAAATTTACATTTTATTAGTGATATAATTGTTATTTTAATAAATATATGTTTTATTAATAACTAATTTAATTAAATATTTCTATTTATGTACTTTAAATAAATGATTAGTATTTATTATAAAACATTACTATAGATATGTTATATGTATTAACTATAGTGTTATATAACTAAAAATCACTTGATAAAGTAATATAAATAAAAATAAATAAAAGGTTGTATTATTTTATAATAATAATATTAATAAATATACTTAATAATGATAATAATAACAATTATAATTCTCAAAATAATAATACTTATAACGATAATAATAATAATAATAATAATAATGATAATAATAATAAGATAATAATTAAAATAAATAAATAACTAACTACCTCAAAGAATTTGTCTAATAAAATGCCCAAGCTCGGGTTTGAACCCGCGACGTCCCGCTAACCCGATAATATCCTTAACCATTGAGCTACTAGTTCTTCTATTTTGGTTTAAACCCCATATTTATTTTATTTAACCCATTTTTCTAGCCTTAACAATATTTCTAACACAAAAAAAAATGTCACCCCCAAGTCTCAAACCCGCGACCTCTCATAAATCAACACAACACCAAACCAATAGTCTATCTGTTTCATTTATGATTTGTATGTCAGACTAATATATTGATAATGCTAAAAATGAACATATATTTCATAGCATTATTCCTCAAGAAAGACAAGCTTTTAGTTGCAATTGTTCTATTTACAAGTGATATTCGTTTAAATAATAAAAGGTGAAGACAAAAGACAGATTCGATGAATTGAAGACGCAAACGACCAAAAAGCTCAAAAGTACAAAAGACAATCAAAGAGGATCCAATTATTGATAAGAAATGTCTCGAAATTTAATAGTACTAGATTCAAAACGCAAAGTACAAGATATTAAATTGTACGCAAGGACGTTCGAAAATTCGGGACCGGGACCAGAGTCAACTCTCAACGCTCGACGCAACGGACTAAAAATTACAAGTCAACTATGCACATGAATATAATATAATATATAATTAATTCTTAAAATTAATATATATATTATAATATATTTAAAAATCGTCGGCAAACAAAGAGCCAAAGCTGGGTGAGCTGTAAAAACAAACTCCGCGACTCGCGGAGTTTGAAGGCAAAAAATGCCGCGAGTCGCGGAGTTCCCCTGGACTCAATTCCCTATAAAAGCCAACGCAGTTCGACGAGTTTTAATATCATATAATCTATCTCTCTCTCAATATATACGTAATATATATATATATATATATATATATATATATATATATATATATATATATATATATATATATATATATATATATATATATTTTAATTTTAATTCTAATAATAAGGGTATGTTAGCGAATGTTGTAAGGGTGTAAGTCGAAATTCTGTCCGTGTAACGCTACGCTATTTTTAATCATTGTAAGTTATGTTCAACCTTTTTAATTTAATGTCTCGTAGCTAAGTTATTATTATGCTTATTTAAAACGAAGTAATCATGATGTTAGGCTAATTACTAAAATTGGGTAATTGGGCTTTGTACCATAATTGGGGTTTGGACAAAAGAACGACACTTGTGGAAATTAGACTATGGGCTATTAATGGGCTTTATATTTGTTTAACTAAATGATAGTTTGTTAATTTTAATATAAAGATTTACAATTGAACGTCCCTATAAATAACCATATACACTCGATCGGACACGATGGGCAGGATATTTATATGTACGAATAATCGTTCATTTAACCAGACACGGGAATGGATTAATAGCCACTAGAATTATTAAAACAGGGGTGAAATTATGTACAAGGACACTTGGCATAATTGTTAACAAAGTATTAAAACCTTGGGTTACACGCAGTCGATAACCTGGTGTAATTATTAAACAAAGTACTAAAATCTTGTTACAGTTTAAGTCTCCAGTTAGTTGGAATATTTAACTTCGGGTATAAGGATAATTTGACGAGGATACTCGCACTTTATATTTATGACTGATGGACTGTTATGGACAAAAACCAGACGGACATATTAAATAATCCAGCACAAAGGACAATTAACCCATGGGCATAAAACTAAAATCCACACGTCAAACATCATGATTACGGAAGTTTAAATAAGCATAATTCTTTTATTTCATATTTAATTTCCTTTATTTTATATTTAATTGCACTTCTAATTATCGCACTTTTTGTTATTGTATTTAATTGCACTTTTAATTATCGTACTTTTTAATTATCGCAAGTTTATTTTATTGCACTTTTATTTATCGCAATTTAATTATCATTATTTACTTTACGCTTTAAATTAAGTCTTTTATTTATTTAATATTTTTACATTTTGTTTTAACTGCAACTAAAGTTTTAAAATCGACAAACCGGTCATTAAACGGTAAAAACCCCCCTTTTATAATAATAATATTACTTATATATATATTTGTATTTTTATAAAATAAAACTAATATAGTGTTAAGCTTTGTGAAAAAGATTCCCCGTGGAACGAACCGGACTTACTAAAAAATACACTACTGTACGATTAGGTACACTGCCTATAAGTGTTGTAGCAAGGTTTAAGTATATCCATTCTATAAATAAATAAATATCTTGTGTAAAATTGTATCGTATTTAATAGTATTTCGTGGTAAAAATAAAGCTATTTTATATACACCTCGCATAACATCAAGTATTTTTGGCGCCGCTGCCGGGGACAATCTAGCTTAAAAGCTGGAAGCGCAACGCTAATATATATATAAAAAAAGATTTTTCTTTTTAGTTTACTTTTATAAAAAATACGCTTTGGTAAAAATACGTGTTAATTATTCGAAAACATAAAAAGAAAACAAAAATATAAATATTTTTAAGAGTTTATTAAATATTTAAGTTTTATAAAGTTTCATTATTTTTATTTTATAAAAATATAAGTTTTATTTAAATATTTTCTTTTTATTTAAAACATAAAATCAAAGAAAAGAAAAAAAATATATATATAAATCTATTTTTAAGATTTTTATAAAATTATAGATTATTTCTATTTTTTTAGTTTTTAAAACATAAGTTTTTATTAAGTTTTTATAAATATTTTATTTAATTATTAAAACAGAAAATATAAAACATAAAAAAAACACAAAAACGCGTCGAATTTAAATCAGCCTGTCATCTGAAATTTTGAATCCCGCGACTCGCGGCGTTTATTGCCACCTGGTACCGCGACTCGCGGAGTTGTCCCTGACGCGCCTGACAGAACCCTAATCGCAATTAATACGGGGTAATTATTATTATTATTAACTTTAAACCTAATTAGGTTATTTATATTATATTAATTAGTTTAGTTATTTTATTATTTGTATTATTTAGTTAAATTAGTTTAAATAATATATAAAAATTAATAATTTTATAAAATAAATAATATAAAAATAATATTTTTATAAAAATTGTACTTTTTACAACTTTTAGTATATTTTTATATTTTGTCCCTTTTTAATTGTTTTAGCGTAATTTTTTTTTTATTTTTCGCTCGTATTTAGTTATAAGTTATAGTTTTTGCCATAGTTATTTTTACTTCTAGATTTTTAGGCTTTGCCGTAAAATCCCTTAAGTGCTTTTTCTTTAGACTAAGATTTAGGTGCTTTAGAATTTTGTGACATCTTTTTAAGTTTTAGTACCTTTTTAAGATATTGCCATTTGGGATATAGTTTTACTTGTAAGCTTTAACATTTTTGAACGCCCTTTACCTATGTATCAATTATCATTCCAATTAGTAATCTCAATTTGCGATTATAATTTTAAGTAAGTGATAGTAATAAGGTTGGGTTAGTCGAGTGTTTTTAAGTTTTATAGTCATTCTCTGTTTCTTTCATTTTTCGGCGCCTTTTTCAATTTTTTTTCTTTTTCGACCTTTTTCGACGCGCTCTTTTTCTTTCTTATTTCTCGCCATTCTAGTTTTTAGGACATAGATTTTTATTCTACTTCTTATCTAAATTTCTTAAAATTACGAAAATTTATTTTAAGTGGTTAAATTGATAGACATCAAAATTTTCTGGTTCGTAGTAATAGTTGGATTTGTACGTGGACCGGGTTATTGGAGCCAAACAGTCCTCAATTATATTGAGGCCAAACGAATCCTGCCCCTCTGCTGCATCTTTTGGCTATTCGAAACGTGGGCAAAATCAGAAAAGTCTATTGATTGGATAGCTTATATAATTTTTCTTTCCTTTTAAAAACTAATAGGATATTCAGTGAATGCACCGAGCAAGACGTTCACCACCTTTTGTACGTTCACCACCTGTAACTAGATCAAGACATCTAGCTAATATTGTCGCCGTTGATAATCCATTTTTTGAACCCGACCTCACAATTGAGAATCCGGAGAATATTCAGGGACAATTCATAGATCCTGAACCACTAATTTTTCCTCCGGAACCACCAATCATTCAAACAGAGATTGTTGAGGAACGAACCATTAAATCAGAATCCTCTAGTGATTCCGATTCAACAAATTCAAACATGGAGAATCTGGAACCTTTAAGTATGGAAGACCGAATTAGAGCTAAACGCACTGGCCAAGGTCACGCAATTACTCATCCAGACATTAATGCGCCAGATTATGAAATCAAAGGACAAATTCTACACATGGTGACTAATCAATGCCAATTTAGTGGTGCGCCGAAGGAAGATCTAAATGAACATCTTCGTACCTTTAATAGGATCCGCACACTATTTAAAATAAGAGAAGTTGAAGATGAACATATATATCTCATGTTATTTCCCTGGACTTTAAAGGGAGAAGCTAAAGATTGGTTGGAATCGTTACCTGAAGGGGCGATTGATACATGGGACGTTTTAGTTGAAAATTTTCTTAAACAATTATTTCTGCATCTAAAGCCGTAAGACTTCAAGGAGAAATTGTTACGTTCACACAGAAACCAAATGAAACTCTATATGAGGCATGGACAAGATTTGGAAAGTTATTAAGAGGATGTCCGCGACATGGTTTAGACACCTGTCAAATAGTACAAATATTCTACCAAGGATGCGACATCACTACAAGAAAAGACATAGATATAGCAGCTGGTGGTTCTATTATGAAGAAAACCAAAACTGATGCTTACAAAATTATTGATAACACTGGTTCCCGCTCACATGAGTGGCACCAAGAAAAAGATATCGTTAGATCATCTAAAGCAGCTAGAGCCGATTCTAGCCATGACTTAGATTCAATTTCCGCAAAGATAGATGCTGTCGAGAGACGAATGGAAAAGATGACTAAAGAATACACTCAATACGAATTAGTTGTGAGCAGTGTGGAGGACCACATTTGACAAAAGATTGTCTCAGTATTGAGCTAACAATGGAACAAAGAGAGAATATTTCATATCTAAACCAAAGGCCTGGAAATAATTATCAGAATAATTATCAACCGCCAAGACCGATTTACAATCAAAATCAAAATTATAACCGAAATATTCCATACAACAACTAACAAGGTCCTAGCAATCAACAAGTATCCAATAATACTTACAATCAGCAAAGACCTAATTTTCAAAACAAACCACCACAAACCGATGATAAAAAGCCAAATTTAGAAGATACGATGACAAAGCTAGTTGAAACTCAAACGCAGTTTTTCACATCTCAAAAACAAACTAATGAACAAAATGCTCAAGCATTTAGAAATCAACAAGCTTCTATTCAAAATTTGGAACAAGAAGTAAGTAACCTAGCAAGGTTAATAGGTGAAAGAAAACTAGGAAGTTTACCTAGTGATACAAATGCTAACCCCCGGAATGAAACAGCTAAAGCCATTACCACAAGAAGTGGTACAACACTTAAACCACCTGAAAAACCTGAAACTTCTGATGAAACTATTCCTACTCCACAAGAACCACAACCTGAACAAGATAAGAAAACAGAACCGGTAGTTGAAAAGGTTAATGAAGATAACACAGTTAAGGCTAAACCTTATGTTAAACCATACCAACCACCATTTCCTTACCCGAGTAAAATGAAAAAAGAGAAACTTGAAGTCGAGCAATCCAAATTCTTGGATATGTTTAAACAGAAAAATGTAAATCTACCTTTCATTGATGTGATTTCAGGAATGCCTAGATATACTAAATTTCTGAAAGATCTAATCACAAATAGAAAGAAAATGGAAGAACTCTCGGCTGTTACTATGAATGCTAATTGTTCTGCAGTACTGTTGAATAAGATACCAGAAAAATTATCTGATCCAGGAAGTTTCACAATTCCATGTTTTCTGGGTAGTCTTAGTTCAATAGAAGCATTAGCAGACTTAGGTGCTAGTATAAATTTAATGTCGTATTCACTATACGCTAAACTAGACCTTGGAGAATTGAAACCAACACGAATAAGCATACAAGTAGCCGATCGATCAATAAAATATCCTAGAGGGATAATGGAGAACATGCTAGTTAAAGTTGGTACTTTAGTATTTCCAGTAGATTTTGTTGTTCTGGACATGGAAGAAGATTCTCAAGTTCCTCTCATATTAGGAAGACCATTCTTAAACACGGCTAAAGCAATGATAGACGTGTTTGGTAAGAAACTGACCCTAAGTATAGAGGACGAGAGTGTTACCTTTTCAGTTGATAGAGCAATGGAACAACCGCAATCTGCAGATAGTACATTTTATTATATTCAAACTATAGACTCACATGCAGAATTGTTAGAAGAATTTCCAGAATTACAAGGAACAGGAGAATGTTTTTTAGGAGAAGGAACTGAACCAATTGATGAAGCTGAAATGTTAGCTACACTAATAGCTAATGGATATGAACCAACAACAGAAGAAATTCAAATGCTAAAAGAAGAAGACAGATATCGATATAAATCATCGATAGAAGAACCACCGACATTAGAGTTAAAGCCACTTCCAAACCATTTGGAATATGCTTATTTACATGGTGAATCTGAATTACCTGTAATAATATCGTCTTCTCTTACTGAAAATGAGAAATCACAACTCATTTCTGTGTTGAAAGCTCATAAACCAGCTATTGCATGGAAGATTCATGATATTAAAGGAATAAGTCCTTCGTATTGCACACATAAAATCCTTATGGAAGAAGGTCATAAAACGTATGTGCAACGCCAACGAAGACTAAATCCTAATATGCAAGATGTTGTTAAAAAAGAAATTATTAAACTGCTAGTTGCAGGTTTAATTTACCCGATCTCTGATAGTCCATGGGTAAGCCCAGTTCAATACGTGCCTAAGAAGGGTGGCATAACTGTCATTACAAATGAGAAAAATGAGCTTATTCCTACTAGGACTGTAACAGGATGGCGTGTATGTATTGATTATAGAAAATTAAATGACGCCACCAGAAAAGATCACTTTCCCTTACCTTTCATTGATCAAATGTTGGAAAGATTAGCCGAAAATAGTTACTATTATTTTCTAGATGGTTTTTCCGGATATTTTCAAATTCCAATAGCACCCGAAGATCAAGAGAAAACCACATTCACGTACCCTTATGGTACTTTTACTTACAAACACATGCCATTTGGACTTTGCAACGCCCCTGCAACCTTTCAAAGGTGCATGATGGCGATTTTTCACGACATGATAGAAGAATGCATGGAAGTTTTCATGGATGACTTTTAAGTCTTCGGTGATACATTTGAATCATGTCTAGTTAATCTGGAACGAATGCTTATTAGATGCGAACAATCAAATCTAGTACTTAATTGGGAGAAATGCCATTTCATGGTTAAAGAAGGCATCGTTCTTGGACATAAAATTTCAAAAGAAGGAATTGAAGTGGATAGAGCTAAAGTAGATGTAATTGCTAAACTTCCACATCCCACCAATGTTAGAGGAGTTAGGAGTTTTCTAGGGCATGCCGGTTTTTACCGACGTTTCATAAAAGATTTTTCTAAAATTGCCACTCCTATGAATAAACTCCTAGAAAAAGATGCTCCATTCATCTTTTCAGATGAGTGCATCAAATCTTTTAATATTCTTAAAGAAAAACTCACTAACGCGCCAATCATGATAACACCAAATTGGAATCTACCGTTTGAACTTATGTGCGATGCAAGTGATTATGCAATGGGAGCCGTTTTAGGACAAAGGATTGAAAAAAGATTTCAACCTATATATTATGCTAGTAAGACGTTACAAGGAGTACAAACAAATTACACAACTACTGAAAAAGAACTCCTTGCTATTGTCTTTGCTTTTGACAAATTTCGATCATATCTCGTTCTAGCAAAAACGGTGGTCTATACCGACCATTCTGCTCTTAGATACCTATTTTCGAAACAAGATGCCAAACCAAGATTAATCCGTTGGATCTTACTCTTACAAGAGTTCGATATTGAAATCCGAGATAAAAGAGGAGCAGAAAATCTCGCCGCTGATCATCTTTCTCGTCTTGAAAATCCCGAATTAGAAGTTCTAAATGAATCGGCCATACAAGACAACTTTCCTGATGAATATCTATTAAAGATAGATTATAATGAAATTCCATGGTTTGCAGACTATGCAAACTACTTAGTATGTGGATTCCTTGAAAAAGGATTATCGTACCAAAAACGAAAGAAATTCTTCAGTGATATAAAACACTATTTCTGGGAAGATCCACATCTGTTTAAAAGTTGTCCAGATAGAATAATACGCCGATGTGTATTCGGAGATGAAGCTAGTAAAATTTTAAACCATTGTCACACAGGACCAACAGGAGGGCATTATGGGCCTCAACTAACAGCAAGAAAAGTTTATGATGCTGGATTCTATTGGCCTACAATTTACAAAGATGCACACCTTCTTTGCAAATCCTGTGATGCTTGTCAAAGGGCCGGAAAAATAAGTCAACGTGATGAAATACCACAAAATGTCATTCAAGTATGTGAAGTATTTGACATTTGGGGTATTGATTTTATGGGTCCATTTCCAAAATCTCATAATAATCTCTACATTCTCGTAGCCATTGATTATGTATCTAAATGGGCTGAAGCACAAGCTCTCCCAACTAACGATGCACGAGTTGTAGTCAATTTTTTAAAACGTCTTTTTGCAAGGTTTGGAACACCGAAAGCTTTAATAAGTGATCGGGGTACTCATTTCTGTAACAATCAACTTGAGAAAGTTCTCAAAAGATATGGAGTAACTCATAAAATCTCCACCGCATATCATCCACAAACAAGTGAACAAGTTGAAAATACCAACCGAGCTTTAAAATGTATTCTAGAGAAAACCGTAGGATCAAATCCGAAGGAATGGTCCATTAAATTGGAGGATGCACTCTGGGCTTTTAGAACAGCCTACAAAACTCCAATTGGAACCACACCTTTTAGACTTGTTTATGGAAAAGTATGTCATCTTCCGGTAGAAATTGAACACAAAGCATTTTGGGCTTTGAAGACATATAATCTTGATTTACATGAAGCTGGACGTCTACGGTTAAGTCAATTAAACGAATTAGAAGAATTAAGACATGAAGCATACGAAAATTCGTTAATCTATAAGGAAAGAACGAAGAAATGGCATGATAAAAGAATCAGAAGTTCAAAAGAATTTAAAGAAGGAGACAGAGTTCTTCTTTTCAATTCACGATTCAAGCTATTTCCTGGAAAATTAAAATCAAAATGGTCTGGACCATTCATAGTCAAAAGAGTTTTCCCATACGGAACGATAGAATTAATAAATTCAAATGGAATTGAATTTAAAGTTAATGGTCACAGAGTTAAACACTACATAGATAGTCCGATGGAAGTCGACAACGAAGTTAATCACAATTTCGATACCACAGCTAACTAAGTGTGGGGAGAATCAAGTCTTTAAAGGATATTATGTATTTCTGTTAGAGTTAGATTGTCTGTTTTCGTGTAGTTCTCGAAAATGGAACCCGAATGGTATTTCCCTAGCAGACCCTAAAGAACTAGTCTTCTCCCCCCATTCTGAATTTTTATTTTTTTTAGGTTTTTACGAAATGAAGACTTCCTGTGAACTAAACCATGGTCTAATGCTACACGCTTTAATCACTAAACGTAATAATGACACACTTCCGAGTGATCTAGTATCAGTAATCAGAGAAAGATTGGACGGAGTAAGAAAAGAATCCAGACGCGAAGATAATAAGTTACAATTTGGTAAAGGAAAATCAAAATTCGCAGCGAAAAGAAGAGCACGACACCTTGAAAAATGTCACAAATGCGGAAAATGGTCACATGGAGGTAAATGTTCAAATAATCAAACCTATTCAAACACCGAATTTGTTACTTTATGCAGAGACGGACCGTTCATATGTTTAGAAGAAAAAACACTGAATGCTCGAGGTTACGCCTATGTAGCCATGGAAAATCAATTAAACCGACTATCTTATGAATGGGATAGATCATATCACTAACAATATTATCTTACAGGTAAGTCTGTACAGTTTTTATTTTTTATTTTCATTTTTAACCTTTTGATAATAAACGTTAATTTGTTCGCCATAAAGTATTAAATTGGTATTCGATGAAATTAGGTTTGGCGACCGAAATTATTGATATAATTCAAAGATTTATTACATCACTGCGAAATTTAACGTTTATTCTTAAGGTATAAATATCTTTCATCAAACAACCCAAAATATTTCAAAAATTCGTCATGAGTTAAATTAGGTCATGGAACCGAAATAACTTTACCGAAAAGAGGGGCGTATATTTTTGATACTATTTGATTGATTAAAGTGGGATAAAAGCCAAAAAAAATTTTAATTTAATATTGTAAACTTTTAAATTAATATATTTAAAATTGTCAATATTTGAAAAATTAATATTTTTAAGTTTATATGTATAACAAAAAAAATATAATATAAGTTTGGTGTGAATTTATAATATGAATTTTTAATTTAAGTTTGGTGTGAATTTATAATATGAATTTTTAAATTAAGTTTTGTGTGAATTTTTAATTTTTAAAATATGAATTTTTAATTTTATGCATTTTAAATTTAAGTGGTGTGAATTTAAAAACAAAAAAAATTTACTTTATTTCGCTAAGTTAAAAATATGATTTGTAAAATTCGTCGTAAGTTGAAGACTAGGTCTTTGAACCGAAATTGCTTTACCCGAGGGAGGGACGAGAACTTTTATTATCATTATTTTTTATCTTATTGAATTAAAGTATGTCAAAAACATTAAAAAAACCCAAAAATCTTAGCTTTTAAAACAATCGCTACAAAAAGTCAAATTTTAAACTTTTGTCGAAGGACGGACTAGGACATCGATCCGAAACGACCTCGTCCTAAAACAAAGGAAAACAAAATTTTAAATTTATTTTATATTTGTTTTATAAGTTAAGGTTTAATTAAAAAAAAAACAAACAAACAAACACCGCGACTCACGGTATTTGAAAGAGCCAAACGCCGCGACTCGCGGAGAGACCAAAATACAGAAAAAAAAATAAACGGCCAGAGCTGATCAGTCCACACCACCCACACTCCAAACTGCGAAAAAAACCCGAAAATATACGAAAAAACACTCTCAATTTCGTAATTTTTAGCCGTTTTTCATCAAATCTTTTACTAAAATCATGTTAAGAAGGATGCTATCAAGGAATTACTCAAGGAAAACGGTAAATTTCTACACCTAAACACCATTTAATCCGAAAATTGGTGTTCTTGAGCAATTTTTTCCATAATTTGATTTTGATGCTTTTTAGTGTAATTATGCTTAAATTGCTTATGTATTATGCTTGTATAACCTAGATTGATGCTATTTAACATGATTAGAAGCCTTAAACTTCAAATTTTGAGTAATCTAGGGTTTGTGTTCTTGAGCAAATTTGTGACTTTTTGATATAAACAGGTTATGGCCGATTTTTGTCATGAATTATTACTAAATTAAGTAGTGTAACATGTTTAGGTAGTTAAATGATCCAAACTTTGAGCCTAAACATGATTTTTAAGAATTAAAGTGAACTTTTTCAAGTCTAAAATTCATGAACTTGATTTATTTGATATATTTGCCAATTGAGACTTGTTTAATTGTTAGTAATGATTATTTTGACATGTTATTTGAGTTGAATGCTTATGAACTTGGCGAACATTTTCGTATATGCTTATTTGAAAAAGTGTAGATTTGATAAAAATATGAAAATGAGCTTAAGTTTGATATAAATTGAACATGTCATTGTAATTATTTTGATTGATGATTTTGCTGACACTAATGCATATTTGGATGCACAAAAATTGTGTTTGATGTGTTTTGCAGACTGAAAGGTGTGAATCTTCATCCCAAGCTCGCAATGCTCCTGCTGAGAATGCGGAACAACAGGAGGTGGATAACTACTACAAACAAGATATACCTCATCCAATTATGACATTTTCTGATATGCACTTGGAAGAATTGCACCCGAACTTGAGATTTGACAGACGTTGGATAGATTATCCAAAATACGAAAGAGGCTTGCACACTCTTCATTCTAAAGCGGTTGAAGTACCTAGGGTAATAGAATGGGAACCGTTAGAAGCTGTAGAATTGGTCGGCCCAATTAGGGAATTACTTACACAGAGGTATGGTAATTCTACTTTTAACGATTGGGTACGATTATTCAGCATGCGTAGACCTGTATATAAAGTATGGTGTGAAGAATTGTTGTGTAGTATAGAAATAAATGATCGGGTAGCTAGTTTAACCGATCGATCTTTTATTAGATTTTTGTTAGGAGGTTCGATGCGCCACATGTCTTTACTAGACATGGCTCAGGCCTTACGTATATATACGCCTGAGGAGTTAGTATCTGCCGATTGTAGAGGGTTGATATTAAATGGTAGGAAAATTGATGAAAATTTTGATACACATGGTGTATGGAGTCAAATGACTAGCCATCACCGATTTAAAGGGGGAAATTACTCTTATTTGGATATAGATAGAGCTGAATTAAGAGTAATTCATAGGTTTTTAGCTAATTCGATTACACAAAGAGGTAAGAATAAGGAAAAGGTAAATGAACAGGATTTGTTTTACCACATGTGTATTCGAGACCCACAAAGCGCTGTAAGTATACCGTATTGTGTGGGTTATTATTTATCAGCTATGGTTAGGGGGATGAGACCACACAGTATAATAGGAGGTGGTATATTTATTACACTAATTGCTGAGTATCTCAATGTGGATACAAGTCGGGGGGATTATTAATTGAAGAACCAGAACCCCGCGATACAATAGGTTTAAATGTATACCATGGTGCGAAGGTTTTGAAAAGGCGAAATAACGCCGCAGTACAATACCATGGTAGACATCCACAGGTTGAGAGAAACCAACAGCCAGGTAATGTGGGAGGGGAAATGAAATGACAGAAATGCAAAGGTTTATAGCTTCACAAGAGTATGAAAATGCTAGACATCGAGCATTTGAAGGTTGGCAAGTTCATCAAATCCAAATCAAAGCTTATTGCCAACAAATAGGTAGAAACTATATTCCTACTCCATCGCCCGTATTTCCTCCCTGGTCTATAGAGATCCAACCACCGTATCCTACGTATAACCCAGCCGAAGCATTCTATAACAGATACGGTTATGCATGGAACCCCTACTGGTATCAGTATCAACCCTAGTCTACTTAGTTTTATTTATTTTATTATTTGTAATGTTGATACTTATGTTAATATTGTAATAGTTTTATAATTTTCTAACTTTTATTATTAGATTTTAATAATTTTTGAATGTGTGGTAATATACCAAACTTCAAAAATATATATATATGTTTGCAGTTTATCTTATGTACACAACAGGATAAAACAACGCATTTTCAAATACTAGCATTAAGTTCAGTAAAAGCAACTAATTTTGACGACAAGATGCAAAAAATATGTGAAATAACAAAAAATATATGTGAAATAACAACAAGACGGAATGAACAAATGATGTGCACCATTTATCATTCAACACAAACAACAATATGTTTGAAAACTTTGGTAAAATTTAATCATTTCTACGCTAATCACCCTCAATAATTTAAATTGTTACTAATTTCTTGCAAATGAGGGCATTGCAAGATCTTAAGTGTGGGAAGGGGTTAAATTCTTTTGGATTTTTAAAATTTTTATCTTAAACACTTGGTTACCATTAAAAATACTAGTAAAGCAGTAGTTGTATTAGAATCTAGTGCTCTCTAATAATAAAGAACATCCCTAGTCATATATACTGACTACCCAATTCTAGTAAAATTTTTCAAAATTTTCAATTAAATGAACTCAAAATCATGTTTATACATATTTATGAACGATAAAACTAGGTGTTAATACCGAAATTATTGTTACCTCGGAAAGGACATAAATTGAGAAACAAACCAAAAATGTTAGAATTCATTTAAAATGGAATAGAGGAGAACAAAAAGAAAAAAATAAAAGCCAAGTGTGGGAAAATTCACCAAGTTATTTTAAACATATGACACATATTTTTGTACAAATAATTGAAAATACTTTTGTTTTAGACCATAATTAACTGTTTTACCCGATTTACTGTAAGAAAGATGGATCTGCACGATGAATCAATTCCATCATTAAAAGGAAGTAAAGTCTTTCGAAAAAGACACGCGCTTCTTGATTTAGGTCAAGAAGTTATCGTCCAGACCAGCTGTAGGTTGACGAAAAATCTAGAAAAGTCATCACTAAAATCAGCAAGAAATCCACGGACCTCAGCATCAAACAGGGTCGCCAAGTAGTCAGATTTATCCTAACCATGAGAAGGATTTATCTCGTAAAATGGGGGGGCACCGTGCAAATTAGCTTGATAAGACTAATGAATCAGATCCCCAAAAAGGATAATCTCCTTAAAGATTAAAAATCAGCTTTTAAGCCTGATATTACTCAATCCTTGAGATTGACCTTAAAGATTGAGAATTACAAACTCATGGAATTCAATGATATCTAAACTCCAGCTTGAACGAGAAAAATATTTTGATCAAATTACAAACCGATTTGTTTTCTGAAAACCTATTTTCAATGCGTCCATTACCATTGAATGTAAAATCCTAGGAATTCACCTGGAATTCATTAGGTCACCTGAACCAAATCGGGTGTCAACCGTAAGAACGGTGGTTGCATAGCATGGTCAAAGACAGGACCTTGTGCCAGACCGACAAATTATAAGGGTGAGCTTTACTATTGCTCCTACAAAGGATAGTAATTGCGTCCGACACGTTATAGACCATAATTAAAAGCATGTCAGGGGACATTGCCTTAACAGTTGCTTGTTCAACGCTTTCCTTTACAACCAGAAGGTAGTTTATCGAAAGGTAATATACGGAGCAAGTAAACTGGACGTGTTGCTTTCCTAATACAAGGTTAGCAAGTGGGTGACACAAAACCGCAAGTTTTGAGCTAAAATTTTCAAATATGAAACCCACCAAACCCACAAAAAAAATTTGCAAACACCGGTGAAGGGTTATTCCGGAAAACTTATCTAGGGTAAAAACTAGATTTAATTTTCAAAAGATCAAATGTTTTCATAAAGATCCAATTTCCTAAAGGATCTAAATTTTTATAGTCATGTGGGACTGTAAACCATATCGTTACTACCATTGTTTATACCGCCGTAAAGAAATCACTGATGTACAAAGTGTGAAGAATAAAGAAGTGATTCTAGTATTTCAAGACTATATTGCTTGAGGACAAGCAACGCTCAAGTGTGGGAATATTTGATAATGCTAAAAACGAACATATATTTCATAGCATTATTCCTCAAGAAAGACAAGCTTTTAGTTGCAATTGTTCTATTTACAAGTGATATTCGTTTAAATAATAAAAGGTGAAGACAAAAGACAGATTCGACGAATTGAAGACGCAAACGACCAAAAAGCTCAAAAGTACAAAAGATAATCAAAGAGGTTCCAATTATTGATAAGAAACGTCTCGAAATTACAAGAGTACAAGATTCAAAACGCAAAGTACAAGATATTAAATTGTACGCAAGGACGTTCAAAAATCTGGGACCGGGACCAGAGTCAACTCTCAACGCTCGACGCAACGGACTAAAAATTACAAGTCAACTATGCACATGAATATAATATAATATATAATTAATTTTTAAATTAATATATATATTATAATATATTTAAAAATCGTCGGCAAACAAAGAGCCAAAGCTGGGTGAGCTGTAAAAACAAACTCCGCGACTCGCGGAGTTTGAAGGCAAAAAATGCCGCGAGTCGCGGAGTTCCCCTGGACTTAATTCCCTATAAAAGCCAACGCAGTTCGACGAGTTTTAATATCATATAATATATCTCTCTCACAATATATACGTAATATATATATATATATATATATATATATATATATATATATATATATATATATATATATATATATATATATATATATATATATATATATTTATATTTTAATTTTAATTTTAATTTTAATTCTAATAATAAGGGTATGTTAGCGAATGTTGTAAGGGTGTAAGTCGAAATTCTGTCCGTGTAACGCTACACTATTTTTAATCATTGTAAGTTATGTTCAACCTTTTTAATTTAATGTCTCGTAGCTAAGTTATTATTATGCTTATTTAAAACGAAGTAATCATGATGTTGGGCTAATTACTAAAATTGGGTAATTGGGCTTTGTACCATAATTGGGGTTTGGACAAAAGAACGACACTTGTGGAAATTAGACTATGGGCTATTAATGGGCTTTATATTTGTTTAACTAAATGATAGTTTGTTAATTTTAATATAAAGATTTACAATTGAACGTCCCTATAAATAACCATATACACTCGATCGGACACGATGGGCGGGATATTTATATGTACGAATAATCGTTCATTTAACCAGACACGGGAATGGATTAATAGCTACTAGAATCATTAAAACAGGGGTAAAATTATGTATAAGGACACTTGGCATAATTGTTAACAAAGTATTAAAACCTTGGATTACACGCAGTCGATAATCTGGTGTAATTATTAAACAAAGTATTAAAATCTTGTTACAGTTTAAGTTCCTAATTAGTTGGAATATTTAACTTCGGGTATAAGGATAATTTGACGAGGATACTCGCACTTTATATTTATGACTGATGGACTGTTATGGACAAAAACCAGATGGACATATTAAATAATCCAGGACAAAGGACAATTAACCCATGGGCATAAAACTAAAGTCAACACGTCAAACATCATGATTACGGAAGTTTAAATAAGCATAATTCTTTTATTTCATATTTAATTTCCTTTATTTTATATTTAATTGCACTTCTAATTATCGCACTTTTTGTTATTGTATTTAATTGCACTTTTAATTATCATACTTTTTAATTATCGCAAGTTTATTTTATCGCACTTTTATTTATCGCAATTTCATTATCGTTATTTACTTTACGCTTTAAATTAAGTCTTTTATTTATTTAATATTTTTACATTTTGTTTTAACTGCAACTAAAGTTTTAAAATCGACAAACCGGTCATTAAACGGTAAAAACCCCCCTTTTATAATAATAATATTACTTATATATATTTGTATTTTTATAAAATAAAACTAATATAGCATTAAGCTTTGTGAAAAATATTCCCTGTGGAACGAACCGGACTTACTAAAAACTACACTACTGTACGATTAGGTACACTACCTATAAGTGTTGTAGCAAGGTTTAAGTATATCCATTCTATAAATAAATAAATATCTTGTGTAAAATTGTATCGTATTTAATAGTATTTCGTTGTAAAAATAAAGCTATTTTATATACACCTCGCATAACATCATATATACAACCCGTATATCAATCTGTTTTTCTTCTTAATCATCGTGAATCATAATCATATCATTAACAAACTCGTAACATCTCTAACCTTCATAAAAATCATAAATTAATCACCACTGTATTCATTATTAATCATTCATCTCATGTAACCATGATTATTTCGTCATCATTTTCGTTTCCATAACATCATAACCACTTGCTAATTATTATTATAATCTTAAATCTATTATTATCAACATTATATCCTTATATTATCATAATTTCATAATTATCACCAAATCCCTACATCCTATAACATCTTCACAGCAAAAAAAAAAAAATACATGGGTCTCGACCCAATTGATCAACTTCATACGGCTCATTTGTGTGGTTAATTAGGTTCAAGAAACAGCCCAAACGAGTAGCCCATTAAAGGTAAATGGCCCGATTTACACTAACCCCTAAATTATAATCATATGACATCTTGCGGTCGTGGTTTTAGGAGACCGACCGAATAGCATAGGCCACTATCATTGTTTGTTTAATAAAAAGAATGTGATATTGGTGACAACAACAGCTCACCATATATTATTGTTATTTTCTATAGTCTCCATCGATTTCCCCATCATTCTCATCTTCTTTGCTCACAAAAAAAAAATTACTATAGTAGCAATTAAGAAAACAAGTGGGTTGTTTGGGTTGATCACGTCAGCGAAAAGAAAAGAAATATTAGCAGCTGCAACATATTAACGAAGGTGATTATGATCTTGGATTAAATTGAAACAAACACACAGGCTGCAGTAGCAGCTGCTACAGTAGCAGTAACGAAGCATGTGTAGTTGCAGGTGGTTCCGGTAGTTTGAAATAGTGAGCATATGTGGCGTTGGGTTGATGATGGACATGGTGGTTTGATTTCAATTTCAAGACAAAAAAGGGAGAGCGAGAGATGAGAGATGGAAGGTGGTTCTTGGTGGCGGGTTATAGTGGAAGAGAGGGTGTTAGAGGTGGTGATGATTCTTGGAGGGTGATGGACGAATATTGCAGGTGTGTTTGTAGATGGTGTTTGAAATGAAGAAGGGGGTGTTGTTTGATCTCGAACATAGACATAGATGAACCCAGTTTAATGGTGAATGGTGATCGTTGAATTAGAAGAAGAAGAAGTGTGGGTTTTGTGGTTCTTCCAATGATGGTGGCGGTGGTTTTAAACAGAAATACAAGAGAGAAAAAGGGTGGTGAGATGTAAGTGATGTGGTTGGTTTACTTGATTAAATGAAAAATTTAGGTAGGAAGGGATGGAGTGTCGATAGTGGTGAGGTCCAATGATTTCATTTATCTCTTACATTTGCTTGATTGAACCGACAAACACAATATTCTGTCAGAAGAATAAGTCAATAAAACAATAAAGTGACTATAGCTGTATTTGTTTGATAATGAATTGTTTGGGATTAGTTGGTATAAGTTCACACACATATAACAAGTTAATAAATAGCTTGATAGCTAAGTGTAACAGACTTTGGTAAAAATCCGATTTTGAGGGACTCGGTTAAACAGATATGTACAAAATTGATGTCATTCGATTGGTTGTGCAAAAAGAGTCAATTTCTAGATCTGCTTCTATATATCTATCAGTATATACATATTTATCCGAATTTATATATCCATCAAAATTCATATATCTGTTTCTTTTTATTATCTGTATTTATATTTATAAATTTTAGTTAACTTCATATAACAATACTACTCTTAACTATAATAACACAAATTTATAACAATATAGTAGTATTAATAATAATTATTACCAATGATAATTATAATTATAATGATTACTAATAAATGTATAACAATAATGTCATTTATAACAATAATACTAATTATAATAATATTAATAATAATTTTAGTAATAATAATATCAAAATAATACTAATATTTAATATTAATATTAAATTTTTACTTTAATAATGATAATGAAAGTAATAGTCTACTTAACAACTATATTTCAGTTTGTAATTAAATTTAATATCCTAACCTTATATTTTGTTAATTTTAAAACATATATTATATAATAACATATACTGAATATTTAATCTTTATACATTTTACATATATATTATTATATAATTGTATTTGCATTTTAGTTATATAATGAATATATTATTGTTATTATATATATATATATATATATATATATATATATATATATATATATATATATATATATATATATATATATATATATATATATATATACACATACATACATCTTTATTTTCAACAATTGTTCGTGAATCGTCGGGCACAGTCAAAGATCAAAAGCATTCATGAGAAATAGTTCAAACATTCTGAGACTTGGTTTGATAGACTTTGCTTATCTTGTTGAAATCATATAAAGATAAAGTTTAAATTTGGTCAGAAATTTCCTGGTCGTCACACTCTATCAATCCTACAAAACAAAATTTGATCAGTTATTGATGCGATATCACTCATATAATTTCAATACAAATGTACATAGAGAGGGAGAGAGAATTATAGAGTTACATTCACCATCACCTTTGATCATCTCTTTAATCGGGAACCATCATCTTAGTCGAGCCACCTTCTAACACCACTCTCAAACCGCCACTAAACTTGTAAGCACCATCGACTACATACTATTTCTATTTCATGTGTTGATCAACCTTACACCCATCTCCATATTCTGTTTCTCCTTTTCGTGAACCATCTCCACAACCCTCCTAACACCACCGAAACCCACCTCACTGTAGTGACCCGAACTTTTCCATGTTTATATATATTAATTGAGATTGATATTTACATGATTAAATATTTCCAACATGTTAAGCAATCAAACTTGTTAAGACTTGATTAATTGAAATATGTTTCATATACACAATTGACCACCCAAGTTGACCGGTGATTCACGAACGTTAAAACTTGTAAAAACTATATGATGACATATATATGGATATATATATAGTTAACATGATACTATGATAAGTAAACATATCATTAAGTATATTAACAATGAACTACATATGTAAAAACAAGACTACTAACTTAATGATTTTTAAACGAGACATATATGTAACGATTATCGTTGTAAAGACATTTAATGTATATATATCATATTAAGAGATATTCATATATGATAATATCATGATAATATAATAATTTAAAATCTCTTTTGATATTATAAACATTGGGTTAGTAACATTTAACAAGATCGTTAACCTAAAGGTTTCAAAACAACACTTACATGTAACGACTAACGATGACTTAACGACTCAGTTAAAATGTATATACATGTAGTGTTTTAATATGTATTTATACACTTTTGAAAGACTTCAATACACGTATCAAAATACTTCTACTTAACAAAAATTCTTACAATTACATCCTCGTTCAGTTTCATCAACAATTCTACTCGTATGCACCCGTATTCGTACTCGTACAATACACAGCTTTTAGATGTATGTACTATTGGTATATACACTCCAATGATCAGCTCTTAGCAGCCCATTTGAGTCACCTAACACATGTGGGAACCATCATTTGTCAACTAGCATGAAATATCTCATAAAATTACAAAAATATGAGTAATCATTCATGACTTATTTACATGAAAACAAAATTACATATCCTTTATATCTAATCCATACACCAACGACCAAAAACACCTACAAACACTTTCATTCTTCAATTTTCTTCATCTAATTGATCTTTCTCAAGTTCTATCTTCAAGTTCTAAGTGTTCTTCATATATTCTACAAGTTCTAGTTACATAAAATCAAGAATACTTTCAAGTTTGCTAGCTCACTTCCAATCTTGTAAGGTGATCATCCAACCTCAAGAAATCTTTGTTTCTTACAGTATGTTATCATTCTAATACAAGGTAATAATCATATTCAAACCTTGGTTCAATTTCTATAACTATAACAATCTTATTTCAAGTGATGATCTTACTTGAACTTGTTTTCGTCTCATGATTCTGCTTCAAGAACTTCGAGCCATCCAAGGATCCGTTGAAGCTAGATCCATTTTTCTCTTTTCCAGTAGGTTTATCCAAGGAACTTAAGGTAGTAATGATGTTCATAACATCATTCGATTCATACATATAAAGCTATCTTATTCGAAGGTTTAAACTTGTAATCACTAGAACATAGTTTAGTTAATTCTAAACTTGTTCGCAAACAAAAGTTAATCCTTCTAACTTGACTTTTAAAATCAACTAAACACATGTTCTATATCTATATGATATGCTAACTTAATGATTTAAAACCTGGAAACACAAAAAACACCGTAAAACCGGATTTACGCTGTCGTAGTAACACCGCGGGCTGTTTTGGGTTAGTTAATTAAAAACTATGATAAACTTTGATTTAAAAGTTTTTATTCTGAGAAAATTATTTTTATTATGAACATGAAACTACATCCAAAAATTATGGTTAAACTCAAAGCGGAAGTATGTTTTCTAAAAAGGTCATCTAGACGTCGTTCTTTCGACTGAAATGACTACCTTTACAAAAATGACTTGTAACTTATTTTTCCGACTATAAACCTATACTTTTCTGTTTAGGTTCATAAAATTGAGTTCAATATGAAACCATAGCAATTTGATTCCCTCAAAACAGATTTAAAATGAAGAAGTTATGGGTAAAACAAGATTGGATAATTTTTCTCATTTTAGCTACGTGAAAATTGGTAACAAATCTATTCCAACCATAACTTAATCAACTTGTATAGTATATTATGTAATCTTGAGATACCATAGACACGTATACAATGTTTCGACCTATCATGTCAACACATCTATATATATTTCGGAACAACCATAGACACTCTATATGTGAATGTTGGAGTTAGCTATACAGGGTTGAGGTTGATTCCAAAATATATATAGTTTGAGTTGTGATCAATACTGAGATACGTATACACTGGGTCGTGGATTGATTCAAGATAATATTTATCTATTTATTTTTGTACATCTAACTGTGGACAACTAGTTGTAGGTTACTAACGAGGACAGCTGACTTAATAAACTTAAAACATCAAAATATATTAAAAGTGTTGTAAATATATTTTAAACATACTTTGATATATATGTATATATTGTTATAGGTTCATGAATAAACCAGTGGCCAAGTCTTACTTCCCGACGAAGTAAAAATCTGTGAAAGTGAGTTATAGTCCCACTTTTAAAATCTAATATTTTTGGGATGAGAATACATGCAGGTTTTATAAATGATTTACAAAATAGACACAAGTACGTGAAACTACATTCTATGGTTGAATTATCGAAATCGAATATGATCCTTTTTATTAAGTTTGGTAATCTAAGAATTAGGGAACAGACACCCTAATTGACGCGAATCCTAAAGATAGATCTATTGGGCCTAACAAACCCCATCCAAAGTACCAGATGCTTTAGTACTTCGAAATTTATATCATATCCGAAGGGTTTCCCGGAATGATGGGGATATTCTTATATATGCATCTTGTTAATGTCGGTTACCAGGTGTTCACCATATGAATGATTTTTATCTCTATGTATGGGATGTGTATTGAAATATGAAATCTTGTGGTCTATTGTTACGATTTGATATATATAGGTTAAACCTATAACTCACCAACATTTTTGTTGACGTTTAAAGCATGTTTATTCTCAGGTGAATACTAAGAGCTTCCGCTGTTGCATACTAAAATAAGGACAAGATTTGGAGTCCATGTTTGTATGATATTGTGTAAAAACTGCATTCAAGAAACTGATTTCGATGTAACATATTTGTATTGTAAACCATTATGTAATGGTCGTGTGTAAACAGGATATTTTAGATTATCATTATTTGATAATCTACGTAAAGCTTTTTAAACCCTTATTTATGAAATAAAGGTTATGGTTTGTTTTAAAAATGAATGCAGTCTTTGAAAAACGTCTCATATAGATGTCAAAACCTCGCAACGAAATCAATTAATATGGAATGTTTTTAATCAATAAGAACGGGACATTTCACTCACCACCTTCAATCGATCACCACTCAAGAACACGATATTACTAAAAGGTGAACCTGCTACTGTTTTAAAAGTATTTATCATCTCCTCATTATTCACCATCGACCACCAACTTTTATTTCGCTTTCTTCTTTGAAACCCACTCAACCAAGACTCACATAAAATTTACTGCTATATATATATTTTTTTCTGTTTCTGTTTCCATAGCCACCCGACACCACAATCCTCCCTCACCACGACACCCTAATTAAAACCGTTACCTTTCTCCACACAAGAACACCCACCTGCGTATTTTTCACTGTTTTCATTCCTATTACTTATAATTTGGTTTATATAGAACAAAACCTTTTTAAAAAGCAACATGTCACTCGATTATTGTATATGGAGACTAAATTATGAAATTTGCCAAGAAGAAAAAGCACGACCTCTTTATTCAAATTAACATATAAAAAGTAAAAAAAAATTTATGGGTTCCACAGTTAGTGGATTTGTTGCTGGCATGTTCCACGATATAAAAAAAAAGTCGCGTGCTGTTTAATAAATGGGTTATGTTTCGGAATCATGGTTGTGCAAGTGGACAAGTTTAACCTTCATGGCCGACATATTACTCTCCGAATTATTACTTATTTTTTTTAAAGTGATTGTTGATTTCAAATGAACCCCACCATGTGTCTCCCACTTGATATATGTTATGGCATAATATTAGTGTTTTTCTTTTTTAATTTGTCGCCTGCTCAAACTATTGGAGCCAACTATAAACGAATTAAATTTGGGACATGATCAATTTAATGTGGTCCGTAACATTCATATGGGGTTTTCTATTTAGGTTTGTGAAGAAGTGGACCATGTATTATTTCTGGTTGGGCCACGGAAAAATCGAATCCATCGTTTAAAGGTGATATGAGGATGTGATACTGTAAAATAATGATGAGGTTATTATGTTTAATGATGATGATTATGAGTGTCGATGATGTGAAGATAATGATATAGTGATGGTAGATTAATGATGGATCATGATGATGAACTAAATAGATTATGATAATAAGGTATAACAGTGACGATAATGTTAAAAAGATGTTTAAGATGATCGTGATTATGTAAAAGAAGAATTAGAAAACGGAAAATACGGGGTTTATAAATTGAAGTTGAGATTAAAATAGATAAAATGAAATGGAGGAATGGTTTGGGATGTTGGGTTTAAGTTAGAGGTCACAGGTTCAATCCTTGTCTATAGCATATTTTTTTTAGATGAAGGAGAAGAAGAAACAGGCTGTTAGTAGGTTAAATAGATATGCGTACAATTATAATCAAGAAAAACAGATTTGCTTGGATGGTTAAGGATGTTGTGGGTTTTGAGAGGTCGCGGATTCAAGTCTCGTAAGGGGCATTTCTTTTTAGAAAAAGCTTGGAGAGGGTATACACTTTTACTTTATTTCTATCATTATTATTATTAGTTATTATTATGTTTACTATTATTATTATTATTATTATTATTATTATTATTATTATTATTATTATTATTATTATTATTATTATTATTATTATTATTATTATTATTATTATTATTATTATTAGTACAATAAGTTATTATTATTACTATAAATAAAATTATTCTTTTTAGAATTTTAGTTATTGGTATTAGTATTATTATTAGTATTAAGGATATTATTAGTAACACCATTATGAGTAAACACCATTATGAGTAAAAATAAAACCATTAACATTATTATCATTATTATCATTAGTAGAAAAATTATTATTATAGTTATTATTATCATTAGTAATATTATTATGATCCCTATTACTAAAAGTATTTTTTTATCATTATTATTGAAATTAACCTTTTAATTAAACTATCTTTTTTACTATTAAAAGTATCACTTTTATTATTATTAGAATTATCATAATTTTTATCATAAGTAGTATTACTTTTATCATTAGTAATATTTATATATTAAATAAAGATTGTCTATATAAAAATATATTTAGGACATAAAATCTAACTATATTAATACTTTAGTAATAAATGTTAATTATCTATATAAAAATAAATATATCTAATTAAGTTATTAATAAAACTCATGATATAAAATAACAATTAAAATCACTAATAATATATATATATATATATATATATATATATATATATATATATATATATATATATATATATATATATATATATATATATTTGCTCGATTTCCATTAAATATGTTAATATACATAAATGAATAATATAGGTTCGTGAAACCGAGGCCAACGATACACTTGTTCAATGACGTCATATGTATTTTTACTACAAAATACAGTATTGTGAGTTTCATTTTTCTTTTTACCCTTTACATTTTTGGGCTGAGAATACATGCGCAACTTTTATAAATGTTTTATGAAATAGACACAAGTAATCGAAACTACATCATATGGTTGAATGATCGAAGCCGAATATGCCCCTTTTGCTTGGTAGCCTAAGAATTAGTAAACCGATCTACTAATTGATGCGAATCCTAAAGATAGATCTATTGGGCTCAACAAACCCCATCCGTTGTAGCGGATGATTTAGTACTTCGATGTTTTTTTTTCATGTTTGATGGATGTCCCGGAATGATAGGGGATATTCTTATATGCATCTTGTTAATGTTGATTACCAGGTGTTCAATCCATATGAATGATTTTTGTCTCTATGCATGTGACGTATATTTATGAGAAATTAAAATGAAAATCTTGTGGTCTATTAAAATGATGGAAATGATTATTTATGTTAAACTAATGAACTCACTAACCTTTTAATTGACACTTTAAAGCATGTTTATTCTCGGGTATGAAAGAAATCTTTCGCTGTGCATTTGCCCATATTAGAGATATTACTTGGAGTCATTCATGACATATTTCAAAAGATGTTGCATTCGAGTCATCGAGTTCATCAAAATTATTATTATTAAGTCAATTATAGTTGGATATATTATTAAATGGTATACAATGACGTCAACATTCGATGTGAAGAAAGTTTGTCTTTTAAAAACGAATGCAATGTTTGTAAAATGTATCATATAGAGGTCAAATATCTCGCGATGTAATCAATTGTAATGTATTCGTCCAGATGGATTAGGACGGGTCCTTTCAGTTGGTATCAGAGCAGTGGTCTTAGTGAACCAGGTCTTGCATTAGTGTGTCTAACTGATAGTTGTTTCGATGCATTAGTGGGTCTGGACTTCCACCGTGTCTGCATGTCAAAAGTTTTGCTTATCATTTCGTGTCGAAAATTACCTGCTTATAATTCTTAGGGAATCATTTGCTTATCATCTTAAGTCTAGACACGTCTTACTACATTTAGTGCATCGATAGTGTATAGAAAAAATTCATATCTTAGCGTATCTGTTACTATAGACCTTTCCTGACAGCTTCCGTAGATTCCTCCGTAACTTATGGGATTTTAGTATTATATATGCATATGTAAATAGTGTATTGCAGGGTACTAATCTACATCCTATAATCTATTTCATATCGAAAATCTTTCATCTGATCATACGAGATGAATCCCTCAACCAGTTCGAGTCCCTCAGATTCCGATAGCTATTCCGATAGTTATTCCGACAACTATTCCGACATGGATGTTCACCTAAGCTCCGGAAGCAGTGTCACCAGAATGAATCAGCCAATCAGCCATCCCCAATTCATCTGATGGGTTCGTAGTTGACTTAATCAATGGGGATGCGAAGAAGGAGATCTTTTCCACCAACCAAATTTCCTTCTTGACGATGAACCTGAAGCACTTACCAGCGAACCTGTCTGTAATACATTTTCTCGTTCATTTCCAGAGTATCTCTTCATGATTATATTCTATCCACAATTTTAAACCTTATTCAATTGCTCGTTCCAACTGACAATCATCCCGGAATAATAGAAGAAGTCAACGAACTTCGCGCTCGAATAATCAATTTGGAAAATGTGGTGCAAAACCTACCAGCGTCAGCAACATCACCGGTAACACCAGTACCATCAACAACAACATCTGCAGCACAAACCTCAACATCTAATTCTGTACCTCGAGCATAATCATTGTTCTATATGACGTTCTACAACATTTATCTTCGTACGACATGATGAATATATAATTTCTAAATGTTTTAGAGATTATGTGCTCTAGTTCTAGACGTAAATCAGATGAGTATAATATCATATTAACTCATTAAATCCATAATTACATCTGAAGAAATTATATACGTATATATATTTTCATAAAGATTGTAATTGAATATTCTTTCGTACAAACTGTTAATGATGAAAATGTTTTAACGGGTAGGTAATACCCGAGGAATATTTAGATTTCACATTAATAAGTTACACTGTACATTCTTCGAATCTGATTCAACAGTTATTTACTATCCTACTTACTACCACCGATATACGTATCCGTTCACCGCAAAATAATCATTTTCATTCAATTTCATATTTGAATTTTGACCTATCAGAATCCAACAAGTGGCATAACGAAGAAAACATTGGACAAAATAAAATTTGTTAGAAACAAACAAATTAACTATGAGAAATTTTGTTAAGAAACCACGCTAACAAAATCCTAGCTAACTGTTCCTAGCTAACTGTTAATTCCTTATTGTACATTTATTTATCGCAATTTATTTATCGCAATTTAATTCTCGCAATTTTATTTATCGTCATTTATTTTCTATTATTTATTTTACGCACGTTATCGGGACACGTATACAATGTTTTGACATATCATATCGACGCATCTATATATATTATTTGGAATAACCATAGACACTCTATATGCAGTAATGTTGGAGTTAGCTATACAGGGTTGAGGTTGATTCTCAAATAATATATATACTTTGAGTTGTGATCGAGTCTGAGACATGTACACGGGTCACGATACGTATTAATTAATTCGAATATTATATATTAAACTATATATGAATTATTGGACTGTTACTGTGGACTAATAACATTGTACAATTAAAATGAATTAAAATATTGATTATAACATATGAAACTAAACATTTCTTCAAGTTTGCCACTTGATCTCATCTTAAACCTCATTTGTATCTCGACGATTACAATCTACGTTTAAACCTTTCATGATTCTTGAAAACATCTCAATCGAAAGGATGAACCAACCGCACTTCACCCACGGAAGGAAAGATTTATGCAAATTGATATGCACCTGAAAAACTCTCGAAACCTGAGTAAACGTTTAACACGTATCTGTGCTAGCTCCTTTAGCGTTGTTATTACCGAAAATAACTTTGCAATTCCTTCCCAAAGTAGCCAATTTTGTCACAGCTTCAGCAAATCAACTTTGACTTTCATTCGAATAAGCCTTATTATAACCTTGATATATAAGTTTGCCTTTCGATTATCGTTAACGGAGAACCTTTTATATTCTACCATATTACCATCAGCGTTTAATCATCTAAAAAACACAATTCTACTGAAACCACCTCGGATTGATAACCGGTGATTCAGATATCGTAACCTTAAATGCAAAGGAAACGGAAAAATTGTAGATGGTCTAAACGGCCTAAAGTTTGATGATAAAGAAGGGAGTGTTAGGAACGCTCGATAGAAAATTTGGTACTGAAAAAACATATTGAGCAAACCATGAAGAAAACCAAGGCCAATTACAAGGACTATACCATATATTCAAAGAAGCCAGGTAATTCTGGATCCGATGAAACCTTCAACGAATATCTTGCTCCGTACTCATGTTAAAATCTTGCGGAAAATCTTTCTTCATCAGCCTTCGATCTTAGATATTTCAAAATATCATCATAAATATCTTCGATATTTCTGAAGATATTTTCATAAATATTCTCGTCCAAAATTATTTATCTCTTCGTGCTATCTATATTACATCATGAAGGAAACTACTTTAGTTTCTAAATTTCTTTAAAATTTGAGTTTGAATTATGAATGATTTTGAAGTAGTGTTGGAAATTGATGCATGAGTTAGTATAATATAATGACACTTGATCAACGTGATTATATTACAGTAAGTCATGCTGAGTTTCTAATGGAACTTGATGATTCACAGACCATAACATCATCAGGTACCATGTTACACGACTCTTACATTCTACCTAATCTCCAGACATATCAAGAATATATCTTCCTGATAGTTCAATCTCTTCTCTTAAATTCTGGTAAATTAACTAATCAATATCATGCTATTACAAACTCCCTCTTAGAACATTAGTCATGTTCATTCGAATTTCATATTTACGAAATTCTAAACCATTATTCGCTTGACTTAAGGTCGAGAAGAGAAAACAAAAGGATGGAACTCCAAAATATAAAGGAAACGAAAGGAATAGATTTATAGTGATATATCAGACATAGCAATCGAAGCAGATTGATCGCATTTAATTAAAGAGATTCTAATTTCCTTATTCACTGAAAAATTCAAATCTTTTAGATTTCGAAGATTTTCTTTAAAATCCCTTAAATTTCGGAATTCAACCAAGACAACGTCAAAAGTTAAGACGCACCTTATTTTCTAAATTCAACAGTGACTACATCAAAAGTCAAGACGAATCTTTATTTCTCATTTCACTCTTTTGTGACAGCTTCACTTGTATGCTTCATATAATCAAATTGTTTTATCTATATTACTAAATAAGATAAAACTCTATTTATCAACTCATACTCGTCATGAAAACATTTTTATGGTTAACCATGATGACCTTACTCAAATTTCGGGACAAAATTTCTTTAACGGGTAGGTACTGTGATGACCCGAAAATTTCCGACCAAATTTAAACTTAATCTTTATGTGATCTCGACTTGATAAGCAAAGTCTGAAAGGTTGATTCTCAAAATTTTTGAACTATTTATATGAATTCAGATAACCTTTGATCATTACCGACGATTCACGAACAATTGTTGTAACTAAATATATATACATATGTTTATAAATAAAATATATATATAATAATTTAAAATGATAAAATACTAAATTCATGATGTAATTTAGTATATAAGGTAATAATACTGCTGTTATCCATATATATATATATATATTTATTTATTTATTTATATACATAATCATTATTATATACATATTGTAATAAATATTAAATATTCATTATATCATTATATATAGCTACTAAATATTACATAATTATTAAGGGGTGATATTAATATATTAAAATTTAATTACAGGTTACAAAATAGATGTCATGTTATTATTATATATTAATATCAGTATTATTAATATTATTATATATAATATATATATGAATTTGATACATTTAATTTGTTATATTATTACTATTACAAATGTTGTTGTTATCAATATTAATATCATTATTATTATTTAAATAACTACAAGTATTATTATCAATGTAATTAACATTATTATTAATACAGAATATAATCAGATACAAATACATACATAAAAATACTGTTATATATATAAAATAATATATACAGATATTCATATTTAAATACATAGTCTGATATATAAATACAATTTATATAAATAAATCTAGATAATTACATATTCTGTTTCTAATCACGATCACAGTGTGTTTGATTATATTCTTTGTCTCTAAATCGTACAAATCAGTGATCGAATTACATGAACGAATCCAAAATCTGTTAGCAATTCCTTTCTTCTTTTTATCTTTCTTGTCTTCTCCTTCTGGCCTCGAATATTTCTGTCAACCACTATCAATCCTACAAAACAAAATTTGATCAGTTATTGATGCGATATCACTCATATAATTTCAATACAAATGTACATAGAGAGGGAGAGAGAGTTATAGAGTTACATTCACCATCACCTTTGATTATCACTTCAATCAGGAACCATCACCTTACTCGAGCCACCTTCTAACACCACTCTCAAACTGCCACTAAACTTGTAAGCACCATCGACTACATACTATTTCTATTTCATGTGTTCATCAACCTTACACCCATCTCCATATTCTGTTTCTCCTTTTCGTGAACCATCTCCACAACCCTCCTAACACCACCGAAACCCACCTCACCACCTTCAATCGATCACCACTCAAGAACACGATATTACTAATAAGGTGAACCTGCTACTGTTTTAAAAGTATTTATCATCTCCTCATTATTCACCATCGACCAGCAACTTTTATTTAGCTTTCTTCTTTGAAACCTACTCAACCAAGACTCACATAAAATTTACTGCTATATATATATTTTTTTCTGTTTCTGTTTCCATAGCCACCCGACACCACAATCCTCCATCACCACGACACCCTAATTAAAACCGTCACCTTTCTCCACACAAGAACACCCACCTGCGTATTTTTCGCTGTTTTCATTCCTACTACTTATAATTCGGTTTATATAGAACAAAACCTTTTTAAAAAGAAACGTGTCACTCGATTATTGTATAGGGAGACTAAATTATGAAATTTGCCAAGAAGAAAAAGCACGACCTCTTTATTCAAATTAACATATTAAAAGCAAAAAAAATATGGGTTCCACCGTTAGTGGATTTGTTGCTGGAATGTTCCACGATATAAATGGGTTATGTTTCGGAATCATGGTTGTGCAAGTGGACAAGTTTAACCTTCATGGCCGACATATTACTCTCCAAATTATTACTTATTTTTTTTAAGTGATTGTTGATTTCAAATGAACCCCACCATGTGTCTCCCACTTGATATATGTTATGGCATAATATTAGTGTTTTTCTTTTTAAATTTGTTGCCTGCTCGAACTATTGGAGCCAACTACAAACGAATTAAATTTGGGCCATGATCAATTTAATGTGGGCCGTAACATTCATATGGCGTTTTCTATTTGGGTTTGTGAAGAAGTGGACCATTTATTATTTCTGGTTGGGCCACGAAAAAATTGAATCCATCGTTTAAAGGTGATATGAGGATGTGATACTGAAATGTCCCGTTCATATTGATTATAAACGTTCCATATTAATTGATTTCGTTGCGAGGTTTTGACCTCTATATGAGACGTTTTTCAAAGACTGCATTCATTTTTAAAACAACCATAACCTTTATTTTATCAATAAAGGTTTTAAAAACATTACGTAAATTATCAAATAATGATAATCTAAAATATACTGTTTACACACGACCATTACATAATGGTTTACAATACAAATATGTTACATCGAAATCAGTTTCTTGAATGCAGTTTTTACACAATATCATACAAACATGGACTCCAAATTTTGTCCTTATTTTAGTATGCAACAGCGAAAGATCTTAGTATTCACCTGAGAATAAACATGCTTTAAACGTCAACAAAAATGTTGGTGAGTTATAGGTTTAACCTATATATATCAAATCGTAACAATAGACCACAAGATTTCATATTTCAATACACATCTCATACATAGAGATAAAAATCATTCATATGGTGAACACCTGGTAACCGACATTAACAAGATGCATATATAAGAATATCCCCATCATTTCGGGACACGCTTCGGATATGATATAAATTTTGAAGTACTAAAGCATCCGGTACTTTGGATGGGGTTTGTTAGGCCCAATAGATCTATCTTTAGGATTCGCGTCAATTAGGGTGTCTGTTCCCTAATTCTTAGATTACCAGACTTAATAAAAAGGGGCATATTCGATTTCCATAATTCAACCATAGAATGTAGTTTCACGTACTTGTGTCTATTTTGTAAATCATTTATAAAACCTGCATGTATTCTCATCCCAAAAATATTAGATTTTAAAAGTGGGACTATAACTCACTTTCACAGATATTTCCTTCCTCGGAAATAAGACTTCGACACGGATCGATTCACGAACCTATACAAATATGTACATATATATCAAAGTATGATTAAAATATAATTACAACCATTTTTATTATGTTTTAAAGATTTGAGTGTATTAAGTCAGCTGTCCTCGTTAGTAACCTACAACTACTTGTCCACAGTTAGATGTACAGAAATAAATCGATATATATTATCTTGAATCAATCCACGACCCAGTGTATACACGTCTCAGGCTAAATCACAACTCAAAGTATATATATTTTTGGAATCAACCTCAACCCTATATAGCTAACTCCAACATTACTGCATATAGAGTGTCTATGGTTGTTCCAAATAATATATATACATGGGCCGATATGATATGTCAAAACATTTGCATACGTGTCTATGGTATCCCAAGATTACATAATATATTAGAATGCATGTATAATAAAATATAAGTTAGCTAGGATATAATTTGTATAGATTTGTTAAACATTTCCCGTAGCTAAAAAGATCAAAAATATCCAATCTTGTTTTACCATTAACTTCTTCATTTTAAATCCGTTTTGAGTGAATCAAATTGCAATGGTTTTATATTGAACTCTAATTTAAGAATCCAAACAGAAAAAGTATAGGTTTATAGTCGGAAATTTAAGTTACATGTCAATTACTAAAGAGGTAGTCATTTCCGTTGAAAGAACAACATCTTGATGACCATTTTGAAAAACATACTTTCACTTTGAGTTTAGCCAAGATTTTTGGATATAGTTTCATGTTCATATGAAAAATCATTTTTCCAGAAGAACAACCTTTAAATCAAAGTTTATTATAGTTTTTAATTATCCAAACCAAAACAGCCCCCGGTTTCACTACGACGGCGTATATCCGATTTTATGTTGTTCATCGTGTTTCCAGGTTTTAAATCATTAAGTTAGCATATCATATAGATATAGAACATGTGTTTAGTTGATTTTAAAAGTCAAGTTAGAAGGATTAACTTTTGTTTGCGAACAAGTTTAGAATTAACTAAACTATGTTCTAGTGATTACAAGTTTAAACCTTCGAATAAGATAGCTTTATATGTATGAATTGAATGATGTTATGAACATCATTACTACCTCAAGTTTTCTGGATAAAACTACTGGAAATGAGAAAAATTGATCTAGCTTTAAAGGATCCTTGGATGGCTTGAAAGTTCTTGAAGAAGAATCATGACACGAAAACAGTTCAAGTAAGATTTTCACTCGAAATAAGATTGTTATAGTTGTAGAAATTGAATCAAAGTTTGAATATAAATATTACCTTGAATTATAAAGATAACCTACTATAAATAACAAAGGTTCCTTGATCATAGATGATTACTTGGAATGGATTAGAAAGCTTGGAAGTAGACTTGCAAACTTGGAAGTATTCTTGATTTTTATGAAATTATACTTATGAAATTTATGAAGAACACTTAGAACTTGAAGATGGAACTTGAGAGAGATCAATTAGATGAAGAAAATTGAAGGATGAAAGTGTTTGTAGGTGTTTTTGGTCGTTGGTATATGGATTAGATATAAAGGATATGAAATTTTGTTTTCATGTAAATAAGTCATGAATGATTACTAATATTTTTGTAATTTTATGAGATATTTCATGCTAGTTGCCAAATGATGGTTCCCATATATGTTAGGTGACTTACATGAGCTGCTAAGAGTTGATCATTGGAGTGTATATACCAATAGTACATACATCTAAAAGCTGTGTATTGTACGAGTTCGAATACGGGTGCATACGAGTAGAATTGTTGATGAAACTGAACGAGGATGTAATTGTAAGCATTTTTGTTAAGTATAAGTACTTTGATATGTGTCTTGAAGTCTTTCAAAAGTGTAAGAATACATATCAAAACACAACATGTATATGCATTCTAATGGAGTCGTTAAGTCTTCGTAAGTCGTTACATGTAAGTGTTGTTTTGAAACCTTTAAGTTAATGATCTTAATTAATGTTGTTAAACCAATGTTTATTATATCAAATGAGATGTTAAATTATTATATTATCATGATATTATGATGTATTAATATCTCTTAATATGATATATACATTAAAATATCGTTACAACGATAATCGTTACATATAAGTCTCGTTTCGTAATTCTTGAGTTAGTAGTCTTGTTTTTACATATGTAGTTCATTGTTAACACACTTAATGATATATTTAAATATCATTTTATCATGTTAAATATAGTGTATCAATATCTTAATATGATACATATGTATTTAGTAGACGTTATCATAACGATAATCGTTATATATATCATTTCGAGGTTCTTAACTTAGTAATCTCATTTCTTATGTATATCACACATTGTTAATATACTTAGTGAGATACTTACTCATCATAATCTCATGTCAACCATATATACATGTCTATATATACCACAACATGTAATTTTTACAATTTTGTAACGTTCGTGAATCGCCGGTCAACTTGGGTGATCAATTGTCTATATGAAACTTATTTCATTTAATCAAGTCTTAACAAGTTTGATTGCTTAACATGTTGGAAACATTTAGTCATGTAAATATTAATCTCAATTAATATATATAAACATGGAAAAGTTCGGGTCACTACAGTACCTACCCGTTAAATAAATTTCGTCCTGAAATTTTAAGCTGTTGAAGGTGTTGACGAATCTTCTAGAAATAGATGTGGGTATTTCTTCTTCATCTGATCTTCACACTAATTGGTGAACTCGGGTCCTCTACGAGCATTTCATCGAACCTTAACAATCGGGATCTTGTTTTGCTTAAGTCTCTTAACCTCACGATCCATTATTTCGACGGGTTCTTCAATGAATTGAAGTTTTTCATTGATTTGGATTTCGTCCAACGGAATAGTGAGATCTTCTTTAGCAAAACATTTCTCCAAATTTGAGACGTGGAAAGTGTTATGTACTGCCGCAAGTTGTTGAGGTAGCTCCAGTTGGTAAGCTACTGGTCCGACACGATCTATAATCTTGAATGGTCCAATGTACCTTGGATTTAGTTTCCCCCGTTTACCAAATCGAACAACGCCTTTCCAAGGTGAAACCTTAAGCATGACCATTTCTCCAAATTCAAACTCTATATCTTTTCTTTTACTGTCCGCGTAGCTCTTTTGTCGACACTGGGCGGTTTTCAATCATTTTTGAATTTGGATGATTTTCTCGGTAGTTTCTTGTATTATCTCTGGACCCGTAATCTGTCTATCCCCCACTTCATTCCAACAAATCGGAGACCTGCACTTTCTACCATAAAGTGCCTCAAACGGCGCCATCTCAATACTAGAATGATAACTGTTGTTGTAGGAAAATTTTGCTAACGGTAGGTGTCGATCCCAACTGTTTCCGAAATCAATAACACATGCTCGTAGCATGTCTTCAAGCGTTTGTATCGTCCTTTCGCTCTGCCCATCAGTTTGTGGATGATAGGCAGTACTCATGTCTAGACGAGTCCCCAATGCTTGTTGCTGTAGCGACCCGACCAAATCATGTTTGACGGCGCCGACTACTTCGGTCCCGTTGCGTGGTCATAAGTCTTTATTATGACGTTTGACCAAAATATGTCGCATTCATTTCATAAGTAAAGGGATGTTTCAAGTTTACAAATGTAGTTCAAAAGATTAGTTACAATACAAAGTTTAACGTACGAATGAAACCTATGCGACACAATTTAAAGTAGTCAAAAGACGCTCCAACTATGCATGCATACTCGACATCCAAGCAAGTATCAAAAAGAGTGCGGAAGCATGTATCAAGTAGCTTTCAAGGACCTGAGAAAACATATAGAAAACTGTCAACGAAAACGTTGGTGAAATCATAGGTGTTTTAGTAAACGTTGCATTTGAACCACAAGATTTAATATAATATGATTATCAAAATCATTTGCATTCCAAAGTTGTTATTTGTTTCACGGGCACCCAATTATCAAACTTAACAGTTTTGCACCCTTTGCGTAGTGTTAGAAAATACACTAGACCCGAAAATATATTTCATCCGCTAACGGTAGCGAACCGTCCGAATGAGGCTCGTCAAGCCCATGTGATCACATAATATAAGTTCACGTTTACACCCTGCAAATGTAACTAATGATAATTGAATTGAGGATTTTCGTTCAAACCCGTACGTGGAATGTTCGTTTTAGTACTTGTGTTCAATGTATAAAGTATGATACGTATATGTTTCTCATCCCATAGTTTAAAGCATAAAAGTTGTTTGAAAGATGGGACTATGATCTCACCTAGAGTGCACGTATGAAAAGTACTTCACAAAGTAATGTGTGCGAAGGATAGTGCTAGTCTTGACCTAAACAAATAGGTCGTATCAATAACGGTAAACACGATAGGTCAAAGATGTTCAATTAGTCCTATGGCTCGTTACGACTCGATTATGTAGCATGTGAAATCAAATTGTCAAGTTTCATGCAAGATACAAGTATAGAAACAAGTTAGGAAGGTTGCATAATCATTTGGTTAAGTTTGACAAAAAGTCAAACTTTGGTCGGTCAAAGTCAACGAAAAAGTCAACACGTTCGGGTCGGGTCCCGAACTATTTTTCTGAGGTTTTTAATCATATATGAGCATGTTAGAACAAGTTACATGTGAATCGGAGGTGCGTAGCATAGCATACATTATTCGAAAATCGACAATGTTGGACAGACCACTTTGGTGCGCCGCGCAGGTATATGGCGCGCCGAGCCATTACCTGTGCAGAGAATTCTGGCAGTTTTTAAGTTTTTTGCACGAACCTAACTTCAACCAATCACCATTTATGACCAGCAAACAACCAAAGCATGTATCTTATATCATCGGAAAGGTATTTTGACAAGGAAAACAACTAAACACATTTCTTCCATCACAATTACTTTTACAACAACCAAAATCACATTCAAAGCTCCTCATTAAATGCACTCAAGTTCATAAATGAAATTCGATGATTCGGCAACCAATTTACATGAATGATATGCCGTTTCGAAGGTGATCAAGCATACAATACAACCTAACACTTACAAATAACATTTCATGTCATCCAAAGCATCAAAAGTTCATTTCAAGTTCATCAAACCCTAACCCAAATCCAGCAAAACCAATAATCAAGTTTATGAAGTTTTCTAAAACAACCTACACATCAAATTGAAGCTAGTGCTACTAGTAACACATTTAATACTTGCACTTTACCATAACAACAACATTTAAGCAACCAAATTACCAAATCAAACACACCAAAGTTCATATTCAAGCTTGTTACTTCAAATAACGAAATCGAGCATATAAATCATATAATCATGTTAGACTTGAGCCATAGACACTAATTAACAACTTTATAAGTTAAAAACATTAAGAACACAAAATCTAGTGATTTTATAAAGTTACTCAAACTTGATGAAATCGGTATGGAATCGAAGAGGAAGTTGAGAGGATTCCGAATATGCAATTTGTTTAGATGGATGCTTGCTCGATTTGATTTAGATGATGATTCTTGAAATTGGAGAATTGAGAAAAAATATGGAAGTAGAAGAAGAAAAGGGAAATGAAAAAGAAAAGATGGGGGTGGGGGTTGACTAGTCAAAGGCTAGTTACCTCTTTGGCATTTTGGCAAAACTAGTCCCTCAAGTTCGTTTGCGGGTGCGTGAAATACCTAGACGAGATATTTTTAAAACACGTATTAACCGGAGATGTTATAAACATATAATGGGATTTAAATAGTTAAACGGAAAAGTAAACGGAAAAAGGCGGGATGTTACATTACCTACTCCTTAAAAGAAATTTCGTCCTGAAATTTAAGTAGGCGTAGTAGTCGTTGTTTCTTCCTCGGGATCTTGCGTTACCGGAGCCGGGAATAAATGAGGGTATTTCTTTTGCATTTGATCTTGCCTTTCCCAAGTAAACTCGGGTCCCCTTTTGGCGTTCCAACGGACTTTAACAATTGGAATTCAGCTTTGTTTCAATGTCTTGACGGAGGTGTCCACAATTTCAACTGGTTCCTCCACAAAATGAAGTTTGTCATCAATAGTAAGTTCCTCGAGAGGGATGACGATATCGGGTTCGGCAAGACACTTTTTCAAGTTAGATACATGGAAGGTAGGATGAACAGAGTTCAATTGAGGCGGAAGATCTAAACGATAAGCAACGGTTCCAATACGCTCCAAGATTTCGAAAGGACCAATATACCGCGGATTTAGCTTCCCGCGTTTCCCAAAACGGTTTACACCCTTCCAAGGTGCGACTTTTAACATGACGCGGTCACCGACTTGAAATTCAAGGTCGTTGCGTCTTTTGTCGGTATAGCACTTTTGACGACTCCGGGCCGTCCGAAGCCTATCTCGGATTTGAACGATCTCCTCGGTGGTTTCGTGAATGAGTTCGGGTCCGGTGATTTGTACGTCGCCTACTTCGGCCCAACAAAGAGGAGAACAGCATTTTCGGCCATATAATGCTTCGAATGGGGCGGCTTTTATACTCGCGTGATAACTATTGTTGTAAGAGAACTCGGCGAGAGGTAAGTGCTTGTGCCAAGCTTTTCCAAAATCAACCACGCAAGCTCGTAACATGTCCTCTAAGGTTTGAATTGTACGTTCGCTTTTTCCATCGGTTTGAGGATGATATGCGGTGCTCATGTCTAAACGCGTTCCCAACGCTTCTTGCAAGGTACGCCAAAATCTAGAAACAAAACGGCCATCTCGGTCGGAGATAATCGATAAAGGTACACCGTGTCGGGCTACGATCTCCTTCATATAAAGTCGTGTAAGTTTCTCCATTTTGTCGGTCTCCTTCATGGTGAGAAAGTGTGCAGATTTGGTGAGACGGTCAATAATAACCCAAATGATATCATAACCGCCCGTCGTTTTTGGTAGTTTGGTGATAAAATCCATTGTTATTCTTTCCCACTTCCATTGCAGGATTTCGGGTTGTTGAATTAATCCGGATGGTCTTTGGTGTTCGGCTTTGACTTTGGAACATGTCAAACACTTGGAAACATAAGTAGCTACGTCCCTTTTGATGTTTGGCCACCAATATAGTTGTTTAAGGTCGTGGTACATCTTATTGGCACCGGGGTGAATCGAGTATCGTGACTTATGGGCTTCATCTAAAATAAGGCTTCGTAGGTCCCCATAACTAGGCACCCAAATCCTTCCGGCGTAATATCGGAGTCCGGTCTCCCTAATTTCGAATCGAGAGACGAGAATGTTCAAGAGCTTGTGTGAAAGATTTTCATCCTTGAGATCCTCATCTTGGGCTACCCGAATTTGGCTATTAAGGTTTGTGTGGATGGTGATGTTTAAGGCTCGAACACGAAGAGGCACTGCTCTTTCTTTTCGACTTAAGGCATCGGCTACTACATTTGCCTTTCTGGGATGGTAACAAAGCTCGCAATCGTAATCGTTTAAGGTTTCAATCCACCTTCGTTGTCTCATGTTTAGTTGCTTTTGATCGAAAATGTGTTGGAAACTTTTGTGATCGGTAAAGATAGTACTCTTGGTTCCATAAAGATAGTGTCTCCACATTTTAAGTGCAAAGACAACGGCTCCGAGTTCGAGATCATGTGTCGTGTAGTTTCGTTCATGAATTTTGAGTTGTCGAGAAGCATAAGCAATGACTTTTGTTTGTTGCATCAATACACACCCAAAACCATGTTTCGAGGCATCGCAATATACAACAAAGTCAACATTGCCTTCGGGAAGTGATAAGATAGGAGCGGTGGTTAGCTTTGTTTTCAAGATTTGAAGCGGATTCTTGTTTGGTCGCCCAATTGAATTTCTTTCCCTTGTGAGTTAAAGCGGTTAGAGGACGAGCAACCAAAGAAAAATCCTTGATGAATCTACGGTAGTATCCGGCGAGACCCAAGAATTGACGGATGTGAGTAGGAGTAGTAGGAGTCTCCCATTTACTAATGTCTTCGATTTTCGTTGGATCGACTTTAATACCTTGGTCACTTACAACATGACCAAGAAATTGAACTTCCTTTAACCAAAATTCACACTTGGAGAATTTGGCATAGAGTCGTTCTTGTCTTAAAAGTTCAAGCACAAGTCGGAGGTGTTCCTCGTGTTCTTCTTCGCTTTTTGAATAGACTAAAATATCATCGATGAACACGATAACGAATTTGTCAAGATACGGTTTGCACACGCGGTTCATAAGATCCATGAACACCGCCGGTGCGTTAGTGAGACTAAATGGCATTGCAAAAAATTCATAACTACCATAACGAGTTCGGAAAGCGGTTTTGGAGACATCTTCCCCCCTTAACCCTCAATTGATGATAACCCGAGCAGAGATCGATTTTTGAATATACACAAGACCCTTGTAATTGATCAAAGAGGTCATCGATGCGACGAAGAGGATATCGATTATTAACCGTCAATTTTTTTAGTTCACGATAGTCAATGCACATTCGTAGGGATCCGTCTTTCTTTTTAACAAACAAAATCGGAGCGCCCCAAGGTGAATGGCTAGGTTGGATAAAACCACGATCAAGTAGTTCTTGGATTTGACCTTGCAATTCTTGCATTTTAGATGGAACGAGTCTATATGGTGCACGTGCTACGGGTGCGGCTCCCGGAATAAGATCGATTTGGAATTCAATCGGTCGATGAGGTGGAAGACCCGGAAATTCATCGGGAAATACATCTGAATAGTCACTAACAATTGGCACATCATCGATGTGCTTCTCATCGGACTCGACTTTCTTAACGTGAGCAAGGATCGCAAAACAACCCTTACGGAGTAGTTTTCTAACTTTAATACACGAAACGAGGTTGAGTCCGGTGCAACTCTTATCGCCATAGACGATCAAAGGTTCACCATTCTCGATAGGGATTAGGATTGCGTTAAGATCACAAAGGATGTAATATTTCATTTTGGCTAGCCAATTCATACCGATTATTATATCGAAGCTCCCTAGTTCCATGGGTATCAAGTCAATTTCAAACTCATTACCCAAAATGTTTAACGTACACCCCCGGTAATATGTGTCGGCACTCAATAGTTTTCCGTTGGCCATTTCAATGGTATAAGTGGTATCTAGTGGACGTGGTGGAGTATTAAAAGAATGAGTCAAAGTCTTGGATACAAAACTCTTATCGGCACCCGAATCGAATAAACAAGTAACATAAGTGTTGTTGAGGAGAAACGTACCCGTGACTAATTCATTGTCATCTCGGGCTTCCTCGGTGTTGATGTTGAAAGCTCATCCGCGTGTGTTGGTGTTGGCTTTCTTCTTCGGACATGCATTTCTAAAATGACCCGTTTGGCCACATTCATAACAAGTACCCGGTTTTAGTGCATTGGGCACCTTTTGAGCGACGGGGGTGGCACTTCTACAATCGTTGGCCACATGACCGCCCCTTTGGCACTGGTGGCAAAATAGATTGCTACATTCACCATAGTGGTGTTTGTGGCATTTGTTGCAAAAGGGTTTATTTCCGCCATAACTTTTCTTGGCGTCGGAGGTGTAAGGCTTCTTAGCAAAGTTGTTGTTGCTTGATTGGGAGGGTTCCCACTTTCTTTTGTTGCAGCCCAATTTATCCACGGCCTTAGGTGCCGGAACTACAATTTCATCAACCGTTTCGATCAATTGGCGGGCCATGTTCAATGCTTGTTTTAGGTTAGCGGGTTTGGATGACATCACCCCTTGTTTGATGCTCTTTAGAAGACCATACATATAAAGTTTGACCCTTTGAGATTCGGGGTTCACGAGGTTGGGACACATCAAGGATAGTTCGGCGAATCGTTGATTATAGGCCTTGAGATCGTTTCCGACCGCCTCTAAGGTTCTTAGCTCTTGTTCCAGCTTTCAGGTTTCTTCGCGAGGGAAATATTCGATGACCATCTTTTCCCTTAAATCGGCCCAAGAGAGGGCGTGAGCTTCATCGGTACCCACCGATTGTACATAAGTATTCCACCATGTAAGAGCGACACCGGCGAAGGTGTGAGTGGAGTATTTGACCTTGTCTTGGTCCCGACAACCGCTTATGCTAAAGACGGCTTCCGTTTGCTCAAACCATCGGGTGAGCACGACCGGTCCCCCGGTTCCATCAAAAGTGTGAGGTTTGCACCCCATGAAGGATTTGTAGGAGCACCCTTTGTTTGAGTTACCAGCTCCATTGTTGTTGTTGTTGTGGTTGTTGTTATTGTTGGAGGAGTGATCGGTCATGGCCGCTTCTACGGCGGTGGCTATCATTCGTTGTAGAGCTTGTTCGAGAGTCTCATGGCATGGCACACGACGAGGAGGCATTGTTCCTTCAAAACACAAGAATACCGTTGATTAGTATTCTTAATAATACTAACCATGATATGGAATAAGGATAGAGAAAAAAAATTCCTTGACTCGCCTTAAATTCTTTATGTCATAATGTCGGAATGTTCATATGAGTCACCGTAATATAATCCCGGAAATTATATTACCCTAATTCATATGTGCATTCGACACTAATTCATATAGTCAAGGTGGTGCGTCAATTAAATTAAGTAACGTGAGATTAAGGTTGAATAAGAATTTGATGTGATAGACGAGTTCGAGTATAATGCACAAGTAGTCAAGTAATTCCTACTTCAAGTCTATATGTCGGTTGTAGTCTAGACTCACCAATGTACCCTATGACTAGGGGTTGACACCAATGAACTCTAAATCCCTACAACCAACGCTCTGATACCATCTGTAGCGACCCGACCAAATCATGTTTGACGGCGCCGACTACTTCGGTCCCGTTGCGTGGTCATAAGTCTTTATTATGACGTTTGACCAAAATATGTCGCATTCATTTCATAAGTAAAGGGATGTTTCAAGTTTACAAATGTAGTTCAAAAGATTAGTTACAATACAAAGTTTAACGTACGAATGAAACCTATGCGACACAATTTAAAGTAGTCAAAAGACGCTCCAACTATGCATGCATACTCGACATCCAAGCAAGTATCAAAAAGAGTGCGGAAGCATGTATCAAGTAGCTTTCAAGGACCTGAGAAAACATATAGAAAACTGTCGACGAAAACGTTGGTGAAATCATAGGTGTTTTAGTAAACGTTGCATTTGAACCACAAGATTTAATATAATATGATTATCAAAATCATTTGCATTTCAAAGTTGTTATTTGTTTCGCGGGCACCCAATTATCAAACTTAACTGTTTTGCACCCTTTGCGTAGTGTTAGAACATACACTAGACCCGAAAATATATTTCATCCGCTAACGGTAGCGAACCGTCCGAATGAGGCTCGTCAAGCCCATGTGATCACATAATATAAGTTCACGTTTACACCCTGCAAGTGTAACAAATGATAATTGAATTGAGGATTTTCGTTCAAACCTGTACGTGGAATGTTCGTTTTCGTACTTGTGTTCAATGTATAAAAGTATGATACGTATATGTTTCTCATCCCATAGTTTAAAGCATAAAAGTTTTTTAAAAGATGGGACTATGATCTCACCTTGAGTGCACGTATGAAAAGTACTTCACAAAGTAACGTGTGCGAAGGATAGTGCTAGTCTTGACCTAAACAAATAGGTCATATCAATAATGGTAAACACGATAGGTCAAAGATGTTCAATTAGTCCTATGGCTCGTTACGACTCGATTATGTAGCATGTGAAATCAAATTGTCAAGTTTCATGCAAGATACAAGTATAGAAACAAGTTAGGAAGGTTGCATAATCATTTGGTTAAGTTTGACAAAAAGTCAAACTTTGGTCGGTCAAAGTCAACGAAAAAGTCAACACGTTCGGGTCGGGTCCCGAACTATTTTTCTGAGGTTTTTAATCATATATGAGCATGTTAGAACAAGTTACATGTGAATCGGAGTTGCGTAGCATAGCAAACATTATTCGAAAATCGACAAAGTTGGACAGACCACTTTGACGCGCCGCGCGGGTATATGGCGCGCCGCGCCATTACCTGTGCAGAGAATTCTGGCAGTTTTTAAGTTTTATGCAGGAACCTAACTTCAACCAATCACCATTTATGACCCGCAAATAACCAAAGCATGTATCTTATATCATCGGAAAGGTATTTTGACAAGGAAAACAACTAAACACATTTCATCCATCACATTTACTTTTACAACAACCAAAATCACATTCAAAGCTCCTCATTAAATGCACTCAAGTTCATAAATGAAATTCGATGATTTGGCAACCAATTTACATGAATGATATGCCGTTTCGAAGGTGATCAAGCATACAATACAACCTAACACTTACAAGTAACATTTCATGTCATCCAAAGCATCAAAAGTTCATTTCAAGTTCATCAAACCCTAACCCAAATCCACCAAAACCAATAATCAAGTTTATGAAATTTTCTAAAACAACCTACACATCAAATTGAAGCTAGTGCTACTAGTAACACATTTAATACTTGCACTTTACCATAACAACAACATTTAAGTAACCAAATTACCAAATCAAACACACCAAAGTTCATATTCAAGCTAGTTACTTCAAATAACGAAATCGAGCATATAAATCATATAATCATGTTAGACTTGAGCCATAGACACTAATTAACAACTTTATAAGTTAAAAACATCAAGAACACAAAATCTAGTGATTTTAGAAAGTTACCCAAACTTGATGAAATCGGTATGGAATCGAAGAGGAAGATGAGAGGATTTCAAATATGCAATTTGTTTAGATGGATGCTTGCTCGATTTGATTTAGATGATGATTCTTGAAATTGGAGAATTGAGAGAAAATATAGAAGTAGAAGAAGAAAAGGGAAATGAAAAAGAAAAGATGGGGGTGGGGGTTGACTAGTCAAAGGCTAGTCACCTCTTTGGCATTTTGGTGAAACTAGTCCCTCAAGTTCGTTTGCGGGTGCGTGAAATACCTAGACGAGATATTTTTAAAACACGTATTAACCGGAGATGTTATAAACATATAACGGGAATTAAATAGTTAAACGGAAAAGTAAACGGAAAAAGGCGGGATGTTACAGTTGCAACGTCTGCCAGAACCTTGAAACAAATCTACCATCCCTATCAGAGATAATAGAGACGGGTATTCCATGTCTGGAGACAACCTCTTTCAAATACAATCTCCCCAACTTCTCCATTTTGTCTTCTTCTCTCATTGGCAGGAAGTGTGCTGACTTGGTGAGACGATCAACTATTACCCAAATAGTATCATAACCACTAGTAGTACTTGGCAATTTAGTAATGAAATCCATGGTAATGTTTTCCCATATCCATTCCGGGATTTCAGGTTGTTGTAGTAGACCTGATGGTTTCTGATGTTCAGCTTTGACCTTAGAACACGTCAAACATTCTCCTACATATTTAGCAATATCGGCTTTCATACCCGGCTACCAAAAGTGTTTCTTGAGACTTTTATACATCTTTCCCGCTCCGGGATGTATTGAATATCTGGTTTTATGTGCTTCCTTAAGTACCATTTCTCTCACATCTCCAAACCTTGGTACCCAAATTCTATCAGCCCTATATCGAGTTCCGTCTTCCCGAATATTAAGATGTTTTTCTGATCCTTTGGGTATCTCATTCTTAAACTTTCCTTCTTTTATAACCCCCTGTTGCGCCTCCTTTATTTGAGTAGTAAGGTTAGTACGAATAATTATATTCATAGCTTTTACCCGTATAGGTTCTCTGTCCTTTCTACTCAAAGCATCGGCTACCACATTCGCCTTCCCTGGGTGGTATCGAATCTCAAAATCATAATCATTCAACAGTTCAATCCACCTGCGTTGTCTCATATTCAGTTGCTTCTGATTAAATATATGTTGGAGACTTTTGTGGTCGGTATATATAATATACTTTTGACCCCATATAAATAATGCTTCCAAGTCTTTAATGCAAAAACAACAGCACCCAATTCCAAATCGTGAGTCGTATAATTTTGCTCGCGAATCTTCAATTGTCTAGACGCATAAGCAATCACATTCTTTCGTTGCATTAATACACAACCGAGACCTTGCTTTGATGCGTCACAATAAATCACAAAATCATCATTCCCTTCAGGCAATGACGATATAGGTGCCGTAGTTAGCTTTTTCTTCAATAACTGAAACTCCTTCTCTTGTTCATCCTTCCATTCAAATTTCTTCCCTTTATGCGTTAATGCAGTCAAGGGTTTTGCTATTTTGGAGAAATCTTGGATGAATCTTCTGTAGTAACCAGCCAATCCTAAAAATTGACGTATATGCTTTTGGGGTTTCCCACTTTTCAACGGGTTCGATCTTTGTCGGGTCCACCTGGATACATTCTTTGTTCACTATGTGACCGAGGAATTGAACTTCTTCCAATCAAAATGCACACTTTGAAAACTTAGCGTACAGTTTTTCTTTCCTCAATACTTCTAGCACTTTTCTCAAATGTTCTTTGTGCTCTTGATCATTCTTTGAGTAAATAAGTATGACATCGATGAAAACAATGACAAACTTGTCAAGATATGGCCCACACACTCGGTTTATAAGGTCCATGAACACAACTGGTGCGTTAGTCAATCCAAACGGCATAACCATAAACTCGTAATGACCATAACGCGTCCTAAAAGCAGTTTTTGGAATATCATCCTCCTTTACTCGCATTTGATGATATCCAGAATGTAAATCGATTTTCGAATAAACCGACGAGCCTAGTAGTTGATCAAATAAGTCATCAATTCTTGGCAGTGGATAACGGTTTTTGATGTTAAGTTTATTCAACTCTCTGTAGTAAATACACAACATAAATGTACCATCCTTCTTCTTGACAAACAAAACAGGAGCTCCCCATGGTGATGAGCTTGGTCGAATGAAACCACATTCTAATAATTCTTACAGTTGGCTTTGTAGTTCTTTCATCTCACTGGGTGCGAGTCTGTAAGGAGCACGAGCTATTGGTGCAGCTCCTGGTATAAGATCTATTTGAAATTCAACAGATCGATGTGGAGGTAGTCCCGGTAATTCTTTCGGAAATACATCGGGAAATTCTTTTGCGACGGGAACATCATTGATGCTCTTTTCTTCAGTTTGTACTTTCTCGACGTGTGCTAGAACAGTATAGCAACCTTTTCTTATTAGTTTTTGTGCCTTCAAATTACTAATAAGATGTAGCTTCGTGTTGCCCTTTTCTCCGTACACCATTAAGGGTTCTCCTTCTTCTCGTACAATGCGAATTGCATTTTTGTAAAATACGATCTCTGCTTTCATCTCCTTCAGCCAGTCCATGCCAACTATTACATCAAAACTCCCTAATTCTACTTGTATCAAATCAATCTTAAATATTTCGCTACCCAATTTAATTTCTCGATTCCGGCATATATAATCTGCTGAAATTAACTTACCGTTTGCTAATTCGAGTAAAAATTTACTATCCAACGGCATTAATGGACAACTTAATTTAGCACAAAAACCTCTACTCATATAGCTTCTATCCGCACCCGAATCAAATAAAACGTAAGCAGATTTATTGTTAATAAGAAACATACCCGTAACAAGTTCTGGGTCTTCCTGTGCCTCTGCTGCATTAATATTGAAAACTCTTCCGCGGCCTTGTCCATTCGTGTTCTCCTAGTTCGGGAAATTTCTAATAATGTGGCCCGGTTTTCCACATTTATAACAAACTACGTTGGCATAACTTGCTCTGACACTACTTGCTTCGCCATTACTCGTTTCGACACCATTTGTTCCTTTCGTTCTGTTAACCCCTGTTCCGTAGACCTCACACTTCGCCGCGCTATGACCATTTCTTTTACACTTGTTGCAAAATTTGGTGCAGAACCCCGAGTGATACTTTTCACACCTTTGGCATAGCTGCTTCTGATTGTTGTTGTTGTTGCGGTTGTTATTGTTGTTGGGATGATTGTTGTAGTTGTTGTTTTTGTTGTTGTGCCATTTGTTGTAGTTGCGATTGATGTTGCGATTGTTGGGATAGTTGTTGTTGTATTGGTGACTCTTATCACCTTTTTCCTCCCACTTTCTTTTGACTAGCTTCACGTTGGCCTCTTCGGCCGCCTGTTCTTTAATTCTTCCCTCAATCTGGTTCACTAGTTTGTGAGCCATTCTACATGCCTTTTGTATGGAGGCAGGTTCGTGTGAACTTATTTCTTCTTGGATTCTCTCCGGTAACCCTTTCACAAACGCGTCGATCTTCTCTTCCTCATCTTCGAATGCTCTTTCCGACTATAAACTTATATCTTCTTGGATTCTACACGCCCTTTTGGACACAATAGGCACAATTCACAGAATCGTCTTTCGTACAAAGTAATATCGAATCCCTGTGTTTCATAACCCTCTAAGTTCTGACTTGAGCTTATTGACCTCGCTTCTGGGACGGTACTTCTCGTTCATCAAGTGCTTGAATGCTGACCACGGTAGCGCGTAAGCAGCATCTTGTCCCACTTACTCTAGATTGGTATTCCACCATGTTAATGCAATACCTGTGAAGGTATGCGTAGCGTACTTCACTTTATCTCCTTCAGCACACTTACTTAAGGCAAGTACTGATTCAACTTTCTCGGTCCACTGTTTCAATCCGATTGGTCCTTTGTTCCCATCAAATTCTGAAGGTTTGTAGGCAGTGAATTCCTTGTAGGAACATCCTACATGATTTCTTGCGCCGTTAGCTGTATTGCTAGATTCAGAGTTATTGTTGGTATGTAGAGCGGTCTGTACTGCGGCTATGTTTGAAGCAAGATGCACGAAATTCCTCTTCGCTCATATTCAAGGTGTGTCGAGTAGTCGGTGCCATTTCCTTCAAAATAGTCAAATGAAACAAGTTAATCATACAGAATATTAAGAGTAGTCAATAGTATCTCGTAGCATAATATGAACTCATTTATAAAAGCTTTTTCTTCATATTAGCGTTTTATAAGTTTAAATTCGGGTACTACCTACCCGTTAAGTTCATACTTAGTAGCTAATATACAATTCAACTACTACAATTCCATATGAAAAACTGATTATAATGATATATCACATACAAATATTCTTCAAACTTACAACTTCACTATATTACATATAACATGAAATATAGTACACTATGATACAGGACAGTTTTGAAGATAAATCTTGTTAATACGCAAATTGTTCAGCAAAGGAAATAAAGACATGTAATTCATAAGTCCAGAAACAAGTCATGCATTCTGGTTTTACTAAGACGACTTCCCATCCTTGGTCTTGTGGAAAATAACTGTTATGACCATTGGCTAGGCAGCATGTTGTAATGTCATCAAAAGGACGAGGGTTTTGTAATGTCCAACAGCCCCGTAATAATCTAAAAACCTTGTTTCTCACCCCAACTACTGAATCCGTCACTTGTGGGAAAGTTTTATTTAAAAGCTGCAATCCGATGTTCTTTTTCTCACTTTGGTAGGAAGCGAACATCACTAACCTGTAAGCATAACATGCTTCTTTATGTTGCATGTTAGAAGCTCTTTCTAATTCATGAAATCCTATGTTGGGATATGTTGAGTCAAAATAGGTTCTTAACCCGTAGCGTAAAATTGCATTTGGGTTCCCCTCATTTAACGCTTTAAAGAAAACACGGCGTAACTTAAAGTCTCCCCAATGTGATATATACCACCTATCAAAGGAAAGCCTTTTATAAACTAAGCCATTTCTGGAAAGTCTTTCAAATGTTTGACAAGTTAATTTCGCCATAACTAAATGTGCTGATGAATTCTGACCGACTCTAGACAAGATTTCCTCAATCATATCCTCTGGTAGGTCTTCTAAAATATTCGGTTGTCTACCCTTAACGTCCATTTTGTTTTTATACTGTAAAATAGACAAGGATTAGATTCGTAAAAACAAACAATACAAGAAATTTTTACATAGAACATAAAGTACAAGCACACTACAATACATTTATTACACAACATGCTCACACCCCTCTAATCTGAATCACTGGTTTCTTCTTCTTCAAACTTGGTTCTTTTTCCTAATTTTCTAGGGATATATGATGTTCCTCTAATACGAGCCGTCGTTTTCCACATTGGTTTAGAAAAACCTGTTGGTTTAGAGGTTCCCGGGTTATTGTGACGATATTGAAAATACAGGTGTTGACGGTACATATAAAGTTCATCGGGGTCGGAATCATATTTCTCTATTTTGATGCCTTTTCCCTTATTATTTTCTTTTGCCTCATTAAATTGGGTCGGGGTAATTTCTATAACATCATCGGAATCCTCATCAGGATCCAATTCATCGGAAAATTGGTAATTTTCCGAATATTTTGCTTCCTTAGCGGAAACACCATTGACCATTATTAACTTTGGTCCATTGGTTGAGGATTTTCTTTTATTTGACCGGTTTTCTGTGGTTCCTACTATTCCCCCCTCCAGAACCTCTTCTTCTTCCGGTTCCTCTTCTTCCGATTCCGTTTCCTCTTCTTCCGGTTCTTCGGGAACTTGTGAATCTTGCCAATATATATTCGACTCTTCGTTATTATTAGATGAATCAATGGGATTTGTGCTAGAGGTAGACATCTATCACACAATATCAAATATGTTAAGAGATTAATATATCACATAATATTTACATGTTAATAATATATAGTTTCCAACAAAAATGTTAAGCAATCATTTTTAAAGAAAACACGGTCGAAGTCCAGACTCACTAATGCATCCTAACAAACTCGATAAAACACACTAATGCAAATTTTCTGGTTCTCTAAGACCAACGCTCTGATACCAACTGAAATGTCCCGTTCATATTGATTATAAACGTTCCATATTAATTGATTTCGTTGCGAGGTTTTGACCTCTATATGAGACGTTTTTCAAAGACTGCATTCATTTTTAAAACAACCATAACCTTTATTTTATCAATAAAGGTTTTAAAAACTTTACGTAGATTATCAAATAATGATAATCTAAAATATACTGTTTACACACGACCATTACATAATGGTTTACAATAGAAATATATTACATCGACATATGTTTCTTGAATGCAGTTTTTACACAATATCATACAAACATGGACTCCAAATCTTGTCCTTATTTTAGTATGCAACAACGGAAGCTCTTAGTATTCACCTGAGAATAAACATGCTTTAAACGTCAACAAAAATGTTGGTGAGTTATAGGTTTAACCTATATATATCAAATCATAACAATAGACCACAAGATTTCATATTTCAATACACATCCCATACATAGAGATAAAAATCATTCATATGGTGAACACCTGGTAACCGACATTAACAAGATACATATATAAGAATATCCCCATCATTCCGGGACACCCTTCGGATATGATATAAATTTCGAAGTACTAAAGCATCCGGTACTTTGGATGGGGTTTGTTAGGCCCAATAAATCTATCTTTAGGATTCACGTCAATTAGGGTGTCTGTTCCCTAATTCTTAGATTACCAGACTTAATAAAAAGGGGCACATTCGATTTCGATAATTCAACCATAGAATGTAGTTTCACATACTTGTGTCTATTTTGTAAATCATTTATAAAACCTGTATGTATTCTCATCCCAAAAATATTAGATTTTAAAAGTGGGACTATAACTCACTTTCACAGATATTTCCTTCCTCGAAAATAAGACTTGGCCACGGATCGATTCACGAACCTATACAAATATGTTCATATATATAAAAGTATGATCAAAATATAATCACAACCATTTTTATTATGTTTTAAAGATTTGAGTGTATTAAGTCAGCTGTCCTCGTTAGTAACCTACAACTAGTTGTCCACAGTTAGATGTACATAAATAAATCGATATATATTATCTTGAATCAATCCACGACCCAGTGTATACACGTCTCAGGCTAAATCACAACTCAAATTATATATATTTTTGGAATCAACCTCAACCCTGTATAGCTTACTCCAACATTACTGCATATAGAGTGTCTATGGTTGTTCCAAATAATATATATACATGGGCCGATATGATATGTCAAAACCTTTGTATACGTGTCTATGGTATCCCAAGATTACATAATATATTAGAATACATGTATAATACAATATAAGTTAGCTAGGATATGATTTGTATAGATTTGTTAAACATTTCTGTAGCTAAAAAGATCAAAAATATCCAATCTTGTTTTACCCATAACTTCATTTTAAATCCGTTTTGAGTGAATCAAATTGCTATGGTTTCATATTGAACTCTAATTTAAGAATCCAAACAGAAAAAGTATAGGTTTATAGTCGGAAATTTAAGTTACATGTCAATTACTAAAGAGGTAGTCATTTTCGTCGAAAGAACGACATCTTGATGACCATTTTGAAAAACATACTTTCACTTTGAGTTTAACCAAGATTTTTGGATATAGTTTCATGTTCATATGAAAAATCATTTTCCCAGAAGAACAACTTTTAAATCAAAGTTTATCATAGTTTTTAATTATCCAAACCAAAACAGCCCCCGGTTTCACTACGACGGCATATATCCGATTTTATGGTGTTCATCGTGTTTCCAGGTTTTAAATCATTAAGTTAGCATACCATATAGATATAGAACATGTGTTTAGTTGATTTTAAAAGTGAATTTAGAAGGATTAACTTTTGTTTGCGAACAAGTTTAGAATTAACTAAACTATGTTCTAGTGATTACAAGTTTAAACCTTCGAATAAGATAGCTTTATATGTATGAATCGAATGATGTTATGAACATCATTACTACCTCAAGTTTTCTGGATAAAACTAATGTAAATGAGAAAAATGGATCTAGCTTCAAAGGATCCTTGGATGGCTTGAAAGTTCTTGAAGCATAATCATGACACGAAAACAGTTCAAGTAAGATTTTCACTCGAAATAAGATTATTATAGTTGTAGAAATTGAATCAAAATTTGAATATGAATATTACCTTGAATTAGAAAGATAACCTACTGTAAATAACAAAGGTTCCTTAATCTTAGATGATTACTTAGAATGGATTAGAAAGCTTGGAAGTAGACTTGCAAACTTGGAAGTATTCTTGATTTTTATGAAACTATACTTATGGAATTTATGAAGAACACTTAGAACTTGAAGATGGAACTTGAGAGGGATCAATTAGATGAAGAAAATTGAAGAATGAAAGTGTTTGTAGATGTTTTTGGTCGTTGGTATATGGATTAGATAAAAAAAGATATGAAATTTTATTTTCATGTAAATAAGTCATGAATGATTACTAATATTTTTGTAATTTTATGAGATATTTCATGCTAGTTGCTAAATGATGGTTCCCACATGTGTTAGGTGACTCACATGGGCTGCTAAGAGCTGATCATTGGAGTATATATACCAATAGTACATACATCTAAAAGCTGTGTATTGTACGAGTACGAATACGGGTGTATACGAGTAGAATTGTTGATGAAACTGAACGAGGATGTAATTGTAAGCATTTTTGTTAAGTAGAAGTAATTTGATATGTGTCTTGAATTCTTTCAAAAGTGTAAGAATACATATCAAAACACAACATGTATATACATTCTAATGGAGTCGTTAAGTCTTCGTTAGTCGTTACATATAAGTGTTGTTTTGAAACCTTTAAGTTAACGATCTCAATTAATGTTGTTAACCCAATGTTTATTATATCAAATGAGATGTAAAATTATTATATTATCATGATATTATGATGTATGAATATCTCTTAATATGATATATACATTAAAATATCGTTACAACAATAATCGTTACATATAAGTCTCGTTTCGTAATTCTTGAGTTAGTAGTCTTGTTTTTACATATGTAGTTCATTATTAACACACTTAATGATATATTTAAATATCATTTTATCATGTTAAATATAGTGTATCAAAATCTTAATATGATACATATATATTTAGTAGACGTTATCATAACGATAATCGTTATATATATCATTTCGAGTTTCTTAACTTAGTAATCTCATTTCTTATGTATATCACACATTGTTAATATACTTAGTGAGATAATTACTCATCATAATCTCATGTCAACCATATATATATGTCTATATATACCACAACATGTAGTTTTTACAATTTTGTAACGTTCGTGAATCGCCGGTCAACTTGGGTGATCAATTATCTATATGAAACTTATTTCATTTAATCAAGTCTTAACAAGTTTGATTGCTTAACATGTTAGAAACATTTAGTCATGTAAATATCAATCTCAATTAATATATATAAACATGGAAAAGTTCGGGTCACTACAAACGAAACCAATTAATTTGGAACGTTTATAATCGATATGAACAAGGCATTTCAGTTGGCATCAGAGCGATGGTCTTAGAGAACCATAAATTTGCATTAGTGTATCTTATCAAGTTTGTTAGGATGGATTAGTGAGTCTGGACTTCGACCGTGTTTACTTTAAAAACGATTGCTTAACACTTTTGTTGGAAACTATATATTTTTATATGTAAATATTTTGTGGTATATTACTAATGTGTTAGTTAATGTGTGATAGATGTCTACTTCCAGTACCAATCCCATCGACTCACCTAATAACAATGAAGATTCGAATGTATTTTGGGAAGATTCACAAATTCTGAAAGAAGAACCGGAAGAAGAGGAACCGGAAGGATAGGAACCGGAAGAAGAGGAACCAGAAGAAGAGGAACCGGAAGAAAATGAAGAATCGAAAGAAGAAGATCCAGAGGAGGAAATATTAAAAATCACAAAGAAACAGTTAAATAAGAAAAAATCTTCAAACAATGTACCAAAGTTAAAAATGGTTTGTGGTGTCTCGGCTGAGGAGGAAAAATATTGGGAAGATTACCAATTTTCTGATGAATCGGATCCCGATGAGGATTCGGATGATGTGATAGAAATTACCCCGTCCCAATTTAATAAAGAAAAAAGAAAACAATAAGGGAAAATCTATCAAAATAGAGAAAACCGATCCCAAACCTGATGAAACCTATGTTATGATGAAATAGGCTGATGGAATATACCGTAAACACCCGTATTCCTTAAACTTTAACTATAGCCCGGGAACATCTAAGCGAGCTGATTTTTCTAGACCATTTGTGAAAAGGACTTCTCGTATTAGTACGGGTCCATTTATCCCTAAGAAGTTAGCAAAACTAACCGAGTCCGAGAAAGAAAAAACATGTGAGTCTGATTAAAGAGTTGTAATCATTTACTCTTACCATGCCGTGTAATATATGTATTGTAGAGTGTTTGTACTTTTATCTATATGTAAAAATTGCTTGTAATGTTTTGTTATTCTATCATTATCACGGATCTAATCTTAGTCTCTTTTACAGTATAAAAAAAATACAAAATGGACGTTAAGGATAGACAAATGAACATTTTAGAAGACCTACCACGGGAAATGATTGATGAAATCTTGTCTAGAGTTGGTCAGAATTTATCGGCTCAATTGTTTATGGAAAAATTGGTTTGTAGGACATTTGAGAGACGTTACAGGCATGCCTTAGTTTATAGAAGGCTTTCCTTCGATAGGTGGTGTATCTCGCATTGGGGAAACCTTATGTTACGCCATGTTTTTTTTAAGGCTATGTGTGCGGAAAACCCTAATGCAATTTTCCGCATATCCCAATATAGGACTTCATTCATTAGAAAGGGCTTCAAACATGCAACTTAAAGAAGCATGTTACGTTTACGGGTTAGTGATTTTCGCCTCTCATCAAACTGAGAAAAAGAACATCAGGTTACAAATTCTTAATAAAACATTCCCACGGGTGACAGATTCAGTAGTTGAGGTAAGAGATAAGGTTTTTAACTTGTTACGGTGCTGTTGGATATTACGTAACCCCCGTCCTTTTGACAACGTTACAACGTACTGCCTTGCCAATGGCCACAACGGTTATTTCCCACATGACCAAGGATGGAAAATAGTTTTAGTAAAACCCGAATGCATGACTTGTTTCTGGTCCTATGAAATCAACCCATCTACGTCAAAATATATGACGAATCTACGCTTACTTGTTTCACTCTTTTGTGATAACTTCCCTCGTACTCTTCACAAAAATCAAATTGCTTTATCTATATTACTTGATGATAATAAAACTCTAATTTTCAACTCGTATACGTCATGAGAACATACTTATTGTCAGCCATGACCATCCCATTCGAATTTCGGGACGAAATTTCTTTAACGGGTAGGTACTGTGACAACCCGGAAATTTCCAACCAAATTTAAACTTTATCTTTATATTATTCTGACACGATAAGAAAAGTTTGTTAAATTAAATCTCAAGAATTTTAAACTGTGTTCATACATTCATTATAACCTCGACCAAAAATCAGACGATTCACGAATCGTTATATATAAATAGATATGTATATATATGTATATATATATATATATTATAACTTGAGAATATTAATAAAGTATTAAACGTATAATACTTTACACGAACGTATTTGTTTCAATATGTTTATCGATGGAATTAGAAGATAATATCAAATGATTGATTTATCAGATACATTGTGATATGATTACGGGTCCACTGTGATTTAAGAAATCTATTCTTTTTGACAACATTCGGAAAATGGTAAAGTGATTTATAAGTAAGAACGTGGAGTGTAAATAACTTAGATGTTGGATATCGACAAGTTAAGTAACTCAACATTTTTCATTAAGATGATTTCATACGTTTATTTAACTTTTGGACTTTATCCCATGCTTCACCAACAGACTGTAATTTAAAAACTTGAAACCTATTATGAATATATATGATTCTACTTTTCTAAAACATTTTATGATATAACGATTTCCATTATTTTAACCTTTAAAAAAAATGATTCTTAAATATATTTAGTTTTGGAAAACAAAATTATCATATTTATTTGATTTAGTTTCAAACGTATAAAAACGTTTTCAGTTTAAAAAGAACTTTATTATTAAAACATATATAACTTTTATAAATATCTAGAACCACTTTTTACAACTCATTACTTAACCAGTATGATAAAGATAACGATATTTATATTTTATTTTATTAAATATATAACAATTTAAATTAATATTATATATATTTATACGCGTATTATACATACATAGTTTTATACTTTTACTATAATTAAACTTTACCTTTACTTTATTTTTACTTTACTTTAACTTTAATAATTCACTTTAATAATTCATACTTTAATAATTCACTTTAATAATTCACTTTAATAATTCATACTTTAATAATTCACTTTAATAATTCATACTTTAATAATTCACTTTAATAATTCAAAAAACTATTATAAATAGAATTCAATAGGTTTCATTATTTTATAGAAACTTGAAAATATTTTTTCTCTAAACTCTCTCAATTGATTTACATATATATATTTACTCCGTATTATTTCAAGATATTATTAGTATACATAAAATATTACGACGGAGTGCTGTCCGTGTGATTTCGAAATTTTTTTTCGAGCGGGATAGAGCTAAGGAAATTATGGGTTATAGCTATGGAGGTTATGAGTATGGTTCGGGAGTATTGCTCGTGAGTCAAACTAGTGTTTTTCATCCCCGTTGCGTCTACCTACTTTTCCTGCAATATTGAATCTCAATATTGATACGTGAGCCCTCATAACTTAACTTTTATATATTATTAGTGTATCCCTGACTAGTGCTCGAGTATATAGGATTATGCATGCTTATACGTTCATTATTGTCGTTAGATAGGTTATGCCGAATCTTGAATTAAATACATATGCTATTAAGATAAGGTATATGATATGCATGTGGTTGGAAAGCTAGCGAAAAATTGAGAACTTTTCATTTAGATATCGAATGGTTTCGATGAACGGTTTAGGAGTTATAGTCAATTGAATTTTTGTAAAAATGATTATTATTATCGTCGTTATTATCGTCGTTATAATCTAATTATTATTATTATTATTATTATTATTATTATTATTATTATTATTATTATTATTATTATTATTATTATTATTATTATTATCATTGTCGTTATTAATAAAAGATACTATTGTTATTTTTATTATTATTATTATCATTATTATTGTTAAGATTATTATTATTATTTTTATTATTATTATTATTATTATTATTATTATTATTATTATTATTATTATTATTATTATTATTATTATTATTATTATTATTATTATTATTATTATTATTATTATTATTATTATTATTATTATTATTATTATTATTATTATTATTATTATTATTATTATTAATATTATTATTATTATTATCATTCAAATAGTTATTAGTATTATCATTAATATTATTATCATTAGTATTATTATAATTATAACTAATATTAGTAACATCTAATTATTATGATTACTATTATTATTAATATGAACGCGATATAAAAGACGACTAAAAGCTATTAAACGAAGCGATTAGGAAATAATGAGTATGAGTATCATGATGAAATTAAGATATTGTAAGATATTGATTTAACGGAAAAATATCGTTTTCATTATTTTATTATTATTATTATTAAAAGTATTATTAATATTAAAACTATCATTTTTACTAAAATTATTATTTTTAATAAAAATATCATTGTTAATATGAAACATCATTATTATTATCATTTTAGTACTATTATTAATAAAAATTATCATTTTATCATTTTTAGAAAATATAATTATTGTTATTTTTATTAGTAGAATAATAATAATTATTACAAAATAATACAACTTTTACTTATTATTATTATTATCAATATTATTTTATCAAATAAATATGTGATACAAAGATATTTTACTACGTATAATATAATTACATTAATAATACCTATCATATTATTTTTATGATATTAAATGAACTTTATAAATTTTATTACTTAAGATATATAAAAGTATATTTTTATTATATAAATTTTAATAGAAAATTTTATTTATTAATAAAAGAACTATATTATTTACTTTAATAAAATCTGTTAAAAATATTTAAATATATAAAACGACTATATTTAAACTATATAATAATCATGTATAAATTTTGGAAGACATTTTGGTCAATATGACTGTTGTTGACTTTTGCATATTTAGTCTCGAGCATTAGGATTGTGATACACTACGACTTGACCTAAATTGTTAGACCCTATGTCTTTTAAATAGGTCAGACCAAATTTCTTTAACATATCAGTGATATATTTATCTTGACTTATAAAAATTCCATCATCAAATTGTTTAATTTGTAAACCTAAAAAGTATTGCAAATATTTTTGTAAACTCATTTCAGATTGTTTTGACATCAATTTTGAAAATTCTTGACAATGTTTTTCATTTGGAGAGCCATAAATAATATCATCTACATATATCTATACCAGCAAGATATCACCATCTATCTCTTTTTAGAATAGAGTGGTATCAAGTGTTCAAACTTTAAAGTCTAGACAAGTAAGATACACATGCAGTGTTTCATACCAGGCTCTAGGGGCTTGTTTAAGGCCATAAAGTGCCTTATCTAGCTTATACACATGATCAGGATAATTACTTGATGTGTGCAGCAGCGTATACGAAATAGTTATATTTTTATTGTGAAATACTATTAAATACGATACAAATTTACACAAGTTATTTATTTATTTATATAGTGGATATACCTAAACCTTGCTACAACACTTATAGGCAGTGTACCTAATCGTACAGTAGTGTAGTTTTTAGTAAGTCCGGTTCGTTCCACAGGGAGCTAGCCAAGTTTAACGCTATATTTTTTAAAAACTATATTTGTATAATATATATATATATATATATATATATATATATATATATATATATATATATATATATATATATATATATATATATATATATATATAAGTAGTATTATTATTATTATTATTATTATAAAGGGGGTTTTTACCGTTTAATGGCCGGTTTGTCGATTTTATGTCTTAAGTCGCAATTAAAACCTAATGTAAAATATTAAATATAAATATAACTTAATTTAAAGCGTAAAGTAAATGATGATAATTAAAATGCGATAAATTAAAGTGCGATAAATAAAATGATGGTAAATAAATTTGCTATAATTAAAAAGTACGATAATTAAAAAATGCAATAAATAAAATGAAGTAAATAAAAGTGCGATGAAATATGAAATAAAGGAATTATACTTATTTAAACTTCCGTAATCATGATGTTTAACGTCTTGATTTTAGTTTATTACCATGGGTTAATTGTCCCTTGTCCTGGATTATTCGATATGTCCATACGGTTTTGTCCATAATAGTCCATCGGTCATAATTATAAAGTGCGAGAGTCTTTGTTAAATTATCCTTATGTCCGAAGTCAAATATTCCAACTAATTGGGGATTCGAACTGTAACAAGGTCTTAATACTTTGTTTTATGAATTCACCAGGTTATCGACTGCGTGTAATCCAAGGTTTTACTACTTTGTTAACAATTACACCAATTAACCTTGAATGTAATCCACCCCTGTTTTAATGAGTCCATTAACTATTAATCCATCCCCGTGTCCAGTAAAATGAACAATTATTGGTATTTATAGATATCCCGCCCACCGTACCCGATTAAGCGTATGTTGTTATATATAGATATGTCGAATTGTAACCTTTATATTAAATTAACGAGGTATCGTTTAGTTAATATAAAGCCCATTAATAGTCCATAGTCTAATTTCCACAAGTGTCGTTCTTTTGTCTAAACCCCAATTATGGTACAAAGCCCAATAACCCCGTCTTTAATATTTAGCCCAACATCACGATTACTTCGGCTTAAATAAGTATAATAATAACTTAGCTACGAGACATTAATCTAAAAAGGTTGAACATAACTTACAATGAGTAATAATAGTGTAGCGTTACATGGACAGAATTTTGACTTACACAATTACAACATTCGCTAACATAACCTTATTATTATTAATCTTAAATTAAAATTAAAATTATAAATATAAATATATATATATATATATATATATATATATATATATATATATATATATATATATATATATATATATATATATATATATATATATATATATATATATATATTTGTGAGAGAGAGATTGATAAAGGAGTGTGCATCATTCGTCCGAAAAACGCTTCAATTTATAGATGTGGCCAGCAATCTCCTGCCATGCGATCGCATGGATTTAACATCCCCTGGGACAGCTCACATTTGCTTGTTTGCTAGTTTGCCGACGGTTTTTAATATATAATATAATATATATATAATTTTAAGAATTATTTATATATTATATTATATTCATGTGCATAGTTGACTTGTCATTTTAGCTCCGTTGCATCGCGCGTTGAGAGTTGACTCTGGTCCCGGTTCTGGATTTTTGAACGTCCTTTCGTACTATTTAATATCTTGTACTTTGCGTTTCACGGCTCGTACTCTTGTAACTTTTAGACGTTTCTTATCAATAATTTGAACCACTTGGATTGTACTTTGTACTTTTTAGCTTTTTGGTTGTTTGCGTTTTCAAATTGTCGAATCTGTCTTTTGTCTTCACCTTTTATTATTTAAACGAATATCACTTGTAAATAGAACAATTGCAACTAAAATCTTGTCTTTCTTGAAGGATAATGCTATGAAATATATATTCGTTTTTAGCATTATCAAATATTCTCACACTTGAGCGTTGCTTGTCCTCAACCAATATAGAACTTGAATATAACTTTACTAAAATCACTTCTTTATTCTTCACACTTTGTACATCAGTGATTTTAATACGGCGGTATGAACAATGATAGTAACGATGTGGTTTACAGTCCCACATGACTATAAAAATTTAGATCCTTTAGGAAATTGGATCTTTATGAAAACATTTGATCTTTTGAAAATTCAATCTAGCTTTTTACCCTAGATAGAATAACCCTTTACCGGTGTTTGCAAAATGTTTTTGTGGGGTTCGTGGGTTTCAGATTTGAAAATTTTAGCTCAAAACTTATGGTTTTGTGTCACCCATGTAGTGACCCGAACTTTTCCATGTTTATATATCTTAATTGAGATTGATTTTTACATTACTAAATGTTTCCAACGTATTAAGCAATCAAACTTGTTAAGACTTGATTAAATGAAATAAGTTTCATATAGACAATTGATCACCCAAGTTGACCTGCGATTCACGAACGTTACAAATTTGTAAAAACTACATGTTGTGGTATATATAGACATATATATATGGTTGACATGAGATTATGATGAGTAAGTATCTCACTAAGTAAATTAACAATGTGTGATATACATAAGAAATGAGATTACTAAGTTAAGAAACTCGAAATGATATATATATAACGATTATCGTTATGATAACGTCTACTAAATACATATGTATCATATTAAGATATTGATACACTATATTTAACATGATAAAATGATATTTAAATATATCATTAAGTGTGTTAACAATGAACTACATATGTAAAAACAAGACTACTAACTCAAGAATTACGAAACGAGACTTATATGTAACGATTATCGTTGTAACGATATTTTAATGTATATATCATATTAAGAGATATTCATACATCATAATATCATGATAACATAATATTTTAACATCTCATTTGATATAATAAACATTGGGTTAACAACATTAATTGAGATCGTTAACTTAAAGGTTTCAAAACAACACTTACATGTAACGACTAACGAAGAATTAACGACTCCATTAGAATGTATATACATATTGTGTTTTGATATGTATTCTTACACTTTTGAAAGACTTCAAGACACATATCAAAGTACTTCTACTTAACAAAAATGCTTACAATTACATCCTCGTTCAGTTTCATCAATAATTCTACTCGTATGCACCCGTATTCGTACTCGTACAATACACAGCTTTTAGATGTATACACTCCAATGATCAGCTCTTAGAAGCCCATGTGAGTCACCTAACACATGTGGGAACCATCATTTGGCAACTAGCATGAAATATCACATAAAATTACAAAAATATTAGTAATCATTCATGACTTATTTACATGAAAACAAAAATTACATATCCTTTATATCTAATCCATATACCAACGACCAAAAACACCTAAAAACACTTTCATTCTTCAATTTTCTTCATCTAATTGATCTCTCTCAAGTTCCATCTTCAAGTTCTAAGTGTTCTTCATAAATTCCGTAAGTATAGTTTCATAAAAATCAAGAATACTTCCAAGTTTGCAAGTCTACTTCCAAGCTTTCTAATCTATTCCAAGTAATCATCTAAGATTAAGGAACCTTTGTTATTTACAGTAGGTTATCTTTCTAATTCAAGGTAATATTCATTTTCAAACTTTGATTCAATTTCTACAACTATAACAATCTTATTTCGAGTGAAAATCTTACTTGAACTGTTTTCGTGTCATGATTCTGCTTCAAGAACTTTCAAGCCATCCAAGGATCCTTTAAAGCTAGATCCATTTTTCTCATTTTCAGTAGTTTTATCTAGAAAACTTGAGGTAGTAATGATGTTCATAACATCATTCGATTCATACATATAAAGCCATATTATTCGAAGGTTTAAACTTGTAATCACTAGAATATAGTTTAGTTAATTCTAAACTTGTTCGCAAACAAAAGTTAATCCTTCTAACTTGACTTTTAAAATCAACTAAACACATGTTCTATATCTATATGATATGCTAACTTAATGATTTAAAACCTGGAAACACGATGAACACCATAAAATCGGATATACGCCGTCGTAGTGAAACTAGGGGCTGTTTTGGTTTGGATAATTAAAAACTATGATAAACTTTGATTTAAAAGTTGTTCTTCTGGGAAAATTAATTTTCATATGAACATGAAACTATATCCAAAACGAGGACAACTGACTTAATACACTCAAATCTTTAAAACATAATAAAAATGGTTGTAATTATATTTTGATCATACTTTGATATATATATGTACATATTTGTATAGGTTCGTGAATAGATCCATGGCCAAGTCTTATTTCCGAGGAAGGAAATATCTGTGAAATTGAGTTATAGTCCCACTTTTAAAATCTACTATTTTTGGGATGAGAATACATGCAGGTTTTATAAATGATTTACAAAATAGACATAAGTACGTGAAACTACATTCTATGGTTGAATTATCGAAATCGAATATGCCCCTTTTTATTAAGTCTGGTAATCTAAGAATTACGAAACAGACACCCTAATTGACGCGAATCCTAAAGATAGATCTATTGGGCCTAACAAACCCCATCCAAAGTGCCGGATGCTTTAGTACGTCGAAATTTATATCATATCCGAAGGGTGTCCCGGAATGATGGGGATATTCTTATATATGCATCTTGTTAATGTCGGTTACCAGGTGTTCACCATATGAATGATTTTTATCTCTATGTATGGGATGTGTATTGAAATATGAAATCTTGTGGTCTATTGTTACGATTTGATATATATAGGTTAAACCTATAACTCACCAACATTTTTGTTGACGTTTAAAGCATGTTTATTCTCAAGTGAATACTAAGAGCTTCCGCTGTTGCATACTAAAATAAGGACAAGATTTGGAGTCCATGTTTGTATGATATTGTGTAAAAACTGCATTCAAGAAACATATGTCGATGTAATATATTTCTATTGTAAACCATTATGTAATGGTCATGTGTAAACAGTATATTTTAGATTATCATTATTTGATAATCTACGTAATGCTTTTAAAACCTTTATTGATAAAATAAGGTTATGGTTGTTTTAAAAATGAATGCAGTCTTTGAAAAACGTGAAAGGACCCGTCCTAATCCACCTGGACGAAGTCATCAACATTTGGTCCCATTGCGATGATCGGCTCCAAGTAATGCCCTTATATTGAGCAAATGCTCAGCGGAAGACTTAATTCGTACCTGAGAATAAACAAGCTTTAAAGTGTCAACTAAAAGGTTGGTGAGTTCATAGGTTTATCATGACAATCATTTCAATATGTTAATAGACCACAAGATTTCATAATCATAAACATAATACACTCGCAAGTGTATGTAAAGCATTCTAAGTGGTTGAGCACTTGGTAACCATACTTAACATTTAATCAACGTCGCATATTCCCTTTATTATGAAATCTCACTACACCGTACCAAGTGTAGTCACCAAAACGAAGTACTGTGCAACCGTTGAATACTGGTCGTCCAGTCCGGTTGGGGTTGTCAGGCCCGATAGATCTATCAACAGGATTCGCGTTTACAATACCCATGTAAATAGTAGTTACCAAGCTACAGGGAAATATGCCAGTGGTACAACTCAACGTAGAATATATTTTTAAGTACTTGTGTCTATTTTGTAAACATTTATAAAAGCAGCGCATGTATTCTCAGCCCAAAAATATATATTGCAAAAGCAATTAAAAAGGGAGCAAATGAAACTCACTTTTGCCTTGAAGGTATTTAATTCGACTTGGTCTCCGATAGATATCACGAACCTAACCATATATATAATATATCAACATATTTTCTTTTTAAGTAATCGTTACATATATATATACTTTTAATACTTTTAATATTTTTCTTAGTCCGTAGTTAGCAGTCCGATGTTAGTGGTCCACAATTAGTTGCTTAAATAAAATAAATAAAGACCCCATCGTATTCGTATTGATCAGAATTAATCTCGACCCATGGTACCATGTTGTCAAATGACGTGTTGCGTACATAAAGTACCGTGTTGTCAAATGACGTGTTGCGTACAATCATGAGGTCTTATGATTAATCTTCTCGTGTTGTTTACGGGTGGTCCTGAAATATATAAAATCAAATCATAAGTAATTATATATAAAATATCATATTAATTAGAAAAGATATGATTAATTTAGTTTTTCTCCAAATATTTTCGTAGCTAAACTAGCTTCGGATACCCAATCTTGTTTTAGTCGTAGTTTCTTCATTACAACTCTGTTTTTGTTGGTTCAACTTGCCACTTCCTTGGATCGAGTCAAATTTTAAAAATATGAACTGAAAATACCTTAGTTTGTATTCAAAATCATAGGTTATAGGTCAAACTTTGGTGAAACTTATGAAAGTGATCATTTTCCATCATAAAAACAACATTTAATGATCATTTTTCTAAAAATACTTACACTTTGAGTTAAACCATGAAATTTTTATGTGTAAAAATATTCATAAGAAATATCATTTTTCCAGAACATGAACTTCCAATTCAAAGTTCAAGATAGTTTTTAATTATCCAACCCAAAACAGCCCCCGGTTGCACTCCGACGACGTAGATTCAGTTTTTAAGATGTTCTTTGTAAAACCAAGTTATATCTTGTTAGGTTAGCATATCATTATGATATATTACAGGTCTTGAAGTGTTTTAAAAGTCAAGTTAGAAGGATCTATTTAGTTTGCGAACAAGTTTGAAATCATTCAAACTATGTTCTTGTTGTTAAAATTTTATACCACAAAATAAGATAGCTATATGAATATGAATTGAATAAGATTATGAACAAGGTTACTACCTCAAGTTACTTGGACAAAGTTACTGCAAAAGATAAGAAATAATCTTAAAATCAAAGAGTGGTGGAGTTTGATCAAAAGGTTGGAAGTAAACTTCTTCAAATGGGTGGTTATTTTGATATGTTCTTGAAAGAGTTTTCTTATGGTGTTTAAGGCTTGTAATTGAAGCTAAATGATGGGGAAAATGCTTGGAGATGATCAAGTATGAAGTTAGGAGTATTTTTAGAGAGAAATGAGGGTGTAGGTATGAGAAAATGGAGTGAAGAAATGGTGTTCATTTATAAAAACGTTTTTAGTTTATAAAGAAAGAAAAGGATTCCTAATTTTGTTTTCTTACTAATAATTCATACTACTTGACAAATTTTAGTTACCTCATATCTAGGGCAGTAATAATGTTGATTAGGATGTTGATTTGATGTGTATATACCAATAGTAAATACGTATAGAAGCTGGGTATGATACGGGTACATATACCCTAGATATACGTATAGAAATCTTGAGGAAACGGAACGAGAATTCAAATATAGCTATCTTTTGTGAATATACTTATATTGTTTTATGTATTTAAGTCCTTAAAAAGTGATTAAATACATTATATATACGATACATGTATAAGCATTATAGATTATAAGTATATATATCAAAGAATGTTACGTATAGTTATCGTTTTGAAAACTTAAGTTAGTAGTTTCAAAATATACTTATAACTCATTGTCATTAGTACACAATGAGATGTTAAATCATCCTTAGATCATGTTAAATATATATAAATACATATATATACACAAACATATAATTATCGTATGTTATAAAGTTCGTGATATCATCGGTCATATTGGACGGTCAAACGTTGTGTAAAACTCTTTTCAAAAACACAAGTCTCAACAATTTGGATTGCTTATCATGTTGGTATGGTTTAATTTATGTAAATATTAATCTCATAAGTATAATTTGGTCGGAAAATTCCGGGTCATTACAGTACCTACCCGTTAAAGAAATTTCGTCCCCGAAATTTGATAAAGGTTGTTATGTGTAGTGACCCGAACTTTTCCATGTTTATATATATATATATATATATTAAATGAAATTGTTATTTACATGATTAAGTGTTTCCAACATGTTAAGCAATCAAACTTGTTAGGTTTCATATAGACAATTGACCACCCAAGTTGTCCGGTGATTCACGAACGTTAAAACTTGTAAAAACTATACGATGACATATATATATGGTTATATATATAGTTAACATGATTTTATTATAAGTATGTATCTCATTAGGTATTTTAACAATGAGTTATATACATAAAAATGAGACTATTAATTTAAGAAACTCGAAAACGATATATATAACGATTATCGTTATAACAACGTCTTACTAGGTACATATGAATCATATTAAGATATTGATACACTTGGTTAATTATGTTAAATGATAAGTAAATATATTATTAAGTGTATTAACAATGAAATACATATGTAAAAATAAGACTACTAACTTAATGATTTCGAAACGAGACATATATGTAACGATTATCGTTGTAACGGCATTTAACTGTATATATATCATACTAAGATATATTATATATCATAATATCATGATAATATAACAATTTAACATCTCATTTGTAATAATAAACAATAGGTTAACAACATTCAACAAGATCGTTAACCTAAAGGTTTCAAAACAACATTTACATGTAACGACTAACGATGACTTAACGACTCAGTTAAAATGTATATACATGTAGTGTTTTAATATGTATTCATACACTTTTGAAAGACTTCAAGACACTTATCAAAATACTTCTACTTAACAAAAATGCTTACAATTACATCCTCGTTCAGTTTCATCAACAATTCTACTCGTATGCACCCGTATTAGTACTCGTACAATACACAGCTTTTAGATGTATGTACTATTGGTATATACACTCCAATGATCAGCTCTTAGCAGCCCATGTGAGTCACCTAACACATGTGGGAACCATCATTTGGCAACTAGCATGAAATATCTCATAAAATTACAAAAATATGAGTAATCATTCATGACTTATTTACATGAAAACAAAATTACATATCCTTTATATCTAATCCATACATCAACGACCAAAAACACCTACAAACACTTTCATTCTTCAATTTTCTTCATCTAATTGATCTCTCTCAAGTTCTATCTTCAAGTTCTAAGTGTTCTTCATAAATTCCAAAAGTTCTAGTTTCATAAAATCAAGAATACTTCCAAGATTGCAAGTTTACTTCCAAGTTTTCTAAATCCATTCCATGTAATCATCCAAGATCAAGAAAACTTTGTTACTTACAGTAGGTTATCTTTCTAATACAAGGTAATAATCATATTCAAACTTTAATTCAATTTCTATAACTATAACAATCTTATTTCGAGTGGAAATCTTACTTGAAATTGTTTTCGTGTCATGATTCTGCTTCAAGAACTTTCAAGCCATCCAAGGATCATTTGAAACTAGATCTATTTTTCTCATTTCCAGTAGGTTTATCCAAGGAACTTGAGGTAGTAGTGATGTTCATAACATCATTCGATTCATACATATAAAGCTATCTTATTCGAACGTTTAAACTTGTAATCACTAGAACATAGTTTAGTTAATTCTAAACTTGTTAGCAAATAAAGGTTAATCCTTCTAACTTGACTTTTAAAATCAACTAAACACATGTTCTATATCTATATTATATGCTAACTTAATGATTTAAAACTTGGAAACACGAAAAACACCGTAAAACCGGATTTACGCCGTCGTAGTAACACCGCGGGCTGTTTTGGGTTAGTTAATTAAAAACTATGATAAACTTTGATTTAAAAGTTGTTATTCTGGGAAAATGATTTTTATTATGAACATGAAACTATATCCAAAAATTATGGTTAAACTCAAAGTGGAAATATGTTTTCTAAAATGGTCATCTAGACGTCGTTCTTTCAACTGAAATGACTACCTTTACAAAAATGATTTGTAACTTATTTTTCCGACTATAAACCTTTACTTTTTCTGTTTAGATTCATAAAATAGAGTTCAATATGAAACCATAGAAATTTGATTCACTCAAAACGGATTTAAAATGAAGAAGTTATGGGTAAAACAAGATTGGATAATTTTTCTCATTTTAGCTACGTGAAAATTGGTAACTAATCTATTCCTACCATAACTTAATCAACTTGTATTGTATATTATGTAATCTTGAGATACCATAGACACGTATACAATGTTTCAACCTATCATGTCGACACATCTATATATATTTCGGAACAACCATAGACACTCTATATGTGAATGTTGGAGTTAGCTATACAGGGTTGAGGTTGATTCCAAAATATATATAGTTTGAGTTGTGATCAATACTAAGATATGTATACATTGGGTCGTGGATTGATTCAAGATAATATTTATCGATTTATTTCTGTACATCTAACTGTGGACAACTAGTTGTAGGTTACTAACGAGGACAGCTGACTTAATAAACTTAAAACATCAAAATATATTAAAAGTGTTGTAAATATATTTTGAACATACTTTGATATATATGTATATATTGTTATAGGTTCGTGAATCAACCAGTGGCCAAGTCTTACTTCCCAACGAAGTAAAAATCTGTGAAAGTGAGTTATAGTGCCACTTTTAAAATCTAATATTTTTGGGATGAGAATACATGCAGGTTTTATAAATGATTTACAAAATAGACACAAGTACGTGAAACTACATTCTATGGTTGAATTATCGAAATCGAATATGCCCCTTTTTATTAAGTCTGGTAATCTAAGAATTAGAGAACAGACACCCTAATTGATGCGAATCCTAAAGATAGATCTATTGGGCCTAACAAACCCCATCCAAAGTACCGGATGCTTTAGTACTTCGAAATTTATATCATATTCGAAGGGTGTCCCGGAATGATGGGGATATTCTTATATATGCATCTTGTTAATGTCGGTTACCAGGTGTTCACCATATGAATGATTTTTATCTCTATGTATGGGATGTGTATTGAAATATGAAATCTTGTGGTCTATTGTTACGATTTGATATATATAGGTTAAACCTATAACTCACCAACATTTTTGTTGACGTTTAAAGCATGTTTATTCTCAGGTGAATACAAAGAGCTTCCGCTGTTGCATACTAAAATAAGGACAAGATTTGGAGTCCATGTTTGTATGATATTGTGTAAAAACTGCATTCAAGAAACTGATTTCGATGTAACATATTTGTATTGTAAACCATTATGTAATGGTCGTGTGTAAACAGGATATTTTAGATTATCATTATTTGATAATCTATGTAAAGCTTTTTAAACCTTTATTTATGAAATAAAGGTTATGGTTTGTGTTAAAAATGAATACAGTCTTTGAAAAACGTCTCATATAGAGGTCAAAACCTCGCAACGAAATCAATTAATATGGAACGTTTTTAATCAATAAGAACGGGACATTTCAGTTGGTATCCGAGTGTTGGTCTTAGAGAACCAGAATTTTGCATTAGTGTGTCTTATCTAGTTTGTTAGGATGCATTAGTGAGTCTGGACTTCGACCGTGTTTACTTGAAAAATGATTGCTTAACAAATTTTGTTGGAAACTATATATTTTTAACATGTGAATATTATGTGATATATTAATCTCTTAACGCGTTTGATATTATGTGATAGATTTCTACCTCTAGAACAAGTCCCATTGACTCACCTAATAATAATGAAGAGTCAAATGTAAATTGGAATGATTCCTAGACTGATTCACAAGTTCCCGAAGAGGAACCGGAAGAAGAGTCGGAACCGGAAGAAGAATCAGAACCGGAAGAGGAGGAACCGGAGGAGGAAATAGAACCGGTGGGGAAAATAATAAAACGGTTAAGTAAAAGAAAATCCTCAACCAACCAACCAAGGTTAATTATGGTCAATGGTGTTTCCACCAAGGAAGCAAAATATTGGGAGGATTACCAATTCTCCGATGAATCGGATTCCGACGAGAATTCCGATGATGTTATAGAAATTACCCGAACTGAATTTAAAAAGGCAAAAGAAAATAATAAGGGAAAGGGCATAAAAATAGAGAAATCTAATTCCAACCCCGATGAACTTTATATGTATCGTCAACCCCCAAAGCCCTTAAGTTGTAACAATGACCCGGGAACCTCTAAACCACCAGGTTTTTCTAAACCAATGTGGAAAACAACGGCTCGTATTAGGGGAACATCATATATCCCTAGAAACTTGGCAAAACGAACCAAAACCGAAGAATAAGAAACGAGCGAGTCGGAATAAGATAGTTGTATTCGTGTGGTATAATATATGTAATATAGTGTGCTTATGCTTTATGATATATGTAAAAATTGCTTGTATTAATAAGTAATTTTTTTTATGAATCTAACTCTTGTCTATTTTACAGTTTAAAAACACAAAATGGATAGACAACCCAATATTTTAAGAGACCTACCCGGAGACATGATTGATGAAATCTTGTTTAGAGTTGGTCAGAATTCCTCGGCACAACTATTTAAGGCGAAATCAGTTTGTAAGACATTCGAAGAACGTTCCAAGAATGTCTTGATTTATAAGAGACTTTCATTTGAAAGATGGGGGATATCACATTGGGAAACCCATAAGTTACGATGTGTTTACTTTGACGCATATATTACAGGGAACCCAAATGCTATTTTACGCAATGGGTTAAGAAATTATTTTGACTCAATGTATCCGAATATAGGACTTCATGATTTAGAAAAAACGGCTAACATGCAACATAAAGAAGCATGCTATGCTTACGTGTTAGTAATGTTCGCTTCTCACCAAAGTGAGAACAAGAACATCGGGCTACAACTATTAAACAAAACGTTCCCACAAGTAATGTAGTCTGTAATTGGGGTAAGAAATGAGGTTTTTAGATTGTTACGGGACTGTTGGACATTACGTAACCCTCGTCCCGTTGACGATGTTACAACACGCTGTCTTATCAACGGCCATAACGGTTATGTTCCACAAGACCAAGGATGGGAAGTAGTCCTAGTAAAACCAGAATGCATGACTTGTTTCTGGACGTATGAATTACGTGTCTTTATTGCCTTTGCTGAACGACTTGTGTACTAGCTAGAATTATCTTCACAACTATCTTGTATCAAAGTTATTGTGTGCTATATTTCATGCTTTATGTAAAATAAGCGGTATTGTAAGTTTGTAAAATATTGTATAAAAGTTTGAACGCGAAATATTATTATAATCAGTTTTTCATATAGAATTGTAGTAGTTGAATTGTATATTAGCTACTAAGTATGAACTTAACGGGTAGGTACTACCCGAATTTAAACTTATAAAACGCTAATATGAAGAAAAAGCTTTTATAAATGAGTTCATATTATGCTACGAAATACTATTAACTACTCTTAATATTCTGTATGATTAACTTGTTCCATTTGTCTATTTTGAAGGAAATGGCACCGACTACTCGACACACCGTGAATATGAATGAAGAGGAATTCCGTACTTTTCTAGCTTCAAACATAGCCGCAGTACAGGCTGCGCTACATACCAACAATAACCTTGGATCTAGCAGTACAGGAAATCGTGTAGGATGCACCTACCAAGAATTCACTGCCTGCAAACCTTTGGAATTTGATGGAACCGAAGGACCGATCGGATTGAAACGGTGGACCGAGAAGGTCGAATCGGTGTTTACCATAAGTAAGTGTACTGAAGAGGACAAAGTGAAGTACACTACGCATACCTTCACAGGTTCTCCGTTAACATGATGGAATACCTATCTAGAGCAAGTGGGACAAGATGATGCGTACGCACTACCGTGGTCAGCATTCAAGCACTTGATGAACGAGAAGTACCGTCCCAGAACCGAGGTCAATAAGCTCAAGACAGAACTTAGAGGGTTACGAACCCGAGGATTTGATATTACCACGTACGAAAGACGATTCACAGAATTGTGCCTATTGTGTCCGGGAGCATTCGAAGATGAGGAAGAGAAGATCGACGCGTTTGTGAAAGGATTACCGGAAAGAATCCAAGAAGATATAAGTTCACACGAGCCTGCCTCCATACAACAGGCATGTAGAATGGCTCACAAACTAGTGAACCAGATTGAGGAAAGAATTAAAGAACAGATGGCTGAAGAGGCCAATGTGAAGCAAGTCAAAAGAAAGTGGGAGGAAAACGGTGATAAGAATCACCAATACAACAACAACAGCAATTACAATAATAATCACAACAATTATCCCAACAATCGCAACATCAATCGCAACTACAACAAACGGCCCAACAACAACAACAACAACAACAACAACAACAGCAACTACAACAATCATCCCAACAACAATAACAACCGCAACAACAACAACAATCAGAAGCAGCTATGCCAAAGGTGTGAAAAGTATCACTCGAGGTTCTGCACCAAATTTTGCAACAAGTGTAAAAGAAATGGTCATAGCGCGGTGAAGTGTGAGGTCTACGAACCAGGGATTAACAGAATGAAAGGAACAACTGGTGTCAGAATGAGTAATGGCAGAGCAAGTAGTGTCGGAGCAAGTTATGCCAATGTAGTTTGTTATAAATGTGGAAAACCGGGCCACATTATTAGAAATTTCCCGAACAAGGAGAACACGAATGGACAAGGCCGCGGAAGATTTTTCAATATTAATGCAGCAGAGGCACAGGAAGACCCAGAGCTTGTTACGGGTACGTTTCTTATTGACAATAAATCTGCTTACGTTTTATTTGATTCGGGTGCGGATAGAAGCTATATGAGTAGAGATTTTTGTGCTAAATTAAGTTGTCCATTGATGCCGTTGGATAGTAAATTTTTACTCGAATTAGCAAACGGTAAATTAATTTCAGCAGATAATATATGCCGGAATCGAGAAATTAAACTGGGTAGCGAAATATTTAAGATTGATTTGATACTAGTAGAGTTAGGGAGTTTTGATGTAATAGTTGGCATGGACTGGCTGAAGAAGGTAAAAGCAGAGATCGTATGTTATAAAAATGCAATTCGCATTGTACGAGAAGAAGGAGAACCCTTAATGGTGTACGGAGAAAAGGACAACATGAAGCTACATCTTATTAGTAATTTGAAGGCACAAAAACTAATAAGAAAAGGTTGCTATGCTGTTCTAGCACACGTATAGAAAGTATAAACTAAAGAAAAGAGCATCAATGATGTTCCCGTCGCTAAAGAATTTCCCGATGTATTTCTGAAAGAATTACCGGGACTACCTCCACATCGATCTGTTGAATTTCAAAAAGATCTTGTACCAGGAGCTACACCAATAGCTCGTGCTCCTTATAGACTCGCACCCAGCGAGATGAAAGAACTGCAAAGCCAACTGCAAGAACTATTAGAAGGATGGTACATTTAGGTTGTGTATTGACTACAGAGAGTTGAACAAACTTACCATCAAAAACCGTTATCCACTGCCGAGAATTGACGACTTATTTGATCAACTACAAGGCTCGCCGGTTTATTCGAAGATCGATTTACGTTCTGGATATCATTAAATGCGAGTAAAGGAGGATGATATTCCAAAAACTTCTTTTAGGACGCGTTATGGTCATTACGAGTTTATGGTTATGCCGTTTGGATTGACTAACGCACCAGCTGTGTTCATGGACCTTATGAACTGAGTGTGTGGGCCATATCTTGACAAGTTTGTCATTGTTTTCATCGATGACATACTTATTTACTCAAAGAATGATCAAGAGCACGAAGAACATTTGAGAAAAGTGCTAGAAGTATTGAGGAAAGAAAAACTGTACGCTAAGTTTTCAAAGTGTGCATTTTGGTTGGAAGAAGTTCAATTCCTCGGTCACATAGTGAACAAAGAAGGTATCCAGGTGGACCCGGCAAAGATCGAAACCGTTGAAAAGTGGGAAACCCCAAAAACTCCGAAGCATATACGTCAATTTTTAGGATTGGCTGGTTACTACAGAAGATTCATCTAAGATTTCTCCAAAATAGCAAAACCCTTGACTGCATTAACGCATAAAGGGAAGAAATTTGAATGGAAGGATGAACAAGAAAAGGCGTTTCAATTATTGAAGAAAAAGCTAACTACAGCACCTATATTGTCATTGCCTGAAGGGAATGATGATTTTGTGATTTATTGTGACACATCAAAGCAAGGTCTCGGTTGTGTATTAATGCAACGGACGAAGGTGATTGCTTATGCGTCTAGACAATTGAAGATTCACGAGCAAAATTATACGACGCATGATTTGGAATTAGGCGTGGTTGTTTTTGCATTAAAGACTTGGAGGCACAACTTATATGGGGTCAAAAGTATTATATATACCGACCACAAAAGTCTTCAACACATATTTAATCAGAAACAACTGAATATGAGGAAGCGTAGGTGGATTGAATTGTTGAATGATTATAACTTTGAGATTCGTTACCACTCGGGGAAGGCAAATGTGGTAGCCGACGCCTTGAGCAGAAAGGACAGAGAACCCATTCGAGTAAAATCTATGAATATAATGATTCACACTAACCTTACTACTCAAATAAAGGAGGCGCAACAAGGAGTTTTAAAAGAGGGAAATTTAAAGGATGAAATACCCAAAGGATCGGAGAAGCATCTTAATATTCGGGAAGACGGAACCCGGTATAGGGCTGAAAGAATTTAGGTACCAAAATTTGGAGATATGAGAGAAATGGTACTTAGAGAAGCTCATAAAACCAGATACTCAATACATCCTGGAACGGGGAAGATGTACAAGGATCTTAAGAAACATTTTTGGTGGCCAGGTATGAAAGCCGATATTGCTAAATATGTAGGAGAATGTTTAACGTGTTCTAAGGTCAAAGCTGAACATCAGAAACCATCAGGTCTACTACAACAACCTGAAATCTCAGAATGGAAATGGGAAAACATTACCATGGATTTCATTACTAAATTGCCAAGGACTGCAAGTGGTTATGATACTATTTGGGTAATAGTTGATCGTCTCACCAAGTCTGCACACTTCCTGCTAATAAGAGAAGATGACAAGATGGAGAAGTTAGCACGACTGTATTTGAAGGAAGTCGTCTCCAGATATGGAATACCAATCTCTATTATCTCTGATAGGGATGGCAGATTTATTTCAAGATTCTGGCAGACATTACAGCAAGCATTGGGAACTCGTCTAGACATGAGTACTGTCTATCATCCACAAACTGATGGGCAGAGCGAAAGGACGATACAAATGCTTGAAGTCATGCTACGAGCTTATGTTATTGATTTTTGAAACAGTTGGGATTGACATCTACCGTTAGCAGAATTTTCCTACAACAACAGCTACCATTCAAGCATTGAGATGGCGCCGTTTGAAGCACTTTATGGTAGAAAGTGCAGATCTTCGATTTGTTGGAGTGAAGTGGGGGATAGACAGATTACGGGTCCAGAGATAATACAAGAAACTACCGAGAAAATCATCCAAATTCAACAAAGATTGAAAACCGCCCAGAGTCGACAAAAGAGCTACGCGAACAGTAAAAGAAAAGATATAGAGTTTGAAATTAGAGAAATGGTCATGCTTAAGGTTTCACCTTGGAAAGACGTTGTTCGATTTGGTAAACGGGGGAAACTAAATCCAAGGTACATTGGACCATTCAAGATTATAGATCGTGTCGGACTAGTAGCTTACCAACTGGAGCTACCTCAACAACTCGTGGCTGTACATAATACTTTCTACGTCTCAAATTTGAAGAAATGTTTTGCTAAAGAAGATCTCACTATTCCGTTGGACGAAATCCAAATCAATGAAAAACTTCAATTCATTGAAGAACCCGTCGAAATAATGGATCGTGAGGTTAAGAGACTTAAACAAAACAAGATACCGATTATTAAGGTTCGATGGAATGCTCGTAGAGGACTCGAGTTCACCTGGGAGCGTGAAGATTAGATGAAGAAGAAATACCCGCATTTATTTCCAGAAGATACGTCAACACCTCTAACTGCTTAAAATTTCGGGACGAAATTTATTTAACGGGTAGGTACTGTAGTGACCCGAACTTTTCCATGTTTATATATATATATATATATATATATATATATATATATATATATATATATATATTAAATGAAATTGTTATTTACATGATTAAGTGTTTCCAACATGTTAAGCAATCAAACTTGTTAGGTTTCATATAGACAATTGACCACCCAAGTTGACCGGTGATTCACGAACGTTAAAACTTGTAAAAACTATACGATAACATATATATGGTTATATATATAGTTAACATGATTTTATTATAAGTATGTATCTCATTAGGTATTTTAACAATGAGTTATATACATAAAAATGAGACTATTAATTTAAGAAACTCGAAAACGATATATATAACGATTATCGTTATAACAACGTCTTACTAGGTACATATGAATCATATTAAGATATTGATACACTTGGTTAATTATGTTAAATGATAAGTAAATATATTATTAAGTGTATTAACAATGAAATACATATGTAAAAATAAGACTACTAACTTAATGATTTCGAAACGAGACATATATGTAACGATTATCGTTGTAACGGAATTTAACTGTATATATATCATACTAAGATATATTATATATCATAATATCATGATAATATAACAATTTAACATCTCATTTGTTATACTAAACAATGGGTTAACAACATTCAACAAGATCGTTAACCTAAAGGTTTCAAAACAACATTTACATGTAACGACTAACGATGACTTAACGACTCAGTTAAAATGTATATACATGTGGTGTTTTAATATGTATTCATACACTTTTGAAAGACTTCAAGACACTTATCAAAATACTTCTACTTAACAAAAATGCTTACAATTACATCCTCGTTCAGTTTCATCAACAATTCTACTCGTATGCACCCGTATTAGTACTCGTACAATACACAGCTTTTAGATGTATGTACTATTGGTATATACACTCCAATGATCAACTCTTAGTAGCCCATGTGAGTCACCTAATGAAATGTCCCGTTCTTATTGATTAAAAACGTTCCATGTTAATTGATTTCGTTGCGAGGTTTTGACCTCTATATGAGACGTTTTTCAAAGACTGCATTCATTTTTAAAACAAATCATAACCTTTATTTCATAAATAATGGTTTAAAAAGCTTTACGTAGATTATCAAATAATGATAATCTAAAATATCATGTTTACACACGACCATTACATAATGGTTTACAATACAAATATGTTACATCGAAATCAGTTTCTTGAATGCAGTTTTTACACAATATCACACAAACATGGACTCCAAATCTTGTCCTTATTTTAGTATGCAACAGCGGAAGCTCTTAGTATTCACCTGAGAATAAACATGCTTTAAACGTCAACAAAAATGTTGGTGAGTTATAGGTTTAACCTATATATATCAAATCGTAACAATAGACCACAAGATTTCATATTTCAATACACATCCCATACATAGAGATAAAAATCATTCATATGGTGAACACCTGGTAACCGACATTAACAAGATGCATATATATAAGAATATCCCCATCATTCCGGGACACCCTTCGGATATGATATAAATTTCGAAGTACTAAAGCATCTGGTACTTTGGATGGGGTTTGTTAGGCCCAATAGATCTATCTTTAGGATTCGCGTCAATTAGGGTGTCTGTTCCCTAATTCTTAGATTACCAGACTTAATAAAAAGGGGCATATTCGATTTCGATAATTCAACCATAGAATGTAGTTTCACGTACTTGTGTCTATTTTGTAAATCATTTATAAAACCTGCATGTATTCTCATCCCAAAAATATTAGATTTTAAAAGTGGGACTATAACTCACTTTCACAGATTTTTACTTCATCGGGAAGTAAGACTTGGCCACTGGTTGATTCACGAACCTATAACAATATATGCATATATATCAAAGTATGTTTAAAATATATTTACAACACTTTTAATATATTTTGATGTTTTAAGTTTATTAAGTCAGTTGTCCTCGTTAGTAACCTACAACTAGTTATCCACAGTTAGATGTACAGAAATAAATCGATAAATATTATCTTGAATCAATCCACGACCCAGTGTATACGTATCTCAGTATTGATCACAACTCAAACTATATATATTTTGGAATCAACCTGAACCCTGTATAGCTAACTCCAACATTCACATATAGAGTGTCTATGGTTGTTCCGAAATATATATAGATGTGTCGACATGATAGGTCGAAACATTGTATACGTGTCTATGGTATCTCAAGATTACATAATATACAATACAAGTTGATTAAGTTATGGTTGGAATAGATTTGTTACCAATTTTCACGTAGCTAAAATGAGAAAAATTATCCAATCTTGTTTTACCCATAACTTCTTCATTTTAAATCCGTTTTGAGTGAATCAAATTGCCATGGTTTCATATTGAACTCTATTTTATGAATCTAAACAGAAAAGTATAGGTTTATAGTCGGAAAAATAAGATACAAGTCGTTTTTGTAAAGGTAGTCATTTCAGTCGAAAGAACGACGTCTAGATGACCATTTTAGAAAACATACTTCCACTTTGAGTTTAACCATAATTTTTGGATATAGTTTCATGTTCATAATAAAAATCATTTTCTCAGAATAACAACTTTTAAATCAAAGTTTATCATAGTTTTTAATTAACTAACCCAAAACAGCCCGCGGTGTTACTACGACGGCGTAAATCCGGTTTTATGGTGTTTTTCGTGTTTCCAGGTTTTAAATCATTAAGTTAGCATATAATATAGATATAGAACATGTGTGTAGTTAATTTCAAAAGTCAAGTTAGAAGGATTAACTTTTGTTTGCGAACAAGTTTAGAATTAACTAAACTATGTTCTAGTGATTACGAGTTTAAACCTTCGAATAAGATAGTTTTATATATATGAATCGAATGATGTTATGAACATCATTACTACCTCAAGTTTAGTAGGTAAACCTACTGGAAGTGACAATAAATGATCTAGCTTCAAAGGATCTTGGATGGCTTGAAAGTTCTTGAAGTAGGATCATGACACAAAAACAAGTTCAAGTAAGATTTTTACTCGAATTAAGATAGTTTATAGTTATAGAAATTGAATCAAAGTTTGAATATGAATATTACCTTGAATAAGAAAGATAACCTACTGTATATAACAAAGGTTTCTTGATCTTAGATGATTACTTGGAATGGATTAGAAAGCTTGGAAGTAAATTAGTAAACTTGAAGGGATTTTTGAAGTGTTCTTGAAGTGTTCTTCCTATGATGATTATAGCATGATTCTTAAAGTGATTTTTGATGAAGATGATGATTAACTACTGGAAAAATACGTTCATAATAGTGTGTGTATGTTGAGAGAGAATTAGAAAGAGAATTGGAAGTGAAATGGAGTGAATGATGAGTGGTAATTGGTGAGTGGTGAGTGGTGAGTGGGGTTAAAAGGAGTTCTAGTTAGTTGACTAGCTCATGGTAGAAGTTAAAATTGATTAGTCATACAAGACATAATCAAGAGTGGAATCCCATGCTCGTTCCTATTGGTATATACTCATAGTAAGTACGTTTTGAAGCTGTGTATAATACGGGTAAGAATACGACTAGAATTCTTGATGAAAGAAAAGAATGGAAAAGTAACTGTAACCATTTTCGTTAAGTATGAGTGTTTTGATATATGTCTTGAAGTCTTCCAAAATTATTTTAATACATCTAAATACACTACATGTATATACATTTTAACTGAGTCATTAAGTCATCGTTAGTCGTTACATGTAAGTGTTGTTTTGAAACCTTTAAGTTAACGATCTCAATTAATGTTGTTAACCCATTGTTTATTATATCTAATGAGATGTTAAATTATTATATTATCATGATATTATGATATATTAATATATCTTAATATGATATATATACATTTAAATGTCGTTACAACGATAATCGTTACATATATGTCTCGTTTCGAAATTCTTAAGTTAGTAGTCTTGTTTATATGTATATAACTCATTGTTAATATACTTATGGAGATACTTACTTATCATAATCTCATGTTAACCATATGTATATGCATATATATATCGTCATATCGTTTTTACAAGTTTTAACGTTCGTGAATCGCCGGTCAACTTGGGTGGTCAATTGTCTATATGAAACATATTTCAATTAATCAAGTATTAACAAGTTTGATTGCTTAACATGTTGGAAACATTTAATCATGTAAATATCAATCTCAATTAATATATATAAACATGGAAAAGTTCAGGTCACTACAGTACCTACCCGTTAAATAAATTTCGTCCCGAAATTTTAAGCTGTTGAAGGTGTTGACGAATCTTCTGGAAATAGATGCGGGTATTTCTTCTTCATCTGATCTTCACGCTCCCAGGTGAACTCGGGTCCTCTACGAGCATTCCATCGAACTTTAACAATTGGTATCTTGTTTTGCTTAAGTCTTTTAACCTCACGATCCATTATTTCGACGGGTTCTTCGATGAATTGGAGTTTTTCGTTGATTTGGATTTCATCTAACGGAATAGTGAGATCTTCTTTAGCAAAACATTTCTTCAAATTCGAGACGTGGAAAGTGTTATGTACAGCCACGAGTTGTTGAGGTAACTCAAGTCGGTAAGCTACTGGTCTGACACGATCAATAATCTTGAATGGTCCAATATACCTTGGATTTAATTTCCCTCGTTTACCAAATCGAACAACGCCTTTCCAAGGTGCAACTTTAAGCATGACCATCTCTCCAATTTCAAATTCTATATCTTTTCTTTTAATGTCAGCGTAGCTCTTTTGTCGACTTTAGGCGGTTTTCAACCGTTGTTGAATTTGGATGATCTTCTCGGTAGTTTCTTGTATAATCTCCGGACCCGTAATCTGTCTATCCCCCACTTCACTCCAACAAATCGGAGACCTGCACTTTCTACTATAAAGTGCTTCAAACGGCGCCATCTCAATGCTTGAATGGTAGCTGTTGTTGTAGGAAAATTCTGCTAATGGTAGATGTCGATCCCAACTGTTTTCGAAATCAATAACACATGCTCGTAGCATGTCTTCAAGCGTTTGTATCGTCCTTTCGCTCTACCCATCAGTTTGTGGATGATAGGCAGTACTCATGTCTAGACGAGTTCCTAATACTTGCTGTAATGTCTGCCAGAATCTTGAAATAAATCTGCCATCCCTATCAGAGATAATAGAGATTGGTATTCCATGTCTGGAGACGACTTCCTTCAAATACAGTCGTGCTAACTTCTCCATCTTGTCATCTTCTCTTATTGGCAGGAAGTGTGCTGACTTGGTGAGACGATCAACTATTACCCAAATAGTATCATAACCACTTGCAGTCCTTGGCAATTTAGTAATGAAATCCATGGTAATGTTTTCCCATTTCCATTCCGGGATTTTGGGTTGTTGAAGTAGACCTGATGGTTTCTGATGCTCAGCTTTGACCTTAGAGCACGTTAAACATTCTACTACGTATTTAGCAACATCGGCTTTCATACCCTGCCACCAAAAATATTTCCTGAGATCCTTGTACATCTTCCCCGTTCCAGGATGTATTGAGTATCTGGTTTTATGAGCTTCTCTAAGTACCATTTCTCTCATATCTCCAAATTTTGGTACCCAAATCCTTTCAGCCCTATACCGGGTTCCGTCTTCCCGAATATTAAGATGTTTCTCCGATCCTTTGGGTATTTCATCCTTTAAATTTCCCTCTTTTAAAACTCCTTGTTGCGCCTCCTTTATTTGAGTAGTAAGGTTATTATGAATCATTATATTCATAGATTTTACTCGAATGGGTTCTCTGTCCTTCCTGCTCAAGGCATCGGCTACCACATTTGCCTTCCTCGGGTGGTAACGAATCTCAAAGTTGTAATCATTCAATAATTCAATCCACCTACGCTGCCTCATATTCAGTTGTTTCTGATTAAATATGTGTTGAAGACTTTTGTGGTCGGTATATATAATACTTTTGACCCCATATAAGTAGTGCCTCCAAGTCTTTAATGCAAAAACAACCGCGCCTAATTCCAAATCATGCGTCGTATAATTTTGTTCGTGAATCTTCAATTGTCTAGACGCATAAGCAATCACCTTCGTTCGTTGCATTAATACACAACCGAGACCCAACTTTGATGCGTCACAATAAATCACAAAATCATCATTCCCTTCAAGCAATGACAATATAGGTGCCGTAGTTAGCTTTTTCTTCAATAACTGAAACGCTTTCTCTTGTTCATCATTCCATTCAAATTTCTTCCCTTTATGCGTTAATGCAGTCAAGGGTTTTGCTATTCTGGAAAAGTCTTGGATGAACCTTCTGTGGTAACCAGCTAGTCCTAAAAACTGGCGTATGTGTTTCAGAGTTTTCGGGGTTTCCCACTTTTCAACAGTTTCTATCTTTGCCGGATCCACCTTAATACCTTCTTTGTTCACTATGTGACCGAGGAATTGAACTTCTTCCAACCAAAATGCACACTTTGAAAACTTAGCGTACAATTCTTCCTTTCTCAATACTTCTAACACCTTTCTCAAATGTTCACCGTGTTCTTGGTCATTCTTTGAGTAAATAAGTATGTCATCAATGAAAACAATGACAAACTTGTCAAGGTATGGTCCACACACTCGGTTCATAAGGTCCATGAACACAGTTGGTGCATTAGTTAAACCAAACGGCATGACCATAAACTCGTAATGACCGTAACATGTTCTGAAAGCAGTCTTTGGAATATCATCTTCTTTCACCCGCATTTGATGATACCCGGAACGTAAGTCAATCTTTGAATAAACAGACGAGCCTTGTAGTTGATCAAATAAGTCGTCGATTCTCGGTAGTGGGTAGCGGTTCTTGATGGTAAGTTTGTTCAACTCTCGGTAGTCAATACACAACCTGAATGTACCATCTTTCTTCTTGACAAACAAAACAGGAGCTCCCCACGGTGATGTGCTTGGTCGAATGAAACCACGCTCTAAAAGTTCTTGTAATTAGCTTTGCAGTTCTTTCATCTCGCTGGGTGCGAGTCTGTAAGGAGCACGAGCTATTGGTGCAGCTCCTGGTACAAGATCTATTTGAAATTCAACGGATCGCTGTGGGGGTAATCCCGGTAATTCTTTCGGAAATACATCGGGAAATTCTTTTGCAATGGGAACATCATTGATGCTCTTTTCTTCAGTTTGTACTTTCTCGACGTGTGCTAGAACAGTATAGCAACCATTTCTTATTAGTTTTTGTGCCTTCAAATTACTAATAATATGTAGCTTCGTGTTGCCCTTTTCTCCGTACACCATTAAGGGTTTTCCTTTTTCTCGTATAATGCGAATTGCATTTTTGTAACAAACGATCTCTACTTTCACTTCTTTCAACCAGGCCATACCGATTATCACATCAAAACTCCCTAACTCTACTGGTATCAAATCAATCTTAAATGTTTCGCTAACCAGTTTAATTTCTTGATTCCGACATATATTATCTGCTGAAATTAATTTACCATTTACTAATTCGAGTAAAAATTTACTATCCAAAGGCGTCAATGGATAACTTAATTTAGCACAAAAATCTCTACTCATATAGCTTCTATCCGCACCCGAATCAAATAAAACGTAAGCAGATTTATTGTCAATAAGAAATGTACCCGTAACAAGCTCCGGGTCTTCCTGTGCCTCTGCCGCATTAATATTGAAAACTCTTCCGCGGCCTTGTCCATTCGTGTTCTCCTGGTTCGGGCAATTTCTAATAATGTGGCCCGGTTTTCCACATTTATAACAAACTACATTGGCATAACTTGCTCCGACACTACTTGCTCCGCCATTACTCGTTCCGACACCATTTGTTCCTTTCGTTCTATTAACCCCTAGTCCGTAGACCTCACACTTCGCCGCGCTATGACCATTTCTTTTACACTTGTTGCAAAATTTGGTGCAGAACCCCGAGTGATACTTTTCACACCTTTGGCATAGCCGCTTCTGATTGTTGTTGTTGTTGCGGTTATTATTGTTGTTGGGATGATTGTTGTAGTTGCTGTTGCTGTTGTTGTTGTTGTTGTTGTTGTTGTTGTTGTTGTTGGGCCGTTTGTTGTAGTTGCGATTGATGTTGCGATTGTTGGGATAATTGTTGATTATTGTTGTAATTGCTGTTGTTGTTGTATTGGTGATTCTTATCACCGTTTTCCTCCCACTTTCTTTTGACTTGCTTCACATTGGCCTCTTCAGCAGTCTGTTCTTTAATTCTTTCTTCAATCTGGTTCACTAGTTTGTGAGCCATTCTACATGCCTGTTGTATAGAGGCGGGCTCGTGTGAACTTATATATTCTTGGCTTCTTTCCGGTAATCCTTTCACAAACGCGTCGATCTTCTCTTCCTCATCTTCGAATGCTCCGCACGATTCTGTGAATCGTCTTTCGTATGTGGTAATATCAAATCCTTGGGTTCGTAACCCTCTAAGTTCTGTCTTGAGCTTATTGACCTCGGTTCTGGGATGGTACTTCTCGTTCATCAAGTGCTTGAATGCTGACCACTGTAGTGCATACGCATCATCTTGTCCCACTTGCTCTAGATAGGTATTCCACCGTGTTAACGCAGAACCTGTGAAGTTATGCGTAGCGTACTTCACTTTGTCCTCTTTAGTACAATTACTTATAGCAAACACCGATTCGACCTTCTCGGTCCACCGTTTCAATCCGATCGGTCCTTCGGTTCCATCAAATTCCAAAGGTTTGCAGGCAGTGAATTCTTTGTAGGTGCATCCTACACGATTTCTTGTACTGCCAGATCCAAGGTTATTGTTGGTATGTAGCGCAGCCTGTACTGCGGCTATGTTTGAAGCTAGAAAAGTACGGAATTCCTCTTCATTCATATTCACGGTGTGTCGAGTAGTCGGTGCCATTTCCTTCAAAATAGTTAAATGGAACAAGTTAATCATACATAATATTAAGAGTAGTTAATAGTATTTCGTAGCATAATATGAACTCATTTATAAAAGCTTTTTCTTCATATTAGCGTTTTATAAGTTTAAATTCGGGTAGTACCTACCAGTTAAGTTCATACATAGTAGCTAATATACAATTCAACTACTACAATTCTATATGAAAAACTGATTGTAATAATATTTCGCGTTCAAACTTTTATACAATATTTTACAAACTTACAATACCGCTTATTTTACATAAAGCATGAAATATAGCACACAATAACTTTGATACAAGATAGTCGTGAAGATAATTCTAGCTAGTACACAAGTCGTTCAGCAAAGGCAATAAAGACACGTAATTCATACGTCCAGAAACAAGTCATGGATTCTGGTTTTACTAGGACTACTTCCCATCCTTGGTCTTGTGGAACATAACCGTTATGGCCGTTGATAAGATAGCGTGTTGTAACGTCGTCAAAGGGATGAGGGTTACGTAATGACCAACAGTCTCGTAATAACCTAAAAACCTCATTTTTTACCCCAATTACCGACTCCGTCACTTGTGGGAACGTTTTGTTTAATAGTTGTAGCCCGATGTTCTTGTTCTCACTTTGGTGAGAAGCGAACATTACTAACCCGTAAGCATAACATGCTTCTTTATGTTGCATGTTAGCCGCTTTTTCTAAATCACGAAGTCCTATATTCGGATATACTGAGTCAAAATAATTTCTTAACCCGTTGCGTAAAATAGCATTTGGGTTCCCCGCAATATATGCGTCAAAGTAAACACATCGTAACTTATGGATTTCCCAATGTGATATCCCCCATCTTTCAAACGAAAGCCTTTTATAAACTAAGGCATTCTTGGAACGTTCTTCGAATGTCTTACAAACTGATCTCGCCTTAAATAGTTGTGCCGAGGAATTCTGACCGACTCTAGACAAGATTTCATCAATCATGTCTCCGGGTAAGTCTCTTAAAATATTAGGTTGTCTATCCATTTTGTGTTTTTATACTGTAAAATAGACAAGAGTTAGATTCATAAAAAAAATACTTATTAATACAAGCAATTTTTACATATATCATAATGCATAAGCACACTATATTACATATATTACACCACACGAATACAACTATCTTATTCCGACTCGCTCGTTTCTTCTTGTTCGGTTTTGGTTCATTTTGCCAAGTTTCTAGGGATATATGATGTTCCCCTAATACGAGCCGTCATTGTCCACATTGGTTTAGAAAAACCTGGTGGTTTAGAGGTTCCCGGGTCATTGTTACAACTTAAGGACTTCGGGGGTTGACGATACATATAAAGTTCATCGGGGTTGGAATTAGATTTCTCTATTTTTATGCCCTTTCCCTTATTATTTTCTTTTGCCTTTTTAAATTCAGTTGGGGTAATTACTATAACATCATCGGAATTCTCGTCGGAATCCGATTCATCGGAGAATTGATAATCCTCCCAATATTTTGCTTCCTTGGCGGAAACATGTAACGACCCGCACTTTTTCGATCATTCAATACTTATAAGATTAATATTTACATAATTTAAACCTTGCCAACATGATAAGCAATCCAAATTGTCGAGACTGATATTTCCGAAAAGAGTTTTACACAACGTTTGACCGTCTAGTTTGACCGATGATATCACGAACCATACAATATATGATAATTATACGTTTGTGTATATATATGTATATATACATATTTAACATGATTAAGGAATGTTTTAATACCTCATTTTATATTAATAACAACAAGTTATATGTGTATTTTGAAACTACTAACTTAAGTTTTCAAAACGATAACTATACGTAACGTTATTTGACATAAATACTTAAGACATATAATGTTTATACATATATTGTATAAGTAATGTATTTAATCACTTTTAAGAACTTAAATACATAAAACCATATAAGTGTATTCACAAAAGATAGCTATATTTGAATCCTCATTCCATTTTTCACAAAATTTCTATACGTATACCTAGAGTATTTGTACTCGTATCATACCAAGCTTCTATACGTATTTACTATTGGTATATACACATCAAATCACCACCTAACCAGCCCTTATTCATGCCTTATGTATAAGGTAATTACTTTTGAATCATTGCAAGACTAATTACAAAAATACAAACTAAAATTTTGTCATGTTATCCTTAAAGATCACATTTTTAGGAGTATATATGTATCATCATTTTTGATTCATTTTTACTTCAATCTCTTAACTAAAAACACACACTCTTTCTTACTCTCTAAACTCCATAACAATCCAGCAAAGTTCCATAAAGATCTAGCTTCAAAAACCATACTAAAACACCATAAGAAAACCATACAAAAACACTTCAAGAAAACCCTCCAAGAACACCAACTTACTTCCAATCTTTCATCCACTTCTATCACCCTTTTGATTCTAGCTTCTTGCTCCTCTTTTACAGCAAACTTATCCAAGGAACTTGAGGTAGAATCTATGTTCATAACCTTATTCGATTCATATATATATAGCTATCTTATTTTGTGGTACAAAAGTTTAACAACAAGAACATAGTTTGAATGTTTTCAAACTTGTTTGCAAACTAAATAGATCCTTCTAACTTAACTTTTAAAATACTTCAAGACCTGTAATATAACTTATGTATATACTAATTTAACAAGGTAAAACTTGGTTTTTCAAAGTATAAGTATTTTTAGAAAAATGGTCATTAAATGATTTTGTTGTAACAAAAATGTTTAACTTCATATGTTTCACTAATGTTTCACTTATGCCGTATGATTTTGAATACAAACCAAGGTATTTACAGTTCATAGTCTTAAAGAAGAACTCGATCCAAGAAGATGGCAATTTGAATCAACGAAAACGGATTTGTAACGAAGAAACTATGACCGAAACAAAATTGGTTATCCTAGATCATTTCAACTACGGGATCAATTGGAAAAAAATGATATAAATCACATATTTCTAAGATAACATGATATTTTATATATATGTACTTATAATTCAATTTTATATGGTTCAGGATCACCCGTAAACAATACGAGAAGATTAATCATAAGATCCCATGTTTGTACGCAACACGTCATTTGACAACACCGGTACTTTATGTACGCAACACGTCATTTGACAACACCGGTACCATGGGTCAAGATTAATCTCGACCAATACATATACGATGGGGTTTTATTTATTTTGTTGGGGGTTTTGTTTATTGCGGGTATATTAAACATCTAAAAATGAACCATTAAAAATTGAATTACTAACATCGGAATGCTAACTACGGACTAAGGAAATATTCAAAATATTAAAAGTATAACAAGTATATATATATATAACGTTTGTTTTAAAATGAAAACATATTGATATATTATATATGGATAGGTTCGTGATATCAACCGGAAGACCGAGTCAAAATATATATATCATCAAGACAAGAGTGAGTATATAGTCCCACTTTTAAACTCTAAATATTTCGGGATGAGAATACATGTATTTTATGTTTTACATTATGGACACAAGTAACTGAAAAATATATTCTACGTTGAGTTGTACCACTGGCATACTTCCCTGTAGCTTGGTAACTAATATTTACAGCGGTATTGTAAACGCGAATCCTGTTGATAGATCTATCGGGCCTGACAACCCCAATCGAACTGGACGACCAGTATTCAACGGTTGCACAGTACTTCGTTTTGTGACTACACTTGGTACGGTGTAGTAAGATTTCATATTAAAGGGAATATGCGACGTGAAAATGTTAAGTATGGTTACCAAGTGCTCAACCACTTAGAATATTTTTATTGAAATGTTTATATACGAAATCTTGTGGTCTATATATATATATTGCTGCGCACTAAACCTATATCTCACCAACTTTATGTTGACGTTTTTAAACATGTTTATTCTCAGGTGATAATTAAAGCTTCCGCTGCATTATGTTGAATCTAAGCAGGATCATGCGTACTCATATTTGTGTCAAAAATAAAACTGCATATCCGAGGACGTGTGTTGTAAAATATGCTAGAAATCGTGTTGTTATTATCATTTGTAAAGTTTGTAAGTCGAAGATTATCGTTAAACGATAATCATCTTTTTATTGTCTAAAGCTTGTAACAAAAATAATGGTTTGGTTTGTAATGTATAATATATGCAGTTTTCCTTTTTTAAAAATGTCGCATATAGAGGTCAATACCTCGCAATGAAATCATATGTTATCTAACACGTTCTTATGGTTAAGGACGGGTTATGACATGTGGTATCAGAGCGTTGGTCTTAGCGAACCAGGTCTGCATTAGTGTGTCTAACCGAGAAGCCGTTAGGATACATTAGTAAGTCTGGACTTTGACCGGGTCTGATTTAAAAAAAAAAAAAAACCATTGCTTATCACTGTTGGTTAAAATTTATATGTAAATATTATATAAGTACTAATGGGTTAGTTGTTGTGTGATAGATGTCGAGCTCAAAAATTGTTATCACAATCAACGACTCCGAATCAGAATCTTCAGATGGCGTTCCAGTCATTAACCTGTCCGATGACGAAAATGATATCCTTGGGGAAGACTCACAATTTCAGGATGAACCAACTATAGAAATATCGGAAAGTGAACCCGAGGAGGAAAGTGAACCCGAGGAGGAAAGTGAACCCGAGGAGGAAAGTGAACCCGAGGAGGAAAGTGAACCCGAGGAAGAAATACAGGAAATTACAAAAGACGAGTTCGAACTAGGAAAGAAACGAAAGGCTAATGAATTAGAAAATCCAAATCCCGAGTTTAATGAGAATGATGTGGCACCAATTCCACTCAACACTACCACCCCTATCCCCGCTATTCCTATTCGTTCTGTCCCGGCATCCAGTTCTTCAGTCCCACAGCCAAAATATAGGCAGACAGTTAGGATAAGCGTTAAGCAAATCTTTGTGTCTAAACGTCCTAGAAAATAGATCAAACGATGCGCTGCTGTGTCAAACCATGGAACCGAATAATGTTTTGTATAATATTAATAGTGTGGTTTGCTTAATGTTCGATGTAAGATAAGCATATGTAAAATATTGAAGTATGAAATGCAATAATTTTCCATGGTTAAGTATTATTTAGATTGTAGTAATTGATTCTGTACTAAGCTATTAAGTATGAACATTAACGGGTAGGTACTACCCAAGATATAATTATAAAACGCTAATAAGAAGAAAAGGCTTTTATAATAATACCTAGTTCATATTATTAATAAGCTATAATGTACTATAAATACACACTACATCTATAATAATCCATGTGAATAATTATTTTCTTTCATTAGGAAATGGCGCGATTGAATCGAATGACGGAACAAGAACTCGAGGAACTCATCAACCAGCGAGTGAACGACAGAATGTTATGGGTTGAGGCTGCAAGAGCTGCTGCAGTTAATCCAAATCCTCGTGTAGGATGCTCCTACAAGACGTTTCAAGCTTGCAAGCCATCATCATTCATTGGAACGGAAGGACCTATCGGTTTAACCCGATGGATAGAAAAGATGGAGACGGTGTTCAAAATCAGCGGTTGTGATGAAAAAGACATGACCAAGTTTGCATCGTGCACTTTACAAGATAGTGCACTCACATGGTGGAAGAATTATGTGAAGGCGGTAGGAGGAGATGTAGCTTATGATACTCCATGGGAAGAATTCAAAGCAATGATAATCACCGAGTATTGTCCAAGGAATGAGGTTATTAAGTTAGAAGATGAGTTACGAAGTTTGAAGGTGGTTGGTACTGAAATCACCAACTACAACCAGCGATTCATGGAATTAGTTTTGCTATGTCCTGAATTGGTTCCAACCGAAGCACGGAAGATTGAAATGTACAAAGGTGGTTTGCCCAAAAAGGTCAAGGCAAACGTTACAGCATCGAAACCTAAGACAATTCATGAAGCTATAACCATGGCAAACGAGCTAATGGATCAGGTCATTTTGGACAAGAAAGCATTCAATACTGAGGTGAAGGTATTGGGGAACAAGAAAAAGTGGAATGGAGGTTATGATCAAGGTAACCAACAACAACCTTATAAAAAACAAGAAACCACGAAAGGTGCGGGTAGCGGTTCAGGCTTTGGTTACAAAGGACAAAGTCCTTTATGCAACCGTTGTCACAAACATCATTTTGGTTACTGTAGAGTGTTGTGCACTAAATGCAATAGACAGGGACATCTTGCTGAAGATTGTAAGGCTCTCGTTACAAATGCAAATGGTAACAAGACTCCTGCCACCAACGCAAATAGAACTGCTTTGGCTAACATTACTTGTTTTGGGTGTGGAAAACAAGGTCATTATAAGAGCCAGTGCCCGAATCAGAATGGCGGACCTGCACGTGGAAGAGCGTTTGTTATTAATGCTAGAGAGGCACGAGAAGACCCGGAGCTTGTTACGGGTACGTTTACCATTAATAACTTATCAGCATCTATTTTATTTGATACTGGCGCCGATAGAAGTTTTGTGTGTAGAAATTTTTACACTAAATTGAATTGTTCATCATTACCTCTAGATGCTAAGTACTTGATTGAGTTAGCTAATGGTAAGCTAATTAAAGCCGATAAAATTTGTCGTGATTGTGAAATAAATCTAGCCGGAGAAACGTTTAAAATCGACTTAATACCCGTAGAATTAGGAGGTTTTGATGTAATAGTTGGCATGGACTGGATGTCCAAAGTAGGAGCGGAAGTTGTTTGTGCCAAGAAGGCAATTCGTATTCCTGGTAAGGATAAAATGCCGGTGATGATTTACGGAGAGAAGGGTGATTCAAAGCTAAAACTCATTAGCTGTTTGAAAGCCAAAAAGTGTTTAGAAAAGGGATGTTACGCTATTTTAGCACATGTTAATAAAGTCGAAAAGGAAGAGAAGTGCATCAATGACGTGCCTGTGGCAAGAGATTTTCCCGAAGTTTTTCCGGAAGAATTGCCGGGATTACCTCCATTTAGATCGGTAGAATTTCAAATAGATTTAGTACCAGGAGCTGCACCAGTGGCTCGTGCTCCATATAGACTTGCACCGTCCGAGTTAAAAGAACTTCAAAGTCAGTTAAAAGAATTACTGGACCGTGGATTCATACGACCGAGTACTTCACCGTGGGGAGCTCCAATTTTGTTTGTTAAGAAGAAAGATGGATCTTTTAGGATGTGTATAGACTATCGTGAATTAAATAAGTTAACTATCAAGAATCGGTATCCACTACCGAGAATTGATGACTTATTTGATCAATTGCAAGGATCATGTGTTTATTCGAAAATCGACTTAAGATCGGGCTATCATCAACTACGCGTCAAAGAAGAGGACATTCCGAAAACTGCTTTTCGGACACGTTATGGTCATTACGAATTTTTGGTTATGCCGTTTGGATTGACGAATGCGCCAGCTGTATTCATGGACCTCATGAATCGAGTTTGTAGTCCGTATTTAGATAAGTTTGTTATCGTTTTCATTGATGATATTCTTATCTATTCCAAGAGTGAGCAAGAGCATGAAGAGCATTTAAGGTTGATACTGGAGTTGTTGAGAAAAGAACAACTTTATGCTAAATTTTCTAAGTGTGCTTTCTGGTTGAAAGAAGTACAATTTCTTGGCCACGTTGTTAGTAGCAAAGGAATTCAGGTTGATCCAGCAAAAATTGAAGCCATTGAAAAATGGGAGACTCCTAAGACACCAATGCAGATACGCCAATTTTTGGGTTTAGCCGGTTATTATAGAAGGTTTATTCAAGATTTTTCTCGAATAGCTAAGCCGTTGACAGCATTAACGCAAAAAGGGAAGAAATACGAATGGACCTCGGAGCAGGAGAACGCATTTCAATTATTGAAGAAGAAGTTAACTACGGCGCCTATTTTATCGTTACCTGAAGGGAACGATGATTTTGAAATATATTGTGACGCTTCGCGACAAGGTTTTGGTTGTGTTCTTATGCAACGAAAGAAAGTAATTGCATTTGCATCCCGACAATTGAAGATTCACGAGCGGAATTATACGACGCATGATCTAGAACTGGGAGCAGTCGTGTTTGCATTGAAGATGTGGAGACATTACTTGTATGGGGTTAAATTCACTGTGTTTACTGATCATAAAAGCCTTCAACATATTTTCGATCAAAAACAGCTGAACATGAGGCAACGTAGGTGGGTTGAGTTAATAAATGACTATGATTGTGAAATTCGTTATCATCCCGGGAAAGCGAACGTGGTGGCCGACGCTCTAAGCAGAAAGGAACGAGAACCAATTCGAGTACGAGCGATGAACATAAAAATTCGCATGAATCTCAACTCACAAATCAAAGAAGTTCAACGAGAAGCACTTACTAAAGAAAATATAGGAAATGAAATAATGAAGAAGTATGAGAAGCAACTCGTTATGCGGGAAGATGGAATTCGATATTTTGCAAATCGTATTTGGGTACCGAAGTTGGGTGGATTAAGGAAGTTGATATTGAACGAGGCACATAAGACAAGATACTCGATACATCCTGGAGTTGGAAAGATGTATCAAGATCTTAAGACACGTTATTGGTGGCCTAACTTAAAGACCGACGTTGCAACATATGTTGGGGAATGTTTGACTTGTTCCAAAGTCAAAGCAGAACATCAAAAGCCGTCAGGGTTACTTCAACAACCAGAAATCCCAGAATGGAAATGGGATGGTATTACCATGGATTTCATCACGAAGTTACCAAAGACTGCCTGGGGATACGACACCATTTGGGTGATTGTTGATCGTCTCACCAAGTCTGCACATTTCTTGCCTATAAAGGAAACAGATAGAATGGAGAAACTATTACGATTGTATATAAAGGAAGTTGTTTCAAGGCATGGAATACCTATTTCCATTATATCCGATCGTGATAGTAGATTTACCTCAAAGTTTTGGCAATCACTACAGGAGGCACTAGGAACTCGTTTGGATATGAGTACCGCATATCATCCGCAGACCGACGGGCAGAGTGAAAGAACAATTCAGACTCTTGAAGACATGCTCAGGGCATGTGTGATCGATTTTGGAAACGGATGGGATAAATATCTACCGTTAGCAGAATTCTCGTATAATAATAGTTATCATGCGAGCATTGGAGCTGCGCCATTCGAAGCATTGTATGGAAGGAAGTGTAGATCTCCTATCTGTTGGAATGAAGTAGGAGATCGACAATTAACTGGTCCCGAGATCATACATGAAACGACTGAGAAGATAGTGCAAATCAAGGAGAGATTAAAAACAGCCCGCAGTCGCCAAAAGAGCTACGCCGATGTCCGAAGGAAACCATTAGAGTTTCAGGTCGGGGACATGGTTATGCTAAAGGTGTCACCTTGGAAAGGTGTAATACGGTTCGGCAAAAGGGGTAAACTGAACCCAAGGTACGTAGGCCCGTTCAAGATCATCGAACGCATTGGACCGGTAGCTTATCGACTCGAGTTACCGCAACAACTCGCCGGAGTACATAATACCTTTCACGTCTCAAACCTTAAGAAGTGTCTTGCAAAGGAAGACCTCACCATTCCTCTTGAAGAAATCCATGTCGACGAGAAACTACAATTCGTCGAAGAACCAATTGAAATCATGGACCGTGAAGTTAAACAGCTCAAACAGAGCAATATACCGATTGTTAAGGTTCGTTGGAATGCTAGAAGAGGTCCCGAGTTTACTTGGGAACGAGAGGATCAGATGAAACGAAAGTATCCGCATTTGTTTCTCGATGACGCAAAATAGGTACAATTTTAAAATTTCGGGACGAAATTTATTTAACGGGGAGGTAATGTAACGACCCGCACTTTTTCGATCATTCTATACTTATAAGATTAATATTTACATAATTTAAACCTTGCCAACATGATAAGCAATCCAAATTGTCGAGACTGATATTTCCGAAAAGAGTTTTACACAACGTTTGACCGTCTAGTTTGACCGATGATATCACGAACCATACAATATATGATAATTATACGTTTGTGTATATATATGTATATATACATATTTAACATGATTAAGGAATGTTTTAATACCTCATTTTATATTAATAACAACAAGTTATATGTGTATTTTGAAACTACTAACTTAAGTTTTCAAAACGATAACTATACGTAACGTTATTTGACATAAATACTTAAGACATATAATGTTTATACATATATTGTATAAGTAATGTATTTAATCACTTTTAAGAACTTAAATACATAAAACCATATAAGTGTATTCACAAAAGATAGCTATATTTGAATCCTCATTCCATTTTTCACAAAATTTCTATACGTATACCTAGAGTATTTGTACTCGTATCATACCAAGCTTCTATACGTATTTACTATTGGTATATACACATCAAATCACCACCTAACCAGCCCTTATTCATGCCTTATGTATAAGGTAATTACTTTTGAATCATTGCAAGACTAATTACAAAAATACAAACTAAAATTTTGTCATGTTATCCTTAAAGATCACATTTTTAGGAGTATATATGTATCATCATTTTTGATTCATTTTTACTTCAATCTCTTAACTAAAAACACACACTCTTTCTTACTCTCTAAACTCCATAACAATCCAGCAAAGTTCCATAAAGATCTAGCTTCAAAAACCATACTAAAACACCATAAGAAAACCATACAAAAACACTTCAAGAAAACCCTCCAAGAACACCAACTTACTTCCAATCTTTCATCCACTTCTATCACCCTTTTGATTCTAGCTTCTTACTCCTCTTTTACAGCAAACTTATCCAAGGAACTTGAGGTAGAATCTATGTTCATAACCTTATTCGATTCATATATATATAGCTATCTTATTTTGTGGTACAAAAGTTTAACAACAAGAACATAGTTTGAATGTTTTCAAACTTGTTTGCAAACTAAATAGATCCTTCTAACTTAACTTTTAAAATACTTCAAGACCTGTAATATAACTTATGTATATACTAATTTAACAAGGTAAAACTTGGTTTTTCAAAGTATAAGTATTTTTAGAAAAATGGTCATTAAATGATTTTGTTGTAACAAAAATGTTTAACTTCATATGTTTCACTAATGTTTCACTTATGCCGTATGATTTTGAATACAAACCAAGGTATTTACAGTTCATAGTCTTAAAGAAGAACTCGATCCAAGAAGATGGCAATTTGAATCAACGAAAACGGATTTGTAACGAAGAAACTATGACCGAAACAAAATTGGTTATCCTAGATCATTTCAACTACGGGATCAATTGGAAAAAAATGATATAAATCACATATTTCTAAGATAACATGATATTTTATATATATGTACTTATAATTCAATTTTATATGGTTCAGGATCACCCGTAAACAATACGAGAAGATTAATCATAAGATCCCATGTTTGTACGCAACACGTCATTTGACAACACCGGTACTTTATGTACGCAACACGTCATTTGACAACACCGGTACCATGGGTCAAGATTAATCTCGACCAATACATATACGATGGGGTTTTATTTATTTTGTTGGGGGTTTTGTTTATTGCGGGTATATTAAACATCTAAAAATGAACCATTAAAAATTGAATTACTAACATCGGAATGCTAACTACGGACTAAGGAAATATTCAAAATATTAAAAGTATAACAAGTATATATATATATAACGTTTGTTTTAAAATGAAAACATATTGATATATTATATATGGATAGGTTCGTGATATCAACCGGAAGACCGAGTCAAAATATATATATCATCAAGACAAGAGTGAGTATATAGTCCCACTTTTAAACTCTAAATATTTCGGGATGAGAATACATGTATTTTATGTTTTACATTATGGACACAAGTAACTGAAAAATATATTCTACGTTGAGTTGTACCACTGGCATACTTCCCTGTAGCTTGGTAACTAATATTTACAGCGGTATTGTAAACGCGAATCCTGTTGATAGATCTATCGGGCCTGACAACCCCAATCGAACTGGACGACCAGTATTCAACGGTTGCACAGTACTTCGTTTTGTGACTACACTTGGTACGGTGTAGTAAGATTTCATATTAAAGGGAATATGCGACGTGAAAATGTTAAGTATGGTTACCAAGTGCTCAACCACTTAGAATATTTTTATTGAAATGTTTATATACGAAATCTTGTGGTCTATATATATATATTGCTGCGCACTAAACCTATATCTCACCAACTTTATGTTGACGTTTTTAAACATGTTTATTCTCAGGTGATAATTAAAGCTTCCGCTGCATTATGTTGAATCTAAGCAGGATCATGCGTACTCATATTTGTGTCAAAAATAAAACTGCATATCCGAGGACGTGTGTTGTAAAATATGCTAGAAATCGTGTTGTTATTATCATTTGTAAAGTTTGTAAGTCGAAGATTATCGTTAAACGATAATCATCTTTTTATTGTCTAAAGCTTGTAACAAAAATAATGGTTTGGTTTGTAATGTATAATATATGCAGTTTTCCTTTTTTAAAAATGTCGCATATAGAGGTCAATACCTCGCAATGAAATCATACGTTATCTAACACGTTCTTATGGTTAAGGACGGGTTATGACAAAACACCATTGACCATAATTAACCTTGGTCGGTTGGTTGAGGATTCTCTTTTACTTAACCGTTTTATTATTTCCCCCACCGGTTCTATTTCTTCTTCCGGTTCCGATTCTTCTTCCGGTTTCGATTCTTCTTCCGGTTCCGACTCTTCTTCCGGTTCCTCTTCGGGAACTTGTGAATCAGTCCACGAATCATTCCAATTTACATTTGACTCTTCATTATTATTAGGTGAGTCAATGGGACTTGTTCTAGAGGTAGACATCTATCACATAATATCAAACACGTTAAGAGATTAATATATCACATAATATTCATATGTTAAAAATATATAGTTTCCAACAAAAATGTTAAGCAATCATTTTTAAAGAAAACACGGTCGAAGTCCAGACTCGCTAATGCATCCTAACAAACTCGATAAGACACACTAATGCAAATTTTATGGTTCTCTAAGACCAACGCTCTGATACCAACTGAAATGTCCCGTTCTTATTGATTAAAAACGTTCCATATTAATTGATTTCGTTGCGAGGTTTTGACCTCTATATGAGACGTTTTTCAAAGACTGCATTCATTTTTAAAACAAATCATAACCTTTATTTCATAAATAAAGGTTTAAAAAGCTTTACGTAGATTATCAAATAATGATAATCTAAAATATCCTGTTTACACACGACCATTACATAATGGTTTACAATACAAATATGTTACATCGAAATCAGTTTCTTGAATGCAGTTTTTACACAATATCATACAAACATGGACTCCAAATCTTGTCCTTATTTTAGTATGCAACAGCGGAAGCTCTTAGTATTCACCTGAGAATAAACATGCTTTAAACGTCAACAAAAATGTTGGTGAGTTATAGGTTTAACCTATATATATCAAATCGTAACAATAGACCACAAGATTTCATATTTCAATACACATCCCATACATAGAGATAAAAATCATTCATATGGTGAACACCTGGTAACCAACATTAACAAGATGCATATATATAAGAATATCCCCATCATTCCGGGACACTCTTCAGATATGATATAAATTTTGAAGTACTAAAGCATCCGGTACTTTGGATGGGGTTTGTTAGGCCCAATAGATCTATCTTTAGGATTCGCGTCAATTAGGGTGTCTGTTCCCTAATTCTTAGATTACCAGACTTAATAAAAAGGGGCATATTCGATTTCGATAATTCAACCATAGAATGTAGTTTCACGTACTTGTGTCTATTTTGTAAATCATTTATAAAACCTGCATGTATTCTCATCCCAAAAATATTAGATTTTAAAAGTGGGACTATAACTCACTTTCACAGATTTTTACTTCGTCGGGAAGTAAGACTTGGCCACTGGTTGATTCACGAACCTATAACAATATATGCATATATATCAAAGTATGTTAAAAATATATTTACAACACTTTTAATATATTTTGATGTTTTAAGTTTATTAAGTCAGCTGTCCTCGTTAGTAACCTACAACTAGTTGTCCACAGTTAGATGTACAGAAATAAATCGATAAATATTATCTTGAATCAATCCACGACCCAGTGTATACGTATCTCAGTATTGATCACAACTCAAACTATATATATTTTGGAATCAACCTCAACCCTGTATAGCTAACTCCAACATTCACATATAGAGTCTCTATGGTTGTTCCGAAATATATATAGATGTGTCGACATGATAGGTCGAAACATTGTATACGTGTCTATGGTATCTCAAGATTACATAATATACAATACAAGTTGATTAAGTTATGGTTGGAATAGATTTGTTACCAATTTTCACGTAGCTAAAATGAGAAAAATTATCCAATCTTGTTTTACCCATAACTTCTTCATTTTAAATCCGTTTTAAGTGAATCAAATTGCTATAGTTTCATATTGAACTCTATTTTATGAATCTAAACAGAAAATTATAGGTTTATAGTCGGAAAAATAAGTTACAAGTCATTTTTGTAAAGGTATTCATTTCAGTCGAAAGAACGACGTCTAGATGACCATTTTAGAAAACATACTTCCACTTTGAGTTTAACCATAATTTTTTGATATAGTTTCATGTTCATAATAAAAATCATTTTCTCAGAATAAAAACTTTTAAATCAAAGTTTATCATAGTTTTTAATTAACTAACCCAAAACAGCCCGCGGTGTTACTACGACGGCGTAAATCCGATTTTACGGTGTTTTTCGTGTTTCCAGGTTTTAAATCATTAAGTTAGCATATCATATAGATATAGAACATGTGTGTAGTTAATTTTAAAAGTCAAGTTAGAAGGATTAACTTTTGTTTGCGAACAAGTTTAGAATTAACTAAACTATGTTCTAGTGATTACGAGTTTAAACCTTCGAATAAGATAGTTTTATATATATGAATCGAATGATGTTATGAACATCATTACTACCTCAAGTTTAGTAGGTAAACCTACTGGAAGTGACAAGAAATGATCTAGCTTCAAAGGATCTTGGATGGCTTGAAAGTTCTTGAAGTAGGATCATGACACAAAAACAAGTTCAAGTAAGATTTTTACTCGAATTAAGATAGTTTATAGTTATAGAAATTGAATCAAAGTTTGAATATGAATATTAACTTGAATAAGAAAGATAACCTACTGTATATAACAAAGGTTTCTTGATCTTAGATGATTACTTGGAATGGATTAGAAAGCTTGGAAGTAAATTAGTAAACTTGAAGGGATTTTTGAAGTGTTCTTGAAGTGTTCTTCCTATGATGATTATAGCTTGATTCTTGAAGTGATTTTTGATGAAGATGATGATTAACTACTGGAAAAATACATTCATAATAGTGTATGTATGTTGAGAGAGAATTAGAAAGAGAATTGGAAGTGAAATGGAGTGAATGATAAGTGGTAATTGGTGAGTGGTGAGTGGGGTTAAAAGGAGTTCTAGTTAGTTGACTAGCTCATGGTAGAAGTTAAAATTGATTAGTCATACATGACATAATCAAGAGTGGAATCCCATGCTAGTTCCTATTGGTATATACTCATAGTAAGTACGTTTTGAAGCTGTGTATAATACGGGTAAGAATACGACTAGAATTCTTGATGAAAGAAAAGAATGGAAAAGTAACTGTAACCTTTTTCGTTAAGTATGAGTGTTTTGATATATGTCTTGAAGTCTTCCAAAATTATTTTAATACATCTAAATACACTACATGTATATACATTTTAACTGAGTCATTAAGTCATCGTTAGTCGTTACATGTAAGTGTTGTTTTGAAACCTTTAAGTTAACGATCTCAATTAATGTTGTTAACCCATTGTTTATTATATCTAATGAGATGTTAAATTATTATATTATCATGATATTATGATATATTAATATATCTTAATATGATATATATACATTTAAATGTCGGTACAACGATAATCGTTACATATATGTCTCGTTTCGAAATCCTTAAGTTAGTAGTCTTGTTTATATGTATATAACTCATTGTTAATATACTTATGGAGATACTTACTTATCATAATCTCATGTTAACCATATGTATATCCATATATATATCGTCATGTCATTTTTACAAGTTTTAACGTTCGTGAATCGCCGGTCAACTTGGGTGGTCAATTGTCTATATGAAACATATTTCAATTAATCAAGTCTTAACAAGTTTGATTGCTTAACATGTTGGAAACATTTAATCATGTAAATATCAATCTCAATTAATATATATAAACATGGAAAAGTTCGGGTCACTACACCTAACACATGTGGGAACCATCATTTGGCAACTAGCATGAAATATCTCATAAAATTACAAAAATATGAGTAATCATTCATGACTTATTTACATGAAAACAAAATTACATATCCTTTATATCTAATCCATACACCAACGACCAAAAATACCTACAAACACTTTCATTCTTCAATTTTCTTCATCTAATTGATCTCACTTAAGTTCTATCTTCAAGTTCTAAGTGTTCTTCATAAATTCCAAAAGTTCTAGTTTCATAAAATCAAGAATACTTCCAAGATTGCAAGTTTACTTCCAAGTTTTCTAAATCCATTCCATGTAATCATCCAAGATCAAGAAACCTTTGTTACTTACAGTAGGTTATCTTTCTAATACAAGGTAATAATCATATTCAAACTTTAATTCAATTTCTATAACTATAACAATCTTATTTCGAGTGGAAATCTTACTTGAAATTGTTTTCGTGTCATGATTCTACTTCAAGAACTTTCAAGCCATCCAAGGATCCTTTGAAGCTAGATCTATTTTTCTCATTTCCAGTAGGTTTATCCAAGGAACTTGAGGTAGTAATGATGTTCATAACATCATTCAATTCATACGTATAAAGCTATCTTATTCGAAGGTTTAAACTTGTAATCACTAGAACATAGTTTAGTTAATTCTAAGCTTGTTCACAAATAAAAGTTAATCCTTCTAACTTGACTTTTAAAATCAACTAAACACATGTTCTATATCTATATGATATGCTAACTTAATAATTTAAAACCTGGAAACACGAAAAACACCGTAAAACCGGATTTACGCCGTCGTAGTAACACCGCGAGCTGTTTTGGGTTAGTTAATTAAAAACTATGATAATCTTTGATTTAAAAGTTGTTATTCTGGGAAAATGATTTTTATTATGAACATGAAACTATATCCAAAAATTATGGTTAAACTCAAAGTGGAAGTATGTTTTCTAAAATGGTCATCTAGACGTCGTTCTTTCGACTGAAAAGACTACCTTTACAAAAACGACTTGTAACTTATTTTTCTGACTATAAACCTATACTTTTTCTGTTTAGATTCATAAAATAGAGTTCAATATGAAACCATAGAAATTTGATTCACTCAAAACGGATTTAAAATGAAGAAGTTATGGGTAAAACAAGATTGGATAATTTTTCTCATTTTAACTACGTGAAAATTGGTAACAAATCTATTCCTACCATAACTTAATCAACTTGTATTGTATATTATGTAATCTTGAGATACCATAGACACGTATACAATGTTTCGACATATCATGTCGACACATCTATATATATTTCGGAACAACCATAGACACTCTATATGTGAATGTTGGAGTTAGCTATACAGGGTTGATGTTGATTCCAAAATATATATAGTTTGAGTTGTGATCAATACTGAGATACGAATACACTGGGTCGTGGATTGATTCAAGATAATATTTATCGATTTATTTCTGTACATCTAACTGTGGACAACTAGTTGTAGGTTACTAACGAGGACAGCTGACTTAATAAACTTAAAACATCAAAATATATTTAAAGTGTTGTAAATATATTTTGAACATACTTTGATATATATGTATATATTGTTATAGCTTCGTGAATCAACCAGTGGCCAAGTCTTACTTCCCGACGAAGTAAAAATCTGTGAAAGTGAGTTATAGTCCCACTTTTAAAATCTAATATTTTTGGGATGAGAATACATGCAGGTTTTATAAATGATTTACAAAATAGACACAAGTACGTAAAACTACATTCTATGGTTGAATTATCGAAATCGAATATGCCCCTTTTTATTAAGTCTGGTAATCTAAGAATTAGGGAACAGACACTCTAATTGACGCGAATCCTAAAGATAGATCTATTGGGCCTAACAAACCCCATCCAAAGTACCGGATGCTTTAGTACTTCGAAATTTATATCATATCCGAAGGGTGTCCCGGAATGATGGGGATATTCTTATATATGCATCTTGTTAATGTCGGTTACCAGGTGTTCACCATATGAATGATTTTTATCTCTATGTATGGGATGTGTATTGAAATATGAAATCTTGTGGTCTATTGTTACGATTTGATATATATAGGTTAAACCTATAACTCACCAACATTTTTGTTGACGTTTAAAGTATGTTTATTCTCAGGTGAATACTAAGAGCTTCCGATGTTGCATACTAAAATAAGGACAAGATTTGGAGTCCATGTTTGTATGATATTGTGTAAAAACTGCATTCAAGAAACTGATTTCGATGTAACATATTTGTATTGTAAACCATTATGTAATGGTCGTGTGTAAACAGGATATTTTAGATTATCATTATTTGATAATCTACGTAAAGCTTTTTAAACCTTTATTTATGAAATAAAGGTTATGGTTTGTTTTAAAAATGAATGCAGTCTTTGAAAAATGTCTCATATAGAGGTCAAAACCTCGCAACGAAATCAATTAATATGGAACGTTTTTAATCAATAAGAACGGGACATTTCATTATGGATAACAATAAGAATGTTTTCATGACAAATATAAGGTGATAATGGAGTTTTATCATCATTGAGTAATGTAGATAAAACGATTCGATTATGCGAAGAATATAAATGAGACTATCGTAAAAGAGTGAGATGAGTAAAATATATTCGTCTTAACCGATGACGTAGTTATGATTGATTTCCGGGATTAAAGGGTTTTAAAGAGAATCTTACGTAATAAGATTTGGTTCTTTGGTGATTAAGGAAATCAGGATCTTCTTTGAAAATATGCAATAATCTGTTTCGATTGCTCTGTCGGATATTTCACTATAAATTCACCCCTTCGTTTCCTTATTTTCCACGACTCACACCTTCTATTCTTTCTCCATTGATTCTTACTTTAAAGCATTCATCAATATGCTCCATCCAGTCCTGATTCTTGATATACTGCATCGATATGCTCTTGTGTTTATAGTGTTTCTAATTCTCCCGTGTCTCTATATTGCTATCTGCATCGATATACACGGTTTGTAATTTCGGGGTTATTATTGAAGTTTAAATTCTTCATTATTTTTCAGAGCTTCATGCTTTCGTTTTCTCTTCCCGACTTCGAGTCAAGCGAGTAATGGTCCGGAATTCGTAGATATGAAATTCAGAATGAACATAGCTAATGCTCTAAGAAGAAAATGGTAAAATAACGATTTTAATTTGTTAAATTACCAGAGTACCCTGGAGAAGACCGAGTCATCCAGAAAAATATTCTCTTGATATGTTTAGAGATTAGATAGAATGTAAGAGTCGTGTAAATGGCACATGATGACGGTACTGTGAATCATCATGCTTCATTAGAAACTCAGCATGACTTACTGTAATATAATGACGTTGATCAAGTGTCATTATATTATACTAATCCATGCTTCAGTTCCCAACACTACTTCAAAACATTCATATTTTAAACTCGAAGGTTTCAGAATTTAGAAACTAACACAGTTTCTTTTATGTTGCAGATATTATGGAGAGATAAATGATCTCAGATAAGAATAGTTGTGAAAATATCGCCAGAAATATGGAGGATATTTATAATAGAACATACGATAATATCTTAGAATTTCTAATATCAATGGATGATGAAGAAGATTTGTCTGTGAAGGTTTAGAATGAGAAATAAGATGTTTGCTAACGATTTCAGCAGGCACAGAATCATTTGGATTCTTTGAAGGCAAACTTATTCTTTGTGATTTGTCCACGGCTTTCTTCATAGTTTCACATAATCTGCTTTTCGGTACTAAATTTTCTATTGAGCGTTCCTAACAATCCTTTCTTTATCATCAAACTTTTGGCCATTAAGATCATCTACAACATGCTGCTTCGTCAGCATTTTCAAAGTTAACTGATATGGGTCATCGGTTATCAAACCGAGGTAGTTTTAGGAGAATTGTGTTTTTAGAATGATTAATCGCTGATGGTAATATTGTGGAATATAAAAGGTTCCCAAGTAACAATAAAGAGTACGCATATATATCGCGGTTATAATAAAGTTGTTTCGAATGAAAAGTCGGAGTTGACTTGCTGGAGCTGTGACAAAATTAGCTACTTTGGAAAGGGATTGCAAAATGATCTTCGGTAATAACAATGTCAAAGGAACTAGAACAGATATGTGTCAAACGTTTACTCAGTTTTCGAGGGTTTTTCAGGTGCATAACTATATGCATCAATCTTTTCTTCCGTAGATGAAGTGCGGTTGGTTTATCCTCTCGATTGAGGTGTTTTTAAGAGTCATGATAGATTTGAACGCTGATTGTAATCGTCGAGATACAATGAGGTTTAAGATGAAATCAAGTGGCAATCTTGAAGAAATGTTTAGTTTCATATGTTATAATCAATATTTTAATTCATTTTAATTGTCCAATGTCATTAGTCCACAGTCGATAGTCTACAGTAACAGTCCAATAATTCATATATAGTTTAATATATAATATACGAATTAATTAATACGTATCGTGACCCGTATACCTCTCAGATTCGATCACAACTCAAACTATATATATTATTATAGAATCAACCTCAACCCTGTATAGAGAACTCGATCATTACTGCATATGGAGTGTCTATGGTGATTCCAAATAATATATATAGATGCATCGATATGATATGTCAAAACATTGTATACGTGTCCCGATATTTAAAGTGCGTAAAATAATTACAGAAATTAAATGACGATAAATAAAAGTGCGATAATTAAATTGCGATAAATAAACTGTAATCAGTTAGCTAGGAAGAGTTAGCTGGAACAGTTAGCGTGGATTCTTAACAAAAATTTTCATAGTTAATTTGTTTGTTTCTAATAGATTTTATTTTGTCATATGTTTTCTTCATATGCCACTTGTTGGATTCTGGGAAGTCAAAATCCAAATATGAAAATGGTTATTCTGCGGTGAACTGATACGTATATCGGTAGTTGTAAGTAGGATAGTAAATGACTGTTGAATCAGCTTCGACGAATGTACAATGTAACTTATTAAGATGCAATCTAATTATTCCTCGGGTATTACCTACCCGTTAAAAAAAAATTCACCATTAATATTTTGTACAAAAGAACTTTTAATTACAATCTTTATGAAAACATATATACATATATATTTTCTTCAGATGAAATCATGAATTTAATGAGTTAATATGATATTAATCTCATTTGCTTTTCGGTTTGAGCTAGAATAAGAAATCTCTAAAACTTTTTGAAACCACATATTCTTCGCAGAATATCAATGAAGTTATGGATCAATACTTCATCGTTCAATATTGTTGGTACTCCTTGGTATATATGGTGCGTATGATGTTGATGTTTGTGGGACAGATTATGATGTCGAGACGTGTGATGCGGATGTTGTTTGTTAGTGGTGATGATGGTATTGTTAATGTTATTAATGGTGGTGCTGATTATGCTGCGGGTGCTTCTGCTGGTGTTTGCAACCTTCGCACCATGTTCTCCAAAGTCGTCGCGCGAGCGCGAAGTTCGTTAACTTCCGCTAGTACATCGGGATGATTGGCGATTGGAGCGAGCGAATGAACAAGATTTGTAATATGGGATAGTATATAATCGTGACGAGATACTCTAGAAATGAGAGAGAAAATGGTGTTTCGAATAGGTTCGCCGGTAAGTGCTTCAGGTTCATCGCCAAGAGGGCAATTTGGTGGATGGAATGGATCACCTTCTTCTTGTCTCCAGTGATTTAGTATATTACGAACCCATCCCAAATTCATCCAGAATAGATGATGGGAAATTGGTTGATCCATTCCGGTGACGCTGCTTTCGGAGCCCGAATGGAAATCCATATCGGCATAACTGTCGAAATCTAAAGAATTCGAACTAGATGCGGAATCCATCTTGTATAATGGGGAAAATGAATTTTTGGTATGGAATTGATTATAGGAGTTAGATTTGGTACTCTTCAATACATAATTTACATATGTATATATAATACCAAAATCCCGTAAATTACGGAGAATCTTTGAAAAGATATCAGTCAAAGTTCGCAATAATAGATATGCTAATATAAGAATTCGTCTATACACTATCAATGCAGTAAATGTAGTAAAACGTCTCTAGACTTATGAATGATAAGCAGGTAATTTCCTAAGGATGATAAGCAGATGATTTCCGACTAGAAATGATAAGCAAAACTTTTGACATGTAGACACGGTCGAAGTCCAGACTCATTAATGCATCCTAACAACTACTAGTTAGACACACTAATGCAAGACCTGGTTCGCTACGACCACCGCTCTGATACCAACTGAAAGTACCCGTCCTAATCCACCTGGACGAAGTCATCAACATTTGGTCCCATTGCGATGATCGGCTCCAAGTAATGCCCTTATATTGAGCAAATGCACAACGAAAGACTTAATTCGTACCTGAGAATAAACATGCTTTAAAGTGTCAACCAAAAGGTTGGTGAGTTCATAGGTTTATCATGACAATCATTTCAATATGTTAATAGACCACAAGATTTCATAATCATAAACATAATACACTCGCAAGTGTATGTAAAGCATTCTAAGTGGTTGAGCACTTGGTAACCATACTTAACATTTAATCAACGTCGCATATTCCCTTTATTATGAAATCTCACTACACCATACCAAGTGTAGTCACCAAAACGAAGTACTGTGCAACCGTTGAATACTGGTCGTCCAGTCCGGTTGGGGTTGTCAGGCCCGATAGATCTATCAACAGGATTCACGTTTACAATACCCATGTAAATAGTAGTTACCAAGCTACAGGGAAATATGCCAGTGGTACAACTCAATGTAGAATATATTTTTAAGTACTTGTGTCTATTTTGTAAACATTTATAAAAGCAGTGCATGTATTCTCAGCCCAAAAATATATATTGCAAAAGCAATTAAAAAGAGAACAAATGAAACTCACTTTTGCCTTGAAGGTATTTAATTCAACTTGGTCTCCGATAGATATCGCGAACCTAACCATATATATAATATATCAACATATTTTCTTTTTAAGTAATCGTTACATATATATATATATATATATATATATATATATATATATATATATATATATATATATATATATATATATATATATATATATATATATATATATATATATATATATATATACTTTTAATATTTTTCTTAGTCCGTAGTTAGCAGTCCGATGTTAGTGGTCCACAATTAGTTGCTTAAATAAAATAAATAAAGACCCCCATCGTATTCGTATTGATCAGAATTAATCTCGACCCATGGTACCATGTTGTCAAATGACGTGTTGCGTACATAAAGTACCGTGTTGTCAAATGACGTGTTGCGTACAATCATGAGGTCTTATGATTAATCTTCTCGTGTTGTTTACGGGTGGTCCTGAAATATATAAAATCAAATCATAAGTAATTATATATAAAATATCATATTAATTAGAAAAGATATGATTAATTTAATTTTTCTCCAAATATTTTCTTAGCTAAACTAGCTTCGGATACCCAATCTTGTTTTAGCCGTAGTTTCTTCATTACAACTCTGTTTTTGTTGGTTCAACTTGCCACTTCCTTGGATCGAGTCAAATTTTAAGAATATGAACTGAAAATACCTTAGTTTGTATTCGAAATCATAGGTTATAGGTCAAACTTTGGTGAAACTTATGAAAGTGATCATTTTCCATCATAAAAACAACATTTAATGATCATTTTTCTAAAAATACTTACACTTTGAGTTAAACCATGAAATTTTTATGTGTAAACATATTCATAAAAAATATCATTTTTCCAGAACATTAACTTCCAATTCAAAGTTCAAGATGGTTTTTAATTATCCAACCCAAAACAGCCCTCGGTTGCACTCCGACGACCTAGATTCAGTTTTTAAGATGTTTTTTGTAAAACCAAGTTATATCTTGTTAGGTTAGCATATCATTATGATATATTACAGGTCTTGAAGTGTTTTAAAAGTCAAGTTAGAAGGATCTATTTAGTTTGCGAACAAGTTTGAAATCATTCAAACTATGTTCTTGTTGTTAAATTTTATACCACAAAATAAGATAGCTATATGAATATGAATTGAATAAGATTATGAACAAGGTTACTACCTCAAGTTACTTGGACAAAGTTACTGCAAAAGATAAGAAATAATCTTGAAATCAAAGAGTGGTGGAGTTAGATCAAAAGGTTGAAAGTAAACTTCTTCAAATGGGTGGTTATTTTTATATGTTCTTGAAAGAGTTTTCTTATGGTGTTTAAGGCTTGTAATTGAAGCTAAATGATGGGGAAAATGCTTGGAGATGATCAAGTGTGAAGTTAGAAGTATTTTGAGAGAGAAATAAGGGTGTAGGTATGATAAAATGGAGTGAAGAAATGGTGTTCATTTATAAAAACGTTTTTAGTTTATAAAGAAAGAAAATGATTCCTAATTTTGTTTTCTTACTAATAATTCATACTACTTGACAAATTTTAGTTACCTCATATCTAGGGCATTAATAATGTTGATTAGGATGTTTATTCGATGTGTATATACCAATAGTAAATACGTATAGAAGTTGGGTATGATACGGGTACATATACCCTAGATATATGTATAGAAATCTTGAGGAAACGGAACGAGAATTCAAATATAGCTATCTTTTGTGAATATACTTATATTGTTTTATGTATTTAGGTCCTTAAAAAGTGATTAAATACATTATATATACGATACATGTATAAGCATTATAGATTATAAGTATATATATCAAAGAATGTTACGTATATTATCGTTTTGAAAACTTAAGTTAGTAGTTTCAAAATATACTTATAACTCATTATCATTAGTACACAATGAGATGTTAAACCATCCTTAGATCATGTTAAATATATATAAATACATATATATACACAAACGTATAATTATCGTATGTTATATAGTTCGTGATATCATCGGTCATATTGGACGGTCAAACGTTGTGTAAAACTCTTTTCAAAAACACAAGTCTCAACAATTTGGATTGTTTATCATGTTGGTATGGTTTAATTTATGTAAATACTAATCTCATAAGTATAATTTGGTCGGAAAATTCCGGGTCATTACAAAACGTCTCATATAGAGGTCAAAACTCGCAACGAAATCAATTAATATGGAATGTTTATAATCAATATGAATGGGACATTTCAACCCACTTGCTAACCTTGTATTAGGAAACCAACACGTCCAGTATACTTGCTCCGTATATTACCTTTCGGTAAACTACCGTCCGGTTGTAAAGGAAATCGTTGAACAAGCAACTGTTAAGGTAATGTCCCGTGACATGCTTTTGATTATGGTTTATATCATGTCGGATGCAATTACTATCCTTTGTAGGAGCAATAGTAAAGATTACCCTATAATTTTTTCGGTCTGGAACAAGGTCCTGTCTTCGACCATGCTATGCAACCACCGTTCTTACGGTTGACACCCGATTTGGTTCAGGTGACCTAATGAATTCCAGGTGAATTCTTAGGATTTTACGTTCAATGGTAATGAACGCATTGAAAATGGGTTTTTAGAAAATAAATCGGTTTATAATTTTTGATCAAAATATTTTCTCGTTCAAGCTCGAGTTTAGATATCATTGAATTCCATGAGTTTGTAATTCTTAATCTTTAAAGTCAATCTCAAGGATTGAGTAATATCAGGCTTAAAAGCTGATTTTTAATCTTTAAGGAGATTATTCTTTCTGGGGGACTGATTCATTAGTCTTATCAAGCTAATTTGCACGGCGCCCTCCCCATTTTACGAGACAGATCCTCTCATGGTTAGGATAAGTCTGACCACTTGGCGACCCTGTTTGATGCCGAGGTCCGTAGATTTCCAGCTGATTTTCGAGAAAACTTTTCAAGGTTTTTCGTAGACTCTAAAACTGGTCTGGATGACAACTTTCTGACCTAAATCAAGAATCGCGTGTCTTTTTCTCGAAAGACTTTACTTCCTTTTAAATCAAGTGGCACATTTCTTTTAAATATATTATAAGAAATTGGGTAAAACTGATAAAATTGTCCAAAACAAAAGTATCTTCAATTATTTGTACAAAAATATGTGATATATGTTTTAAATAACTTGGTAAATTTTTCCCACACTTGGCTTTTATTTTCCTTTCTTTGCCTTTTTATTTTTCTCTATTCCATTTTAAATGAATTCAAGCGTTTTGAGATGTTTCTCAATTTATGTCCTTTCCGAGGTAACAATAATTTCGGTGTTAACACCTAGTTTTATCGTTCATAAATATGTATAAACATAATTTTGAGTTCATTTAGTTGAAAATTTTGAAAAATTTTACTAGAATTGGGTAGTCAGTATATAAGACTAGGGCTGTTCTTTATTATCAGAGAGCACTAGATTCTAATACAACTACTGCGTTACTAGTATTTTTAATGGTAACCAAGTGTTTAAATTAAAATTTTAAAAATCCAAAAGAATTTAACCCCTTCCCACACTTAAGATCTTGCAATACCCTCATTTGCAAGAAATCAGTAACAATTTAAATTATTGAGGGTGATTAGCGTAGAAAAATGATTAAATTTTACCAAAGTTTTCAAACATATTATTGTTTATGTTGAATGATAAATGGTGTACATCATTTGTTCATTCCTGTAGTTGTTATTTCACATATATTTTGCATCTTGTCGTCAAAATTAGTTTCTTTTGCTGAACTTAATGCCAGTCTTTTGAAAATGCGCTGTTTTACCCTGTTGTGTACATGAAATAAAATACATACAATACAAATATAAATATGCATGGTAATTTGAGATGAGACTTAATATCTCACTTTCAAATTACAAAAATGAAATATTAGTACAAAATAAAAAAAATGTTAAAAATTACATAAAAGTATCACAATATTATATGTTTTAAACATAAGTAAATAAAAATAATAAAAGATAAAAATCACCAACGGGAACTGTATCAATCTGGATAGGGGTTCCAGTTCATGTCATCGGTCGGGTTCCACGGTTGGTTATAGGTGTGCTGATAGGCTTGGTTGGGGTTGTAGAGAGTAAATGGTGGTTGCATATCGGGCTGGTGTAGCGGATAGTAAGCAGGTTGGGTCGGTACGTAGTTATTTGGTACCGGATATGATAGCTGGCGAATGATTTGATGTTGATGATAGTGCCATCTATCATGCTGTCGTTGCCTGGAATGCTCGTACACATTCTCGGTGTGCCACTACTCGTACTGACTATGTCTATCCTCTTTTGTCATTTCTACCTCATCTATACGCTGGTAAACGTCAGTAACAGCCTCCCTAATGACATCCCTAATGTCATCCGCTTCCTCCATTTCCTCATCTGAACCTCTCTCTACCTGTGGATGAGGACCCTGATATGGGACTGCCTGATCGCGTCTGCTCTTTAATACCTTTGCACCTTGATAGACCCGCAATCCTAAAGTCTCATCCTGTTCCCTACACACCATCAGTGGACCCCCTTGATCCCTATCTACACCTAAATACTCTCCAATGAGAGTAAAAAAAAATACCTCCTCCTATTATTCCCCCGTCCTGTATTCCTTCCACTATCTTAGACAAATAAAAACCAACACAGTAGGGAATATTAACAAAGCCTTTAAAGGCTCGAATACACTTAAGGTAAAATAAATTGTGTACGGTCATCTTCTCCTTGTTGTTACCTCTTTGTGTAATCGAATTAGCTAAAAATCTATGTATAATACCAAGCTCTGCTTTGTTAATATCTAAATATGAGTGTCTTCCTGCTCGCGTAAACACATTATAATTTGACATACGCCTCCAGACGGCGTCAGCGTCAAAATTTCTATCTACCCTCTCACCATGATAAATCAAATTTGTACAATCAAGTAGTAGTAATTCAGTGGGAGTATAAATCTGTAAAGCCCTGGCCATGTCCAGCATGGATATTCTATACATCCTACGGCCAAGTAAAAATCTAAGAAAATTCCTATCGTCTAACCTAACTACATCGGTATTAAGTGATGTAGTACTCATAAGTTCAACACACCATTCCTTATATACAGGACTACGAATGGTGAATAAACGTTCCCAATCGGGAAAAGAAGAGTTCCCATACCTTTGGATCAGATGCTGCCTAACTGAGTTAGCTAGTTGGAACCTTTCCAAAGGCTCCCAATCGATTACTCTCGGTACTTCTACATTTTTCGTTACCAGTTTAAATTTGTTACTTTGGTACGTCGGGTAATCTCTCCAGCTTCGATCAAATCTCTAATTTGGATGCAACAGCTCTTCATGAATCGTTGGGTGTTCTATTATTGGATGAATCAGAAATTGTATGTAGGCATTAATATATTCTTGTTCCGGATCATAATATGGTATGTGTTGATCATTATGATATTGTTTTTCTTGTTGTTGTTCCTGTTGTTGCTCCGGTTCGTGATATTGCATCTCTGGCTGTGGTTCCGGAGCAAGTTGCCTAGATGATGATGCACCGTCAGCAGCGGTATTTCTCTGCAAAACACATTAAACACAAAATTTGTGCATCCAAATATGCATTTGTGTTAGCAAAATAACAAATTAAAATAATTTCAATAACATGTTTAATCTATATTAAACTCATACTCATTTTCATATTTTTATCAATTCTACACTTTTTCAAATAAGCATATATGAAAATATTTACAAAGTTCATAAGCATTCAACTCAAATAACATGTCAAAATAATCATTACTTGTAATTAAACAAGTTTCAAATGGCATTTACATCAATTTAATCAAGTTCATGAATTTTAGACTTAAAAAGTCCACTTTAATTCTCAAAAATCATGTTTAGGATCAATGTTTGGATCATTTAGCTACCTAAACATGTTACACTACTTAATTTAGCACTAATTCATGATTAAAATCGGCCATAACCTGTTTATATCAAAAAGCCCCAAATTGCTCAAGAACACAAACCCTAGATTTCTAAATTTTTTGAAGTTTTTGGCTTCAAATCATATTAAATAGCATCAATCTAGGTTATACATGCATAATATACTAACAATTTAACTCTAATTACACTAGAAATTAAAAAATTAAATTAGGTAAAATTTAGCTCAAGAACACTAAAATTCAAATTTAAAGAGTTTTAGGGGTGAAATCTTTACCTTCTTTGAAAAACTTCTAAACAATTTCATGATTAAAGCGGATTATAGCAAGAAATTTTGTTGATTTTGATGAAAAATTGATGATTTTTGGTGATTTTGTGTGTATGTGTTCGTGTATGTGTGTGTTGGAAGTGAGAAGGCAGAACAGCTCATCTGTTTTTATGATTCTGACCAGATTTCTAAAGCCATGCGATCGCATTGAGGTGCAGGCTAAATCCCATGCGATCGCATGGAACCCAGTTTTTTTTGTTTTTGTTTTTGTTTTTGTTTTTTTTTTTTATAAAAACCTTATACTTATTAAAACAAGTAATTAATTAAATTTTAAAATTTTTGTTTCTTTTAAGAATGAGCACGTTCCAGATCGTTGTCCTAGTCCGTCTCTCGACAAAATTTTAAAATTAGTCCCTTTTTAAGCGTCGTTTTAAAAGTAAAGATTTTTGGGTTTTTTAATGTTTTTGGCATACTTTAATTCAATAAGATTAAAAATAATGATAATAAAATTTCTCGTCCCGCCCTCGGGTAACGCAATTTCGGTTCGACGACCTAGTCTTCAACTCACGACGAATTTTAAATATCAAATTTTTAACTTAATGAAATAAAGTATATTTTTGTTTTTAAATTTACACCAAACTTAAATTTAAAATGTATAAAATTAAAAATTCATATAAATATCATTAATATTTTTATACATTAATTTTACAAACTTATATTAAAAATATTAATTTTTAAAACATTTAAAAACTTAAATATATTGATTTTAAAAATTTACAATAATAATTTAATATTAATTTAAAAACAAGGTAAAAATTAAAATTAAAAATCTTTTTTTGTCTTTTATCCCACTTTAATCAATCAAATATTAAAAAAATAACGTCCCTCTTTTGGGTAAAGTAATTTCGGCTATATTACCTAGTTTTACTCCTGACGAATTTCTGAATTATTTTGGATTGATTGATTAAAGATATTTATACCTTAAGAATAAACGGTAAATTTCGCAGTGATGTAATAAATTTTTGTATGATATCAATAATTTCGGTTTCGCATACCTAATTTTATTGAATATCAATTTAATACTTTATAGCGAACGATTCAGTGATTATTATCAAAAGGTTAAAAGCAATAAATAAAAATAAATAAAAACTGTACATACTTACCTGTGAGAAAGAATTCTCAGAGACCTGCGTTAGCCGACTCATAGGAGAGTCGTGTGATTTGGTTTTCCTTAGCTACATAAGCGTAACCTCGATTCTTCAATAACTTTTCTTCTTAACATATGAACGGTCCTTCTCTGCATAGAGTAACAAATTCGGTATTTGAATATGTTTGATTGTTTGAACATTTACCTTCGTGTGACCATTTTCCGCATTTATGACATCTTTCAAGGTGTCGTTCTCTTCTTTTTGTTGCGGATTTTGATTTTCCTTTACCAAAATGTGTTTTATGATGATCTTTCCTGAGTTCTTTCCTTACTTCGTCCATTTTTCCTCTTATGAATGATACCAGTTCACTCGGGAAGATGTTATTATTACGTTTAGTAATCATAGCGTGTAGTAGTAGACCATGGTTCAGATCAAAAACAATTCTTCATCTCGTAAAACCTAAAAAAATAAAAATTCAGAATGGAGGGAGAAGACTAGTTCTTTAGGGTCTGTTAGGGAAAGATCATTCGGATTCCATTCTCGAGAACTACACGAAAACAGAAAATCTAACTCGAACAGAAATATATATTATCATTAAAAAGACTTGATTCTCCCCACACTTAGTTAGCTGTGGTGTCAAAATTGTGATTAACTTTATTTTCAATTGTACTATCAACAACTTGTATATCTCTGACTTTTGCTTCAAGCCAATTGTTGATATCCTCTGTAACTTTCACAAATTCAACTAACATTGCCTTTTCTTTAGGAGAAATATTGGATACTAATCGGTTACATAACTTAAAGTTCCCCTTAATCCTAGTATCTTGAATCCGTTTATAAAGTTTCTTCGTTGAACTGTTGAAAACGGTTTATCTAATTTCGTATCAATAACGGGGTTCTTTGTTATCGGGTTATCATTAGGTGTTTCTTCATCTTCCCCACACTTAGGCATTTTTATTGGTTCAACAGTTTTGGTTGGTGGAGATCTAAACTTTCGGTTCACAAAGGTAACCGATTTGTCACCATCTCTAAGTGTCATTCTACCTTCTCTTACATCAATGAATGCCTCGGTGGTTGCTAAAAATGGGCGACCTAAAATTAGAGGAATATCAAGGTCTTCCTCTATATTAATAACTATGAAGTTTGCAACAAAGGTCAAACTTCCCACTTTAACAAGTAAATTATTAACTATTCCAACCGAGTGTTTAATGGTTTGATCAAATAATTGAACACCTATTCTGGTTGGTCTTAATTTACCCACACCTAATCTTTTGTATAAGGAAAGAGGCATAACATTTGCACTTGCTCCTAAATCTACGAGTCCATTATACATAGCAACATCGTTAAGTTAGCAAGAAATGATAAATTCACCTGGGCCTCCTACTTTAGTAAGTAGAGTTGGTTTGTTAACCTTTTCCAAGTGATCTTTTCTTGGTTCTTTCACTTCTACTTGAACTTCTTGTTCACATTTTTCTTCGTTTCTTGGAATGGGAGGTTTGTATAGGAATTCTTCTTCATCACTCCAATTAGAAGCTTCCCCATCTTCCAATTTATGTTTTTCATATGTTGTTGATAACATATTTATGTTTTCATTCTGAGGGTTTTCTTAGGTGGTGAAATTATGATTGACTTCATTGTCAACTTCCATCGGACCATGTATGTAATGTTTAACTCTGTGACCATTAACTTTAAATTCAATCCCATTTGAATTTATTAACTCTATTGTTCCATATGGGAAAACTCTTTTGACTATGAATGGTCCAGACCATCTTGATTTCAATTTTTCAGGAAATAACTTGAATCGTGAATTGAAAAGAAGAACTCGGTCTCCTTCTTTAAATTCTTTTGAACTTCTGATTCTTTTATCATGCCATTTCTTCGTTCTTTCCTTATAGATTAACGAATTTTCGTATGCTTCATGTCTTAATTATTCTAATTCGTTTAATTGACGTAACTGTAGACGTCCGGCTTCATGTAAATCAAGATTACAGGTCTTCAAAGCCCAAAATGCTTTGTGCTCAATTTCTACTAGAAGGTGACATGCTTTTCCGTAAACGAGTCTAAAAGGTGTGGTGTCAATTGAAGTTTTGTAGGCTGTTCTAAAAGCCCAGAGTGCATCCTCCAATTTCATGGACCATTTCTTCGGATTTGATCCTACGGTTTTCTCTAGAATACATTTTAAATCTCGGTTGGTATTTTTAACTTGTCCACTTGTTTGTGGATGATAAGCAGTTGAGATTTTATGAGTTACTCCATATCTTTTGAGAACTTTCTCAAGTTGATTATTAAAAAAATGAGTACCTCGATCACTTATTAAAGCTTTCGGTGTTCCGAACCTTGCAAAAAGACGTTTTAAGAAGTTGACTACAACTCGTGCATCGTTAGTTGGTAGAGCTTGTGTTTCCGCCCATTTAGATACATAATCAATGGCAACGAGAATGTAGAGATTATTATGAGATTTTGGAAATGGACCCATAAAGTCAATACCCCAAACGTCAAATACTTCACATACTTGAATGACATTTTGTGGCATTTCATCACGTTGACTTATTTTTCCGGCCCTTTGACAAGCATCACAGGATTTACAAAGAAGGTGTGCGTCTTTGAAAATTGTAGGCCAATAGAACCCAGCATCGTAAACTTTTCTTGCTGTGAGTTGAGGCCCATAATGCCCTCACGTTGGTCCTGTGTGACAATGGTTTAAGATTTGACTAGCTTCATCCCCGAATACACATCGGTGTATTATTCCATCGGGACAACTTTTAAATAAATGTGGATCTTCCCAGAAATAGTGTTTTATATCACTAAAGAATTTCTTTCGTTTTTGGTACGACAACCCTTTTTTAAGGAATCCACATACTAAGTAGTTTGCATAGTCTGCAAACCATGGAATTTCATTATAATCTATCTTCAATAGATATTCATCAGGAAAGTTATCTTGTATAGCCGATTCATTTAGAACTTCTAATTCGGGATTTTCAAGACGAGAAAGATGATCAGTGGCGAGATTTTCTGCTCCCTTTTTGTCTCGGATTTCAATATCGAACTCTTGTAAGAGTAAGATCCAATGGATTAATCGTGGTTTGGCATCTTGTTTTAAAAATAGATATCTAAGAGCAGAATGGTCGATATAGACCACCGTTTTAGCTAGAACGAGATATGAACGAAATTTGTCAAAAGTAAAGACAATAGCAAGGAGTTCTTTTTCAGTAGTTGTATAATTCGTTTGTGCTCCTTGTAACTTCTTACTAGCATAATAAATAGTTTGAAATCATTTTTCAATCCTTTGTCCTAAAACGGCTCCCATTGCAAAATCACTTTCATCGCACATAAGTTCAAATGGTAGATTCTAATTTGGAGTTATCATGATCGGTGCATTAGTGAGTTTTTCTTTAATAATATTAAAAGATTTGATGCATTCATCTGAAAAGATGAATGGAGCATCATTTTCTAGGAGTTTATTCATAGGAGTGGAAATGTTAGAAAAATCTTTTATGAAACGTCGGTAAAAACCGGCATGCCATAGAAAACTCCTAACTCCTCTAACATTAGTGGGATGTGGAAGTTTAGCAATTACATCAACTTTAGCTCTATCCACTTCAATTCCTTCCTTTGAAATTTTATGACCAAGAACGATGCCTTCTTTAACCATGAAATGGCATTTCTCCTAATTAAGTACTAGATTTGATTGCTCGCATCTAATAAGCATTTGTTCAAGATTAACTAGACATGTTTCAAAATTATCACTGAAGACTGAAAAGTCATCCATGAAAACTTCCATGCATTCTTCTATCATGTCGTGAAAAATCGCCATCATGCACCTTTGAAAGGTTACAGGGGCGTTGCAAAGTCCAAATGGCATGCGTTTGTAAGCAAAAGTACCATAAGGGCACGTGAATGTAGTTTTCTCTTGGTCCTCGGGTGTTATTGGAATTTGAAAATATCCGGAAAAATCATCAAGAAAACAATAGTAACTGTTCCCGGCCAACCTTTCCAACATTTGATCAATGAAAGGTAGGGGAAAGTGATCTTTTCTGGTGGCGTCATTTAATTTTCTATAATCAATATAAACACGCCATCCTGTTACAGTCCTAGTAGGAATAAGCTCATTTTTTTCATTTGTGATGTCAGTCATGCCACCCTTCTTAGGTACACATTGAACTGGGCTTACCCATGGACTATCAGAAATTGGATAAATTAAACCTGTATCAAGCAGTTTAATAATTTCTTTCTTAACAACATCTTGCATATTAGGATTTAGTCTTCGTTGGCGTTGCACATAGGTTTTATGACCTTCTTCCATAAGAATTTTATGTGTGCAATACGAAGGACTTATGCCTTTAATGTCATGAATCTTCCATGCAATAGCTGGTTTGTAAGCTTTTAGCACAGAAATGAGTTGAGATTTTTCATTTTCAGTAAGAGAAGACGATATTATTACAGGTAATTCAGATTCACCATGTAAATAAGCGTATTCCAAATGGGTTGGAAGTGGCTTTAACTCTAATGTCGGTGGTTCTTCTATCGATGATTTGTATCGATATCTGTCTTCCTCTTTTAGCATTTAAAGTTCTTCTGTTGTTGGTTCGTATTCATTAGCCATGAGTGCGACTAACATTTTAGCTTCATCAATTGGTTCAGTTCCTTCTCCTAAAGAACATTCTACTATTCCTTGTAATTCTGGAAATTCTTCTAACAATTCTGCATGTGAATCTATAGTTTGAATATAATAACATGTATCATCTGCAGATTGCGGTTGTTGCATGGCTCTATCAACTGAAAAGGTAACACTCTCATCCTCTATACTTAGGGTCAGAGTCAGTTTCTTACCGAACACGTCTATTATTGCTTTAGCCGTGTTTAAGAATGGTCTTCCTAATATGAGAGGAACTCGAGAATCTTCTTCATGTCCAGAATAACAAAGTCTACTGGAAATACTAAAGTACCAACTTTAACTAGCATGTTCTCCGTTATCCCTCTAGGATATTTTACTGATTGATCTGCTAGTTGTATACTTATTCGTGTTGGTTTCAATTCTCCAAGGTCTAGTTTAGTGTATAGTGAATACGGCATTAAATTTATACTAGCACCTAAGTCTACCAATGCTTCTATTGAACTAAGACTACCCAGAAAACATGGAATTGTGAAACTTCCTGGATCAGAGAGTTTTTCTGGTATCTTATTCAACAGTACTGCAGAACAATTAGCATTCATAGTAACAGCCGAGAGTTCTTCCATTTTCTTTCTATTTGTGATTAGATCTTTCAAGAATTTAGCATATCTTGGCATTCCTGAAATTACATCAATGAAAGGAAGATTTACATTTATTTGTTTAAACATATCCAAGAATTTGGATTGCTCGGCTTCAAGTCTTTCTTTTCTCATTTTACTCGTGTAAGGAAGTGGTGGTTGGTATGGTTTAACATAAGGTTTTGCCTTAACTGTGTTATCTTCATTAACCTTTTCAACTACCGGTTCTTTTTCCTTTTTTTTCTCAGGGTGTGGTGCCTGTGTAGTAGGAGTAGAATCATCAGAAATTACATGTATTTCAGGTGGTTTAAGTTTAATATCACTTCTTGTGGGAATGGCTTTAGCTGTTTCATTCCAGGGGTTAGCATTTGTATCGCTAGGTAGACTTCCCGATTTTCTTTCACCTATCAACCTTGCTAGATTGCTTACTTCTTGTTCCAGATTTTGAATTGAAGCTTGTTGATTTCTAAATGATTGACCATTTTGTTCATTGGTTTGTTTCTGAGATGTGAAAAATTGAGTTTGAGATTCAACTAGATTTGACATCATATCTTCTAAATTTGACTTTTTATCATCGATTTGTGGTGGTTTATTTTGAAAAATAGGTCTTTGCTGATTGTAAGTATTATTGGATACTTGTTGATTGCTAGGACCTTGTTGATTGTTGTATGGAACATTTCGGTTATAATTCTAGTTTTGATTGTAGATTGGTCTTGGCAGTTGATAATTATTCTGATAATTATTTCCAGGCCTTTGGTTCATGTATGAAACATTTTCTCTTTGTTCCATTATTTGTTCAATACTGAGACAATCTTTTGCCAAATGTGGTCCTCCACACTGCTCACAACTAATTCGTATTGCATGAATATCTTTAGTCATCTTTTCCATTCGTCTTTCGAAAGCATCTATCTTTGCGGAAATGGAATTAAAGTCATGGCTAGAATCGGCTCTAGCCGCTTTAGATGATCTAACGATATCTTTTTCTTGATGCCACTCATGTGAGTGGGAAGTAGTATTATCAATAATTTTGTAAGCTTCAGTTGCGGTTTTCTTCATAATGGAACCACCAGCTGCTATATCGATGTCTTTTCGTGTAGTGATGTCGCATCCTTGGTAGAATATTTTGTACTATTTGATAAGTGTCTAATCCATGTTGCGGATATCCTCTTAACAACTTTCCAAATCTTGTCCACGCCTCATATAGAGTTTCATTTGGCTTTTGTGTGAACGTAACAATTTCTCCTTGAAGTCTCACGGCTTTAGATGCCGGAAAGAATTGTTTAAGAAATTTTTCAACTAAGACATCCCATGTAACAATCGCCCCTTCAGGTAACGATTCTAACCAATCTTTGGCTTCTCCATTTAAAGTCCAGGGAAATAACATGAGATAGATTTGTTCATCCTCAACTTCTCGGATTTTAAATAGAGTACAAATCCTATTAAAGGTACGAAGATGTTCATTTGGATCTTCCTTCGGAGCACCACTAAATTGACATTGATTAGTTACCATGTGTAGGATTTGTCATTTTATTTCATAATCTGGCGCATTAATGTCTGGTTGAGTAATTGCATGACCTTGGCCAGTGCGTTTAGCTCTCATTCGGTCTTCCATACTTAGAGGTTCCAGATTTTTCATGATTGAATTTGTTGAATCTGAATCACTAGAGGATTCTGACTTAATGGTTTCTTCCTCGACAATCTCTGGATGAGTGATTTGTGGTTTAGGAGGAATGATTAGTGGTTCAGGGTCTCTGAATTGTCCCTGAATATCCACCGGATTCTCAATTGTGAGGTCGGGTTCAAAAAATGGATTATCGAAAATTTAAATTGGAGTACTCGGACGACTAGATGACGATTCTAAAGAAAAATCAACGGTGACAATATTGACTAGATGTCTTAATCGAGTTACAGGTGGTGAAAATTTTGCTCGGTGCATTCACTGAATATCCTATTAGTTATAAAAGATAAAAATTATATAAGTTATCAAATTAATAGACATTTCTGATTTTGCCCACGTTTCGAATAGCCAATAGATACAGCAGGTAGCCAGGACCCTTTAAATCGGAAGCCCACAACTCGCCACTAACAAATCCAACTATTACTACGAACCAGAAAATTTTGGATGTCTATCAATTTAACCACTTAAAATAATTTTTCGCCGAAGTTTAAAGAAAATTCTATGTCCTAAAAACTAGAGCATCGAGAAATAAGAAAGAAAAAGAAAGCGTCCGAATAAGCGTCGAAAAATAAGCGTCGAAAAATAAGCGTCGAAAAATAAAAGTCGAAAAATAATAAAATGCAGCGTCGAAACTTAAAAGTTTAAAAACTAAGAATTAAAACTTACGTCTAAAGGTATTAAAGCTTAAAAAAAATTCTATATCCAAAACGGTAATAACTTAAAAAGTACTAAAATTTTAAAACGGCGTCGCAAAATTCTAAAGCACCTAAATCTTAGTCTAAAGAAAAAGCAGTTAAGGGATTTTACGGCAAAGCCTAAAAATCTAAAAATATAAAATAACTACGGCAAAATACTAAGTTTAAAACTAATTACGAATGATAAATATATAAATTACGATTAAACGATTAAAAATATACAAAATATAAAAATAGGCTTAAAGTTATAAAAATACAATTTTACAAAAATATCATTTTTATATTATTATTTTATAAAAGTATTAATTTATATATTAATAAAACTAATTAAAACTTAATATTATAAATTAAATAATAAAACTAAAACTAATATTAAAAAGTAATTAAATAATTAAACCCTAATTAAGGTTGATTAATAATAATAATTAATAATACTCGGTAATTAATGCTGTATGATGTTGAAACCTGGCGTGTCAGATAGAGCCATGCGGTCGCATGGGTTTTAAGGCTTAGGCTCATGCGATCGCATGAGCTTCAGGTTCAGTTCAATTGTAGGCCAAAAATTTCAGGTTCAATCATTTTTTTTTCTTTTTTACTTTATAATTTTACAAAATTTAAAATAAGTAATTAAAATACACTTATATTTAAAAAAAATACTTTTATACTTTATAAAATATATATTTTCATTTTACCCTTTTTTATGTTTTAAATTTTTATTTTTAATATTTAAAACGTATTTTTACAAAAAGAAATTAAAACTTAATAAAAATCTTTTTTATAGCGTTTCGCTTCGGCGTTAAGTGTTCCCCGGCAGCGGCGCCAAAAATACTTGATGTGTGCAGCAGCGTATACGAAATAGTTATATTTTTATTGCAAAATACTAGTAAATACGATACAATTTTACACAAGTTATTTATTTATTTATATAGTGGATATACCTAAATCTTGCTACAACACTTATAGGCGGTGTACCTAATCGTACAGTAGTGTAGTTTTTAGTAAGCCCGGTTCGTTCCACAGGGAGCTAGCCAAGTTTAACGCTATATTTTTTAAAAACTATATTTGTATATATATATATATATATATATATATATATATATATAAGTAGTATTATTATTACCTAATTATATGTCTTAAGTCGTAATTAAAACCTAATGTAAAATATTAAATATAAATATAACTTAATTCAAAGTGTAAAGTAAATGATGATAATTAAAATGCGATAAATTAAAGTACGATAAATAAAATGACGGTAAATAAAATTGCGATAATTAAAAAGTATGATAATTAAAAAATGCAATAAATAAAATGATAGTAAATAAATGTGTGATGAAATATGAAATAAAGGAATTATGCTTATTTAAACTTCCGTAATCATGATGTTTAACGTGTTGATTTTAGTTTATTACCGTGGGTTAATTGTCCTTTGTCCGGGATTATTCGATATGTCCATACGGTTTTATCCATAATAGTCCATCGGTCATAATTATAAAGTGCGAGAGTCTTCGTCAAATTTTCCTTATGTCCGAAGTCAAATATTCCAACTAATTGGGGATTCGAACTGTAACAAGGTCTTAATACTTTGTTTAATGAATACACCAGGTTATCAACTGCGTGTAATCTAAGGTTTTACTACTTTGTTAACAATTACACCAATTACCCTTGAATGTAATCCACCCCTATTTTAATGAGTCCATTAAATATTAATCCATCCCCGTGTCCGGTAAAATGAACAATTATTGGTATTTATAGATATCCCGCCCATCGTACCTGATTAAGCGTATGTGGTTATATATAGATACGTCGAATTGTAACCTTTATATTAAATTAACGAGGTATCGTTTAGTTAATATAAAGCCCATTAATAGTCCATAGTCTAATTTCCACAAGTGTCGTTTTTTGTCAAAACCCCAATTATGGTACAAAGCCCAATAACCCCGTCTTTAATATTTAGCCCAACATCACGATTACTTCGGCTTAAATAAGCATAATAATAACTTAGCTACGAGACATTAATTTAAAAAGGTTAAACATAACCTACAATGAGTAATAATAGCGTAGCGTTACACGGATAGAATTTCGACTTACACATTTACAACATTCGCTAACATAACCTTATTATTATTAATCTTAAATTAAAATTAATATTATATATATATATATATATATATATATATATATATATATATATATATATATATATATATATATATATATATATATATATTTGTGAGTGAGAGATTGATAAAGGAGTGTGCATCATTCGTCCGAAAAATGCTTCAATTTATAGATGTGGCCAGCATTCCCCTGCCATGCGATCGCATGGATTTAACACTGCCTAGCCATGTGATTGCATGGCCCCCTGGGACAGCTCACATTCGCTTGTTTGCAAGTTTGCCGATGGTTTTTAATATATAATAAAATATATATGTATATAATTTTAAGAATTATTTATATATTATATTATATTCATGTGCATAGTTGACTTGTCATTTTAGCTCCGTTGCGTCGCACGTTGAGAGTTGACTCTGGTTCCGGTTTCGGATTTTCGAACGTCCTTTCGTACTATTTAATATCTTGGTCGCTTGCATCTTCAAATCGTCGAATCTGTCTTTTGTCTTCACCTTTTATTATTTAAACGAATATCACTTGTAAATAGAACAATTGCAACTAAAAGCTTGTCTTTCTTGAAGGATAATGCTATGAAATATATGTTCGTTTTTAGCATTATCATTACTGCTTACAAAACTAGGAGTCTGCTTGACATAGTGTGAGGACCCGTCCTAATCCACCTGGACGAAGTCATCAACATTTGGTCCCATTGCGATGATCGGCTCCAAGTAATGTCCTTATATTGAGTAAATGCACAGCGGAAGACTTAATTCATACCTGAGAATAAACATGCTTTAAAGTGTCAACCAAAAGGTTAGTGATTTCATAGGTTTATCATAACAATCATTTCAATATTTTAATAGACCACAAGATTTCATAATCATAAACATAATACACTCGCAAGTGTATGTAAAGCATTCTAAGTGGTTGAGCACCTGGTAACCATACTTAACATTTAATCACGTCGCATATTCCCTTTATTATGAAATCTCACTACACCGTACCAAGTGTAGTCACCGAAATGAAGTACTGTGCAACCGTTGAATAGTGGTCGTTCAGTCCGGTTGGGGTTGTCAGGTCCGATAGATCTATCAACAGGATTCGCGTTTACAATACCACATGTAAATAGTAGTTACCAAGCTACAGGGAAGTATGCCAGTGGTACAACTCAACGTAGAATATATTTTTAAGTACTTGCGTCTATTTCGTAAACATTTATAAAAGTAGCGCATGTATTCTCAGCCCAAAAATATATATTGCAAAAGAAATTAAAAAGGGAGCAAATGAAACTCACGATACTGTATTTTGTAGTAAAATACATATGACGATATTGAACAAGTATAGGGTTGACCTCGGATTCACGAACTTATATCATTAATGTATATTAACACATATTTTGTAATCGAACAATTTTATATATGTATTATATCTTAGTTTATATGTTATATGTATTTAATTTGTATATAATTAAAATGATTAATAGTTATACATGTAGATACCTGGATATGTATATTAGTATTTTATCAATAATTTTTTATTTGAAATATTTATAAAAATAATGTTAATATGTTTAGTATATAATTATACATAATATAAGTATAATATTTATTTGTTATAAAAATAATAATAAAATTGATAATTAAAATAATAATGATAATCAAAATAGTAATCACAATAATAATGATAGTTTTTAATAATAATGTAAATTAATAATAATAATATTTAAAATAATAATGTTTTTATATAAAAATCATTTCAATAATAATAACAATAATAATAATAATAATAATAATAATAATAATAATAATAATAATAATAATAATAATAATAATAATAATAATAATAATAATAATAATAATAATAATAATAATAATAATAATAAATAAGTAAACTACCTCAAAGAAAGTCTTAAAAAGAAAAACTGCCGCAAATCGGACTTGAACCCGAGACTTCTCACTCACACCCTAACACCCTTAACCGTTAGGCTCCGTCTGTTACTTCTTGTTATACTCTGCCCTTTTATAAATTTTAATACGTACAAAACCGTTTTGTCTTTTTCTTAAACTACAACCCGTTTGGTATCTTCATAGTATCACATTAAATTATGATCATAACCTCATCCACCATCACAAATTTTCTAATCATCATGCTAATCGTTACCATAATCATCATCACTAAACTTGCCAAACCTTACATACATCTCCATTCGATATTTATTTTCATCATCTACTATCCCTTAAAATAAAATGAGTGGGGCTCCCAAAATAATAAAATAAACTTACGGCCCATCAAATTTAACCATTTCATTCGGATGTCACCCAGCTTAATAAAACTTAAATTAGCAAGTGTCTTCTCAACTTGTTGTCTCCACTTGTCTCGTAGGACCACTCTTTCCATTTGGAGATACAAAAGTCCGAATAAAGGAAAAAAATAATTCACGGCTTAGGGAGAAAAATAATAGTGGCCCTTTAATATTCTTGTACAACTCAATCTCAATAATAAAATGGGTTTGATGTTTGGTATTTTTCATCAGAGAAGTAACAGTATAAGTGAACGAGCATGGTGACCCTGGTTGTGGCTAAAAAAAATAAAAATAAAAGCGGGTTTGTATTTGTGTATGAAGAAATAACAACCGATTAGCAAAGGTGATAGATGTTTTTTTTTCGTGGGGTATTCATAACAGGAAGAAATTTACTGGGTTTAATGGGAGTCGATCAAGTGGTTTCGTTTTGTGTTGGATTCATGAAGAAAGAAAGAAAGAAAGAAGGTAGAGAGAGAAGAGAGATGGAGACTTACGGATGTGGTGATGATGGTTTAGTTCCACAAACGGAGACACGTACTTAATGGGTTTCGATGGGTGTTGATCAATAAGAATGATGGTAGTTTTAGGGTGTTTTCTAGTGATGAGTTGATGACAGTTTTGATAGTGTTCACTTATCCAAAACATACAAGAAATAGCAGCAACATCGAGGAACAAAATAGGAGTATAAACAATAAAAATAACTGTAGTAGCTGCGATTAAATGGTGGTGCTTCAGTGAATGGTTAAACGTGTTCGAAGACGGAGATTAAACAAGGTGGTAGTGGTGGTTTGATCATATTTCTCGGAGAGAGATTGTAGAGAGAGAGATGTATAGAGATAGACTAAGATTAGTGGTGGTTAATGGCGATTGAGGGTGACGTTTGTTGTAGGTGGTTGATGGCCGAGAGTAGTGTTGCCATGGTGTTTAACTGATCACGGTGGTGATGGTGTCCAAAGGTGTTGGCGTTTGAGAGTGGTGAAGATGATGGTGATTATTCTCGATTTGAAGGTGGTGGTGGATGAAGGTAGCCTAGTAGCGGTTGTATCAACGGTTAAACGAGGGTGGTTTACGATGCTTATATGGTGGCGGTGGCTGTGAGGATGATGTTGGTGATTCTTTTCCTCCTCCTATGTATATATGTATAGGTTTATATAAATATATTAGATAGAGAAAGGATTGGATAGATAAGGAATAAGAAACAGAACTTTACATAAATTGTTAAGTTCACGGGTATAACTTTCTATTACACTGCCGACAATTTTTAGTCCGAGGAGTCTATCGTGTCCATTGCTAAACAGTTATCGTATAAAAGTGCTCCTAAAAATCCCAAATTTTTAGATTAAACATATTTAATTATTTCACTCATTACCTGATTGAAACCCGATCAAAAAGGTTCGATAATTATTTATTTTCTGTTCCAATTTATATGTACGGAGTACTAATATTTAGACTTAAAAAGTTAAAAATATCTTTAACAAATCTAACATTTTCTTAATCGATTTACAGTTCAACTTTTATTTTAATCCTTCAAGAACACGTACAATATCTATATTAAAACTAACAAAACATCAACCGAGTGTTACTATTATTTAATAATTATACTTAATATACTTTATATAGATTCCCAATAAGTTGTATTATATTTTATATTATTTTAAATTACAATTCAAATTTTTATTATATATTATTATGATTTAATATAATGGATTATAACAATTTACTATACACAATATTTCATATATATATATATATATATATATATATATATATATATATATATATATATATTCATTTTTATTTACAAGTAATCGTATCGTGAGTCGTCGGAAACAGTCGAAGGTCAAATGAACATAGATATTAGTTCAAAATTTTTGAGATTCAACCTAACAGACTTTTCTTATCATGTCAAAAATATTAAATCGTATCGAGAATTTGGTTTAAAATTAGTCAGAATTTTTCGGGTCGTGACAGTACCTACCCGTTAAGGAAATTCCGTCCCGAAATTAGATTGAGGTGGTCATGACTAACAATAAGAATGTTTTTCATGATGAATATGAGTTGATAAATAGAGTTTTATCATCATGGAGTAATATAGATTAAATGATTTGATTATATGAAGCGTACAAGTGAAGCTGTCACAAAAGATTGAGATAGAGATTTAACTTTTGACGTAGATACGATGAATTTAGAAAATAAGGTGCGTCTTAACTTTTTGACGTTGTCTTGGTGGAATTTCGAAATTCAAGGGATTTAAAGAAATCTTCTAATTAGAAAGAAAATGTAATAGACACGATTTATTAGCATTTTGTTGGAATTGTGAAAGAACAGAAATATCGAGGAAATATTTCCGTGATATGCTTAGAAATTAAGCAGAATGAAAGAGTCGTGTAACATGACACATAATGACGGTACTGTGAATCATCACGTTTCATTAGAAACTCGGCATGACTTACTGTAATATAATCATGTTGGCCTGACGTCATTATATTATACTAACTCATGCTTCAATTCCCAACACTTCTCTAGGAAATCATTCATAATTCAAACTCGAATTTTAAAGAAATTTAGAAACTAAAATAGTTTCCTTTATAACGTAACACGGATAGCACGAAGAGATAGATAGTTTCGAATAAAGATATTTATGAAGGTATCTTCAGAAATATCTAAGATATTTATAACGAAAGATACGATGATATCTTAGAATTTAAAATATTTAAGATCAGAAGATGATGAAGAAATTCATCCGCAAGGATTTAGACTAATTAAGGAGCTAGAGATTTCGTCAGATACTGAATCGTCTGGATTCGTTAAATACAGGTTTAATTTTGGTGTTTTGTCCACAGCCTCCTTCATAGTTTTGCATAATCCTCTTTTTGGTACTAAATTTTCTATTAAGCGTTTCCAACACTCCATTATTTATCATCAAACCTTTGGCCATTAAGACCATCTACAGTTTTGCTGCTTCATCAGCATTTTCAGAACTCAAAGATATGATTCGTAAGCTAGAGTGCTTTTCAGGAATTCAGATATTCCAAGTTGAAATTCATCGGACAGAAGATATACGTTATATATAGATATATAACTGTTGACGTAGGAACACTGCGAACTTTGAGAATTAATGATTAATGTTTCCCGGTATTTGGTATGACAACTATCGCTACAAAATGTCAATGAGTACATGATAGGACTTCAATAGATAAATATAGTGATTTGTTGGAGAGATTTACGCCAAGGAGCAACGAGGTTGCTGCTACGTCTGCTGGTAATATGATGGAATGTAAAAGGTTTCTCGGTAACAGTGGCAAACGTATATATCAAAGTTATAATAAGGTTGATTCGAACGAAAAGTCGAAGTTGACTTGCTGGAGCTGTGAAAAAATTGGCTACTTTGGAAAGGGATTGCAAAGTGATTTTCGGTAGTAACATCGCCAAAGGAGCTAACACATATACGTGTTAAACCTTTACTCAGGTTCCAAGAGTTTTTCAGGTGCATAACTATATGCATAAATCTTTTCTTCCGTGGATGAAGTGCGGTTGGTTCATCCTCTCGATTGAGGTGTTTTCAAGAATTATTGAAGGTTTGAACGCAGATTGTAACCGTCAAAATACCAATGAGGTTTAAGATGAAATCAAGTGGCAACTTGAAGAAATGTTTTAGTTTCATATGTTATAAACAATATTTTAATTCATTTTAATTGTCCAATGTTGGCAGTTCACAGTCAATAGTCCACAGTTAACAATTCAATAATTCATATATAGTTTAATATATAATATTGGAATTAATTAATATGTATCATGACCCGTGTACATGTCACAGACTTGATCACAACTCAAAGTATATATATTATTTGAGAGTCAACCTCAACCCTGTATACAGAACTCGATCATTACTGCATATAGAGTGTCTATGGTGATTCCAAATAATATATATAGATGCGTCGATATGATATGTCAAAACCTTGTATACATGTCCCGATATTTAAAGTGCGTAAAATAAATACAGAAATTAAATGACGATAAATAAAATGCGTAAAGTAAATAACAGAAATTAAATGACGATAAATAAAATTGCGAGAATGTAAATTGCGATAACTAAATTGCGATAAATAAAGTGTAATCAGTTAGCTGGGAACAATTAGCTAGGAACAGTTAGCGTAGATTCTTAACAAAATTTCTCATAGTTAATTTGTTTGTTTCTAATAAATTTTATTTTGTCCAATGTTTTCTTCATTATGCCACTTGTTAAATTTTGATAAGTCAAAATCCAAATATGAAATTGAATGAAAAGGATTATTCTGCGGTGAACGGATACGTATATCGGTGGATGTAAGTAGGATAGTAAATGACTGTTGAATCAGGTTTGAAGAATGTACAGTGTAACTTGTTAATGTGAAATCTAAATATTCCTCGGGTATTACCTACCCGTTAAAATATTTTCACCATTAACAGTTTGTACAAAAGAATTTTTAATTACAATCTTTATGAAAATATACATACATATATATTTTCTTCAGATGTAATCATGGATTTAATGAGTCAATAAGATATTAAACTCATTTGATTTATCGTTATTACTAGATTACATAATCTCTAAAACTTTAGAAATTACGTAATCGCCATGTTGAGCGAAGATAATCGATGTAGAACGATATGTAGAACGATGATTATACTCGAGGTACAGAATGAGATGTCGAAGCTGATGACGCGAATGTTGTTGTTGGTGCTACTAGTGCTGTTGGTGCTGCGACTAATGATGTTACTGGTGTTGGTGCTGTTGGTGATGCTGCTGGTGCTTGTAAATTTTGAACCATATTCTCCAAGGTTAGCAATCGAGCTCGAAGTTCTTTAACGTCTTCTACTAACCCTGGTTGGTTATCAGTGTGAGGTAGAGATCGGAAATCTTCTCTAGTTCCGTTAATGGTAGTCTCAAGACGAAAAATTCTCGCAAAAAGGGTATAAACGGTGTTGTGAACAGGTTCGCCGGTGAGCAGGTCGAGTACTCCAAGGTTAGGTGGTAGATTTGGTTCATGATATGGAGTACCTTCTTCCCTTCTCCATAGGGTGAGTATGTAGCGAACCCACCCTCATCTTTTCCAGTAATCACGGTAGTTGATTGGTTGGTGTGCTCCCGTCACACTGTCTTCGGAGTCAGAGGAACTTGGACGATTCGTAGAGGCCATCTTTCGCGATCACAGAAAAATATTTTTGGTATGAAACGTTTAGTGACAGCAACTGATAGTTGGATGGTATTCTCAATACATAATATGCATAGATATATATAGTACCAGGATTCCTTAAATTACGGAGAAATTTACGGGAGATATCAGGCAAAGTTTATCGTAATAGATACGCTAAGATATGAATTAGCAGATACGCTAAAATATGGATTTGTCGGTACACTATCTATCAAACAAGTGCAGGAAGTCGTGTTAAGACTTAGGATTGATAAGCAGGTAATTTTCGACACAAAATGATAAACAAAACTTTTGACATGCAGACGCGGTCGAAGTCCAGACCCGCTAATGCATCTAAACAACTATCAGCTAGACACACTAATGCAAGACCTGGTTCGCTAGGTCCAACGCTCTGATACCACCTGTGATAACAGTGGGGACGCATCCCACTCAGTGCCTTCCCAGCTAACCGCCAGACGACCACTGAGTGTACCTCAGACACTGATTTTACGGCCCGCCTCTCGGCAATGTACAGCCAACCCTAATAGGGACCGCGAGGAGTAAGAGCTAATGCTTTGTCACAGGTAACACTGTGAGAACCCCCTCTACGATTAGCCCGCTAATAAACGGCATTAAACCAGCTCTGATACCACCTGTGAGGACCCATCCTAATCCACCTGGACGAAGTCATCAACATTTGGTCCCATTGCAATGATCGGCTCCAAGTAATGTCCTTATATTGAGCAAATGCACAGCGGAAGACTTAATTCATACCTGAGAATAAACATGCTTTAAAGTGTCAACCAAAAGGTTGGTGAGTTCATAGGTTTATCATAACAATCATTTCAATATTTTAATAGACCACAAGATTTCATAATCTTAAACATGATACACTCGCAAGTGTATGTAAAGCATTCTAAGTGGTTGAGCACCTGGTAACCATACTTAACATTTAATCACGTCGCATATTCCCTTTATTATGAAATCTCACTACACCGTACCAAGTGTAGTCACCGAAACGAAGTACAGTGCAACCGTTGAATACTAGTCGTCCAGTCCGGTTGGGGTTGTCAGGCCCGATAGATCTATCAACATGATTCGCGTTTACAATACCACATGTAAATAGTAGTTACCAAGCTACAGGGAAGTATGCCAGTGGTACAACTCAACGTAGAATATATTTTTAAGTACTTGTGTCTATTTCGTAAACATTTATAAAAGTAGCGCATGTATTCTCAGCCCAAAAATATATATTGCAAAAGAAATTAAAAAGGGAGCAAATGAAACTCACGATACTGTATTTTGTAGTAAAATACATATGACGATATTGAACAAGTATAGGGTTGACCTCGGATTTACGAACCTATATCATTAATGTATATTAACACATATTTTGTAATCGAACAATTTTATATATGTATTATATCTTAGTTTATATGTTATATGTATTTAATTTGTATATAATTAAAATGATTAATAGTTATACATGTAGATACCTGGATATGTATATTAGTATTTTATCAATAATTTCTTATTTGAAATATTTATAAAAATAATGTTAATATGTTTAGTATATAATTATACATAATATAAGTATAATATTTATTTGTTATAAAAATAATAATAAAATTGATAATTAAAATAATAATGATAATCAAAATAGTAATGACAATAATAATGATAGTTTTTAATAATAATGTAAATTAATAATAATAATATTTAAAATAATAATGTTTTTATATAAAAATCATTTCAATAATAATAACAATAATAATAATAATAATAATAATAATAATAATAATAATAATAATAATAATAAATAAATAAATAAATAAGTAAACTACCTCAAAGAAAGTCTTAAAAAGAAAAACTGCCGCAAACCGGACTTGAACCCGAGACTTCTCACTCAGACCCTAACACCCTTAACCGTTGGGCTCCGTCTGTTACTTCTTGTTATACTCTGCCCTTTTATAAATTTTAATACGTACAAAACCGTTTTGTCTTTTTCTTAAACTACAACCCATTTGGTATCTTCATAGTATCACATTAAATTATGATCATAACCTCATCCACCATCACAAATTTTCTAATCATCATGCTAATCGTTACCATAATCATCGTCACTAAACTTGCCAAACCTTACATACATCTCCATTCGATATTTATTTTCATCATGTACTATCCCTTAAAATAAAATGAGTGGGGCTCCCAAAATAATAAAGTAAACTTACGGTCCATCAAATTTAACCATTTCATTCGGATGTCACCCAGCTTAATAAAACTTAAATTAGCAAGTGTCTTCTCAACTTGTTGTCTCCACTTGTCTCGTAGGACCACTCTTTCCATTTGGAGATACAAAAGTCCGAATAAAGGAAAAAAATAATTCACGGCTTAGGGAGATTAATAATAGTGGCCCTTTAATATTCTTGTACAACTCGATCTCAATAATAAAATGGGGTTGACGTTTGGTATTTTTCATCAGAGAAGTAACAGTATAAGTGAACGAGCATGGTGACCCTGGTTGTGGCTAAAAAAAATAAAAATAAAAGCGAGTTTGTATTTGTGTATGAAGAAATAACAACCGATTAGCAAAGGTGATAGATGTTTTTTTTTCGTGGGGTATTCATAACAGGAAGAAATTTACTGGGTTTAATGGGAGTCGATCAAGTGGTTTCGTTTTGTGTTGGATTCATGAAGAAAGAAAGAAAGAAGGTAGAGAGAGAAGAGAGATGGAGACTTATGGATGTGGTGATGATGGTTTAGTTCCACAAACGGAGACACGTACTTAATGGGTTTCGATGGGTGTTGATCAATAAGAATGATGGTAGTTTTAGGGTGTTTTCTAGTGATGAGTTGATGACATTTTTGATAGTGTTCACTTATCCAAAACATACAAGAAATAGCAGCAACATCGAGGAACAAAATAGGAGTATAAACAATAAAAATAACTGTAGTAGCTGCGATTAAATGGTGGTGCTTCAGTGAATGGTTAAACGTGTTCGAAGACGGAGATTAAACAAGGTGGTAGTGGTGGTTTAATCATATTTCTCGGAGAGAGATTGTAGAGAGAGAGATGGATAGAGATAGACTAAGATTAGTGGTGGTTAATGGCGGTTGAGGGTGATGTTTGTTGTAGGTGGTTGATGGCCGAGAGTAGTGTTGCCATGGTGTTTAACTGATCACGGTGGTGATGGTGACCAAAGGTGTTGGCGTTTGAGAGTGGTGAAGATGATGGTGATTATTCTCGATTTGAAGGTGGTGGTGGATGATGGTAGCCTAGTAGCGGTTGTATCAACGGTTAAACGAGGGTGGTTTACGATGCTTATATGGTGGTGGTGGCTGTGAGGATGATGTTGGTGATTCTTTTCCTCCTCCTATGTATATATGTATAGGTTTATATAAGTATATTAGATAGAGAAAGGATTGGATAGATAAGGAATAAGAAACAGAACTTTACATAAATTGTTAAGTTCACGGGTATAACTTTCTATTACACTGCCGACAATTTTTAGTCCGAGGAGTCTATCGTGTCCATTGCTAAACAGTTATCGTATAAAAGTGCTCCTAAAAATCCCAAATTTTTAGATTAAATATATTTAATTATTTCACTCATTACTTGATTGAAACCCGATCAAAAAGGTTCGATAATTATTTATTTTCTGTTCCAATTTATATGTATGGAGTACTAATATTTAGACTTAAAAAGTTAAAAATATCTTTAACAAATCTAACATTTTCTTAATCGATTTACAGTTCAACTTTTATTTTAATCGTTCAAGAACATGTACAATATCTATATTAAAACTAACAAAACATCAACCGAGTGTTACTATTATTTAATAATTATACTTAATATACTTTATATAGATTCCCAATAACTTGTATTATATTTTATATTATTTTAAATTACAATTCAAATTTTTATTATATATTATTATGATTTAATATAATGGATTCTAACAATTTACTATACACAATATTTCATATTATTATATATATATATATATATATATATATATATATATATATATATATATATATATATTCATTTTTATTTACAAGTAATCGTATCGTGAGTCATCGGAAACAGTCGAAGGTCAAATGAACATAGAGATTAGTTCAAAATTTTTGAGATTCAACCTAACAGACTTTGCTTATCGTGTCAAAAATATTAAATCGTATCGAGAATTTGGTTTAAAATTAGTCGAAATTTTCCGGGTCGTGACACATAGACTTTTTCTTGGAGCTTCTCATTTAGAAATGCAGATTTAACATCCATCTGAAACACCCAGAAGTTCATGAGCAGCAAAGGCCAAGAATATTCTGATTGCTTCCATCCTTGCTATTGGTGTATATGTTTCTCCATTGTCTAACCCTACCTCCTGTCTATACCTTGGGCTACCAATCTAGCCTTATTTCTAACTACAATCCCATCTTCATCCATCTTGTTCTTGAATACCCATTTTGTACCAATAAACTTTCCTTCTAGATCTTTTGGTTCCGACATCAAAGTCCAAACTTTATTCCTATCGAACTGAGAGAGCTCAACTTGCATAGCTCCTGTCCAGCTAGGATCTTTTAAGGCATGTTCTACATTCTTGGGTTCAATGGTAGACATAAAGTTTACATGCAGAAAAAAATTACTGGTTTCATTGCGAGGTATTTGACCTCTATATGATACATTTTACAAACATTGCATTCATTTTTAAAAGACAAACTTTCATTACAATAAAAGTTGACATGTATGCATACTATTTCATAATATATCCAAACTATAAATGACTTAATAATAATCTTGTTAAACTCAACAACTCGAATGCAACGTCTTTTGAAATATGCCATGAATGACTCGGAGTAATATCTTTAAAATGAGCAAATGCACAGCGGAAGATTTCTTTCATATATGGGAATAAACATGCTTAAAAGTGTCAACCAAAAGGTTTGTGAGTTCATTAGTTTATTATCAATAATCATTTCATAATTTTAATAGACCATAAGATTTTTGTTTTCATTTTCATAATCATCATACAGGCATTTTGCAATCTGCATAAAGATAAAATCATTCATATGGATTGAACACCTGGTAACCGACATTAATGTAATGCATATAGAATATCCCGCGCATATCGGCAATCAGTATGCTATATATACCGGCAATCGCAATCAGTATATATATAAATCGAAGTACTAAAGCAATTCATATCTCTGACTGGGGCTGGTGAGTACCCATAGATCTACCTTTAGGATTCGCGTCAATTAGGGGTCATTTCCCTAATTCTTAGGCTACCAAGCTAAAAGGGGCGATATTCGATTTAATAATCCAACTATAGAATGTAGTTTTAAGTACTTGTGTCTATTTCATCAAACATTTATAAAAGTAGCGCATGTATTCTCAGTCTAAAAAATATATATTGCAAAAGCATTTAAAAAGGGAGCAAATGAAACTCATGATACTGTATTTCGTAGTGATTAACGCATAAGACGGCATCGAACAAGTGCGGGGTTGGTCTCGGATTCATAAACCTATATCAGTTATATATATATTAAAACATGTAACAAGTTCGTATATTAATATTATTAATATACTTTTTTTATATAATGATTCGTATTAATAAATAACTTAAATATAGTTATTTAAGATTTATATATTAGATTTTTATTAAAGTAAATCTTATATGCCTTTTATTATATTTTTTATATGTTATATTAAATAAGTTATATTTATTATATATTTTAAGTAATTAATATTTATTTTCATAGTACATATATTAATATTTTTATAGTAAATATTTATTAAAGTATTTTAACAATATAATATTTATCGCTCTTTATAATATATTAGAAATATAAATTTGTATATGATAAAAATATATTTTTATATGACAATTGAAGAAATTTGTATATAGCTCAATTAATATCAGTTTAATTATAAAATATAGTGATATGTAATATTAATATAGTTATATTATATGTAGTAAATATATTTTTATATATTTAATATTTATTTGATAAAATAATATTAATATTAATAATAATAATAATGAATGTAGAGTTGTATTATTTTGTAATAATGATATTAATAATAATCATATTAGTAATAATAATTATATTCGCTAATGATAATAATAATTGTTTTTTTTTTTTTGATAATACGGATAGTCATTTTATTTGTAGTAATATTAATATCATAATGATAATAGTAATAAGTTGTATTATAACGATAACTATAATAATTTTAATAACTTTTAGTAATAATGATAATACTATAACGATATTGGTGATAATATTAGTAATAATATTAATGTTATTAACAATTAATAATAATATTAATAGAAATGATAATTTTTAATAAAAATGATAATTTTAATAAAAGTGATAACTTTTAATAATAACGATACTTTTAATAATAATAAAAATAATAATAAAAATGATATTTTAATCTAAGTCATAATCTCAACAATATTTTAACTAAATCATGATACTTATACTCATTATTTCCTAATCGACTTGTTTAATAACTTTTAGTCCTCTTTTATATCGTATTCATAATAATGATAATAATGGTAATCATAATAATTAAATGATAATAATATTAGTTTTAATGATAATAATAATAATAATTATAATAATACTAATAATTATTATAATGATAATAATAGTAATAATAACAATAATAATATTAATAATAACCTTAGTGATAATAACGATAGTATTAATAATAACAATAACAATTTTAATGAAAATACTTATATTGATAACGATAATGATAATAATAATAATAATAATAATAATTAGATAATAATAATAATGATGATAACGATAACGACGATAGTAATAATAATAATAATAATAATAATAATAATAATAATAATAATAATAATAATAATAATAATAATAATAATAATAATAATAACAATAATAGAAATGAATTTAGATAATAAAATGGAATCATCACTCACGTATCAATATTGTGATTCAATATTGCAGGAAAAGTACGTAGACGTAATGGACATGACAATTGCTAGATTGACCTTTGACTCACGATCACAACCCCCGAGCAATACCCATACTCTCCTTAGCTATATCTCATAATTTTCTTAGCTCTATCCCGTTCTAAAAACCCGTTTCAAAAACATTTGAGCAAAACCTTGTCGTAGGATTTTATGTATAATACTAGTAATAATAATAATAATACTTCTAATGAATATAATAATCTTAATAATAATAATAATAATAATAATAATAATAATAATAATAATAATAATAATAATAATAATAATAATAATAATAATAATAATAATAATAACTAATAATAATAATACTACAGATGAGTGAAAGAATGAAATGAATCAGAATGAGAAATCGAATTCGTTTTATAGAGTTTTGCTGCAGCCAACACTCATGCGATCGCATGGAGCTTAATAATTCAGATATTTGTTGCTCCGCGATCGCGAGATAAACACCCACACACATCTCCGCGATCGCGGAGGTGTGTGTCTGAGCTCATACACAAAACTCTCATGGCTGTCGACAGTTTTTAATTAATTAATTATATATATATATATATATATATATATATATATATATATATATATATATATATATATATATATATATATATATTTAATTTATATAATTATATATATATTATATTATATTATCGATCATAGTTGACTTATAATTTTAGTTCCGATAACTTGTACGTTTACGCTCGACTTATGTCCCGATTCCGGTTTTTAGAACGTCGTTTCGTACGCTGTAAAATCTTGTACTTTACGTTTCGTGACTCGTACCCTTGTCAAAATATAGACTTAAATTATTAATAAACTATATCACTCGAAATGCAACTTTAACGTTCGAGTGTTTTGGTCATTTGCTTCTTTAATTCAACTTCTCATTATTTATATATATGATAATATTAATTTAAATCAAAACGTTTTGTATCTAGTTAATATTATATTTTATCACTTTGTGAAAAAAGAATATATATATATATATATATATATATATATATATATATATATATATATATATATATGTATATATATATATATCTTCATTTAAAAATATAAATTTGTACATATTATATATAATTGAAATATTTATTTAATAATATAATATTTAGTTTTTCAAAACTAATTATATTTCAATGTTCATTATATGATTTAAAATCTTTTCGAAATTATTATTTAGTAACACTTTTACCTTTTATAAAAAAATAAAAATATATTTGCAAATTTATAATACAAAGCTTTAATTAAGTTCTTCAAAATTCATAAACAAATTATCTTATAAAATGTTTTAATAATAAAGTTCTTTTTAAACTAAAAATATTTTTGTACGTTTGAAACTAAATCAAATAAATATGATAATTTTGTTTTCCAAAACTAAATATATTTAAGAATCATTTTGTTAAAAGGTTAAAATAATGGAAATCGTTATATCATAAAACGTTTTAGAAAAGTAAAATTATATATACTCATAATAGGTTTCAAGTTTTTAAATTACAATTTGTTGGTGAAGTGTGGGATAAAGTCCAAAGGTTAAATAAACGTATGAAATCATCTTAATGTAAAATGTCGATTTACTTAACTTGTCGATATCCAACATTTAAGTTATTTACACTCCACGTTCTTACTTTCACATTAAATAAAATGAAAGCTAAAATAGTTATCTTATCAAAGTCACGAGGAAAATATTGTAAAGCATGAATTGGAAATTAAACAGGAATCTCCACTAGCCCTTGTCTAGTTCATGTTAATTGACACATTTGTTCTTATTTGTAAATCACTTTACCATTTTCCGAATATTGTTAAAAAGAACAGATTTCTTAAATCACAGTGGACCTCACAACAGAGACCCGTAATCATATCACAATGTATCTGATAATTTAATCATTTGATATTATATTTTAATTCCGTCGATAAATATATTAAACATATATTGAAACAAGTACATTCATGTAAAGTATTATACATATAATACTTTGTTAACGTTTTCAATTAATATGACTATATATTATATATACATATCTATATACACATAAATGTTCGTGAATCGTCGAGCATAGTCAAAGGGTAATTAATTATATAAAAGTAGTTCAAAAATTTTGAGATTCAACTTTACAGACTTTTCTTATCGTGTTGAAATCATATAAAGATTAAGTTTAAATTTGGTCAGAAATTTCTGTGTCGTCACACATGTCATCTGGTTTTCATTCCACTGGCTAAGTTACCGATGATCTGCTCTACAGGGTGTTCTTTAGTCCATTTAGTATTTTGGACTTGTGAACCAGTAGTGGAGCAAGTAGCATCATGGTTAGTATCCAATACGTTGTTAGACACAGCATGTGGGGATGACTGTGATTGATCAGTAGATTCAGTATCAGCATGAGAATTTATCAAACCAGTGGTCCTATGCTCAATTTGTAATACTTCAGTAGAGCCAGTAGGACCAGTAGGTTTGGACACATATGGAATAGATAAATCTAACTCATCTTCTGATGGCTCAGCAGCATGGATTGGTGAGGTTTGTGCTACTGTTTCATCATAATTAAGAGTTGGCTGAGTGCACTCTTCAAATAACAATTCTTCATCATCTTGAGAAGAGGATGAAGTAGGGGCATTTTTGTCAAAAGTAGCATTAATTTATTCTTCGAAACATATCCTTCTTTTATTGAAAGCCTGATATGCCTTTGACATGTTAGAATATCCAAGGAATATTCCTTCATCAGCTTTAGCATCAAATTTGCCAAGCTGGTCCCTATTATTAAAAATGAAACAGGGAGTGCCAAATACATGAAGAAATGAGATTGAGGGCTTTCTTCCTTTTAGAACTTCATAGGCAGTCTTTTGATGTTGTTTAACAATTAGAGATCTATTCTGAGTAAAATAGGCAGTATTCACAGCTTCTGCCCAGTACGAATTTTTCAACCCAGACTCAGCCAACATAGATCTTGCTGCCTTAATGAGAGTTCTATTTCTTCTTTCTGCAACACCATTTTGTTGAGGTGTTCTCACAGCAGAAAAGTTTTGTGAAATTCCTTTATCAGCACAGAATTCTTCAAGAGTAGCATTTCTGAATTCTGTGTCATGATCACTTCTAAGCTGCTTCACCAATTAACAATTCAACAACTCCATTCTTTTGATAAAACTTATGATTTCATCAGCAGCTTCACTCTTTTACTTCAAGAATAATACCCAAGTATACCTAGAATATTCATCAACTATAACTAGTGTATATCGCTTCCCAATGATACTGGCTATATTAACAGGACCAAAGAGATCCATGTAAAGCAGGTGTAATGGCTTCTCAACAGATGATATCTGCTTTGACTTGAATGATGCATGGGGATGCTTTCCCTTTTCACAACCAGGACACAGTTTGTCCTTCACTTAAGACATGGGGACAGCCCAGACACTAAACTTTTACTTCATAATTTGTGAATTGCTTTAAAGTTAAGATGTGAAAGTCTCTTGTTCCATAACCATTTAAGATTGTCTGCTGACTTAGAATAAAAACAAGAATCAGTAGTTGTTGTTGTTATGTTCATGTCAATCTGATACATGTTCTCATGTCTTTTTGTAGTCAGTAGGGGCTTCCCCGTGTTATCAAAAATAGTACCAAATTTTCTTCTGAATTTGACTATCTTTCTTTTGTTTGTCAGTTGGCTTATACTGAGAAGATTATGTTTAAGCCCAACTACATATGCTACATTTGTAAACGTCACATTTCATTTGTCAAAGTACCAAAACCCTTTGTATAACCACGCGAATTATCTCCATACGAAACCACCGGACCATCTTTTTCCTGATAGTCCATCAGTAAGGACTTACATCCGGTCATATGTCTTGAATAACCACTGTCAAGATACCAGATTTGCTTATTTTGAATGCCATGCACAGTAACATTGAGATTAGTTCTTTTTGGGAACCCATCCAAGGATGGGTTCTGGAAGACTCATCTTTGATGATTTTGTCTTCCCTCCTACTAGTTTTCTTGAAGAACTGGTAGTGGTGGTGATATCAGGCTGTACACTAACCAGGTAGGGGTGTCTAGTCACTTTACAACTTTTCTCATTAACTTGAGACTTGTATTCTGGACATTGTTTGGAAATATGGTCATTACTACCACAATTGTAGCATCTTCTTACTTTTGGTTTAGGCTGCTGGTTATGGGTTAATGTGTTAGAGTCGTGTGTTGCTGGTTGTTAAGGGTAACAACCAGTATCAGTTTATCTAACTTGTCAGCCAATATTTCATGGCTGGTTGACTCAGCATATGACTCATCAGTCATTTTAGCTTTTCCCTTATGGGCTACCTTCTTTTTGGAACCAGTAGCTTGTGGTTGATTAATGCTTTGCTTTTGTTCTTTGATGCACTAGTAAGAGAAGACTCAGAAGATCCAACAGATGATTTATCAGCTGGTTGGTCATGAGTTACTGGTTCATCGTGGATTTGGTTACGACTGGCTCAGCAGTGACAGAACTAGGATTATTTAGGGGATTTGTGAAATGTCCCGTTCATATTAATTATAAACGTTCCATATTAATTGATTTTGTCGCGAGGTTTTGACCTCTATATGAGACGTTTTTCAAAGACTGCATTCATTTTTAAAACAACCATAACCTTTATTTTATCGATAAAGGTTTAAAAAGCATTACGTAGATTATCAAATAATGATAATCTAAAATATACCGTTTACACACGACCATTACATAATGGTTTACATTAAGAATATATTACATCAAAAATAAGGTTCTTGAATGCAGTTTTTACATAATATCATACAAGCATGGACTCCAAATCTTGTCCTTATTTTAGTATGCAACAGCGGAAGCTCTTAATAATCACCTGAGAATAAACATGCTTAAAACGTCAACAAAAATGTTGGTGAGATATAGGTTTAACCTATATATTATCAAATCATAATAATAGACTACAAGATTTCATATTTCAATATACATCCCATACATAGAGATAAAATTCATTCATATGGTGAACACCTGGTAACCGATATTAACAAGATGCATATAAGAATATCCCCTATCATTCCGGGAAATCCTTCGAACATGATATAAACAAATTCGAAGTACTAAAGCATCCGGTACTTTAGATGGGGTTCGTTAGGCCCAATAGATCTATCTTTAGGATTCGCGTCAATTAGTAGATCGGTTTACTAATTCTTAGGTTACCAAGTAAAAGGGGCATATTCGGCTTCGATCATTCACCCATATAATGTTGTTTCATTTACTTGTGTCTATTTCGTAAAACATTTATAAAACTGCATGTATTCTCATCCCAAAATATTAGATTTTAAAAGTGGGACTATAACTCACTTTCACAGATTTTTAGTTCGTCGGGAAGTAAGACTTGGCCATTGGTCGATTCACGAACCTATAACAAATATATACATATATATCAAAGTATGTTCAAAATATATTTACAACATTTTTAATACGTTTTACTATTTTAAATTTATTAAGTTAGTTGTCCTCATTAGTAACCTACAACTAGTTGTGCACAGTTAGATGTATAGAAATAAATCGATATATATTATCTTGAATCAATCCACAACCCATTGTATACAAGTCTCATGCTAGATCACAACTCAAAGTATATATATATTTTTGGAATCAACCACAACCCTGTATAGCTAACTCCAACATTACTGCATATAGAGTGTCTATGGTTGTTCCAAATAATATATATACATGGGTCGATATGATATGTTAAAACATTTGCATACGTGTCTATGGTATCCCAAGATTACATTAGGATACATGTATAATACAATATAAGTAACCTAGGATATGATTTGTATAGAATTGTTACAATATTTCTCGTAGCTACAACAATAAAAAAATATCCAATCTTGTTTTACCCATAACTTCTTCGGTTTAAATCCGATTAAAGTGAATCAAATTGCTATGGTTTTATATTGAACTCTATTTTATGAATCTAAACATAAAAAGTATAGGTTTATAGTGGGAAAAATAAGTTACAAGTCATTTTTGTAAAGGTAGTCATTTCAGTCGAAAGAACGACGTCTAGATGACCATTTTGGAAAACATACTTCCACTTTGAGTTTAACCATGATTTTTGGATATAGTTTCATGTTCATAAGAAAAATCATTTTCCCAGAAGAACAGCTTTTAAATCAAATTTTATCATAGTTTTTAATTAACTAACCCAAAACAGCCCGCGGTGTTACTACGACGGCGTATATCCGGTTTTACGGTGTTTTTCGTGTTTTTCGGTTTTAAATAATTAAGTTAGCATATCATATAGATATAGAATATGTGTTTAGTTGTTTTTAAAAGTAAAGTTAGAAGGATTAACTTTTGTTTGCGAACAAGTTTAGAATTAACTAAACTATGTTCTAGTGATTACATGTTCAAATCTTCGAATAAGATAGTTTTATATGTATGAATCGAATGATGTTATGAACATCATTACTACCTTAAGTTTAGTAGGTAAACCTACTGGAAGTGACAAGAAATGATCTAGCTTCAAAGGATCTTGGATGGCTTGAAAGTTCTTGAAGCAGAATCATGACACGAAAACAAGTTCAAGTAAGATTTCCACTCAAAATAAGATTGTTATAGTTATAGAAATTGAATCGAAGTTTGAATATGAGTATTACCTTGTATTAGAAAGATATCTCACTGTAAATAAGAAAGATTTCTTTAGGTTGGATGATCACTTTACAAGATTGGAAGTAAGCTAGCAAACTTGGAAGTATTCTTGATTTTATGAAATTAGAACTTATAGAATTTATGAAGAACACTTAGAACTTGAAGATAGAACTTGAGAGAGATCAATTAGATGAAGGAAATTGAATAATGAAAGTGTTTGTAGGTGTTTTTGGTCATTGGTATATGGATTAGATATAAAGGATGTGTAATTTTGTTTATATGTAAATAAGTCATGAATGATTACTAATATTTTTGTAATTTTATGAGATATTTGATGCTAGTTTCCAAATGATGGTTCTCACATATGTTAGGTGACTCACATGGGCTGCTAAGAGCTAATCATTGGAGTGTATATACCAATAGTACATACATCTAAAAGCTGTGTATTGTACGAGTACGAATACGGGTGCACACGAGTAGAATTGTTGATGAAACTGAACGAGGATGTAATTGTAAGCATTTTTGTTAAGTAGAAGTATTTTGATAAGTGTCTTGAAATCTTTCAAAAGTGTATGAATACATATTAAAACACTACATGTATATACATTTTAGCTGAGTCGTTAAGTCATCGTTAGTCGTTACATGTAAATGTTGATTTGAAACCTTTAAGTTAACGATCATGTTAAATGTTGTTAACCCAATGTTTATTATATCTAATGAGATGTTAAATTATTACATTATCATGATATTATGATATATTAATATATCTTAGTATGATATATATACATTTAAATGTTGTTACAACGATAACCGTTACATATATGTCTCGTTTCGAAATCATTAAGTTAGTAGTCTTGTTTTTACATATGTAGTTCATTGTTAATACACTTAATAACTGTTACTTATCATTTATAATGATTAAACATAGTGTATCAATATCTTAATATGATTTCATATGTATTTAGTAAGACGTTGTTATAACGATAATCGTTATATATATACCGTTTCGAGTTTCTTAATTCATTAAACTCAATTTTATATATATAACTCATTGTTAAAATACCTAATGAGATACTTACATATCATAATATCATGTTAACTATATATATAATCATATATATGTCATCATATAGTTTTTACAAGTTTTAACGTTCGTGAATCACCGGTCAACTTGGGTGGTCAATTGTCTATATGAAACCTATTTCAATTGATCAAGTCTTAACAAGTTTGATTGCTTAACATATTGGAAACACTTAATCATGTAAATATCAATTTCATTTAATATATATAAACATGAAAAAGTTCGGGTCACTACAGTACCTACCCGTTAAATAAATTTCGTCCCGAAATTTTAAGCAGTTGGAGGTGTTGACGTATCTTCTGGAAATAAGTGCGGGTATTTCTTCTTCATCTGATCTTCTCATTCCCAGGTGAACCCAGGTCCTCTACGAGCATTCCATCGAACCTTAACAATTGGTATCTTGTTTTGTTTAAGTCTTTTAACCTCACGATCCATTATTTCAACGGGTTCTTCGATGAATTGAAGTTTTTCGTTGATTTAGATTTCGTCTAACAGAATAGTGAGATCTTCTTTAGCAAACATTTCTTCAAATTCGAGATGTGGAAAGTGTTATGTACAGCCGCGATTTATTGAGGTAACTCAAGTCGGTAAGCTACTGGTCCGGCACGATCAATAATCTTGAATGGTCCAATATACCTTGGATTTAATTTCCCTCGTTTACCAAATCGAACAACACCTTTCCAAGGTGCAACCTTAAGCATGACCATCTCTCCAATTTCAAATTCTATATCTTTTCTTTTAATGTCGGCGTAGCACTTTTGTCGACTTTGGGCGGTTTTCAACCGTTGTTATGATCTTTTCGGTAGTTTCTTGTATTATCTCCGGACCCGTAATCTGTCTATCCCCCACTTCACTCCAACAAATTAGAGTCCTGCACTTTCTACCATAAAGTGCTTCAAATGGCGCCATCTCGATGCTTAAATGGTAGCTGTTGTTGTAGAAAAATTCTGCTAACGGTAGATGTCGATCCCAACTGTTTCTGAAATCAATAACACATGTTCGTAGCATGTCTTCAAGTATTTGTATCGTCCTTTCACTCTTCCCATCAGTTTGTGGATGATAGGTAGTATTCATGTCTAGATGAGTTCCTAATGCTTGCTGTAATGTCTGCCAGAATCTTGAAATAAATCTGCCATCCCTATCAGAGATAATAGAGATTGGTATTCCATATCTGGAGACGACTTCCTTCAAATACAGTCGTGCTAACTTCTCCATCTTGTTGTCTTCTCTTATTGTCAAGAAGTGTGCTGATTTGGTGAGACGATCAACTATTACCCAAATAGTATCAAAACCACTTGCAGTCCTTGGTAATTTAGTGATAAAATCCATGGTAATGTTTTCCCATTTCCATTCCGGGATTTCAGGTTGTTGAAGTAGACCTGATGGTTTCTGATGCTCTGCTTTGACCTTAGAACACGTCAAACATTCCCCTACGTATTTAGCAAAATCGGCTTTCATACCTGGCCAACAAAAATGTTTCTTGAGATCCTTGTACATCTTCCCCGTTCCAGGATGTATTGAGTATCTAGTTTTATGAGCTTCTCTAAGTACCATTTCTATCATATCTCCAAATTTTAGTACCCATATCCTTTCAGCCCTATACCGGGTTCCTTCTTTCCGAATATTAAGATGCTTCTCCGATCCTTTGGGTATTTCATCCTTTAAATTTCCCTCTTTTAAAACTCCTTGTTGCACCTCCTTTATTTGAGTAGTAAGGTTAGTGTGAATCATTATATTCATAGCTTTTACTCGAATGGGTTCTCTGTCTTTTCTGCTTAAGGCGTCAGCTACAACATTTGCCTTTTCCGGGTGGTAACGAATCTCAAAATCGTAATCATTCAACAATTCAATCCACCTACGCTGCCTCATATTCAGTTCTTTTTGATTAAATATGTGTTAAAGACTTTTGTGGTCGGTATATATAATACTTTTGACCCCATATAAGTAGTGCCTCCAAGTCTTTAATGCAAAAACAACCACGCCTAATTCCAAATCATGCGTCGTATAATTCTATTCGTGAATCTTCAATTGTCTAGATGCATAAGCAATTACTTTCGTTCATTGCATTAATACACAATCGAGACCTTGCTTTGAGGTGTCACAATATATCACAAAATCATCATTCCCTTCAGGTAATGACAATATAGGTGTCGTAGTTAACTTTTTCTTTAACAATTGAAACGCTTTCTCTTGTTCATATTTCTATTCAAATTTCTTCCCTTTATACGTTAATGCAGTCAAGGGTTTTGCTATTCTGGAAAAGTCTTGGATGAACCTTCTGTAGTAACCAGCTAGTCCTAAAAACTGACGTATGTGTTTCGGCATTTTCGGGGTTTTCCACTTTTCAATGGTTTCAATCTTTGCTGGATCCACCAGAATACCTTCTTTATTCACTATGTGACCGAGGAATTGAACTTCTTCCAACCAAAATGCACACTTTGAAAACTTAGCGTACAGTTTTTCTTTTCTCAGCAACTCTAGCACTTTTCTCAAATGTTCTTCGTGCTCTTGATCATTCTTCGAGTAAATAAGTATGTCATCGATAAAAACAATGACAAACTTGTCAAGATATGGCCCACACACTCGGTTCATGAGGTCCATGAACATAGCTGGTGTGTTAGTCAATCCAAACGGCATAACCATAAACTCATAATGACCGTAACGCGTCCTAAAAGCAGTCTTTGGAATATCATCCTCCTTCACCCGCATTTGATGATATCCAGAATGTAAATCGATCTTCGAATAAACAGACGAGCCTTGTAGTTGATCAAATATGTCGTCGATTCTCGGTAGTGGGTAGCGGTTCTTGATGGTAAGTTTATTCAACTCTCGGTAGTAGATACACAACCTAAATGTACCATCTTTCTTCTTGACAAACAAAATAGGAGCTCCTCATGGTGATGTGCTTGGTCGAATGAAACCACGCTCTAAAAGTTCCTGTAACTGACTTTGTAATTCTTTCATTTCACTGGGTGCGAGTCTGTATGGAGCACGAGCTATTGGTGCAGCTCCTGGTACAAGGTCTATTTGAAATTCAATGAATCGATGTGGGGGTAATCCCGGTAATTCTTTCCAAAATACATCGGAAAATTCTTTTGCGACGGGAACATCACTGATGCTCTTTTCTTCAGGTTTAACTTCCTCGATGTGTGCTAGAATGACGTAACAACCTTTTCTTATTAGTTTTTGCGCCTTCAAACTACTAATAAGATTTAATTTCGCGTTATTCTTTTCTCCGTACACCATTAAAGGTTTTCCTTTTTCACGCATAATGCGAATTGCATTTTTGTAACAAACGACCTCTGCTCTCACCTTTTTCAACCAGTCCATGCCAATTATTGCATCAAAACTTCCTAACTCGACTGGTATTAAATCAATTTTAAACGTTTCATCCCCCAGTTTAATTTCTCTCCCGACATATATTATCTGCTGAAATTAATTTACCGTTTGCTAATTCGAGTAAAAATTTACTATCCAAAGGCGTCAATGGGTAACTTAATTTAGCACAAAATTCTCTACTCATATAGCTTCCATCCGCACCCGAATCAAATAAAACATAAGCAGATTTATCATCAATAAGAAACGTACCCGTAACAAGCTCCGGGTCATCCTGTGCTTCTGCCGCATTAATATTGAAAACTCTTCCACGGCCCTGCCCATTAGTATTCCCCTGATTCGGGCAATTTCTAATAATGTGGCCCGGTTTTCCACATTTATAACGAACAGCGTTGGAATTACTTGCTCCGACACTATTTGTTTCGGCATTACTTGTTCCGACATTATTTGTTCCTTTAGTTCTGTTAAACTTTGGTACGTAGACCTCACACTTTGTCGCGCTATGACCATTTCTTTTACACCTGTTGCAAAATGTCGTGAAAAACCCCTGATGATTTTCTTCACACCTATGACATGGCTGTTTTTGGTTTTTGTTGCCGTTGTTGTTATTGAGGTTGTTGTTGGGATTGTTATTGTTGTTGAAACGGTTGTTGTAGTTATTGTTATTGTTCGGATGTTTGTTGTAATTATTGTTAGGATTGCGGTTATTGTTGCGATTGTTGTTACGGTTGTTGAGATAGTTATTGCGATTGTGGTTGTAATTGTTGTTGTTATTGTACTGGTGACTTTTGTCACCGTTTTCCTCCCACTTCCTCTTGAGTTGTTTTGCATTGGCTTCTTCGGCCTCCTGCTCTTTAATTCTTTCTTCAATCTGATTTATGAGTTTATGAGCCATTTGACTTGCCTTCTGTATAGAAGCGGGCTCGTGTGAACTCACATCTTCTTGAATCCTTACTGGTAACCCTTTTACAAACGCGTCAATCTTCTCTTCTTCATCTTCGAATGCTCCCGAACACAATAGGCACAACTCTGTAAATCGTCGTTCATATGTGGTAACATCGAACCCTTGTGTTCGTAACTCTCAAATTCTGCCTTGAGTTTATTGACTTCGTTTCTAGGACGGTACTGCTCGTTCATCAATTGCTTGAATGCCGACCACGGTAGTGCGTAAGCAACATTTTGTCCTACCCGTTCAAGATAGGTGTTCCACCACGTTAACGCAGTACCTGTGAAGGTATGCGTAGTGTACTTAACTTTGTCCTCTTCAGTACACTTACTTATGGCAAACACCGATTCGACTTTCTCGGTCCACCGTTTCAATCCAATTGGTCCTTCGGTTCCATCAAATTCCAAAGGTTTGCAGGCAGTGAATTCTTTGTAGGAGCATCCTACACGATTTCTTGAGGCGTTAGCTGCATTGCTAGATTTAGAGTTATTGTTGGTATGTAGCGCAGCCTGTACTGCGGCTATATTTGCAGCAAGAAAGGTACAAAATTCCTCTTCGCTCATATTCATGGTGTGTCGAGTAGTCGGTGCCATTTCCTTCAAAATAGCCAACTGAATCGAGTTAATCATACAGAATATTAAGAGTAGTCAATAGTATTTCGTAGCATAATATGAACTCATTTATAAAAGCTTTTTCTTCATATTAGCGTTTTATAAGTTTAAATTCGGGTACTACCTACCCGTTAAGTTCATACTTAGTAGCTAATATACAATTCAACAACTACAATTCCATATGAAAACTGATTATAATAATATATCATATACAAATATTCTTCAAACTTACAACTTCGCTATATTACATATAACATGAAATATAGTACACTATGATACAGGACAGTTTTGAAGATAAATCTAGTTAATACGCAAGTTGTTCAGCAAAGGAAATAAAGACACGTAATTCATAAGTCCAGAAACAAGTCATGCATTCTGGTTTTACTAAGATGACTTCCCATCCTTGGTCTTGTGGAAAATAACTGTTATGACCATTGGCTAGGCAGCATGTTGTAATGTCGTCAAAAGGACGAGGGTTTTGTAATGTCCAACAGCCCCGTAATAATCTAAAAACCTTGTTTCTCACCCCAACTACTGAATCCGTCAACTGTGGGAAGGTTTTATTTAAAAGTTACAATCCGATATTCTTTTTCTCACTTTGGTAAGAAGCGAACATCACTGACCAGTAAGCATAACATGCTTCTTTATGTTGCATGTTAGAAGCTCTTTCTAATTCACGAAATCCTATGTTGGGATATGTTGAGTCAAAATAGGTTCTTAACCCGTAGCGTAAAATTATATTTGGGTTCCCCGCATTTAATGCTTTAAAGAAAAAACGGCGTAACTTACGGTCTCCCCAATGTGATATACCCCACCTATCAAAGGAAAGCCTTTTATAAACTAAGGCATTTCTGGAAAGTCTTTCAAATGTTTGACAAGTTAATTTCACCATAACTAAATGTGCTGATGAATTCTGACTGACTCTAGACAAGATTTCCTCAATCATATCCTCTGGTAGGTCTTCTAAAATATTCGGTTGTCTACCCTTAACGTCTATTTTATTTTTATACTGTAAAATAGACAAGGATTAGATTCGTAATAACAAACAATACAAGCAATTTTTACATAGAACATAAAAGTACAAGCACACTACAATATGTATAATACACAACATGATTACAACCCTCTAATCTGAATCACTAGTTTCTTCTTCTTCGGACTTGGTTCGTTTTCCTAATTTTCTAGGAATATATGGTGTTCCTCTAATACGAGCCGTCGTTTTCCATAATGGTTTAGAAAAACCTGGTGGTTTAGAGGTTCCTGGGTCATTGTTACATTTTTGAAAATACGGATGTTGCCGATACATATAAAGTTCATCGGGGTTGGAATCGGGTTTCTCTATTTTTATACCTTTTCCCTTATTATTTTCTTTCGCTTTATTAAATTGGGTCGAGGTAATATCTATAACACCATCGGAATCCTTATCGGGATCTGATTCATCGGAAAATTGGTAATCTTCAAAATATTTTGCTTCCTCGGCGGAAACACCATTGACCGTTATTAACTTTTGTCCGTTGGTTGAGGATTTTTTTTTATTTAATCGATTTACTATAGGTATCAATATTTCTTCCTCCGAAACCTCTTCTTCTTCTAGTTCCTCCTCTTCTGATTCCTCCTCTTCTGGTTCCTCTTCTGGTTCCTCTTCTTCCGGTTCCTCCTCTTCCGGTTCCTCTTCGGGAATTTGTGAATCTTCCCAAAATATATTCGACTCTTCATTATTATTAGGTGAATCAATGGGATTTGTACTAGAGGTAGACATCTATCACACAATATCAAACACGTTAAGAGATTAATATATCACATAATATTTACATGTTAATAATATATAGTTTCCAACAAAAAAATATTAAGCAATCGTTTTTGAAGAAAAATACGGTCGAAGTCTAGACTCAATAATGCATCCTAACAAACTCGGTAAGACACACTAATACAATTTTCTGGTTCTCTAAGACCAACGCTCGGATACCAACTGAAATATCCCGTTCATATTGATTATAAACGTTCCATATTAATTGATTTCGTCGCGAGGTTTTGACCTCTATATGAGACATTTTTCAAAGACTGCATTCATTTTTAAAACAACCATAACCTTTATTTTATCGATAAAGGTTTAAAAAGCATTATGTAGATTATCAAATAATGATAATCTAAAATATACCGTTTACACACGACCATTACATAATGGTTTACATTAAGAATATATTACATCAAAAATAAGTTTCTTGAATGCAGTTTTTACATAATATCATATAAGCATGGACTCCAAATCTTGTCCTTATTTTAGTATGCAACAGCGGAAGCTCTTAATAATCACCTGAGAATAAACATGCTTAAAACGTCAATAAAAATGTTGGTGAGTTATAAGTTTAACCTATATATTATCAAATCATAATAATAGACCACAAGATTTCATATTTCAATATACATCCCATACATAGAGATAAAATTCATTCATATGGTGAACACCTCGTAACCGACATTAACAAGACGCATATAAGAATATCCCCTATCATTACGGGAAATCCTTCGGACATGATATAAATGAACTCGAAGTACTAAAGCATCCGGTACTTTGGATGGGGTTCGTTAGGCCCAATAGATCTATATTTAGGATTCGCGTCAATTAGTAGATCGGTTTACTAATTCTTAGGTTACCAAGCAAAAGGGGCATATTCGGCTCCGATCATTCACCCATATAATGTAGTTTCATTTACTTGTGTCTATTTCATAAAACATTTATAAAACTGCATGTATTCTCATCCCAAAATATTAGATTTTAAAAGTGGGACAATAACTCACTTTCACAGATTTTTACTTCGTCGGGAAGTAAGACTTGGCCACTGGTCGATTCACGAACCTATAACAAATATGTACATATATATCAAAGTATGTTCAAAATATATTTACAACATTTTTAATACGTTTTACTGTTTTAAATTTATTAGGTCAGCTGTCCTGTTTAGTAACCTACAACTAGTTGTCCACAGTTAGATTACAGAAATAAATCGATATATATTATCTTGAATCAATCCACGACCCAGTGTATACACGTCTCAGGCTAGATCACAACTCAAAGTATATATATTTTTGGAATCAACCTCAACCCTGTATAGCTAACTCCAACATTACTGGATATAGAGTGTCTATGGTTGTTCCAAATAATATATATACATGGGTCGATATGATATGTCAAAACATTTACATACGTGTCTGTGGTATCCCAAGATTACATTAGGATACATGTATAATATAATATAAGTTAGCTAGGATATGTTTTGTATAGAATTGTTACAATATTTCCCGTAGCTACAACAATAAAAAAATATCCAATCTAGTTTTACCCATAACTTCTTCGTTTTAAATCCGATTTGAGTGAATAAAATTGCTATGGTTTCATATTGAACTATATTTTATGAATCTAAACATAAAAAGTATAGGTTTATAGTCATAAAAATAGGTTAGAAGTCATTTTTGTAAAGGTAGTCATTTCAGTCGAAAGAACGACGTCTAGATGACCATTTTGGAAAACATACTTCCACTTTGAGTTTAACCATGATTTTTGGATATAGTTTTATGTTCATAAGAAAAATTATTTTCTCAGAAGAACAACTTTTAAATCAAAGTTTATCATAGTTTTTAATTAACTAACCCAAAACAGCTCGCGGTGTTACTACGACGGCGTATATCCGATTTTACGGTGTTTTTCGTGTTTTTCGAGTTTTTCGGTTTTAAATCATTAAGTTAGCATATAATATAGATATAGAACATGTGTTTAGTTGATTTTCAAAGTCAAGTTAGAAGGATTAACTTTTGTTTGCGAACAAGTTTAGAATTAACTAAACTATGTTCTAGTGATTACATGTTCAAATCTTCGAATAAGATAGTTTTATATGTATGAATCGAATAATGTTATGAACATCATTACTATATCAAGTTTAGTAGGTAAACCTACTGGAAGTTAAAAGAAATGATCTTGCTTCAAAGGATCTTGGATGGCTTGAAAGTTCTTGAAGCAGAATCATGACACGAAAACAAGTTCAAGTAAGATTTTTACTCGAAATAAGATTGTTATAGTTATAGAAATTGAATCAAAGTTTGAATATGAGTATTACATTGTATTAGAAAGATATCTTACTATAAATAAGAAAGATTTCTTGAGGTTGGATGATCACTTTACAAGATTGGAAGTAAGCTAGCAAACTTGGATGTATTCTTGATTTTATGAAACTAGAACTTATAGAATGTATGAAGAACACTTAGAACTTGAAGATAGAACTTGAGAGAGATCAATTAGATGAAGGAAATTAAAGAATGAAAGTGTTTGTAGGTATTTTTGGTCGTTGGTATATGAATTAGATATAAAGGATGTGTAATTTTGTTTATATGTAAATAAGTCATGAATGATTACTAATATTTTTGTAATTTTATGAGATATTTCATGCTAGTTGCCAAATGATGGTTCTTACATGTGTTAGGTGACTCAAATGGGCAGCTAAGAGCTAATCATTGGAATATATATACTAATAGTACATACATCTAAAAGCTGTGTATTGTACGAGTACGAATACGGGTGCATACGAGTAGAATTGTTGATGAAACTGAACGAGGATGTAATTGTAAGCATTTTTGTTAAGTAGAAGTATTTTGATAAGTGTCTTGAAGTCTTTAAAAAGTGTATGAATATATATTAAAACACTACATGTATATACATTTTAACTGAGTCGTTAATTCATCGTTAGTCGTTACATGTAAATGTTGATTTGAAACCTTTAAGTTAACGATCATGTTAAATGTTGTTAACCCAATGTTTATTATATCTAATGAGATGTTAAATTATTACATTATCATGATATTATGATATATTAATATATCTTAGTATGATATATATACAGTTAAATGTTGTTACAACGATAATCGTTACATATATGTCGCGTTTCGAAATCATTAAGTTAGTAGTCTTGTTTTTACATATGTAGTTCATTGTTAATACACTTAATGATTGTTTACCTATCATTTATCATGATTAAACATAGTGTATCAATATCTTAATATGATTCATATGTATTTAGTAAGACGTTATAACGATAATCGTTATATATACCGTTTCGAGTTTCTTAATTCAATAAACTAAATTTTATGTATATAACTCATTGTTAAAATACCTAATGAGATACTTACTTATCATAATATCATGTTAACTATATATATAATCATATATATGTCATCATATAGTTTTTACAAGTTTTAACGTTCGTGAATCACCGGTCAACTTGGGTGGTCAATTGTCTATATGAAACCTATTTCAATTAATCAAGTCTTAACAAGTTTGATTGCTTAACATATTGGAAACACTTAATCATGTAAATATCAATTTCATTTAATATACATAAACATGAAAAAGTTCGGGTCACTACAATTTGTTGGTTTCAAAATATATTTTATTTAATTATTTTCAATAATTTCCCTCTTAATCCTTTGTTCTTTAGGAGACATGTTGTAGAAGACGCTTGAGGGGTCATTAACATCATCATTGATGTTGTCAAACCCCGTCCTAATCCATTCGGACGAAGTCCATATCGATTATAAACGATTCACAACAGTTGATTACATCGCGAGGTATTTGACCTCTATATGATACATTTTACAAACATTGCATTCGTTTTTAAAAAGACAAACTTTCATTACATCGACAGTTGATGACAAGCATACAATTTCATAATATATTCAAACTATAAATGACTTTATAATAATCTTGATGAACTTAACGACTCGAATGCAACGTCTTTGAAATATATCATGAATGATTCCAAGTAATATCTTTAAAATGAGCAAATGCACATCGGAAGATTTCTTTCGTACCTGAGAATAAACATGCTTTCAAGTGTCAACCAAAAGGTTGGTGAGTTCATTAGTTTAACATAAATAAACATTTCCATCATTTTAATAGACCACAGGATTTTAATTTCAGTTCTCATAAATATACGTCCCATACATAGAGACAAAAATAATCATTCATATGGATTGAACACCTGGTAACCGACATTAACAAGATGCATATAAGAATATCCCCTATCATTCCGGGATCCTCCTTCGGACATGATATAAATTTCGAAGTACTAAAGCATCCGGTACTTTGGATAGGGCTTGTTGGTCCCGATAGATCTATCTTTAGAATTCGCGTCAATTAGGGTGTCTGTTCCCTAATTCTTAGATTACCAGATTTAATAAAAAGGGGCATATTCGATTTCGATAATTCAACCATATAATGTAGTTTCGATTACTTGTGTCTATTTCGTAAAACATTTATAAAAATTGCGCATGTATTCTCAGCCCAAAAATATAAAGGGTAAAAAGGCAAATGAAACTCACGCATATAAATATTGTAAAACAGTTAATAAAGCATTTGCATGTATTCTCAGTCCCAAAAATGTAAAGAGTAAAAGGGAATCAGTAAACTCACCTATTGTATTTTGTAGTAAAAATACATATAACGATATTGAACAAATGCAGGGTTGGCCTCGGATTCACGAACCTATATCGATTATATAGGTTAAGACATATAATATACATGTAATAGTAATCAAACTATTTTCTATATTAATTATATGTCATATTACTTATAGTAATGTATTATCATTTCCAATATTATGTATATCTATTTATATATGTTATATTAATATTATACATATAAGTATTTATTTTTTTATATGCTATTAATAATAATATTTATATATCTGATTAAAATATATTTATTTCTTATATGTAACTTAATTAATATTATATAATAATAAATAATAACATTTTATTTTAAAAACAAAATAGTATGTAATTTCTTTATATAGTTATTATATGTGTACTAAAAGTAATGATTTTATAATAATACTAAGATAGTGTAAATAATAATAATAATAATAATAATAATAATAATAATAATAATAATAATAATAATAATAATAATAATAATAATAATAATAATAATAATAATAATAATAATAATAATAATAATAATAATGGTAGTAATAATAATTAAAATGAGTAAACTACCTTCAAGCCTTTTGTAAAAATAGATGCCTCAGACCGGGTTTGAACCAGTGACCTCTTGCTAACTTGACATGTACACTAACCGTTGAACCATTTCTATTTTTCTGATCTAATCTCAGACCCAATAATATTTAACCCGTATTATTATTTCCTGGCCCCATATCATTTCGGCCCAACTTCATTATTTTGGCCCATTGTTTAACCTCGGCCCAAGTTCTATTATAAGTCCATGAACTTAATCAAAAATCACGGCCCAAGTGCAGGTTCCTAAGCCTAAAATAGATTACAACCTGGTGGCCCAAAAACACTAGTCCATTAAACCGAAGCCCAACTGACCATCTTTTCAGTCCAGATCAATATCAATTATCACGGCTTGTATCAATTATCAATTCCAGTAAAAAAGAAGGATAATACCCCGATTAAAATAATAGTTAAGTATGACCATGTGTATCTCACTCTTCTTTACAGCTCAATATCAATTACATCACTCCACTATGATTATCATATTCTTTTAATATCAATATCATCATCATTCTTTATCACCTTTATGTTTTTTTAAAAAGAAAAACGGAATAGAAAACGTAAATATAGTTGTAAAGTCTTTTGGATGGAGTACAAGTGGGCACTCAAGAATTCCTCATCGAAAGTTGTTTTGTTTTTTTGTGCCTTATCGAACATATATAGAACTAATATTACAGCTACAATAGCAATTCTCTAATCGAAGCAATAATATTTAATAATTGCAGTTATGGTTTTCGATTAAGCAGGAAAGTATGCAGCAGCGTGGAAGTTGAATCATGTGGGTTGGTCGAATAAACATGAGTGATAACGTGATGGTTTTTGGGTTTATTAGAAAACGACTAAAAGAAGAAAGCTGGAACGGGTAGTATTAAGAAGGAAACATAAAATATAAACGGCAGCAATAATAGTGATGAGTGGTCGACGGTTATGGGTCTCGGTGTTGAATTGAAACAGAAAATAGCTGCATTAAACCTATTGGAGAGTTGGTGATGGTTGATCTCATTCGAAAACAGAAACAAGGTGGTGGTGGAAGTTAACCAGTGGTGGTTTAACAAAATTGTTCACAGCAGCCTTTTCAGTTGGCTAACTTGAAAGTTTAGTGATCTTTGGTGGTGTTGTGCTGGCCGGTTGTGGTATAAATGTAATAGAAACCAGAAACCCAATTGATGAAGTGGGTTTGTAGAAAAGTGGCAATGATGGTTATTCATGTGGTTGTGGTGATGAAGCTTCGGTTGATCAAACTAGAATCATAACGAGGTAGAGAGAGATAGTTAGATAGTTGTAAGGTGGCGATATGATCAAGGTTGATGAAGTGATGGTGAGGAGGGTGGTCTAGGGTGTTTTCCGATTGCAAATGCTTCGTGGCGGGTTTGTAGTTCAAATGTGTGTTGGTTTGTGAATGAAGAAGAATGTATGAGTACATGGGATGGGTTACGTTTAGTTAGCTAATCTATTTGTTTTATTCTGATAATGGGTGTCGACAGATTGTACAATTTAGAACAGAAGGAGAAGAAAAATAAACAGACACCTTTTTTTATCTAATTGGATTCGTACACAATTTGATTTGGATATTTAACAACTTTAGACAGAAAAAAAAATTATAGATAATTGATGTGGATGTGCCACGATTTCAATATCTATCTTTCTAATTGATCGACTGATTAAGGAATACAAAGATTATATTAATAATACCTTTAATATTAATAATCATAATAATACTAAAAAAAATATAAATTCTATTAATAAAATTAATAATAGAAATAATGAAAATATTTATAATAATAATGATACCAAAATAATACTAAGAATGATAAAAATAATAATGATATTGAATAATAATAATATTAATAATAATAAAAAAAATGATAATAATATTATTTATAATACAAATAATAACATTAGTTACAATAATGTTAATATTATTGGCGATAACAATAATACATATCAAATTTCATATATATATAATAATATTAATATTATTACAAATATTAATATTTATATTAACATTAATAGTAGTAATGATAATGAAAGTAATGATAATAATATTATCATAACATTTATATTTTAACTTTGTAATTACATGTATTAGTATTACATGTTATTGTTTATGTAATCTTTATATTTATATGCTATATATAATAATACTATTAATACAAATATTACTACTAATATTGAAATAATATTTTTATTTGCAAATGTTGATATTATATCTTATGAGGAATATTCATTTGAGTCCATAAATTAAGTTGAGATTCAAGGGACCAATGAGAGCGCGACAAGTGTCGCGAAAATCACATGTGATTGAAAAAAAAATTCAAAAATTTTTTTCAAAAAAAATTTTTTTTTAATTTTTTTTCGAATTTTTTTTAATTTTTTTTTTTTACAATCACATGTGATTTACCTGCACAATCATATGTGATTGAATTGTACAATCACATGTGATTGGATTTGCCATGCATAATCACATGTGATTGGGTTTACAATCACATGTGATTGACATGCATAATCACATATGATTTAAAAAAAAATAATTCGAAAAAAAATTTTGAAAAAAAAATTTCGAAAAAAAAAAATTTCAAAAAAAAACAAATTTTCGAAATTTTTTTTTTCTCAATCAGATGTGATTTTCGCGCCACATGTCGCGTTCTTATTGGTTCCCTTGTTTTCAAACAAATTTATGGATGCAAGTGATTATAATCTTATTAGCTATGTAATATCTAATAATTATATTATATATCCTATGATAACATTTATTGGATATTGAATCATAAATATACATATAGATAATAATATCATGTATATATTTGTATATATTCTTATATTTATATTTATGTAAATATAATTACATATTTATTTACAGACCAAAGTTCGTGAATCGTCGGGAATAGTCAAAGGTTAAATGAATTCATATAAACAGTTCAAATATTTTTGAGACTCAACATTACAGACTTTGCTTATCGTGTTGAAAGCATAATAAGATTAAGTTTAAATTTGGTCAGAAATTTCCGGGTCGTCACAGTACCTACCCGTTAAAGAAATTTCGTCCCGAAATTTGAGTGTGGTCATCATAGCTACCAATAAAAATGTTTTCATGATGAATATGAGTTGATAAATAGAGTTTTATCATCATTGAGTGATATGGATAAACAATTCGATTACTCGAGGCGTACGAGTGAAGCTATCACAAAATAGTGAAATGAGAAAATAGAGATTTGTCTTATCTTCTGACTTAGTCACGGTGGATTTCCGAAATTCAAGGATTTGGAGAAAATCTTCGTAATAAGATTTGATTCTTCGGTATTTAAGGGAATAAGGATCCTCTTTGGTTAAATGCAACGATCTGTCTCGATTGTTCTGTATGATAATTTACTATAGATCCACCCCCCTTCGTTTCCTTTATATTTTGAGGTTCCATCCTTTTGTTTTTCCTCTTTCCGACTTTAAGTCAAGCGAATAATGGTTCAAAATTTGTAGGTATGAAGTTTCAGATGAACATGACTAATATTCTAAGAGAGAAATTGTAATAGTAAGATCATGATTGGTTAAATTATCAGAATTCAAGAGAAAGATATAACTATCAAGAAAATACGTTCTTGATTTGTTTGGAGATTGGGCAGAATGTAAGAGTCATGTAACATGGCACATGATGACGTTATAGTCTGTGAATCATCATGTTTCATTAGAAACTCAGTATGACTTACTGTAATATAATCACGTTGATCAAGTGTCATTATATTATACTAACTTATGCATCAGTTCTCAACATTACTTCAATAACATTCATATTCTAAACTCGAAAGTTTACAGAATATAGAAACTAACAGTTTCTATATGATGTAATACTGATAGCATGAAGAGATTAATGATTTCAGATATGAATAGTTATGAAAATATCTTCAGAAATATGGAGGATATTTATAATGAAAGATACGATGATATCTTGGAATTTCTAATATCGAAGGATGGTGAAGAAAATTTGTCCGCCAGAGTTTGGAGTCAGAAGCAAGGTATTCGCTAAAGATTTCATCAGAAACAGAATCATCAGGATTCTTAATGTACAAGTTTAGCCCTTGTGATTTGTCCACGACCTCTTTCATGGTTTGCTCAATCCGTTTTCCAGTTCCAACTTTTCTGAGCTTTTCCAACATACTATTCTTTATCATCAAACTTTCGATGATTAAGGTCATTTACGATTTTCTATGGTTTCTGTTGCTTCATTCAACTTTTTCAACATTCAAAGTATTGATTTGTGACTGACTGCTTTTTCAGAATTTCAGAATGAGAGATCATAATTCTAAGAGATAAATGTCATACATATAACTGTTGATGTAAATATGCTGTGAGTTTTCAAAGTACTTGATTGCTGATCCCGGTAATTGGTATGGCAGTTATTGTTACAAGATGCGGATGAGTATATGATAGAGTTTCTATAAATAAATATAATGATTTATCAGAAAGATTTAAGCCAAGAAGCAACGAGGTTGCTGGTACGTCTACTGATAATATGGTGGAATATAAAAGGTTTCCCGGTAACAATAAAAGAGCACACACATAAATCAAGGTTATAATAAGGTTGTTTCGAACGAAAAGTCAAAGTTGATTTGCTGGAGCTGTGACAAAATTTACTAATTTGGAAAGGGATTGTAAAATTATTTTCGGTAATAACAACGCCAAAGGAGCTATCACAGATACGTGTTAAACGTTTACTCAGGTTTCGAGAGTTTTCAAGTGCATAACTATATGCATCATCTCTTCTTACGTAGATGAAGTGCGATTGGTTCATCCTCTCGATTGAGGTGTTTTCAAGAATCATGAAAGGTTTGAACGCAGATTGTAATCGTCAAGATACAAATGAGATTTAAAATGAGATCAAGTGGCAAACTTGAAGAATTGTTTAGTTTCATATGTTATAGTCAATATTTTAATTTATTTTAATTGTCCAATGTTGGTAGTCCACAGTTGATAGTCCACATTGACAGTCCAATAATTCATATACAGTTTAATATATAATATTCGAATTAATTAATACGTGTCGTGACCCGTATACGTCTCAGACTCGATCACAACTCAAAGTATATATATTATTATAGAATCAACCTCAACCCTGTATAGCTAACTCCCGCATTACTGCATATAGAGTGTCTATGGTTATTCCAAATAATATATATAGATAGGTCGTTATGATATGTCAAAACCTTGTATACGTGTCCCGATATTTAAAGTGCGTAAAAATAAATAACAGAAATTAAATGACGATAAATAAAGTGCGTAAAGTAAATAACAGAAATTAAATGACGATAAATAAAATTGCGAGAATGTAAATTGTGATAATAAAATTGCGATAATTAAAGTGTAATCAGTTAGCTGGGAACAATTAGTTAGGAACAGTTAGCGTGGATTCTTAACAAAATTTCTCATAGTTAATTTGTTTGTTTCTAACAAATTTTATTTTGTCAAATGTTTTCTTCATTATGCCACTTGTTGGATTCTGATAGGTCAAAATCCAAATTTAAAATTGAATGAAAATGGTTATTCTGCGGTGAACGGATACGGATGCCGGTGGATGTAAGTAGGATAGTGAATAACTTTTGAATCAGATTCGAAGAATATACAGTGTAACTTATTAATGTGAAATTTAAATATTCCTCGGGTATTACCTACCCGTTAAAATATTTTCACCATTAACAGTTTGTACAAAAGAATTTTTAATTACAATCTTTATGAAAACATATATACATATATATTTTCTTCAAATGTAATCATGGATTTAATGAGTCAATATGATATTAAACTCATTTGATTTATCGTTAGAACAAGAATATACAATCTCTAACATATTAGAGATTACATAATCGCCATGTCGAACGAAGATAAATGATGTAGAACGATTCGTAGAACAATAATTATATTCGAGGTACATAATGAGATGTCAAGGCATGGATTGTTGATGGTACTGGTGTTGTTATTGATGGTACTGTTGATGCCGGTGATGTTGCTGAAGCTGGTAAGTTTTGCACCATGTTCTCCAAATTGATTACTCGAGCGCGAAGCTCGTTGACTTCTTCGATTACCCCGGGATGATTGTCGGTCGGAACGAGCTGATGAATAAGGTTTAGAATCTGAGTTATGATATAGTCGTGGCGAGATATTTAGGAAATGAGGATGAAATGGTGTTACGAACAGGTTCGCCGGTAAGTGCTTCAGGTTCTTCGCCAAAAGGTGAATTCGGTTAGTGGATGGGAATCGCCTTCTGCGCGTCTCCATTGATTAAGTTGTCTATGAATCCATCAGATGAATTGGGGATGGATGATTGGTTGATTCATTCTGGTGTCGTTGCTTCCGGAGCTTAGATGACTATACATTCTGAATAACTGTCGGGATAACTGTCGAAATCCGAGGGACTCGATCTAGTTGAGGGATTCATCTCGTACGATCAGATGAAGGATTTTCGATAAGAAATAGATTATAGGATGTAGATTAGTATCCTGCAATACATAATTTACATATGCATATATATTACTAAAATCCCATAAGTTACGGAGGAATCTACGGAAGCTATCAGGCAAAGGTAACAATAACAGATACGCTAAGATATGAATTAGCAGATATGCTAAGATATGAATTTTGTCTATACACTAATCATGCAATCAATGCAACATGATGTGTCTAGACTAACAATGATAAGCAAGTGATTCTCTAAGAATGATAAGCAGGTAATTTTCGACACGAAATGATAAGCAAAACTTTTGACATGCAGACACGGTCGAAGTCCAGACTCACTAATGCATCCTAATGACTTATCAGTTAGACACACTAATGCAGACCTGGTTTGCTAAGACCACCGCTCTGATACCAACTGTCAAACCCCGTCCTAATCCATTCGGACGAAGTCCATATCGATTATAAACGATTCACAACAGTTGATTACATCGCGAGGTATTTGACCTCTATATGATACATTTTACAAACATTGCATTCGTTTTTAAAAAGAAAAACTTTCATTACATCGATAGTTGATGACAAGCATACAATTTCATAATATATTCAAACTATAAATGACTTTATAATAATCTTGATGAACTTAACGACTTGAATGCAACGTCTTTGAAATATATCATGAATGATTCCAAGTAATATCTTTAAAATGAGCAAATGCACAGCGGAAGATTTCTTTCGTACCTGAGAATAAACATGCTTTCAAGTGTCAACCAAAAGGTTGGTGAGTTCATTAGTTTAACATAAATAAACATTTCCATCATTTTAATAGACCACAGGATTTTCATTTTAGTTCTCATAAATATACGTCCCATACATAGAGACAAAAATAATCATGCATATGGATTGAACACCTGGTAACCGACATTAACAAGATGCATATAAGAATATCCCCTATCATTCCGGGATCCTCCTTCGGACATGATATAAATTTCGAAGTACTAAAGCATGCGGTACTTTGGATGGGGCTTGTTGGGCCCGATAGATCTATCTTTAGAATTCGCGTCAATTAGGGTGTCTGTTCCCTAATTCTTAGATTACCAGACTTAATAAAAAGGGGCATATTCGATTTCGATAATTTAACCATATAATGTAGTTTCAATTACTTATGTCTATTTCGTAAAACATTTATAAAAATTGCGCATGTATTCTCAGCCCAAAAATATAAAGGGTAAAAAGGCAAATGAAACTCACGCATATAAATATTGTAAAACAGTTAATAAAGCATTTGCATGTATTCTCAGTTCCAAAAATGTAAAGAGTAAAAGGGAATCAGTAAACTCACCTATTGTATTTTGTAGTAAAAATACATATAACGATATTGAACAAATGCAGGGTTGGCCTCGGATTCACGAACCTATATCGATTATATAGGTTAAGACATATAATATACATGTAATAGTAATCAAACTATTTTCTATATTAATTATATGTCATATTACTTATAGTAATGTATTATCATTTCCAATATTATGTATATCTATTTATATATGTTATATTAATATTATACATATAAGTATTTATTTTTTTATATGCTATTAATAATAATATTTATATATCTGATAAAAATATATTTATTTCTTATATGTAACTTAATTAATATTATATAATAATAAATAATAACATTTTATTTTAAAAACAAAATAGTATGTAATTTCTTTATATAGTTATTATATGTGTACTAAAAGTAATGATTTTATAATAATACTAAGATAGTGTAAATAATAATAATAATAATAATAATAATAATAATAATAATAATAATAATAATAATAATAATAATAATAATAATAATAATAATAATAATAATAATAATAATAATAATAATAATAATAATAATAATAATAATGGTAGTAATAATAATTAAAATGAGTAAACTACCTTCAAGCCTTTTCTAAAAATAGATGCCTCAGACCGGGCTTGAACCAGCGACCTCTTGCTAACTTGACATGTACACTAACCGTTGAACCATTTCTATTTTTCTGATCTAATCTCAGACCCAATAATATTTAACCCGTATTATTATTTCCTGGCCCCGTATCATTTCGGCCCAACTTCATTATTTCGGCCCATTGTTTAACCTCGGCCCAAGTTCTATTATAAGTCCATTAACTTAATCAAAAATCACGGCCCAAGTGCAGGTTCCTAAGCCTAAAATAGATTACAACCTGGTGGCCCAAAAACACTAGTCCATTAAACCGAAGCCCAACTGACCATCTTTTCAGTCCAGATCAATACCAATTATCACGGCTTGTATCAATTATCAATTCCAGTAAAAAAGAAGGATAATACCCCGATTAAAATAATAGTTAAGTATGACCATGTGTATCTCACTCTTCTTTACAGCTCAATATCAATTACATCACTCCACTATGATTATCATATTCTTTTAATATGAATATCATCATCATTCTTTATCACCTTTGCGTTTTTTTAAAAAGAAAAACGGAATAGAAAACGTAAATATAGTTGTAAAGTCTTTTGGATGGAGTACAAGTGGGCACTCAAGAATTCCCCACCGAAAGTTGTTTTGTTTTTTTGTGCCTTATCGAACATATATAGAACTAATATTACAGCTACAATAGCAATTCTCTAATCGAAGCAATAATATTTAATAATTGCAGTTATGGTTTTCGATTAAGCAGGAAAGTATGCAGCAGCGTGGAAGTTGAATCATGTGGGTTGGTCGAATAAACATGAGTGATAAGGTGATGGTTTTTGGGTTTATTAGAAAACGACTAAAAGAAGAAAGCTGGACGGGTAGTATTAAGAAGGAAACATAAAATATAAACGGCAGCAATAATAGTGATGAGTGGTCGACGGTTATGGGTCTCGGTGTTGAATTGAAACAGAAAATAGCTGCATTAAACCTATTGGAGAGTTGGTGATGGTTGATCTCATTCGAAAACAGAAACAAGTTGGTAGTGGAAGTTAACCAGTGGTGGTTTAACAAAATTGTTCACAGCAGCCTTTTCAGTTGGCTAACTTGAAAGTTTAGTGATCTTTGGTGGTGTTGTGCTGGCCGGTTGTGGTATAAATGTAACAGAAACCAGAAACCCAATTGATGAAGTGGGTTTGTAGAAAAGTGGCGATGATGGTTATTCATGTGGTTGTGGTGATGAAGCTTCGGTTGATCAAACTAGAATCATAACGAGGTAGAGAGAGAGATAGTTAGATAGTTGTAAGGTGGCGATATGATCAAGGTTGATGAAGTGATGGTGAGGAGGGTGGTCTAGGGTGTTTCCCGATTGCAAATGCTTCGTGGCGGGTTTGTAGTTCGAATGCGTGTTGGTTTGTGAATGAAGAAGAATGTATGAGTACATGGGATGGGTTACGTTTAGTTAGCTAATCTATTTGTTTTATTCTGATAATGGGTGTCGACAGATTGTACAATTTAGAACAGAAGGAGAAGAAAAATAAACAGACACCTTTTTTATCTAATTGGATTCGTACACAATTTGATTTGGATATTTAACAACTTTAGACAGAAATTTTTTTTTACAGATAATTGATGTGGATGTGCCACGATTTCAATATCTATCTTTATAATTGATCGACTGATTAAGGAATACAAAGATTATATTAATAATACCTTTAATATTAATAATCATAATAATACTAAAAAAAATATAAATTCTGTTAATAAAATTAATAATAGAAATAATGACAATATTTATAATAATAATGATACCAAAATAATACTAAGAATGATAAAAATAATAATGATATTCAATATTAATAATATTAATAATAAAAAAAAATGATAATAATATTATTTATAATACAAATGATAACATTAGTTACAATAATGTTAATATTATTGGTGATAACAATAATACATATCAAATTTCATATATATATAATAATATTAATATTATTACAAATATTAATATTTATATTAACATTAATAGTAGTAATGATAATGAAAGTAATGATAATAATATTATCATAACATTTATATTTTAACTTTGTAATTACATGTATTAGTATTACATGTTATTGTTTATGTAATCTTTATATTTATATGCTATATATAATAATACTATTAATACAAATATTACTACTAATATTGAAATAATATTTTTATTTGCAAATGTTGATATTATATCTTATTAGCTATGTAATATTTAATAATTATATTATATATCCTATGATAACATTTATTGGATATTGAATCATAAATATACATATAGATAATAATATCATGTATATATTTGTATATATTCTTATATTTATATTTATGTAAATATAATTACATATTTATTTACAGACCATAGTTCGTGAATCGTCGGGAATAGTCAAAGGTTAAATGAATTCATATAAACAGTTCAAACATTTTTGAGACTCAACATTACAGACTTTGCTTATCGTGTTGGAAGCATAATAAGATTAAGTTTAAATTTGGTCAGAAATTTCCGGGTCGTCACAGATATACTGGCCTCTTTACCTGATTCTTCACTCTCTATAATTTCCATCATGGACGGTGGTGAGGTCCCTTCTGGTCTGACAAACCTGTTAGTCCAGACCAACTTGCCATTTACTCTTTTTTCAAATGTATTAGGAAGTACAGGATCAAGTTGATAGGTTGGGTTCATGATGGATATATCTACTTGGGCAGCAGCAGCATCAATGTCGTCATCAAAGAAATATTTCATTACCTGGGTACTTGCTCATTCACGCATTGGGTAATACGCTTAGCAGTTGTAAACCAGGAAGCAACAATCTTTTTCAATTTAAAATATTAATCTTTGACTTTTGCTGCCTCATCGTGAAGTTCTTGTAAAGCAAAATTCTTATTTTGAAGTGATGAAATTTCTTCTTTTAAAGATTTAATTTCACTGGTTTTGCAATCAAGTTTTTCATTTTAAGATTTAATTTCTGATTTAAAAACTTCTTCAAGTTTACTACCCCTGCAGAGATCAATGGTCAGGTAGTCAAACATTTTGGCATTTTCATCATCAGTATAAGTTCGAAAATTATCAACCTTATACAAATTTTAGATTTCCATCGAGGGTCATCAGCTCTCTGATTTGCTTCTCTCATATCAGCCATACACATGCTACCAGTATCATCGCTACTAACTTCCTCATCAATTTCCTTGGCCATCAAACACTTTCGACCAGATGCATAACTAATATCATCTTCACTATAAGATGTAGATGATGATGTACTGGTTTCATCCCAGTCATGATGCTCAGCAACTAACACTTTCTCTCGCTTCTTTTCTTTCTTATCACCCTTTGATTTTTCTTTCAGCTGGGCCTTCATGGCTTTGTACTTATTTTTGTACTTATTAGCTTTTGAGAACGACTGAGCCTGTGAAGAGGATTTCTTGGATATGCACTCAGATGCAAAGTGTCCTACCTTTTCACAGTTAAAACACTCAGTTTTTGAGCTACCAGCTGTCTTGCCTCTATAACCAGTACTAGGCTTCTTGCTAATTCTGTATGGTTTACTGGTTTTGCTACGATTGAATTTTTTAGACTTTCTAGCCAGTAGAGCCATACTTTCAGCAAACCCTTCAACATCATCACTATCACCACTGTCATTAGACTCAGACTCAGTCACTTCATCATCTTGTAGTGCTTCTTCTTTAGCCAGTAACTTTTAAACCAGTAAAACTTTTTGTGTTTTTCTTTTAGAAGCAGCAACTGAGGCAGCATCTTCTATCTTAGTAGATTTTGAAGTGGTGGGGGTTGACTTATGATTTTATTTTAAGTTTAGTTCAAGTTTTTCTTCTGACTTCTCATGGTTTCAAAGAGTACCATAGAGAGAAGACATGTCAAAAATTTTCAAAGTCTGTGTGGTCCTTAGTTGGTAAGTAATGGTTTTCCATTTTGCTAGATGTGAGTCAATAAATTTGTTGACCTGTTCAAAATTGGTATAGGTGACATCTACACATTCTAGGTCAATAACCAGTGAGTTAAACCGGTTAAAAACATCTTTTAAAGACTCATTTTTGTAGGCAAAGAAAAGTTCATAGTCCCTTTTTAAAGCAATTATATTTTTTTTTTGCCTAACCTCATCTTTTCCTTCATATGTAAGGTCGATAGCTTTAGCTGTTTTCTTCTTTTTAATCAGTTTAAAAATATGATCAGGTAAAGTTATAGCTATTTTGATTTTAAGGTTAAGTGCAACACGATGCCTATCTTTATCTTCCCATTTGTTATATGGGAGAATGATTTATCTAGCCTCAATGGCAAGAGAATCTTCAGTAGCAGGTCTAGCGTCAATTGTTTCTTTTGGGATAAAAGGGCCGTTTTTGATAATGCCAGTCATAAGTGGGTCGGTTGATTCCTAGTGGAATAAAAATTTATCTCTCCAAGTTTAATAATCCACTTCATTAAACTTGGGTGGTCTGCATGCAAAACCATTTTCAAGATAGCTTGAATTACTAAAGGTGGCCATTGATGATAACGAGTTCAGATCCAAGATATTAATTATCAAGACTGAAGCTTTGATACCAGTTGTAGGTCCCGATTAACAATAGGAAGTATTGTAGAGGGGGTGAATACAATTTCTTTTGTTTAAATCAAATAATAATACTTAAATTGTAATTTAAACATACATAATAAATAAGAATCAAAGGTAATTTTCAACGTTATTCTTTTATTGATATAAATCTCAAAGAATCACAACAATCACAAGGCGGAAATAGATTGTTGGTTGATACAGATTACACCTAAATAGCTTAAGAGGAATTCTTAAAGCTTTATAAGGTTGACTCTATTTATAAATTAAATCCCACACCACCAAATATTTACAATAGTGGATGTCTCTATATATAGGAGTCCTATTAACCAGGTAATAGTTCTACTGTCCACTGGTACAAAGGATGTTTGTATTTGTACCCTAGCCAACAACTGCATCAGAAGGTGTGCCCCTTTTTTCCTCTTTGAGGGCTATTTGCAGGAACACCCCAATGTTGCACGGACATACTATTTAAATAAACAAATAGAATGTTAGGTTCCCTAGGTGTTAACAAAGTATAACGCGTGTCTGCACATGCGTTAAACTTCAGCATTCTCACATGGTCTTGTAAGGTCACTTGTTAGCCGCCAACGTGTGTCATATCTGTCCAACTTTGTATTCGACTCTTGTTGAATAGTACCATTGATGTAGACCATACAGGGAAACCATTATGCTTGTAATGGAGCATAATATATCAGGTGTTCTCTTTACTGCTTAACCAGCTGAGCTAGTACTTCACCTGATCTTCTATACTGACTGGCACACATCCTGTGCTGGATGAAGTAATGATGTTCTCTTGGGACGATCGAACTGGGAGCAAACTAGACACACTAGACTCAGCATACAATGCTGATTATAAAATAAACTATGCTGGTCGCACATAACATTAAGTGTACTGATTATGGTTTTTGTCATAATTAAATCCTTAATTACTCTGGGGACTCAACAAAAGACTTGATTTTTATCAACATAAAAATAATAAAAGTGTTACATGTAGATGGAAGTTACAACCTTTTGCAATAATTACTCTGGGGACTCAACAAAAGACTTGATTTTTATCAACATAAAAATAATAAAAATGTTACATGTAGATGGAAGTTACAACCTTTTGCAACCAAGGTGCTAAAGATGACAACATTCTTCAATTTTTCAAAACTACAACAAGTTGTCATGGATCTTTGAGCTAGAAGTTTAGATCTTCATGATTTCAAGAGACCATAAGCTAGAAAGCTTAGATCCAACAAGATCTCAAGAGAACATAAGCTAGAGAGCTTAGATGTAACAATTTTTATGAGACCATAAGCTAGAGAGCTTAAATCTAACAATATTCTTGAGACCATAAGCTAGAGAGCTTAGATCTATTAATATTTCACAAGACCATAAGCTAGAAGGCTTAGATCTAACAATATTAAAGAGACCACAAGTTAGAGAGCTTGGATCTAACAATATTCAAGATACCATAAGCTAGAGAGCTTGGATCTACAAGATTTCATAAGATCATAAGCTAGAGAGCTTAGATCTAACAATATTCAAGAGATCATAAGCTAGTAAGCATAGATCTAACAAGTTTTCAAAAGACCATAGGCTAGAAAGCTTAGATCTAACAATATTTATGAGATCACAAGCTAGAGAGCTTAGATCTAAGATGATGATGATTATGAAATCAAAAAGTAGAAAATAAAGTAAAGAAGAAACATGTAAATCCAAGAAAACTCACAATCTTTTCAAGCAAATGAAAAGGAATGAATCTAGAGCACAAAGTAGCTCAAAGGAATGATCAAAACTTGAAAAATGATGAGGATATTGATGATGGCGATGGTAGCCGTAGGTTTGGAGAGGGAGGAGAGGGTTTGTAGTGTTAGTAAATGGACAAGGTTGTTGGGTATAAGTACTAGTGTAGTGGTGCCCTTTTGTTTTAGGGTAGTGGTGTCTTTTACTTTATAGTTAGTGGTGTATTTTACTTTTAGGGTTAGGTTTATCTTATGCTAGTAGGCTTAATTCTAGTGGGTTAGCCTATTTCCACTAGTCCACTAATTATTTCTAAGTTGGGCTAAGAAATAAATAATACTACTAGTCCAATTAAAATGCTAAGTCCAAAAGGTGAGCTAGTGCAAGCTTGTAAATCTAATTAAATTCCATTAAAACAATAATTAATTAAATAATTATTATTAGAAAGGAAAATAATCCTAAACAAAACGTGACCTCAGAAAGTCGAAAAGACGACAGAAAAATAAACGCAAGAAGAAATAGGAAAACACATAAGAAATACAAGGCTAAAAAGGGGGCTGTTACATTACCTACCCCTTAAAGAATATCTCGTCCAGAGAATTCAGTCAAAGGTCGACGGTGGTGTCGTGAAAAGATGAGGGTATTTCTGCTTCATCTAATCCTCTCATTCCCATGTGAATTTCGGTCCTCCATGAGCGTTCCAACGAATCTTAATGATTGGAATGTTGTTTTGTTTTAACCGTTTGACGTCACGGTCCATCACTTCTATGGGTTCTTCGATAAAGTGAAGCTTGTTATCAATTTCAATTTCCTCCAGAGGAATGGTGACATCACCTTTGGCTAAACACTTATTCAGATTTGATATATGGAATGTGTTGTGTACTCTGCTAAGTTGTTATGGTAGATTCATTCGATAAGCTACCGGCCCAATGCGTTCCGTTATCTCAAAAGGACCCACATATCTTGGGAATAAATTTTCTCTCTTACTGAAGCATATTACACCTTTCTAAGGTGATACCTTTAACATGCGTTTGTCACCAATTGCAAATTCCAATGGTTTTCTCCTAACGTCAGTGTGACTCTTTTGATGACTCCTAACCATTCTCAATCTGTTTCGCGAATAACTTCCGGACCAGTAATTTGTCTGCCTCTAGCTCATTCCAACAGATTGGAGATCTACATTTCCTCTCGTACAGTGCCTCAAATGGTGCAGCTTTGATGCTCGTATGATAACTATTATTGTAGGAAAACTCGACATAATATTTATCCCACCCGTTTTTGAAGTCAAAAACACATGCACGAAGCATGTCTTCTAGCGTGTGAATGGTCCTCTCACTCTGACTATCCGTGTATGGGTGATAAGCGGTACTCATATCCAGTCGAGTTCCCAACGCATCTTGTAGAGATTGCCAGAATCTAGACGTGAAATCCCGATCCGAGATGATAGACACTAGAACCCCATGCCTCGATATAATTTCCTTCAAATATAACCGGGCTAGCTTCTCTAGTGTGTCAGTTTCCTTCATTGGTAGAAAGTGAGCAGATTTTATGTGGTGATCAACATTAACCCAAATCATGTCATAACCGCCCACGGTTTTCAGCAATTTTGTGATGAAGTCCATAGTAATGCATTCCCACTTCCACTCGGGAATCTCCGGCTGCTGCAGTAATCCTGAGGGTTTTAGATGCTCAGCCTTGACCTTGGAATAAGTCAAGCACTTTCCAACATACGTAGCAATGTCGGCTTTCAGGTTGGGCCACCAATACTGTTCCTTAAGGTCGTGGCACATCTTTCCCGTTCCCGGATGAATTGAATATCTCATCTTGTGAGCTTCATCGAGAATTATCTTTCTCAAGTCGCCAAATAGTGGCACCCAAATTCTCCCAACAAAATATCGGGTTCCGTTTTCCTTAACTTCAATTGTTTATGTAATCCTCTGAGCATTTCATTCGTAATATTCTCATCCTTCACAGCATCCAACTAAGCCTCTAGTATCTGGTTGGCAAGATTCTTACGAATGGTTAAATTCAGTGCCTGAACTCGAAGAGATCGAGTTCTCTCCTTCCAGCTAAGGGCATTAGCTACCACATTTGCTTTCCCAGGGTGATAGAAAATTTCACAGTCGTAGTCATTAAACAACACAACCCAACGACATTATCTCATGTTTAGTTTTTTCTGATCGGAGATATGCTAAAGGATCTTATTCTTGTGTACACCGTGCACTTAGTTCCATAAAGGTAATGTCACCACATCTTAAGTGCAAAAATTGCAGCTCGAAGCTCTAAATTGTATGTCATGTAGGTTTGCTTGTGAATCTTCAGTTGTCGTGAGGCGTATGAGATAACTTTCGTGTGCTGCATCAGCACACATCCATAGCCTTGCCGTGATGCGTCACAATAAATCATGAAATCTTCGCTTGTAGTGACCCAAACTTTTCCATGATTATATATTATATGAGATTAATATTTACATGAATAAATGTTTCCAACATGTTAAGTAATCAAACTTGTTAAGACTTGATTAATTAAAATAGGTTTCATGTACACAATTGACCACCCAAATTGACCGGCGATTCACAAACATTAAAACTTGTAAAAACTATATATATATATATATATATATATATATATATATATATATATATATAGTTAACATGATATTATGATAAGTAAGTATCTCATTAGGTATATTAACAATGAGTTATATACATAATAATGAGACTACTAAGTTAACAAACTCGAAACGATATATATAACGATTATCGTTATAACAACGTCATACTAAATACATATGTATCATATTAAGATAATGTTACACTATATTTAACATGATAAAATGATAATTATATATATCATTAAGTATGTTAACAATGAACTACTTATGTAAAACAAGACTACTAACTTAAGAATTTCGAAACGAGACATATATGTTACGATTATCATTGTAACGACATTTTAATGTATATATTTCACATTAAGATATATTCATACATCATAATATCATGATAATGTATAAATTTAACATCTTATTAGATATAATAAACATTGGGTTAACAACATTAAATGAGATCGGTAACTTAAAGGTTTCAAAACAACACTTACATATAACAACTAACGATGACTTAACGACTCAGTTAAAATGTATATACATGTAGTATATTAAGATGTATTAGTACACTATTGAAAGACTTCATGACACATACCAAAGTACTTCTACTTAACAAAAATGCTTACAATTACATTCTCATTCATTTTCATCAACAATTCTACTCGTATGCACCCGTATTCGTACTCGTACAATACACAGCTCCTATATGTATATACTATTGGTATATACACTTCAATGATCAGCTCTTAGCCGCCCTCATTTAGTCAAAAAACATGTGGAACCATCATTTGGCAACTTGCATGAATTATTACACTAAAAATCAAATTACAATTTGCATATAATGACACCATGGTTCACGTTTTTGATCACACTCTCATACACTTTCATTTTTCAATTTTCTTTCATCCGTTTGATCTCTCTCTAGTTCTATGATGATGTTCTAAGTGTTCTTCATCATATTCATCAAAATTTACATCAATCTAGCTCATAAATCCTAATATATATCAACTTATAAAACACCTACTCAAGAAAACTTCAAGAACACTTTCAAGTTTGCAAGTCTACTTCCAAGCTTTCTAATCCATTCTAAGTAATCATCCAAGATCAAGAAACCTTTGTTATTTACAGTAGGTTATCTTTCTTATTCAAGGTAATACTCATATTCAAACTTTGATTCAATTTCTGTAACTATAAACTATCTTAATTCGAGTAAAAATCTTACTTGAACTTGTTTTCGTGTCATGATTCTACTTTAAGAACTTTCAAGCCATCCAAGATCCTTTGAAGCTAGATCATTTCTTGTCACTTCCAGTAGGTTTACCTACTATAATTGAGGTAGTAATGATGTTCATAACATCATTCAATTCATATATATATATATATATATATATATATATATATATATATATATATAACTATCTTATTCGAAGATTTAAACTTTTAATCACTAGAACATAGTTCAGTTAATTCTAAACTTGTTCGCAAACAAAGTTAATCCTTCTAGCTTAACTTTTAAAATCAACTAAACACATGTTCTATATCTATATGATATGCTAACTTAATGATTTAAAACCTGGAAACACGAAGAACACCGTAAAACCGGACATACACCGTCGCAGTGAAACCGGGGGCTGTTTTGAGTTAGATAATTAAAAACTATGATAAACTTTGATTTAAAAGTTATCCTTCTGGGAAAATAATTTTTCTTATGAACATGAAACTATATCCAAAAATCATGGTTAAACTCAAACTGGAAGTATGTTTTTCAAAATGGTCATCAAGACATCGTTCTTTTGACTGAAATGACTACCTCTTACAAAAAAGACTTGTAACTTGTATTTCCGACTATAAACTTATAATTTTTCTGTTTAGTTTCATAAATTTCAATTCATTATGAAACCATAGCAATTGGATTCACTCAAAACGAATTTAAAACGAAGAAGTTGTGGGTAAAACAAAATTGGATATTTTTGCTTGTTGTAGCTACGTGAAATTTGTAACAAATCCATACTAACCATAACTTAACTAAATTATATTGTATTTGGTACAACCATAGACACTCTATATGCGGTAATGATCGAGTTAGCTACACAGGGTTGAGGTTGTTCCAAAATAATATATATACTTTGAGTTGTGATCGAGTCTGAGACTTGTATGCACTGGGTCGTGGATTGATTCGAGATAATATATATTGATTTATTTCTGTACTACTAACTCTGGACAAATATTTGTGGACTACAAATGTTGGACTATCAACTTAACAAACTTAAATCGTTAAAATGTAATAAAATATGGTATAATTATATTTCGATCATAATTTGATACATATATATATACATATATATATATATATACATATATATATATATATATATATATATATATATATATATATATATATTTGTTATAGGTTCGTGAATCAACCCGTGGCCAGTCTAATTCTCGACGAATTGATAATCTGTGAAAGTGAGTTATAGTTCCACTTTTAAAATCTAATATTTTTGGGATGAGAATACATGCAGTTTTATAAATGTTTTACAAAATAGACACAAGTACGTGAAACTACATTATATGATTGAATGGATCGAAACCGAATATGCCCCTTTTAGCTTGGTAATCTAAGAATTAGGGAACTGGCCCCTAATTGACGTGAATCCTAAAGATATATCTATTGGGCCTAACAAGCCTCATCCATTATTGCGGATGCTTTAGTACTTCGAAATTATCATGTCCGAAGGATGTCCCGGAATGATGGGGATATTCTATATGCATCTTGTTAATGTCGATTACCAGATGTTCACCATATGAATGATTTTTATCCAGATTGCATGTTATTGAAAGATGAAATCTTGTGGTCTATTATTACAATTTAATAAATATATAGGTTAAACCTATAACTCACCAACATTTTTGTTGACGTTTAAAGCATGTTTATTCTCAGGTAATTATTAAGAGCTTTCTCTGTTGCATGCTAAATAAAGACAGGATTGGAGTCTGCATGCTTGTATAATATTGTTTAAAAATTGCATTCGAAGACTTAAGTTGTTGTGTAATATTATTGTAAACCATTATGTAATGGTCGTGTGAAAACGCTATATATTAGATTATCATTATTTGATAATCTTTGGAATGTTTTAAACCTTTATCGATAAAATAAAGGTTATGGTAGGTCAAAACCTCGCAACGAAATCAATTAATATGAAACGTTTATAATCGATATGAACGGGACATTTCAGTTGGTATCCGAGCGTTGGTCTTAGAGAACCAGAAATTTGCATTAGTGTTTCTTATCGAGTTTGTTAGGATGCATTACTGAGTCTGGACTTCGACCATGTTTTCTTTAAAAATGATTGCTTAACACTTTTTGTTGGAAACTACAAATTGTTAACATGTAAATATTATGTGATATATTAATCTCTTAACATATTTGATATTGTGTGATAGATGTCTACCTCTAGTACAAATCCCATCGAATCACCTAATAATAATGAAGAGTCGAATATATTTTGGGAAGATTCACAAATTTCCGACGAGGAACCGAAAGAAGAGGTTTTGGAGGAGGAAATATTAGGAACCACAAAAAAACAGATAAATAAAAAAATTTCTCAACCAATGGACCAAAGTTATAAATGGTCAATGGTGTTTCCGCCGAGGAAGCAAAATATTGAAAAAATTACCAATTTTCTGATGAATCGGATCCCGATGAGGATTCCGATGATGTTATATAAATTACCTCGACCCAATTTGAAAAAGCAAAAGAAAATAATAAGGGAAAAGGCATCAAAATAGAGAAACCTAATTCTAACCCCAATGAACTCTACGTTAACATGAAATACCCTGATGGGGTGTACCGTAAGCACCCGTATTTCTCAAACTTCCACTATAACCTGGGAACATCTAAGCCACCAGGCTTTTCTAAACCATTTGTGAAAATGACAGCTCGCATTAGAGGAGCACCATATATCCCTAGGAAGTTAGCAAAATGAACCAAGTCCGAGGAGGAAGAAACGAGTGAGTCGGAATAAAGAGTTGTAATCATGTTGTGTAATATATGTATTATAGCATGCTTGTATTTTTATGTTATATGTAAAAATTGCTTGTATTGTTTGTTAAATATCTTTTGCGAATCTAATCCTCGTCTATTTTACAGTATAAAAACACACAATGGACGTTAAGGATAGACAACCGAAAATTTTAGAAGACCTACCAGGGGATATGATTGATGAAATCTTGTCTAGAGTCGGTTAGAATTCATCGGCATAATTATTTATGGCAAAATTAGTTTGTAAAACATATGAAAGACGTTCTAGGCATGCCTTAGTTTATAAAAGGCTTTCCTTTGAAAGATGGGTTATATCACATTGGGGAGAATTTAAGTTACGCCTCGTTTTCTTTAAGGCATTAAATGCGGGAAACCCATATGCAATTTTACGCTACGGGTTGAGAACCTATTTTGACTCCACATATCCCAACATAGGACTTCGTTCTTTAGAAAGAGCTTCAAACATGCAATATAAAGAAGCATGTTATGTTTACGGGTTAGTGATGTTCGCTTCTCACTAAATTGAGAAAAAGAACATCGGATTGCAACTGTTAAATAAAACATTCCCACAAGTGACGGATTCAATAGTTGGGATGAGAAATAAGGTTTTTAGATTGTTACGGGGCTGTTGGGCATTACGTAACCCTCGTCCTTTTGACGACGTTACAACATGCTGCCTAGCCAACGGTTACAACGGTTATTTTCCACAAGACCAAGGATGGGAAATAATACTAGTAAAACCCGAATGCATGACTTGTTTCTGGACTTATGAATTACGTGTCTTTATTGCCTTTGCTGAACGACTTGTCTATTAACTAGAATTGTCTTCACAACTGCCGTGTATCAAAGATATCGTGTGCTATATTTCATGATATATGTAAAATAACGGTATTGTAAGTTTGTAAAATATTGTATAAGAGTTTGAACGCGAAATATTATTGTAATAAGTTTTTTATATAGAATTGTAGTAGTTGAATTGTATATTAGCTACTAAATATGAACTTAACGGGTAGGTACTACCCGAATGAAAAATTATAAAACGCTAATATGAAGAAAAAGCTTTTATAAATAAGTTCATATTATGCTACAAAATACTATTGACTACTCTTAATATTCTATATGATTAACTTAATTCTTTTGGCTATTTTTTAAGGAAATGGCACCGACTACTCGTCAGAACTTGAACATGAGTGAGGAAGACTTCTGTGTTTTCCTTGCTGCGAACACAGCCGCAGTGCAGGCCGCAATGTAAAATAACAACAATAACTCTGGTTCTAGCAGTGGAACTAATTCCACAAGAAATCCTGTAGGATGCTCTGATAATGCTAAAAACGAACATATATTTCATAGCATTATCCCTCAAGAAAGACAAGCTTTTAGTTACAATTGTTCTATTTACAAGTGATATTCATTTAAATAATAAAAAGTGAAGACAAAAGACAGATTCGATGAATTGAAGACGCAAACGACCAAAAAGCTCAAAAGTACAAAGTACAATCCAAGAGGTTCAAATTATTGATGAGAAACGTCTAAAAGTTACAAGAGAACGAGCCGCAAAACGCAAAGTACAAGATATTAAATAGTACGAAAGGACGTTCGAAAATCCAGAACTGGGACCAGAGTCAACTCTCAACGCGCAACGCAATGGACCTAAAATTACGAGTCAACTATGTACAAGAATATAATATAATATATATATAATTATATATATTATATATATATTATATATATATATATTAAAAAATTGCAGCAGCCCACGTTTTGGAATCTTTGTGAGCTGGAAAAGCAGGCCATGCGATCGCATGGCCAGAAGGCACAATTTCCATGCGATCGCATGGCAGTGAAAGGCTGGCCACATCTATAAATTTCGCAATTTTTGGTCGAATGTTTTACACCTAATTCAATCTCTCACTCTCTACGATATATATATATATATATATATATATATATATATATATATATATATATAACTTATAATTTTAATTTTAATTTTAATTTCATAATAATAAGGGTATGTTAGCGAATGTTGTAAGTGTGTAATTCGAAATTCTGTCCGTGTAAAGCTACGCTATTATTAATCATTGTAAGTTATGTTCAACCTTTTTAAATTAATGTCTCGTAGCTAAGTTATTATTATGCTTTTTTAATGCCGAAGTAATCTTGATGTTGGGCTAAATATTAAAGACTGGGTAATTGGGCTTTGTACCATAATTGGGGTTTGGACAAAAGAATGACACTTGTGAAAATTGGACTATGGGCTATTAATGGGCTTTATATTTGTTTAATTGAATGATAGTTCGTTAATTTAATATAAAAATTACAATTGAACGTACCTATAAATAACCACATACACTCGATCGCACACGATGGGCGGGATATTTATAAGTACTAATAATCGTTCATTTAACCGGACACAGGAATGGATTAATAGTTAATGGACTTATTAAAAAGGGGTGAATTACATACAAGGAAAATTGGTGTAATTATAGTTTATGTCCCCAATTAGTTGGAATATTTGACTTCGGATATAAGAATAATTTGACGAGGACACTCGCACTTTATATTTATGACTAATGGACTGTTATGGACGAAAACCAGATGGACATATCGAATAATCCAGGACAAAGGACAATTAACCCATGGTAATAAACTAAAATCAACACGTCAAACATCATGATTATGGAAGTTTAAATAAGCATAATTCATTTATTTCATATTTCATCGCACTTTTATTTACTGTCATTTTATTTATCGCACTTTTTATTATCGTACTTTTTAATTATCGCAACTTTTATTTACTGTCAATTTATTTATCGCACTTATAATTATCGCACTTTAATTATTGTCATTTACTTTACACTTTAAATTAAGTTATTTTTTATTTTTAATATTTTACATTAGGTTTTAACTGCGACTAAAGTTTTAAAATCGATAAACCGGTCATTAAACGGTAAAATCCCCCTTTTATAATAATAATACTACTTATATATATATATATATATATATATATATATATATATATATACAAATTTAGTTTTAAATATAACGTTAAACTTGGCTAGATCCCTGTGGAACGAACCGGACTTACTAAAAACTACACTACTGTACGATTATGTACACTGCCTATAAGTGTTGTAGCAAGGTTTAGGTATTTCCACTCTATAAATAAATAAATAAATAACTTGTGTAAAATTGTATCGTATTTAATAGTATTTCGTAACAAAAATTATAACTATTTCGTATACACCTCTACGCACATCGAGTATTTTTGGCGCCGCTGCCGGGGACTCCTAAACGCCGAAAGCGCAACGCTATAAAAAAAGATTTTTTTATAGTTTTAATTAAGTTTTTGTATAAAATATAAGTTTTAAATTTTTTAAAAAAAAAATAAAAAAAACAAGAAAAAGAAAAATATATATATATTTTAAAGTTTAGTTAAATTAAAAAGTTTATATTTTTTATTTATTGTGAAAAGTTATAAGAACTAATAAGTAATAATTTTTTTATTTACTAATAATTTATATTTATATTTTATATATATTAAAAACAGAAAAAAAAATATAAAAATCAATCGGGCCCGACAATTGTAGCAGCCCAATATTTGAACCGGATCTGAGGCTCATGCGATCGCATGAGATTTTAACTATAAACCCATGCGATCGCATGGTTTGAGTTGACAGCCCTGATACCTTTGACTGCCGAATAGGTTTAGGGTTTAATATTAATTATTATTATTAATTAAAACCTAATTAGGGTTTTATTTATTTATTAATTAGTTTCAGTTTTATTATTTTGTATTTTTATTTTTAAACTAGTTTTATTAAATTATAAAATTAATACTTTTATAAATAAATAATTTAAAAATAATATTTTTTATAAAAATTGTATTTTTATAACTTTAAGTTTACTTTTTTATATTTTCGTATATTTTTAATCGTTTATTCGTAATATTTATATTTTTCGCTCGTAATTAGTTTTAAGTTACAGTTTTTGCCGTAGTTATTTATATTTTTAGATTTTTAAGATTTGCAGTAAAATCCCTTAAGTGCTTTTTCTTTAGCCTAAGATTTAGGTGCTTTAGAATTTTTAACGACCCTCATTTTTTTCCATTTCTATTTTACTATTTTGCCCTTAGGATTTTGTGCTCGTAAACTTTATTTGACAAAACGTCGACCGAATAGTAAACTTTTAGTCGACACTCTCTGTTAATTAAAGTTTTTGCTTTTCTGTCATATTATAAATAATAAGCTACAATGTAATAATAAAATGTAACATTATATATAAATGTAAAACATTGGGTAATAAATAAATAGACTAAATAAAAGTTATGGACTAAATTAAAAAGAGTAAAATACACTTAATACTATTAAAAATAAATGTTACATCTAATAATAATAATAAATAAATAAAAATGGCTAGATGATAAAAAAAATAGAAATTTAAAAGATAAATGAGATAAGTGTAATCCTAATCTACTTCCAATTTTAAACTCACTACTCCTAATCTAAATCAAATAAGCAATCCTAATCTAATCACAATTTTACTAATCATAATCTTTTTCTAAACTTATCATTTAGAAGTCCTAATGTGTTTAGGATTCCAATCTTGTGTCCTTTAAAAAAAAGACCCAACTAGCTCTCACAATTTGCATCACAAAAAATCACTTGAAATCTCCTCCTTTCTCTTCTTTTAATCGGCAGTTTAAATCAACCATATTATCACCACTTTAGTTGACCAAAAACACTACCTTCAAACTCCTACAATTGCGTTTTGTTTGTAGCTCATCACCACGTCCACAACTGATTTCTACCATCATCAAAACAAACTCCATCTCCACCTCTGCTGCTCGTTTTCTGCAGCCCATCACTGCTGCCACCCTGCTGTGTTTTAGCAGCCCAAACTGCCACCCCTTTGCAGCCTTTTTGCTGCTGTAAACCGCCCATCAACACCACTAATTACTGCAGTTTTCTGCAGTCCAAATCGCCCCAAAGAAACACTTTTCTGTAGGGTACTGCTGCTGTTTCTGTCCGCCATTCTGCAGCTTTTTTTGCTGCTATTTTTTACTCCAAACTGCAGCCTTTTTGCAGCTGCAAACACGCCATCATCTCAGCCTTTTTCTCCTGTCAACCGCCACCCAAAAAGCCCAAAAAGTCTGCCGTTTGGTCACTTGTGTTGCTGCGTTTTCCTGCGCTACCTACGCGACAAAAATAGTCCAAAACCCATTCGTTTGGTCGTTCCTGCTGCTGGGATTTTTTTTGTCGCTGATCAGTTCTTCCACCACCATCAAACATCACTTTTTTTGTTCCAAACTCACTTAAGGTATTCCATAAACCTAAGCTTTTGTCATCCTTTTAATTTGATTCAATTCCTTATGTTTATGTTAATAAAAATCTAGTTAATACGTACCAATTAAAGAACACTTAATGTTGCTATGATCTTGATGCTGATAAAATAAAACAGAAGTTTACACTCATGTATACGTGAAAGTATATGTATATAAATAAAAAAAATATTTAATCTTGTTTTGAGGATGAACATGAAGAAAAGATTATGAGGAGATGATAAAAAAAAGATATACATTTAAATATAAGTATTAATGAATGAAGTATTATGAATAAGTGGTATGAATAATTAATAAGAGATGAACTAGTCAATGAGGTTAAGTTTGATCATGAATTTTTAGAATGGATAATGATTATGATTAAGGTTAAAAGTATGATAAAGAAGGTATGATTATGATTAGATTAATAAGTTAATAGGTTATGAATATTATTAAGTAATGATGGTTAAAAGTTATGGATTAATGAATTATGTACATGAAGTTTTGTGATAAAGGTTTAGGGATATTAAGATTAAGAATCATGATGAAATTAGTTTAGTAAGTTAAAGAGTATGAATATGAATAATTATCAATCATGATTATGATATAGGTTATGAGTTAAACTAGTGGTTTATGATCTTATGTACATGAATGAAGATTAGAAAATAATAATGATAATAATAATGATATACAAGCATGCATCCATGCATACGTATGTATGTACATATATATAAGTAAGTATATGCTTGTGTATATATTTAGATGTATACATACGTGCATATGTAAGAGTATATATGTATGTATATGTACGTGTGTATGTATGTATGAATGTGTATTATGTAAGTTATATAAGGTTAGTAAAACATGAAAAGTAAAGTAGTTATGTATATATATATATATATATATATATATATATATATATATATATATATATATATATATATATATATATATATATATATATATATATATATGTGTGTGTGTGTGTGTGTGTGTGTGTGTGTGTACCACCTTTAAATTAATGTATATATGTAACACTTACATATTATATATACATATATCATATAGATAAACATATACATAGTATAATAATTAAAGAGTATATGTATATGTAACATGTAGGTATGGATATATATAACACATGTATTAATGGGTATACATAATAGTTGATTAATTAAATAATAATACTATTATTAGTATAATTTATACACCTAACTATATAGTAACATTTAATTACACTAAGTATATTATCACTTATATATACATATAACTAATAAATACATCAATAACTTGTTATGTGTATACACTTAACGTGAAGGTTATAATTAAAAATAGCGTACAAAGACTACAAACATCACCGCTACCTGTGGCCTAGGGTGATCCTTGTTACCACTTTAGGACGTTTGTGGATCTCGAATGCCAAGACTTAGATTCTGGTCAAGAGATCCTGGGCCACTCAGTAACAATAGATCATTCGAGTGACTTGCATGTTAGCAACGAAGTTTGGGCGAGATTGTACAACATCTTTGTTAAGAATCATAACCCGAACATTCTTAAAACTAGAAGCTTACTATAAGTGGAAGCTTTCCATAAATAGTAGATTTTGAAATATTGAAACTTTTGAGAAATAATAACTTTTCTCGAAAAATGGTCACTGTTAATATAGTTTACTATATTAATAAACAAACTTATGTCTATTAGACATTAACTAATTAAACATTATATCTCTAGGTTGAGATCTCCGATTACATACTCCGTTCTTACGACTTGCGTGGAATTACTTACTTGCTACTAAGGTGAACTTGATAGCCCGTCTTTCTACTATTTCTTAACTGTTTTATAAACTTTTGGGGTGAGACACATTCTTGCTTTTAAAATGATTTACAATTTAGACTCAAGTGCCTAAATTATTTGATATGCAATTTCGTGAGACTATTGTTAAACATGTATTTATTATTACATGCGAATCCCCTCCATAATATCGTTAATTGCTGGAATTGAAATTTGCAAGCTTAATTATTGTGAGTAGGCCTATTGAGAGTGACGTCTCTACCCATTTGCGTAATCGTCAAGGGGGTACATAATAATGATTGCCGACACCCGTACAGTGTCAGGGGTTAATGTTTAGTTCGATATTATAACTCATGGCGTATTGAATATTTTGATATTTTGAATTAAATCTTGTGGTCTAAAACTTATTATGATTGTTAAACCTATGATGTTCACTCAACCTTTGTGTTGACATTTTAAGCATGTTTGTCTCAGGTGAAGATTAGCCTGTGTGCTGCCCTATGATGCTTAATTACCTGTTGCATTGGAGTCCACATATTAGACTTATCATTTATTATGTAAAACATTGTTATGTTTCCGCTGCAAATCAAATTTTGTTAAAACGTATCATTTAGAGTCATTCTTGTTTATACATACTTGTATCCTGATATTGTGTAGTCATATTTTCCCGACCCTACAAGGGGGTATGACAGAGTGGTATCAGAGCCAGGATGTTATAGAGAACCAGGATTGCATTTTATGTGTGCCTTATGTGTTAGTTAGGTGCCTTAGCAATCTTTAGGACTATAACCTTTCCTACCTTAGTTTTAAGCGCTTCCTTTAATCTTTATAATGCTATTTCATATTACTTCCTGCTTTTACCTCCGTTGATATTATGTATATTTTCCTAAGGATATCAAGCCAAAAACCCTATCATCTTACCTGATCCCGACTCTAAAGGATCGGTTAGTATGTGATTGTTATCATATCCAAACATATCTTATGACCTGACTTCGCCATTGTGATTCAAAGTATTCTTGACTCACGCGAAGAGATGTCACTCATGACTCAACATTCCAACGTCAACTATCTAAGTTTGATCACATATCCTGACCATGTGGAGTGATATTGAAATGAAAATATGAATTAGTGAAATATAATGACGTGATTATATTACGGTATATTACGGTAATTCATATAGAAATTCCAATATCATGACATATGGAATAGAAAGTGAATCAAAGAGAAATTTCCAAGCCATTCATTCAAAAATCTCAATGTTATTACATGAAGGATTATTATCATCTGATTTATAGATATACGAAGAGATCATTACGAACAAACTATCTATCTCATACCCATGAGTAGATTAATAAATTTTCTTATCCCATAAAAGTTGTAAAGCTTTGCATTCTTTCTTTCTTAAACAACTTATCTCTTTGACGCTTAATTATCACATCCCAGCTGGAAGGAAGGATGCAAGTTCTTAAGTAACCTGAAGTGACACCCCCGAAACTTCTTCGAAGCATGCCTCCTGTTATCTGCAATTACGCTCCTAATGTAGATTTTCATAAACTCATTAGGAAACCCGTCGAAGATAAGCGACAACCACTCGCAAGATTTTCATTTGAATATTCAAATGAAGATATTATAAACACCACATTCACTATCACGTTCTCATACTTTACCATTCATATCTCACTTGTCAGCAACAGCTTCACACATGAACATTTTGAATTTCAAGAACTTATGCCCTAATAATAAACAACAACCGCATCTAAATACAATAGATTTCATTATCTTAGTAACATTGTTGCTCCAATATCACCCGAAATTTTCAAAAATCCTTCACTCAATCTTTTTCCAACTTGAAAATTCTGCTTACCAACATTTTACACACACTATTTTACAGTGCGATTCTCTCGAAATTTTATAAATTTATTTACTTCCATTCGTGCAAGTTTTATAAATCGTATATGTTTACATAATAAAGTAAATAAAATTTACCTTTACTTATTTTTGACTAGTACATATAAAATTATACTTTGATTTTTATAAATCAATTCGTTTATTCAAAAGATATTTTACTTAAAATAGTACATGTTGTACATAACTCTAGTTTTACTAAGAACTTCGTTCCTTTTTAAATTGTCACCTTAAATGACTCGAACTTCTATAAAATTTTCATTACTTGTTTATATAAAAAATTTCGTATTATTTTGCACCACGTAGTAAACACAATTCCTCTTGTCCTTCGAAACTTACCATTGAGTACATTATTCAAAACTCTATGTTCTCATTAACTTTTCCCTTGTAAGGTTGACCGTTGAGAAGATTTTACTTCTAATATCTCACGGCTAAACTACAGCAACCTCGTAAAACGTCAATTCTATGATTTAATATCTTTTTGGCACAAGAAAGCATTTTTCAGATATTTCCTCACCCGGTGTAAACTATTCTTTGTAGCCAATGATTCAAATTTCTTTTCATCCGCACTTAAACTTATAAGTGAATGATAGATCGACTCGCCATAGGTACGAGAACATCTTTCTCATCAAGAGATCACACCTTTCATGCGGTTTCCTATCAGAAATATAATTTATGATCCTCGCTATCCTCTTTAAAGGAGTTACCTTAAATGATTATGGTGTTATGTGTTTAGACTAAACATATCTTCCTCGCTAGTTACAACTAGATGTTATCCTGGTCAAGTTTCGACCTCAGTTTCAACATATAGCTATAGATACATTCCGCAATGTGCTTTCAAAAACTCTTTCCAAGGATAAGATCGCATGTATTATAATATTTCGTTAATCTTTCATACCATTCTAAGGGCATCTTAGTAATTATGGCTTGCTTTGCATATAAGCCTGATTAGTGACTTCTCAGCTGGAATCTCATTTCGTCTATTCACATTAGACATTTCTTGAAAACCTTCCGGAATTTGAAGTTGGTACCATCTCTAACAAATACAAGTCATGCATCAAACTACATGGCTGTGATCTCCAAGTACTTCTCTCTGATTGTCTGCCCTAATAGTGACATAAACGCTCAAGGTTTCAAATAAACTTAGTAATGTTCATTGCACATTTCAGGTGTCCAACTTACTAAAATGCTCGTACGACTAAAATATCACAATCCCTTTTAAGGAAACCTAGTCAGATGACACTCATGTTATCCCTTTTAATTACCTCCGCCTTGATAGTAAAATGCACTTCATAGAAGAACCTGTAGATGTTATGGATTGTGAGATCAAACGCTTGAAACAGGACAACAGTTCCTATTGTCAAAATCCGTTGGAATTCACGTATAGGCCCCGAGTATACCCGGGAACGTGAAGACCAAATGAGACGAAAATATCCCCATCTTTTCTCAACTGCTGATGCATCCGAGAAGTCCATCTGAAACTTCGGGACGAAGTTTAAATTAACGGGGAGGTACTATAACGACCCTCATTTTTTTCCATTTCTATTTTACTATTTTGCCCTTAGGATTTTGTGCTCGTAAACTTTATTTGACAAAACGTCGACCGAATAGTAAACTTTTAGTCGACACTCTCTGTTAATTAAAGTTTTTGCTTTTCTGTCATATTATAAATAATAAGCTACAATGTAATAATAAAATGTAACATTATATATAAATGTAAAACATTGGGTAATAAATAAATAAACTAAATAAAAGTTATGGACTAAATTAAAAAGAGTAAAATACACTTAATACTATTAAAAATAAATGTTACATCTAATAATAATAATAAATAAATAAAAACGGCTAGATGATAAAAAAAATTAGAAATTTAAAAGATAAACGAGAAAGTGTAATCCTAATCTACTTCCAATTTTAAACTCACTACTCCTAATCTAAATCAAATAAGCAATCCTAATCTAATCACAATTTTACTAATCCTAATCTTTTTCTAAACTTATCATTTAGAAGTCTAAATGTGTTTAGGATTCCAATCTTGTGTCCTATAAAAAAAGACCCAACTAGCTCTCACAATTTGCATCACCAAAAATCACTTGAAATCTCCTCTTTTCTCTTCTTTTAATCGGCAGTTTAAATCAACCATATTATCACCACTTTAGTCGACCAAAAACACTACCTTCAAACTCCTACAGTTGCGTTTTGTTTGCAGCTCATCACCACGTCCACATCCGATTTCTACCATAATCAAAACAACCTCCATCTCCACCTCTGCTGCTCATTTTCTGCAGCCCATCACTGCTGCTACCCTTCTGTGTTTTAGCAGCCCAAACCGCCACCCCTTTGCAGCCTTTTTGCTGCTGTAAACCGACCATCAACACCACTAATTACTGCAGTTTTCTGCAGTCCAAATCGCCCCAAAGAAACACTTTTCTGCAGGGTACTGCTACTGTTTCTGTCCGCCATTCTGCAGGTTTTTTTGCTGCTGTTTTTGACTCCAAACTGCAGCCTTTTTGCAGCTGCAAACACGCCATCATCTCAGCCTTTTTCTGCTGTCAACCGCCACCCAAAACAGCCCAAAAAGTCTGCCGTTTGGTCACTTGTGTTGCTGCGTTTTCCTGCTCTACCTGCGCGAAAAAAATAGTCCAAAACCCGTTCGTTTGGTCATTCCTGCTGCTGGGATTTTTTTGTCGCTGATCAGTTCTTCCACCACCATCAAACATCACTTTTTTTGTTCCAAACTCACTTAAGGTATTCCATAAACCTAAGCTTTTGTCATCCTTTTAATTTGATTCAATTCGTTATGTTTATGTTAATAAAAATCTAGTTAATACGTACCAATTAAAGAACACTTAATGTTGCTATGATCTTGATGTTGATAAAATAAAACAGAAGTTTACACTCATGTATACGTGAAAGTATATGTATATAAATAAAAAAAATATTTAATCTTGTTTTGAGGATGAACATGAATAAAAGATTATGAGTAGATGATAAAAAAAAAGATATACATTTAAATATAAGTATTAATGAATCAAGTATTATGAAGAAGTGGTATGAATAATTAATAAGAGATGAACTAGTCAATGAGGTTAAGTTTGATCATGAATTTTTTGAATGGATAATGATTATGATTAACGTTAAAAGTATGATAAAGAAGGTATGATTATGATTAGATTAATAAGTTACTAGGTTATGAATATTATTAAGTAATGATGGTTAAAAGTTATGGATTAATGAATTATGTACATGAAGTATTGTGATAAGGGTTTAGGGATATTAAGATTAAGAATCATGATGAAATTAGTTTAATAAGTTAAAGAGTATGAATATGAATAATTATGAATCATGATTATGATATAGGTTATGAGTTAAACTAGTGGTTTATGATCTTATATACATGAATGAAGATTAGAAAATAATAATGATAATAATAATGATATACAAGCATGCATGCATGCATACGTATGTATGTACATATATATAGGTAAGTATATGCTTGTGTATATATTTAGATGTATACATACGTGTATATGTAAGAGTATATATGTATGTATATGTACGTGTGTATGTATGTATGAATGTGTATTATGTAAGTTATATAAGGTTAGTAAAACATGAAAAGTAAAGTAGTTATATATATGTATGTATATATGAATGTATGTATATATATATATATATATATATATATATATATATATATATATATATATATATATATATATATATATATATATATGTATGTGTGTGTGTGTGTGTACCAACTTTAAATTAATGTATATATGTAACACTTACATATTATATATACATATATCATATAGATAAACATATACATAGTATAATAATTAAAGAGTATATGTATATGTAACATGTAGGTATGGATATATATAACACATGTATTAATGGGTATACATAATACATAATAGTTGATTAATTAAATAATAATACTATTATTAGTATAATTTATACACCTAACTATATAGTAACATTTAATTACACTAAGTATATTATCACTTATATATACATATAACTAATAAATACATTAATAACTTGTTATGTGTATACACTTAACGTGAAGGTTATATGTATACACTTTTGGGGTGAGACACATGCTTGCTTTTAAAATAATTTACAATTTAGACTCAAGTGCCTAAATTATTTGATATGCAATTTCGTGAGACTATTGTTAAACATGTATTTATTATTACATGCGAATCCCCGCCATAATATCGTTAATTGCTGGAATTGAAATTTGCAAGCTTAATTATTGTGAGTAGGCTTATTGAGAGTGACATCTCTACCCATTGGCGTAATCATCAAGGGGGTACATAATAATGATTACCAACACTCATACAGTGTCAGGGGTTAATGTTTAGTTCGATATTATAACTCATGGTATATTGAATATTTTGATATTTTGAATTAAATCTTGTGGTCTAAAACTTATTATGATTGTTAAACCTATGATGTTCACTCAACCTTTGTGTTGACATTTTAATTATGTTTGTCTCAGGTGAAGATTAGCTTGTGTGCTGCCCTATGATGCTTAGTTAGCTGTTGCATTGGAGTCCACATATTAGACTTATCATTTATTATGTAAAACATTGTTATGTTTCCGCTGCAAATCAAATTTTGTTAAAACGTCTCATTTAGAGTCATTCTCGTTTATACATACTTGTGTTCTAATATTGTGTAGTCATATTTCCCCGACCCTACAAGGGGGTATGACAGAATTTTACGACGTCGCTTATCGCCTTAATATTTAATAAATTTTAGTACTTTTTAAGCTATTGCCGTTTTGGATATAGAATTCCTTTTAAGCTTTAATACCTTTAGACGTAACTTTTAAATTTTAGTTTTTAGACTTTTAAGTTTCGACGCGCTACGTTCTTTTTATTATTTTTCGACCTTTTATTTTTTGACGTTTTTCGACGCACTCTTTTTCTTTCTTATTTCTCGCCGCTCTAGTTTTTAGGATGTAGAATTTTTTATTTCTTTTCTAAAATTTCAACGAAAAATTATTTTAAGCGGTTAAATTGATAGACATCCTAAATTTTCTGATTCGTAGTAATAGTTGGATTTGTTGATGGCGAGTTTTGGGCTTCCGATATAAAGGGTCCTGGCTACCTGCTGCATTTATTGGCTATTCGAAACGTGGGCAAAATCAGAAAAGTCTATTAATTTGATAACTTATATAATTTTTATCTTTTATAACTAATAGGATATTCCGTGAATGCACCGAGCAAAACGTTCACCACCTTTTATACGTTCACCACCTGTAACTCGATCAAGACATCTAGCCAATATTGTCGCCGTTGATTTTTCTTTAGAATCGTCATCAAGTCGACCAAGTACTCCAATTCAAATTTCCGATAATCCATTTTTTGAACCAGACCTCACAATTGAGAATCCGGAGGATATTCAGGGACAATTCAGAGATCCTGAACCACTAATCATTCCTCCTGAACGACAAATCACTCATCCAGATATTGTCGATGAAGAAACCATTAAATCAGAATCCCTTAGTGATTCAGATTCAAAAAATTCAATCATGGAATATCTGGAACCTTTAAGTATGGAAGACCGAATGAGAGCTAAACGCACTGGCCAAGGTCACGCAATTACTCAACCAGACATTAATGCGCCAGATTATGAAATCAAAGGACAAATCCTACACATGGTAACTAATCAATGCCAATTTAGTGGTGCGCCGAAGGAAGATCTAAACGAACATCTTCGAACCTTTAATAGGATCTGTACTTTATTTAAAATAAGATAAATGGAGGATGAACAGATATATCTCATGTTATTTCCCTGGACTTTAAAGGGAGAAGCCAAAGATTGGTTAGAATCGTTACCTGAAGGGGCGATTGATACATGGGACGTTTTAGTTGAAAATTTTCTTAAACAATTTTTTCCGGCATCTAAAGCCGTGAGACTTCAAGGAGAAATTGTTACGTTCACGCAAAAGCCAAATGAAACTCTATATGAGGGGTGGACAAGATTTGGAAAGTTATTGAGAGGATGTCCGCAACATGGTTTAGACACTTATCAAATAGTACAAATATTCTACCAAGGATGCGACATCACTACACGAAAAGATATCGATATAGCAGCTGGTGGTTCCATTATGAAGAAAACCGCAACTGAAGCTTATAAGATTATTGATAACACTGCTTCCCACTCACATGAGTGGCATCAAGAAAAAGATATCGTTAGATCATCTAAAGTAGCTAGAGCCGATTCTAGCCATGACTTAGATTCCATTTCCGCAAAGATAGATGCTGTCGAGAGACGAATGGAAAAGATGACTAAAGATATTCACTCAATACGAATTAGTTGTGAGCAGTGTGGAGGACCACATTTGACAAAAGATTGTCTCAGTATTGAACAAACAATGGAACAAAGAGAGAATGTTTCATACATGAACCAAAGGCCTGGAAATAATTATCAGAATAATTATCAACCGCCAAGACCAATCTACAATCAAAATCAGAATTATAACCGAAATGTTCCATACAACAACCAACAAGGTCCTAGCAATCAACAAGTATCCAATAATACTTACAATCAGCAAAGACCTATTTTTCAAAATAAACCACCACAAACAGATGATAAAAAGCCAAATTTAGAAGATATGATGTGGAAGCTAGTTGAATCTCAAACGCAGTTTTTCACATCTCAGAAACAAACGAATGAACAAAATGCTCAAGCATTTAGAAATCAACAAGCTTCTATTCAAAATCTGGAACAAGAAGTGAGCAACCTAGCAAGGTTGATAGGTGAAAGAAAATCGAGAAGTCTACCTAGTGATACAAATGCTAACCCCCGGAATGAAACAGCTAAAGCCATTACCATGAGAAGTGGTATTACACTTAAACCACCTGAAATACCTGAAATTTCTGATGACTCTATTCCCACTCCACAAGAACCACAACCTGAGCAAGATAAGAAAACAGAACCGGTAGTTGAAAAAGTTAATAAATATAACACAGTTAAGGCTAAACCTTATGTTAAACCATATCAACCACCACTTCCTTACCCAAGTAAAATGAGAAAAGAAAGACTTGAAGTCGAGCAATCCAAATTTTTGGATATGTTTAAACAGATGAATGTATATCTTCCTTTCATTGATGTGATCTCAGGAATGCCTAGATATGCTAAATTCTTGAAATATCTAATTACAAATAGAAAGAAAATGGAAGAACTCTTGGCTGTTACTATGAATGCTAATTGTTCTACAGTACTGTTAAATAAGATACCAGAAAAATTATCAGATCCAGGAAGTTTCACAATTCCATGTTTTCTGGGTAGTCTTAGTTCAATAGAAGCATTGGCAGATTTAGGTGCTAGTATAAATTTAATGCCATGTTCACTATACGCTAAACTAGACCTTGGAGAATTAAAACCAACACGAATAAGCATACAACTAGCTGATCTATCAGTAAAATATCCTAGAGGGATAATGGAGAACATGCTAGTTAAAGTTGGTACTTTAGTATTCCAGTAGATTTTGTTATTCTGGACATGGAAGAAGATTCTCGAGTTCCTCTCATATTAGGAAGACCATTCTTAAACACGGCTAAAGGAATAATAGACGTGTTCGGTAAGAAACTGACCCTAAGTATAGAGGAAGAGAGTGTTACCTTTTCTGTTGATAGAGCCATGCAACAACTGCAATCTGCAGATGATACATGTTATTATATTCAAACTATAGATTCACATGCAGAATTGTTAGAAGAATTTCCAGAATTAGAAGGAACATGAGAATGTTCTTTAGGAGAAGGAACTGAACCAATTGATGAAGCTGAAATGTTAGCTGCACTTATGGCTAATGATTATGAACCAACAACAGAAGAACTTCAAATGCTAAAAGAAGAAGACAGATATCGATATAAATCATCGATAGAAGAACTACCGACATTAGAGTTAAAACCACTTCCAAACCATTTAGAATATGCTTATTTACATGGTGAATCTGAATTACCTGTAATAATATCGTCTTCTCTTACGGAAAATGAAAAATCTCAACTTATTTCTGTGCTAAAAGCTCATAAACCAGCTATTGCATGGAAGATTCATGACATTAAAGGCATAAGTCCTTTGTATTGCACACATAAAATTCTTATGGAAGAAGGTTGTAAAACGTATGTGCAACGCCAACGAAGACTAAATCCAAATATGCAAGACGTTGTTAAGAAAGAAATTATTAAACTGCTAGATGCATGTTTAATTTATCCAATCTCTGATAGTCCATGGGTAAGCCCGGTTCAATGCGTACCTAAGAAGGGTGGCATGATTGTCATCACAAATGAAAAAAATGAGCTTATTCCTACTAGGACTGTAACAGGATGACGTGTTTGTATAGATTTTAGAAAATTAAATGACGCCACCAGAAAAGATCATTTTCCCTTAGCTTTCATTGATCAAATGTTGGAAAGATTAGCCGGAAATAGTTACTATTGTTTTCTTGATGGTTTTTCTGGATACTTTCAAATTCCAATAGCACCCGAGGACCAAGAGAAAACCACGTTTACGTGCCCTTATGGTACTTTTGCTTATAAACGCATGCCATTTGGACTTTGCAACGCCCCTGCAACCTTTCAAAGGTGCATGATGGCAATTTTTCACGACATGATAGAAGAATGCATGGAAGTTTTCATGGATGACTTTTCAGTCTTCGGTGATACTTTTGAAACATGTCTAGTTAATCTTGAACGAATGCTTATTAGATGCGAGCAATCAAATCTAGTTCTTAATTGGGAGAAATGCCATTTCATGGTTAGAAAAGGCATCGTTCTTGGTCATAAAATTTCAAAGGAAGGAATTGAAGTTGATAGAGCTAAAGTAGATGTAATTGCTAAACTTTCACATCCTACCAATGTTAGAGGAGTTAGGAGTTTTCTAGGGCATGCCGGTTTTTACCGACGTTTCATAAAAGATTTTTCAAAAATTGCCACTCCTATGAATAAACTCCTAGAAAAGGATGCTCCATTCATCTTTTCAGATGAATGCATCAAATCTTTTAATATTCTTAAAGAAAAACTCACTAATGCGCCGATCATGATAACACTAAATTGGAATCTACCATTTGAACTTATGTGCGATGCAAGTGATTTTGCAATGGGAGCCGTTACAAGGAGCACAAACGAATTACACAACTACTGAAAAAGAACTCCTTGCTATTGTCTTTGCTTTTGACAAATTTCGTTCATATCTCGTTCTAGCTAAAACGGTGGTCTATGCCGACCATTCTGCTCTTAGATATCTATTTTCGAAACAAGATGCCAAACCACGATTAATCCGTTGGATCTTACTCTTACAAGAGTTTGATATTGAAATTCGAGACAAAAAGGGAGCAGAAAATCTCACCGCTGATCATCTTTCTCGTCTTGAAAATCCTGAAATAGAAGTTCTAAATGAATCGGCTATACAACATAACTTTCCTGATGAATATCTATTGAAGATAGATTATAATGAAATTCCATGGTTTGCAGACTATGCAAACTACTTAGTATGTGGATTTCTTGAAAAAGGGTTGTCGTACCAAAAACGAAAGAAATTCTTTAGTGATATAAAACACTATTTTTGGGAAGATCTACATTTGTTTAAAAGTTGTCTCGATGGAATAATACGTCGATGTGTATTCGGAGATGAAGCTAGTCAAATCTTAAACCATTGTCACATAGGACCAACAGGAGGGCATTATGGGCCTTAACTCACAGCAAGAAAAGTCTACGATGCTGGATTCTATTGGCCTACAATTTTCAAAGACGCATACCTTCTTTGTAAATCCTGTGATGCATGTCAAAGGGCTGAAAAAATAAGTCAACGTGATGAAATGCCACAAAATGTCATTCAAGTATGTGAAGTATTTGACGTTTGGGGTATTGACTTTATGGGTCCATTTTCAAAATCTCATAATAATCTCTACATTCTCGTTGCCATTGATTATGTATCTAAATGGGTGGAAGCACAAGCTCTCCCAATCAACGATGCACGAGTTGTAGTCAACTTCTTAAAATGTCTTTTTGCAAGGTTTGGAACACCGAAAGCTTTAATAAGTGATCGGGGTACTCATTTTTGTAATAATCAACTTGAGAAAGTTCTCAAAAGATATGGAGTAACTCATAAAATCTCAACCGCTTATCATCCATAAACAAGTGAACAAGTTGAAAATACTAACCGAGCATTAAAACGTATTCTAGAGAGAACCGTAGGATCAAATCCGAAGGAATGGTCCATGAAATTGGAGCATGCACTCTGGGCTTTTAGAACAGCCTACAAAACTCCAATTGGAAGCACACCTTTTAGACTCGTTTACGGGAAAGCATGTCACCTTCCAGTAGAAATTGAACACAAAGCATTTTCGGCTTTGAAGACATGTAATCTTGATTTTCATGAAGCCGGACATCTACGGTTTAGTCAATTAAACGAATTAGAAGAATTAAGACATGAAGCATATGAAAATTCGTTAATCTATAAAGAAAGAACGAAGAAATGGCATGATAAAAGAATCAGAAGTTCAAAAGAATTTAAAGAATGAGACATAGTTCTTCTTTTCAATTCACGATTCAAGCTATTTCCTGGAAAATTGAAATCAAGATGGTCTGGACCATTCATAGTCAAAAGAGTTTTCCCATATGGAACAATAGAGTTGACAAATTCAAATGGGATTGAATTTAAAGTTAATGGTCACAGAGTTAAACATTACATACATGGTCCGATGGAAGTTGACAACGAAGTTAATCACAATTTCGACACCACAGCTAACGAAGTGTGGGGAGAATCAAGTCTTTTTAAGGATAATATTTATTTCTGTTAGAGTTAGATATTCTATTTTCGTGTAGTTTCCGAGAATGGAATCCGAATGGTCTTTCCCTAGTAGACCCTAAAGAACTACTCTTCTCCCTCCATTCTGAATTTTTATTTTTTTTTTAGGTTTTACGAGATGAAGAATTCCTTTGATTTGAACCATGGTCTAATGCTACATGCTTTGATTACTAAACCTAATAATGACACACTCCCGAGTGAAGTGGTATCATTCATAAGAGGCAAAATGGACGGAGTAAGAAAAGAACTCAGGAACAATCATCATAAGATACATTTTGGTAAAGGAAAATCAAAATCCACAACAAAAAGAAGAGCACGACACCTTGAAAGATGTCATAAATGCGAAAAATGTTCACATGAAGGTAAATGTTCGAACAATCAAACATATTCAAATACCGAATTTGTTACTCTATGCAGAGAAGGACCGTTCATATGTTTAGAAGAAAAGATATTGAAGAATCGAGGTTAAGTTTATATAGCTATGGAAAACCAAATCACATGACTCTCCTATGAGTCGGCTAAAGCAGGTCTTTGAGAATTCTATCTCACAGGTAAGTATGTACAGTTTTAATTTTTTTTTATTGCTTTTAACCTTTTGATAATAAACGCTAAATCGTTCGCTATAAAGTATTAAATTGGTATTCAATAAAATTAGGTATGCGAAACCGAAATTATTGATATCATACAAAAATTTATTACATCACTGCGAAATTTACCGTTTATTCTTAAGGTATAAATATCCTTAATCAATCAACCCAAAATATTTCAAAAATTCTTCAGGGGTAAAACTAGGTTATGGAACCGAAATTACTTTACCGAAAAGAGGGGCGTATATTTTTGATAATATTTGATTGATTAAAGTAGGATAAAAGACCAAAAAGATTTTTAATTTAATTTTTACCTTGTTTTTAAAATTAATATATAAATATTAAATTTTTAATGTAAATTTTTAAAATCAATATATTTAAGTTTTTAAATATTTTAAAAATTAATATTTTTAATATAAGTTTGTAAAATTAATGTATAAAAATATTAATTATATTTATATGAATTTTTAATTTTATGCATTTTAAATTTAAGTTTGGTGTGAATTTAAAAAAAAAAAATTTACTTTATTTCATTAAGTTAAAAATTTGATATTTAAAATTCGTCGTGAGTTGAAGACTAGGTCGTTGAACTGAAATTGCTTTTCCCGAGGGTGGGACGAGAAATTTTATTATCATTATTTTTAATCTTATTTGATTTAAAGTATGCCAAAAACATTTAAAAAAAAACTCAAAAATCTTTGCTTTTAAAACAATCGTTTTAAAAATGACAAAATTTAAATTTTGTCGAGGGATGGACTAGGTAAACGTACTGAAACTACGTAAAGTAAAAGGAAACAAAATTTTAAAAAATTATTCATTTAAATTGTTTTAATAAATAAAGATTTTATAAAAAAATAATAATAATAAAAATATTATGTATGTTTGTAGTTTATCTTATGTACACAACAAGGTAAAACAACACACTTTCAAAGACTGGCATTAAGTTCAGCAAAAGCTACTAATTTTAACGATAAAACGAAAAACAAATGTAATATAACAACAAGACGGAATGAACAAATGATGTGCACCATTTATCATTCAACAAACAAACGCCAATATGTTTGGAAACTTTGGTAAAATTTAATCATTTTTCTATGCTAATCACCCTCAATAATTTAAATTGTACTGATTTCTTGCAAATGAGGGCATTGCAAGATCTTAAGTGTGAGAAGGGGTTAAATTCTTTCAGATTTTTAAAATTTTAAATTTAAACACTTGGTTACCATTAAAAATACTAGTAACACAGTAGTTGTATTAGAATCTAGTGCTCTCTGATAATAAAGAACAGCCCTAGTCTTATATACTGACTACCCAATTCTAGTAAAATGTTTCAAAATTTTCAATTAAATGAACTCAAAATCATGTTTATACATATTTATGAATGATAAAACTAGGTGTTAACACCGAAATTATTGTTACCTCAGAAAGGACATAAATTGAGAAACAACCCAAAATATTAGAATTCATTTAAAATAGAATAGAGAAAAATAAAAAGGCAAAGCAAGGAAAATAAAAGCCAAATGTGGGAAAAATGTACCAAATTATTTAGAATATATATCACATATTTTTGTACAAATAATTGAAGATACTTATGGACAATTTTATCAGTTTTACCCAATTTCTTATAATATATTTGAATGAAAAGATGAATCTACACAATGAATCAATTCCATCATTAAAAGGAAGTAAAGTCTTCTGAAAAAGACACGCGCTTCTTGATTTAGGTCAGGAAGTTGTCGTCCAGACCAGTTGTAGAGTCTACGAAAAATCTTGAAAAGTTTTCTCGAAAATCAGCTGGAAATCCACGGACCTCAGCATCAAACAGGGTCGCCAAGTGGTTAGGCTTATCCAAACCATGAGAGGATATGTCTCGTACAATGGGGGGCACCATGCAAATTAGCTTATAAGACGAATGATTCAGATCCCCAGAAAGGAAAATCTCCTTAAAGATCAAAAATCAGCTTTTAAGACTGATATTACTCAATCCTTGAGATTGACCTTAAAGATTGAGAATTACAAACTCATGGAATTCAATGATATCTAAACTCGGGCTTGAACGAGAAAATATTTTGATCAAATTACAAACCGATTTATTTTCTGAAAACCCATTTTTAATGCGTTCGTTACCATTGAACGTAAAATCCTAGGAATTCACCTGGAATTCATTAGGTCACCTAAACCAAATCGAGTGTCAACCGTAAGAACGGTGGTTGCATAGCATGGTCAAAGACAGGACCTTGTGCCAGACCGAAAAACTATAGGGTGATCTTTACTATTGCTCCTATAAAGGATAGTAATTTCATCCGACATGTTATAGACCATAATCAAAAGCATGTCACGGGACATTGCCTTAACAGTTGCTTGTTCAACGCTTTCCTTTACAACCGGACGGTAGGTTACCGAAAGGTAATATACGGAGCAAGTATATTGGACGTATTGCTTTCCCAATACAAGGTTAGCAAGTGGATGACACAAAACCGCAAATTTTGAGCTAAAATTTTCAAATCTGAAACCCACCAAACCAATAAAAACAATTTGCAAACACCGGTGAAGGGTTATTCTGGAAAACTTTGTGATGACCCGGGAATTTCCGACTAAATTTAAACTTAATCTTTATATGTTTTCAACACGATAAGAAAAATCTGTAATGTTGAGTCTCGAAAGTTTTGAAATCTATATTCATGTCATCAATTACCCTTTGACTATGCCTGACGATTCATGAACAATTGTTTGTAAATAAATATGTATATATAAATGTATGTATACATATATTAAATTTAAATTATAAAATATAATTTAAGCATTAGAATTAAATGTGTAAAATAGGATACAAAATAATTAAGTGTAGATTTAAAATGAGTTATATATAAATATATATATTATTTCTATGTACAATCGATAATTATATATATATTGTATTATATTAAAATGTATAAATAATAAATATATGATATTATATATACATTATATAATTATTAAATATTACATAATTAAGTAAATTGCAATATTAATATATCAAAAGTAATTACAAGTAAAATATAGTTATTATATTAATAATGTTATTATTACTTTCATTAAAAATAAATATTAATAGTAATATAAATATCAGAATTACTGAATATTATTATTTTAATCTAATACATATAATTTGGTATATTAATGTTATTATTTTAAAGTTCATTATTATTATAGTTAGAAAATAGTACAATTTATTATTAATATCACTAATAATATTATTATTATTATTATTATCATTTTATCATTTATTATTATGAAACTTATTAAAATCATTATCATTGTTATTATTATTATTACTCATTTATTCTTATTAATATTATTATTATTATTAGTATTTTGATTAATATTAATATAATTATAATTATAATTATTAATTATGAATATTATCTATATAAAATCGTAAAGTTAGATGTGGGAATCAGAATCCGTTTCAAGTTCCTTTCAACTTTTAGTAATTTTGGATTCCTGTCTGAAATTGGTAACAATCAACACATTTAAAGAGTACGAATTCTGTTAGCCATCTATTCAATTTTATTTTTATTATTATTTATGTCCTTGTGAAAATTATTCTGTCGAGACTCATTTACAATAAAAACAAATTCTGTTAGAAGTCCATTCCAGCTTTCATTTTTTTTGTATGTCTTCATTATTTTCTGATTGATTCTTCCTGTCGACCTTTCCTATCAATATAACAATCATTCATCTTAATGTGTTAAGAGATCAATCGAACATCTTTCCTCTTCTTCTCATTATTTGATAACCGCCACCTTCGGCCACCATTACCATCATGAAACTGCCATTTTTGTATAATATTTGTTTCCTATTTTCATTTTGGTTCACCACTTGAACACCACCACTGAACCATCACCATGCTTGATCACCAAGATTAATAGATTACCAACCCGAAGAACCAACGAATATATCTTCTTGTATAATAAGAGAATATATATATACATATAATTATATGTATGTACGTACCAAAATCTTGATTAACCATCAACCATTACCGAGCACCATTACCAACCCATGACTACAAGCGGCTGCTATGGGTTTTGGGTTTGAGCCATTAAAACCAACTCAAATCACTTATCGAACATTATGATGCAACTATTATTTAACCCTAATTATTTCGGCTACTGAACCCTCTCTTATTGCTCAATAAATAAAACCATCAAAACCCCTTTATTAAACGCATAACACTTCCTCTTTTGCTATTCTTTTACCTGCTATCCGTGTTATTTTTTTTTCTTTCTTCGATCAACAGCCAACCACTACCACCCAAATAACCTCACGACCTCTTCTGTATTGCTACTTGACGTTTCCGTTTCTATTAACTCAACTTTAATGAACCCTTTGAAGACAAACCATAATCTATTATACAAGTGCACTAGTGGGATTATGGGTGGCCTTTGTTTTCATTATCATATATAGATGAGTGGGAGGTATTGAATATTATAATACCTCACTTTATTAATTTCCATGATAATTATTGCAAGTGGAGCTAGTTTGCAAACTTATGGCTGACATATTGGGTCACTTTAGGTGGCATATGGATACATAATAAACAATGATACATGATGTACATTTTTTTTCATTCGGTGGAGAGTCTTCAACAAAGCACGATTTCTTCTTTTGATGGGCCCATAAATTCGCTAGTGGAACATAAATATAGAATATTAGAGTGTATTACATAAGGTATGTGAAAATAAAGATTGATGTTGCTCGACAAAAAGCAGTAGGGACATGCCAAATTTTTTTTTTTTGAAACTTACAAAATGAAAGAAACCTACCCTCAGGTCATTACATGTTTGTCGTGCAAATAATAAGGAATCTAATAAAACAAACTTTGATTTTGTTTAGCAATTTAGGCCGAGAAAAAAAAATGTTTAGTTTGTATATTCGATTAGGTCGATATCCTCATTTTAGTTGGGCTCGTAAACTGTTGGGCTGTGTTTGTTGAATTGTTGGGCCGAATCGAAATCAGTCGGGTTAAGTATATTTGGAATACAATTTAGATCAGAAAAATAGATTTGGATGAGTAGTAAGGAGTGTTGTGGGATGAGCAAGAGGTCGCAGGTTCGATCCTATGCTGGGGCATTATTTTTATTGTAAGCCTTTCTCTTTGAGGTAGTTTCATTATTAAACTTTTTATTATTAATATCATCATCATCATTATTATTATTATTATTATTATTATTATTTTTATTATTATTATTATTACTATTATTATTATTATTATTATTATTATTATTATTATTATTATTATTATTAGTATTATCATTAAAATTATTATTTTTTAAAAAAATTATTATTATTAACAAAAGTATTTTTATTAAAATTATCATTTCTATTATTATTATTTTATGTTATCGTAACAAATAAACATCTCTAGGAATATATATATTATAAGATATTAATATACTTAGGTATGAAAACATTTATATATTGTAGTCAATAATTAACATAACTTAAAACTTTAGTTGTTGATTATAAGTATAAGTGTTAATATATATACTTAATATAGGTTCGTGAATCTGAGGCCAATCCTGCATTGTTCAGTCGTTTAATGTCGTCATATGTATTTTTACTACAAAATACATTATGGTGAGTTTCATTTGCCTTTTTACCCTTTATATTTTTGGGCTGAGAATACATGCGCAACTTTTTAACTGTTTTACGAAATAGACACAAGTAATTGAAACTACATTCTATGGTTGAATTATTAAACCGAATATGCCCCTTTTTATTAAGTCTGGTAATCTAAGAATTAGGGAACAGACACCCTAATTGATGCGAACTCTAAAGATAGATCTATCGGGCCCAACAAGCCCCATCCAAAGTACCGGATGCATTAGTACTTCAAAATTTATATCATGTTCGAAGGAGGATCCCGGAATGATGGGGATATTCTTATATGCATATTGTGAATGTCGGTTACCAGGTGTTCTATCCATATGAATGATTATTTTTGTCTCTATGCATGGGACGTATATTTATGAGAAATGAAAATCTTGTGGTCTATTAAAATGATGGAAATGAATGATTATGATAAACTAATGAACTCACCAACCTTTTGGTTGACACTTTAAAGCATGTTTATTCTCAGGTACGAAAGAAATCTTCCGCTGTGCATTTGCTCATTTTAGAGATATTACTTGGAGTCATTCTTGACATATTTCAAAAGACGTTGCATTCGAGTCGTTGAGTTCATCAAGACTATTATTAAGTCAATTATAGTTGGATGTATTATGAAATGGTATACTTGTCATCAACTTACGATGAAAAGAAAGTTTGTCTTTTAAAAACGAATGCAATATTTGTAAAATGTATCATATAGAGGTCAAGCACCTCGCGATGAAATCAACTATTATGAATCGTTTATAATCGATGTGGACTTCGTTCGGATGGATTAGGACGGGGCATTTCAGTTGGTATCAGAGCGGTTGTCTTAGTGAACCAGGTCTTGCATTAGTGTGTCTAACTGATAGTTGTTAGGATGCATTAGTAAGTCTGGACTTCGACCGTGTCTGCATGTCAAAAGTTTTGCTTATCATTTTTGTCGAAAATTATCTGATTATCTTCCTTAGGAAATTACCTGCTTATCATTCTTTTTCTAGACATGTCTTACTGCCTCTATTGCGTAGACAGTGTATAGATAAATTCATATTTAACGTATCTGTTATTGTTACCTTTGCCTGACAGTTTTCGTAGATTCCTCCGTAACTTATGGGATTTTAGTATTATATATGCATATGTAAATTATGTATTGCAGAGTACTAATCTACATCCTATAATCTATTTCTTATCGAATATACTTCATCTAACTGTACAAGATGAATCCCTCAAATAGTTCGAGTCCCTCAGATTTCAATAGCTATTCCGATAGCTATTCCGACAGCTATTCCGATATGGAGTTTCACCTAAGCTCCGAAAGCGGTGACACAAGAATGAATAAATCAATCAGCCATCCCCAATTCATCTGATGGATTCGTAATCGACTTAATCAATGGAGACGAGAAGAGGGAGATCCTTTCCATCAACGAAAATCACCTCTTGGTGAAGAACCTGAAACACTTGCCGGCGAACTTATCCGCAACACCATATTCACCCTCATTTCTAGGATACCACGCAATGATTATATGATATCAAAATATCTAAACCTTATTCATCCACTCGTTCCGACCGAAAATCATCCTGGAGTAATGGAAAAAGTTAATGAGATTCACGCTCGAGTAATTAAATTTGGAGAATATGGTGCAAAATTTATCAGCTTCAGCAACATCATCGACACCAACAGTACCATCAGTAACAGCACCAGTACCATCAACAATCCATACCTCAACATCTCATTATGTACCTCAAGCATAATCATCCATCTGCGAATCGTACTACATCATTTATCTTCGTTCGACATGGCGATTATGTAATCTCTAATGTTTTAGAGATTATATATTCTTGTTTTAAATGGTAAATCAAATGAGTTTAATATCATATTGACTCATTAAATCCATGATTACATCTGAAGAAAATATACATGTATATATATTTCCATAAAGATTGTAATTAAAAATTCTTTTATACAAACTGTTAATGGTGAAAATATTTTAACGGGTAGGTAATACCCGAGGAATATTTAAATTTCACATTAACAAGTTACACTGTATATTCTTCGAATCTGATTCAACAGTTATTCACTATCCTACTTACATCCACCGGTATCCGTATCCGTTCACCGCAGAATAACCATTTTCATTCAATTTTAAATTTAGATTTTGACCTATCAGAATCCAACAAGTGGCATAATGAAGAAAACATTTGATAAAATAAAATTTTTTAGAAACAGGCTAATTAGCTATGAGAAATTTTGCTAAGAATCCACGCTAACAAAATCCTAGCTAACTGTTCCTAGATAACTGTTAATTCCGTATTACATTTTATTTATCGCAATTTAATCATCGCAATTTACATTCTCGCAATTTTATTTATCGTCATTAATTTCTGTTATTTACTTTACGCATTTTATTTAACGTCATTTAATTTCTGTATTTATTTTACGCACTTTAAATATCGGGACACGTATACAAGGTTTTGACATATCATATCGACGCATATATATATATATATATATATATATATATATATATATATATATATATATATATATATATATATATATATATATATATATATATATATTATTTGGAATAACCCTAGACACTCTATATGTAGTAATGATCGAGTTCTCTATACAGGGTTGAGGTTGATTCTACAATAATATATACACTTTGAGTTGTGATCGAGTCTGAGACATGTACACGGGTCACGATACATATTAATTAATTCAAATATTATATATTAAACTATATATGAATTGTTGTACTACAAATTGTGGACTATGAACTGTGGACTAATGACATTGGACAATTAAAATGAATTAAAATATTGATTATAACATATGAAACTAAACATCTCTTCAAGTTTGCCACTTGATTTCATCTTAAACCTCCTTTGTATCTTGACGATTCCAATCTGCGTTCAAATCTTTCATAATTCTTATAAACACCTAAATCGAGAGGATGAGCCAACCGCACTTCATTTACGGAAGAAAAGATTGATGCGTATAGTTATGCACCTGAAAACTCTCGGAAACTGAGAAACGTTTAACGCGTAGCTGTGCTAATTCCTTTAGCGTTATTATTACCGAAAATAACTTTTCAATCTCTTTCCAAATTAGCCAGTTTTATCACAGCTCCAGCAAGTCAACTTCGACTTTTCGTTCGAAACAACCTTATTATAACCTCGATATATACGTTGCCCTTTCGTCACCGTTACCGGAGGACCTCTTATATTCCACTATATTATCAGCAGATGTACCAGCAACTTCAGATTAGTCTCTCTGAAAAATATCTGTGTTATTCATAAAACTTCATCATATACTCATCCGCATCTTTTAACGAGAATTGCCAAACCAGTTATCGAGAATCAGCAATCAGTATTTTGAAATCTCGCAGCATGGCTACATCAACAGTTATATACATATAACATCTATCTCCTAGACTTACATACTTCGAATGTGAAGTTTCTGAAAACACCCCAAACTGCGAACTAGTTCATCGAATTTTGGAAATATGCTGATAAAGCAGCAAAAACTGTAAACGACCTTAATAGTCAAAAGTTTGATAATAAAGAATGGAAGGATGGGAACGCTCAATATAAAATTTAGTACTGAAAAACGGATTGAGCTAACCCTGAAGGAGACTGAGGACAAATACAAGGAACAAACTCCATATTCAAAGAATCCAGGTAATTCTGGATCCAATGAAATCTTCAGCAAATATCTGGTTCTGAAGTCATGTTAAATCTTGTGGAAAATCTTTCTTCATCAACCATCGAACTTAGAAATTCCAAAATATCATCATCAATATCTTCGATATTTCTGAGGATATTTTCATAAATATTCTCGTCCGAAATTATATACCTCTTCGTGCTTCCTGTGTATCATTATATTGGAAACATTCAATAGAATATTTAGTACCGAAAAGCAGATTATGCGAAACTATGAAGAAAGCCGTGGACAAATCACAAAGAATAAGTTTTACTTCAAAGAATCCAAATGATTCAATGTCTGCTAAAGTCTTTAGTGAATATCTTGCTCCTTACTCTAAACCCTTACAGACAATAGTTTCTATCATCCTCTGAGCTTAGATATTCTGAGATATTATCGTATCTTTCATTATAAATATCCTCCATATTTCTGGATATATTTTTATAACTATTCTTATCTGAAATCATTAATCTCTTCGTGCTATCAGTATTACATCATATAGAAACTGTTAGTTTCTATATTCTGTAAACTTTCGAGCTTAAAATATGAATGTTATTGAAGTAATGTTTGGAACTAATGCATGAGTTAGTATAATATAATGACACTTGATCAACGTGATTATATTACAGTAAGTAATGTTGAGTTTCTAAATGGGACATGATGATTCACAGATTATAACATCATCATATGCCATGTTACACGACTCTTACATTTTATCTGATATATAAACATATCAAGAACATATTTTCTTGATAGTTCTATCTTTCCCGGATATTCTGATAATTTGACGAATCAAGATCCTGCTATTACCATTTCTTTCTTAGAACATTAACTATGTTCATTTCGAAATTCATATCTATGAATTATGGACCATTACAAGAGATGCCCAATCGCAATAAGAAGAAACGAAAGGACAAAGCACCGAAATAGAAATTGGAGTATAAATCGCAGTAAATAGGGGGAAGTATTAACTTGGGATGACAATGATTATAGAAAACAGAAGCAAGGACTCCAAAATATAAGAGAAAATATAAAGCCCAATTAAAAACACGGAGGTTACAAACCGTGGATATTAATACAAATAGCAATATAAAGACACGGTATAATTAAGAATAGTATCACCCCAAGGTAATAGTAGAAGTAAACAGGTTCTTCTAGAGGGAGATAGAAAAGAAGGATGACAGAAATGATAATTAGGAAAATATCAAGGATTAGAACATGATTAAGCATTTTCACAATCTTTTGGATGTATGAACTAAGAAAGAAAGTATAGGAATGGTGAGAATAATGGAACAAAAGAGCTTAATTTATAGTGGAAATATCAGACAGAGTAATTGAGGCAGATCACCGTATTTAATTATAGAGATCTAAATTTCCTTACTCGCCGAAGAATTAAATCTTTTAGATTTCGAAGATTTTCTTTAAACACGTTGAATTCCGGAATTCAACAATAACTACGTCAAAAGTTAAAACGCACCTTATTTTCTAAATTCAACTCTGTTTACGTCAAAAGCTAAGGAAAATCTTATTTTTTTTCAATTCACTCTTTTGCGATAGCTCCATTCGTATCCTTAGAATAATCGAATTATTTTATCATTATTATTCAATGATGATAAACCTCTAATTATCAACTCATATTGGTCATGAAAACATTTTTATTGATAGCCATGACCACCTCACTCAAATTTCAGGACGAAATTTCTTTAACGGGTAGGTACTGTAATGATCCGGGAATTTCTGACTAAATTTAAACTTAATCTTTATATGTTTTCAACACGATAAGCAAAATCTGTAATGTTGAGTCTCGAAAGTTTTGAAATCTATATTCATGTCATCAATTATCCTTTGACTATGCCTGACGATTCATGAACAATTGTTTGTAAATAAATATGTATATATAAATGTATGTATATATATTAAATTTAAATTATAAAATATAATTTAAGCATTAGAATTAAATGTGTAAAATAGGATACAAAATAATTAAGTGTAAATTTAAAATGAGTTATATATAAATATATATATTATTTCTATGTACAATCGATAATTATATATATATTGTATTATATTAAAATGTATAAATAATAAATATTAAATATATGATATTATATATACATTATATAATTATTAAATATTACATAATTAAATAAATTGCAATATTAATATATCAAAAGTAATTACAAGTAAAATATAGTTATTATATTAATAATGTTATTATTACTTTCATTAAAAATAAATATTAATAGTAATATAAATATCAGAACTACTGAATATTATTATTTTAATCTAATACATGTAATTTGGTATATTAATGTTATTATTTTAAAGTTCATTATTATTATAGTTAGAAAATAGTACAATTTATTATTAATATCACTAATAATAATATTATTATTATTATCATTTTATCATTTATTATTATGAAACTTATTAAAATCATTATCATTGTTATTATTATTATTACTCATTTATTCTTATTAATATTATTATTATTATTAGTATTTTGATTAATATTAATATAATTATAATTATAATTATAATTATTAATTATGAATATTATCTATATAAAATCGTAAAGTTAGATGTGGGAATCACAATCCGTTTCAAGTTCCTTTCAACTTTTAGTAATTTTGGATTCCTGTCTAAAATTGGTAACAATCAACACATTTAAAGAGTACGAATTCTGTTAGCCATCTATTCAATTTTATTTTTATTATTATTTATGTCCTTGTGAAAAATATTCTGTCGAGACTCATTTACAATAACAACAAATTCTGTTAGAAGTCCATTCCAGCTTTCATTTTTTTTGTATGTCTTCATTATTTTCTGATTGATTCTTCCTGTCGACCCTTCCTATCAATATAACAATCATTCATCTTAATGTGTTAAGAGATCAATCGAACATCTTTCCTCTTCTTCTCCTTATTTGATAACCGCCACCTTCAGCCACCATTACCATCGTGAAACTGCCATTTTTGTATACTATTTGTTTCCTATTTTCATTTTGGTTCACCACTTGAACACCACCAGTGAACCATCACCATGCTTGATCACCAAGATTAATAGATTACCAACCCGAAGAACCAACGAATATATCTTCTTGTATAATAAGAGAATATATATATATACATATAATTATACGTATGTACGTACCAGAATCTTGATTAACCATCAACCATGACCGAGCACCATTACCAACCCATGACTACAAGCGGTTGCTATGGGTTTCGGGTTTGAGCCATTAAAACCAACTCAAATCACTTATCGAACATTATCATGCAACTATTATTCAACCCTAATTATTTCAGCTACTGAACCCTCTCTTATTGCTCAATAAATAAAACCATCAAAACCCCTTTATTAAACGCATAACACTTCCTCTTTTGCTATTCTTTTACCTGCTATCCGTGTTATTTTTTTTTCTTTCTTCGATCAACAGCCAACCACTACCACCCAAATAACCTCACGACCTCTTCTGTATTGCTACTTGACGTTTCCGTTTATATTAACTCAACTTTAACGAACCCTTTGAAGACAAACCATAATCTATTATACAAGTGCACTAGTGGGATTATGGGTGGCCTTTGTTTTCATTATCATATATAGATGAGTGGGAGGTATTGAATATTATAATACCTCACTTTATTAATTTCCATGACAAGTATTGCAAGTGGAGCTAGTTTACAAACTTATGGCTGACATATTGGGTTACTTTAGGTGGCATATGGATACATAATAAACAATGATACATGATGTGCATTTTTTTTTCATTCGGTGGAGAGTCTTCAACAAAGCACGATTTCTTCTTTTGATGGGCCCATAAATTCGCTAGTGGAACATAAATATAGAATATTAGAGTGTATTACATAAGGTATGTGAAAATAAAGATTGATGTTGCTCGACAAAAAGCAGTAGGGACATGCCAAATTTTTTTTTTTTTTGAAACTTACAAAATGAAAGAAACCTACCCTCAGGTCATTACATGTTTGTTCTGCAAATAATAAGGAATCTAAGAAAAACAAACTTTGATTTTGTTTAGCAATTTAGGCCGAGAAAAAAAAAATGTTTAGTTTGTATATTGGATTAGGTCGATATCCTCATTTTAGTTGGGCTCGTGAACTGTTGGGCAGTGTTTGTTGAATTGTTGGGCCGAATCGAAATCAGTCGGGTTAAGTATATTTGGAATACAATTTAGATCAGAAAAATAGAGTTGGATGAGTAGTAAGGAGTGTTGTGGGATGAGCAAGAGGTCGCAGGTTCGATCCTATGCTGGGGCATTATTTTTGTTGTAAGCCTTTCTCTGTGAGGTAGTTTCATTATTAAACTTTTTATTATTAATATTATTATTATTATTATTATTATTATTATTATTATTATTATTATTATTATTATTATTATTATTATTATTATTATTATTATTATTATTATCATTAAAATTATTATTTTTAAAAAAAAATATTATTATTAACAAAAGTATTTTTATTAAAATTATCATTTCTATTATTATTATTTTATGTTATCGTAACAAATAAACATCTCTAGGAATATATATATTATAAGATATTAATATACTTAGGTATGAAAACATTTATATATTGTAGTCAATAATTAACATAACTTAAAACTTTAGTTGTTGATTATAAGTATAAGTGTTAATATATATACTTAATATAGGTTTGTGAATCCGAGGCCAATCCTGCATTGTTCAGTCGTTTAATGTCGTCATATATATTTTTACTACAAAATACATTATGGTGAGTTTCATTTGCCTTTTTACCCTTTATATTTTTGGGCTGAGAATACATGCGCAACTTTTATAACTGTTTTACGAAATAGACACAAGTAATTGAAACTACATTCTATAGTTGAATTATTAAACCGAATATGCCCCTTTTTATTAAGTCTGGTAATCTAAGAATTAGGGAACAGACACCCTAATTGACGCGAACTCTAAAGATAGATCTATCGGGCCCAACAAGCCCCATCCAAAGTACCAGATGCTTTAGTACTTCGAAATTTATGTCATGTTCAAAGGAGGATCCCGGAATGATGGGGATATTCTTATATGCATATTGTGAATGTCGGTTACCAGGTGTTCAATCCATATGAATGATTATTTTTGTCTCTATGCATGGGACGTATATTTATGAGAAATGAAAATCTTGTGGTCTATTAAAATGATGGAAATGAATGATTATGATAAACTAATGAACTCACCAACCTTTTGGTTGACACTTTAAAGCATGTTTATTCTCAGGTACGAAAGAAATCTTCCGCTGTGCATTTGCTCATTTTAGAGATACTAGTTGGAGTCATTCATGACATATTTCAAAAGACGTTGCATTCGAGTCGTTGAGTTCATCAAGACTATTATTAAGTCAATTATAGTTGGATGTATTATGAAATGGTATACTTGTCGTCAACTTACGATGAAAAGAAAGTTTGTCTTTTAAAAACGAATGCAATATTTGTAAAATGTATCATATAGAGGTCAAGCACCTCGCGATGAAATCAACTATTATGAATCATTTATAATCGATGTGGACTTCGTCCGGATGGATTAGGATTTCAAACTTATCTAGGGTAAAAGCTAGATTTTATTTTTGAAAGATCAAATTTTTTCATAAAGATCCAATTTCCTTAAGGATCTAAATTTTCATAGTCATGTGGGACTGTAAACCACAACGTTACTATCATTGTTCATACCGCCATATAGAAATCACTGATGTACAAAGTGTGAAGAATAAAGAAGTGATTCTAGTATTTTTATTTCAAGACTATATTGCTTGAGGACAAGCAACGCTCAAGTGTGGGAATATTTGATAATGCTAAAAACGAACATATATTTCTTAGCATTATCCCTCAAGAAAGACAAGCTTTTAGTTGCAATTGTTCAATTTACAAGTGATATTCGTTTAAATAATAAAAGGTGAAGACAAAAGACAGATTCGACAAATTGAAGACGCAAATGACCAAAAAGCTCAAAAGTACAAAGTACAATCCAAGAGGTTCAAATTATTGATGAGAAACGTCTAAAAGTTACAAGAGAACGAGCCGCAAAATGCAAAGTACAAGATATTAAATAGTACGAAAGGACGTTCAAAAATTCGGAACCGGGACTAGAGTCAACTCTCAACGCGCAACGCAACGGACCTAAAATTACGAGTCAACTATGTACAAGAATATAATATAATATATATATATAATTATATAAATTATATATAAATTATATATATATATATATATTAAAAATTTGCAGTAGCCCACGTTTTGGAATCTTTGTGAGCTGGAAAAGCAGGCCATGCGATCGCATGGCCAGAAGGCTCAATTTCCATGCGATCGCATGGCAGTGAAAGGCTGGCCACATCTATAAATTTCGCAGTTTTTGGTCGAATGTTTTACACCTAATTCAATCTATCACTCTCTATGATATATATATATATATATATATATATATATATATATATATATATATATATATATATATATATATATATATATATATATATATATATATATATATAATTTATAATTTTAATTTTAATTTTAATTTAATAATAATAAGGGTATGTTAGCGAATGTTGTAAGTGTGTAAGTCGAAATTCTGTCCGTGTAAAGCTACGCTATTATTAATCATTGTAAGTTATGTTCAACCTTTTTAAATTAATGTCTCGTAGCTAAGTTATTATTATGCTTATTTAATGCCGAAGTAATCGTGATGTTGGGCTAAATATTAAAGATGGGGTAATTGGGCTTTGTACTATAATTGGGGTTTGGACAAAAGAACAACACTTGTGAAAATTGGACTATGGGCTATTAATGAGCTTTATATTTGTTTAATTGAATGATAGTTCGTTAATTTAATATAAAAATTACAATTGAACGTACCTATAAATAACCACATACACTCGATCGGACACGATGGGCGGGATATTTATAAGTACTAATAATCGTTCATTTAACCGAACACGTGAATGGATTAATAGTTAATGGACTTATTAAAACAGGGGTGAATTACATACAAGGAAAATTGGTGTAATTATAGTTTAAGTCCCCAATTAGTTGGAATATTTGACTTCGGATATAAGAATAATTTGACGAGGACACTCGCACTTTATATTTATGACTGATGGACTGTTATGGACAAAAACCAGATGGACATATCGAATAATCCAAGACAAAGGATAATTAACCCATGGTAATAAACTAAAATCAACACGTCAAACATCATGATTATGGAAGTTTAAATAAGCATAATTCCTTTATTTCATATTTCATCGCACTTTTATTTACTGTCATTTTATTTATAGCACTTTTTATTATCGTACTTTTTAAATATCGCAACTTTTATTTACTGTCAATTTATTTATCACACTTTTAATTATCGCACTTTAATTATTGTCATTTACTTTACGCTTTAAATTAAGTTATTTTTTATTTTTAATATTTTATATTAGGTTTTAACTGCGACTAAAGTTTTAAAATCGACAAACCGGTCATTAAACGGTAAAATCCCCTTTTTATAATAATAATACTACTTATATATATATATATATATATATATATATATATATATATATATATATATATATATATATATATATATATATATAATTTTAGTTTTAAATATAGCGTTAAACTAGGCTAGATCCCTGTGGAACGAACCAGACTTACTAAAAACTACACTACTGTACGATTAGGTACACTGCCTATAAGTGTTGTAGCAAGGTTTAGATATTTCCACTCTATAAATAAATAAATAACTTGTGTAAAATTGTATCGTATTTAATAGTATTTTGTAACAAAAATTATAACTATTTAGTATACACCTCTACGCACATCATGCTCCTACAAAGAATTCACTGCCTGTAAACCTTTGGAACTCGATGGAACAGAGGGTCCAATAGGATTAAAATGGTGGACCGAGAAGGTCGAATCAGTGTTTGCCATAAGTAAGTGCATTGAAGAATACAAAGTAAAGTACGCTACGCATACCTTCATAGGTACTGCGTTAACATGGTGGAACACCTATCTCGAACAGGTGGGACAAGATGCTGCTTACACACTACCGTGGTCAGCATTCAAGCACTTAATGAACGAGCAGTACCGTCCCAGAAATGTGGTCAATAAGCTCAAAGTAGAGCTTAGAGGATTACGAATATAAGGTTTCGACATTACCACGTACGAACGATGATTCACAGAGTTGTGCCTATTGTGTCCAAGAACGTTCGAAGATGAAGAAGAGAAGATCGACGCATTTGTAAAAGGGTTACCAGAAATGATTCAAGAAGATGTGAGTTCACACGAGCCCGCCTCCATACAAAAGGCAATTCGAATGGCTCACAAACTCATAAATCGGATTGAGGGAAGGATTAAAGAACAGGAGGCCGAAGAAGCCAACACAAAACAAGTCAAGAGAAAGTGGGAGGAAAACAGTGACAAGAGTCACTAATACAATAACAACAATAATCACAACATCAATTGCAACAACTATCCCAAGAACCGCAACATCAATCGCAATTCCAACAACAACTATAACAAATGTCCCAACAACAACTACCACAATTGTCCCAACAACAATAACAACCGCAATAACAACAATTCCTATAACAACAAGAATCAGAAACAGTCATGCCAAAGGTGTGAAGAGTACCACCAGAATGGGTTCTGCACGACATTTTGCACCAAGTGTAAAAGAAAGGGTCATGGTGCGATGAAGTGTGAGATCTACAGACCGATAAATAATAGAATTAAAAGAACAAATAATGTCAGAACAAATAATGCCACCATAGTTTGTTTTGGATGTGGAAAACTGGGCCACATTAATAGAAATTGCCCGAATCAGGAGAATACTAATGGGCAGGGCCGCGGAAGAGTTTTCAATATTAATACGGCAGAAGCGCAAGAAGACCCGGAGCTTATTACGGGTACGTTTCTTATCAATGAAAAACCTACTTATGTTTTATTTGATTCGGGGGCGGATAGAAGTTATATGAGTAGAGATTTTTGTGCTAAATTAAGTGGTCTATTGATGCCTTTGGATAATAAATTTTTACTCGAATTAGCAAAAGGTAAATTAATTACAGCAGATAAAATATGTCGGAATCAAGAAATTAAACTGGTTAGCAAAACATTTAAGATTGATTTGATACCAGTAGAGTTAGGAAGTTTTGATGTAATAATCGGCATGGACTGGTTGAAAGAGATGAAAGCAGAAATTATTTGTTACAAAAATGCGATATGCATTATGCGCGAGAAGAGAAAACCTTTAATTGTGTACGGAGAAAAGAGCAACGCGAAGTTAAATCTTATTAGTAACCTGAAGGCGCAAAAACTAATAAGAAAAGGTTGCTATGCCGTTCTATCACAGTCGAGAAAGTCAATTCCAAAGAGAAGAACATCAATGATGTTTCTGTCGCAAAAGAATTTCCCGATGTATTTCCGAAAGAATTACCGGTACTACCTCCACATCGATTTGTTGAATTTTAAATAGATCTTGTATCGGAAGCTACACCAATAGCTCGTGCTCCATACAGATTCGCACCCAGCGAAATGAATGAACTCCAAAGCCAAATACAAGAACTTTTAGAGCGTGGTTTCATTCGACCAAGAACATCACCATAGGGAGCTCCTGTTTTGTTTGTTAAAAAGAAGGATGATACATTCAGGTTGTGTATCGACTACCGAGAGTTGAACAAACTTACCATCAAGAACCGTTACCCACTACCGAGAATCGACGACTTATTTGATCAACTACAAGGCTCTTCAATTTATTTAAAGATCGATTTACGTTTCGGGTATCATCAAATGCGGGTGAATGAGGATGATATTCCGAAGACTGCTTTCAGAACGCGTTACGGTCATTATGAGTTTACGGTTATGCTGTTTGAATTAACTAACGCACGAGCTGTGTTCATGGACCTCATGAACCGAGTATGTGGACCATATCTTGACAAGTTTTTCATTGTTTTCATTGATGACATACTTATTTACTCAAAGAATGAACAAGAGCACAGAGAACATTTGAAAAAAGTGCTCGAATTTTTGAGGAAAGGAAAATTGTACGCTAAGTTTTCAAATTGTGCATTTTGGTTAAAAGAAGTTCAATTCCTCAGTCACGTAGTAAACAAGGAAGGTTTTCAGGTGGATCTGTCAAAGATTGAAACCACTGAAAACTGGGAAATCCCGAAAACTCTGAAGCATATACGCCAATTTTTAGGACTGGCTGGTTACTACAAAAGATTAATCCAAGATTTTTCCAAAATAGCAAAACCCTTGACTGCATTAACGCATAAAGGGAAGAAATTTGAATGGAAGGATGAACAAGAGAAAGCGTTTCAATTGTTAAAGAAAAAGCTAACTACGACACCTATATTATCATTTCCTGAAGGGAATGATGATTTTGTGATTTATTGTGACACTTCAAAGCAAGGTCTCGGTTGTGTATTAATGCAACGAACGAAGGTAATTGCCTATGCGTCCAGACCATTGAAGATTCACGAGCTAAATTATATGACTCACGATTTGGAATTGGGCGCTGTTGTTTTTGCATTAAAAACTTGGAGGCACTACTTATATGGGGTCAAAAGTATCATATATACCGACCACAAAAATCTCCAACATATATTTGATCAGAAACAACTAAACATGAGGCAGCATAGGTGGATTGAATTGTTAAATGATTTCGATTTTGAGATTCGTAATCACCCGGGGAAGGCGAATGTGGTAGCCGACGCTTTGAGTAAAAAGGACAGAGAACATATGCGGGTAAAAGCTATGAATATAATTATTCGTACTAACCTCACTACTCAAATAAAGGAGGCACAACAGGGAGTTTTAAAAGAAGGAAATTTGAAGAAGGAATTACCCAAAGGATCGGAAAAACATCTTAATATTTGGGAAGACGGAACTCGATATAGGGCTGAAAGAATTTGGGTACCAAAGTTTGGAGATGTGAGAGAAATGGTACTTAATGAAGCACATAAAACCTGATACTCAATACATCCTGGAGCGGGAAAGATGTACAAAGATCTCAAAAAACACTTTTGGTGGCCGGGTATGAAAGCCGATATTGCTAAATACATAGGAGAATGTTTGACGTGTTCTAAGGTAAAAGCTGAACATCAGAAACCATCGGGTCTACTTGAACAACCTGAAATCCTAGAATGGAAATGGGAAAACATTACCATGGATTTCATTACTAAATTGCCAAGGACTGCAAGTGGTTATGATACTATTTGGGTAATAGTCGATCGTCTCACCAAATCAGCACACTTTCTATCAATACGAGAAGATGATAAAATGGAAAAGTTAGCATAACTATACTTGAAGGAAGTCATCTACAGACACGAAATACCAATCTCTATTATCTCTGATAGGGACGGTAGATTTGTTTCAAGGTTTTGGCAAACATTACAACAAGCGTTGGGAACTCGTCTAGATATGAGTACTGTCTATCATCCACAAACCGATGGGCAGAGTGAAAGGACGATACAAACTCTTGAAGACATGCTACGAGCATGTGTTATTGATTTTGGAAACAGTTGGGATCGACATCTACCGTTAGCAGAATTTTCCTACAACAACAGTTATCACTCGAGTATTGAGATGGCACCATTTGAGGCACTTTATGGCAGAAAGTGCAGGTCTTCAATTTGTTGGAATGAAGTGGGGGATAGACAAATTACAGGTCCAGAAATTATTCAAAAAACTACCGAGAAAATCATTCAAATTCAACAACGGTTGAAAATCGCCCAAAGTCGACAAAAGAGCTACGCGGACAGTAAAAGAAAAGATATAGAATTTTAAATTGATGACATGGTCAGGCTTAAGGTATCACCTTGGAAAGGTGTTGTTCGATTTGGTAAATGGGGGAAACTGAATCCAAGGTACATTGGACCATTCAAGATTATAGATCGTGTCGGACCAGTAGCTTACCGACTTGAATTACCTCAACAACTCACCAGCGTACATGATACTTTTCACGTATCGAATCTGAAGAAATGCTTAGCCAAAGAAGATCTCACTATGCCTTTAGACGAAATACAAATCAATGAAAAACTTCAATTCATTGAAGAACCCGTCGAAATAATGGATCGTCAGGTTAAAAGACTTAAGCAAAACAAGATACCAATTGTAAAGGTTCGATGGAATGCTTGTAAAGGACCCGAGTTCACCTGGGAACATGAATATCAGATGAAGAAGAAATACCCGCACCTATTTCCAGAAGATGCGTCAACACCTCCAACAGCTTGAAATTTCGGGAAGAAATTTATTTAACGGGTAGGTACTGTAGTGACCCGAACTTTTCCATGATTATATATTATATGAAATTAATATTTACATGAATAAATGTTTCCAACATGTTAAGAAATCAAACTGGTTAAGACTTGATTAACTGAAATAGGTTTCATGTAGACAATTGACCACCCAAATTGACCGGCGATTCACAAACGATAAAACTTGTAAAAACTATATGATGATATATATATATATATATATATATATATATATATATATATATATATATATATATATATATATATATATATATATATATAGTTAACATAATTTTATGATAATTAAGTATCCCATTAGGTATATTAACAATGAGTTATATACATAATAATGAGACTACTAAGTTAAGAAACTCGAAACGATATATATATAACGATTATCGTTATAACAATGTCTTACTAAATGCATATGTATCATTTTAAGATATTGTTACACTATATTTAACATGATAAAATAATAATTATATATATCATTATGTATGTTAACAATGAACTACTTATGTAAAACAAGACTACTAACTTAAGAATTTTGAAACGAGACATATATGTTGAAAGGACCCGTCTTAATCCATCCGGACGAAGTCCATATCGATTATAAATGATTTACAACAGTTGATTACATCGCGAGGTATTTGACCTCTATATGATACATTTTACAAACATTGCATTCGTTTTTGAAAAGACAATCTTTCATTACAACGAAAGTTGACGGCATGCATACCATTTTATAATATATCTAACTATAACTGATTTAATAATAATCTTGATGATCTCAACGACTCGAATGCAACGTCTTTTGAAATATGTCATGAATAACTCCAAGTAATATCTTTAAAATGAGCAATTACACAGTAGAAGATTTCTTTCGTACCTGAGAATAAACATGCTTTAAAGTGTCAACCAAAAGGTTGGTGAGTTCATTAGTTTAACATAAATAATCATTTCATAATATTAATAGACCACAAGATTTCATATTTCCATTTCTCTTAAACATACGTCCCATGCATAGAGACGAAAATATCATTCATATGGATTGAACACCTGGTAACCGACATTCACAATATGTATATAAGAATATCCCCATCATTCCGGGATCCTCCATCGGACATGATATAAATTTTGAAGTACTAAAGCATCCGGTACTTTGGATGGGGCTTGTTGGGCCCGATAGATCTATCTTTAGAGTTCGCGTCAATTAGGGTGTCTGTTCCCTAATTCTTAGATTACCAGACTTAATAAAAAGGGGCATATTCGATTTCGATAATTCAACCATATAATGTAGTTTCGATTACTTGTGTCTATTTCGTAAAACATTTATAAAAGCAGCGCATGTATTCTCAGTCCCAAAAATATATATTGCAAAAGCATTTAAAAAGGGATTAATGAAACTCACCTAATGTATTTTGTAGTAAAAATACATGCGACTAAATTGAACAATGCAGGGTTGGCCTTGGATTCACGAACCTATATCAATTGTATATATATTAATATATATTTTTGCAATCGAATAATTATTTATATGTGAATTTCTTAGTTATATCATATTCATAATTGTAATATATGTATATATATGTTTCATATATTCATTTTGTATATGAAAATAGAAATTTTGTTATGTCATTTTTATTAAGTATCATTATATATATAGGTATATATATATATATATAAAAATATAATTATCATTTTTTTTTAAATAATTATAATATTATTAAAATATGGTAATAATAATAATAATTATAATACTTAATTTTATTAATAAAGGTAGTAATATTAATAATTCTATTAGTGATAATAATGATGGTATTAATGATAATAATATTAATTTTACTATTAATGATTGTTATGCTAATGATTTTTGTAATTACCTGATAATATTACTCAGGTGAATATAAATAATAATACTTAGGTGAATATGAACAATTCTGTTATAAAAAAATGATAATAATACTAATATTTATCAAAGTATCAATAATTTAACTAAAGTGATAATCTTCCTACTAATGATAATCATTCTAATAGTATTAGTAATAACAATAATAATAATTCTAGTTGTAATTTTAATCATGATACTAATAATAACTGATAACTAATATTTATCTTGGTAATAATAATAGTAATAATTATAATACTAAATGATAATACTAATAATAGCAATAGTGATATTATTATTAATTAGATTGATGATATTAATAATCATTTTATTATTGATTGTACTAATACACATAACATGATATCAATAATTAATAACAACAATAACAATAATAATAACAATAATATTAATAATAATAATAATAATAATAATAATAATAATAATAATAATAATAATAATAATAATAATAATAATAATAATAATAATAATAATAATAATAATAAAATTAATATAAAAGAGTATACCCTTCTTTTTAAGCTTTTCCCAAAAAAAATAGCCCACGACGAGACTCGAACCCGAGACCTCCCACATATGCACAAACAACCCTGTCCATCCCTCCATTTGGTTTTTAACTGATTTATACTCAATTTATAAATATAAAACAAGTATCTTTCATGTTTCCTTTTCCTCTTTCACTCTCACAGCTTGATCGACCAAAACAACATCACACTAACATTACAGTTTAAATTAAGATTTGAAATGTATCACAAACTAATTGAAAATTATTCTTTTGTTCATTTAATCAAAGAAAGAAAAAAAAGAAAGAAAAAATAAAAAAATGCTGCTGTCGCTGAATACAAAAAAAAAAAAAATTTGATTTCGCAATAGAGAACGTTTTGGACGAAGTTTGTAACACGAATTAGTTTTGAAATCGCGTATACAATCTTTAGAGATTATCAATTTGACTTATATCAAAACAGAAAACTCAAATTTTCTCATTGAAGAGTTGTTTGACTTTTTAAAACGTATCTTTGACTCGAGAAATTAGAATTCGTTAACTGGAATTAGGATTGGAAATTTTACAGAAAGTTTTGTTAGAGGATTCCTAATACAACCTCATTTATGGATTTTGAAATTTATTGAAAAATCGAGTTTTGAAAAAAAAAGGGTAAGAACAGAGGTGACGAGCTCCTACTCTTTTTTTTTTAATTAAAGAATTGCAGTAGCAGCGAAATGTATGAGTGACAACCAATTGATATACTACCTATAATTAATCAAATTTGTTTCGTAGCGATTAATGGTCGACAAGAAGTATCACGCAGAGGGAAGAAAAAACAAACAGAAAAAAGATAAAAGACTTTAAGTAGGTAAAGACTGAATTTGATTCTTATAAATCTGATCTGATCCTTTATTACACGTATTTTATAGCCCTCTATTTTATTTATATTTTAATTACTTAATTAATATTGTATTTATATTTATATATCGAAATATATGTATTTATTCATATTTATAACTGAAATTTATATATATAGGTATATGTATTTATATATATATGTATCAGTATTTGCATAACTATATATATATTCAATTTATTATATATATATATGTATATGTATGTTAAATGTATAAGGAACATAATAATATTTATACACAAACATTAATATTAATTTTAATAATAATAATGAAACTAATAATAATAATAAAATAAAAAAATGTGATAATTCTATTATTAATGTCAATAATAATACACGTATTATATTCCACTAAATATTAACAATATCACTAATAATAATAATAATAATAATAATATTATAATAATAACTATAAACTGAAAATGGTCATATTATTAAGAGTAATAAAATAATGATTTTTAATGTTCAAGGTAATAGTAATATATAATGATAATACAAGTAACATAAAGGATATATCAAGTTATTTTTATTCAATTTCTCATTATATATATGTATATGTATTTTTATATTTAGAAACAATAATGTTAGTAATACAAATATCAATACTATTATTAATATTAGTAATAATAATGAAAGTAATGATGTTAATAATAATATAACTGTTATATTAAGTTTAATGTATTACAATTTTATAAATTTGATCATTTTACTAATTATATATATTATATGATAATTTGTATTAAATATTTAATATTTATAGTTTACAATGTATAATATCACTTATGTTTAGATTTCATATATATATATATATATATATATATATATATATATATATATATATATATATATATATATATATATATATATATATATATATATATTCATCTTAATAGCAACTTAATTAGTCTGTATTTTATTTTATATTTAGTTCAAATTGATTAAAGTGTATTTCATTATTTCAAAATATTATTTATACACTTATATTTATATTTATATCTATATATTTCTATCTTTATTTATTTACATATTTATTTACACACAATGGTTCGTGAATTATCGGGAACAGTCGAAGGACAGTGATTTCATATAAACAGTTCCAAAAGTTTTAAGACTTAACATTACAGTCTTTGCTTATCGTATCGAAATCATATAAGATTAAGTTTAAATTTGGTCGAAAATTCCCGTGTCATCACAGTACCTACTCGTTAAAGAAATTTCGTCCCGAAATTTGAGTGAGGTGGTCATGGTTAAAAATAAAAATGTTTTCATGACGAATATGAGTTGATAAATTGAGTTTTATCATCATTGAGTAATATGGATAAAAATAATTCAATTATTCGAAGGGTACGAATGAAGCTATCACCAAAGAGTAAAATAGGAAAGTAAAGATTCATCTTAACTTTTGAAAGAGTCAGGGTTGAATTCCGGAATTCAAGGGATTTAAAGAAAATCTTTGAAATCTAAAAGATATGATTCTTCGGCGAATAAGGAGATTAAGATCTCTATAATTAAATACGGTTATCTGCCTCGATTACTCTGTCTGATATTTCCTTTATAAATTAAACTCCTCCGTTCCATTATTCTCACCATTCCTATACTTTCTTTCTTAGTTCATACATCCAAAAGATTGTGAAAATGCTTAATCCAGTTCTGATCCTTGTCCTCATCCTTACTATCGCAACAATCATTCTCCTTTTCCAAATTTTCACCAGAGGAATCTGTTTTCTTCTACTTCGTCCTTGGGATTATAATGTTTTTAATTCTCCCGTGTCTTTATGTTGCGATAAACATTGATATACACGGTTTATAATTTATGTGTTGTTATCGGGCTTTATATTCTCCCTTATATTTCAAAGCTTTATGCTTTTGTTTTCTCTTCCCGACTTCAAGTCAAGCGAATAATGGTCCAAAATTTGTAGATATAGAGTTTCGAATGATTATAATGTTCTAAGCAGGAAGGATCGTGATAGCACGATTTGATTTTCAAATTTATCAACATCACGTAAGATAGAACCATCAAGAATACATTTTCTTGATTTGTTCAGGAGTTAAGTAGAATGAAAGAGTTATGTAACATGGCACATGGTGACGTTAGGATCTGTGAATCATCACGTCCCATTAGAAACTCAGCATGACTTACTGTAATATAATCGCGTTGATCAAGTGTCATTATATTATACTAACTCATGCATCAGTTCCCAACATTACTTCACTAACATTCATATTTTAAGCTCGAAAGTTTACAGAATATAGAAACTAACAGTTTCTATATGATGTAATACTGATAGCACGAAGAGATTAATGATTTCATATAAGAATAGTTATAAAAATATCTCCAGAAATATGGAGGATATTTATAATGAACGATACGATAATATCTTTGAATATTTAAGATCGGAGGATGATGGAGACTATTGTCCGCAAGGGTTTAGGGTAAGGAGCAAGATATTCGCTAAAGATTTCAGCAGGCATTGAATCATTTGGATTCTTTGAAGTCAAACTTATTCTTTGTGATTTATCCACGGCTTCCTTCATAGTTTCGCATAATCCGCTTTTCGATACTAAATTTTCTATTGAATGTTTCCAATATAATGATATACAGGAAGCACGAAGAGGTATATAATTTCGGACGAGAATATTTATGAAAATATCCTCAAAAATATCGAAGATATTGATGATGATATTTTGGAATTTCTAAGTTCGATGGTTGATGAGGAAGATTTTCCGCAAGATTTTAACATGAGTATGGAGCAAGATATTTGTTGAAGGTTTCATCGGATCCAGAATTACCTGGATTCTTTGAATATATGGTATGGTCCTTGTATTTCTCCTTGGTCTCCTTCGTGGTTAGCTCAATCCGTTTTCCAGTTCCAACTTTTCTGAGCTTTTCCAACATACTATTCTTTATCATCAAACTTTCAATGATTAAGGTCGTTTACGGTTGTCTATGGTTTCTGCTGCTTCATTCAGCTTTTTCAACATTCAGAGTATTGATTTGTGACTGAATGCTTTTCGGAATTTCAGAATGAGAGATCATAATTCTAAGAGATGAATGTTATACATATAACTGTTGATATAGATATACTGTGAGTTTTCAAAGTACTGATTGCTGATTTCCGGTAATTGGTATGGCAATTCTTGTTACAAGATGCAGATGAGTACATGATGAGACTCCAATAGATAAATGTAGGGATTTGTCAAAGAGATTTAAACCAAGTAGTAACGAGGTTGCTGGTACATCTGCTGGTAATATGGTGGAATATAAAAGAATTCTCCGGTATCAAAAGGGTAATCGTATATATCCGGATTATAGTAAGGCTACTTCGAATGAAAAGTCGAAGTTGACTTGCTGAAGCTGTGACAAAACTGGCTATTTTGGAAAGAGATTGCAAAGTTATTTTGGGTAATAATAACGCTAAGGAATTAGCACAGCTACGTGTTAAACGTTTACTCGGTTACGAGTGTTTTCAGGTGCATAACTATATGTATCAATCTTTTCTTCCGTAGGTGAAGTGCGGTTGATTCATCCTATCGATTGAGGTGTTTTCAAGAATCATGAAAGGTTTGAACGCAGATTGTAATCGTCAAGATACAAATGAGGTTTAAGATGAAATCAAGTGGCAACTTGACGAATTGTTTGTTTCATATGTTATAAACAATATTTTAATTCATTTTAATTGTCCAATGTTATTTGTCTACAGTCGATAGTCCACAGTTTGCAATTCAATAATTCATATATAGTTTAATATATAATGTTCAATTTAATTAATACGTATCGTGACCCGTGTACATGTCTCAGACTCGATCACAACTCAAAGTATATATATTATTTGAGAATCAACCTCAACCATGTATAGAGAACTCGATCATTACTGCATATAGAGTGTCTATGGTGATTCCAAATAATATATATAGATGCGTCGATATGATATGTCAAAACCTTGTATACGTGTCCCGATATTTAAAGTGCGCAAAAATAAATAGCAGAAATTAAATGACGATAATTAAAGTGCGTAAAATAAATAACAGAAATTAAATGACGATAAATAAAATTGCGAGAATGTAAATTGCGATAATTAAATTGCGATAAATAAAATGTAATCAGTTAGCTAGGAACAATTAGCTAGGAACAGTTAGTGTGGATTCTTAACAAAATTTTTCATAGTTAATTTGTTTGTTTCTAACAAATTTTATTTTGTCAAATGTCCTCTTCATTATGCCACTTGTTGGAATTTGATAAATCAAAATCCCAATATGAAATTGGATGAATATGGTTATTCTCTTGTGAATGGATTTGTATATCGGTGGATGTAAGTAGGATAGTAAACGACTGTTGAATCAGCTTCGAAGAATGTACAGTGTAACTTATTAATGTGAAATCTGAATATTCCTCGGGTATTACCTACCCGTTAAAATATTTTCACAATTAACACTTTTTACGAAAGAATTTTTAATTACAATCTTTATGAAAACATATATACATATATATTTTATTCATATATAATCATGGATTCATTGAGTTAATATGATATTAAACTCATTTGATTTACCATCAGAACTAGAATACGTAATCTCTAAAACATTTAAAGATTACTTAATTGCCATGAAGAACGAAGATAATTGATGTAGGAAGATACGTAGAACGATGATTATACTCGAGGTACAGAATGAGATTTTGAGGTGTGAGATGTTGAACCTGGGTAGTTGGTGGTACTGGTATTGATGTTGATGGTACTGTTGGTGCCGTTGATGTTGATGAAGCTGGTACGTTTTGCACCATATTTTTCAAGGCTAAAACTCGGGCGCGAAACTCATTGACTTCTTGTATTACTCTGGGATGATTGTCGGTCAGAACGAGCGAATGAATAAGATTTAGAATCTGAGTTATGATATAGTCGTGGTGAGATATTCAAGAAATGAGGGTGAAAATGGTGTTACGAATAGGTTCGCCGGTAAGTGCTTCAGGTTCTTCGCCAAAAGGTGAATTCGGTTAGTGGAAGGGATCGCCTTCTGCGCGTCTCCATTGATTAAGTCGACTACGAATCCATCAGATGAATTGGGGATGGATGATTGGTTGATTCATTCTGCTAACGTTGCTTCCGGAGCTTAGATGACTATCCATTCGGAATAACTGTCGGGATAACTATCGGAATAGCTGTCGGACTCCGAGGGACTAGAACTAGTTGAAGAATTCATCTCGTACGATTAGATGAAGGATTTTCGATAAGAAATAGATTATAGGATGTTGATTAGTATCCTGCAATACATAATTTACATATGCATATATAGTACTATAATCCATAAGTTACGGAGGAATATACGGAAGCTGTCAGGTAAAGATAACAATAACATATACACTAAGATATGAATTAGCAGATACGCTAAGATATGAATTTTGTCTATACACTGTTCATGCAGTCAATGCAATAAGATGTGTCTAGACTAAGAATAATAAGCAGGTAATTTACTAAGGATGATAAACAAATAATTTCTGACAAAAAAAATGATAAGCAAAACTTTTGACATGCAGACACGGTCGAAGTCCAGACTCACTAATGCATCCTAACGACTTATCAGTTAGACACACTAATGCAGACCCAGTTCGCTAAGACCTCTACTCTGATACCAACTGAAAGGACCCGTCCTAATCCATCCGGACGAAGTCCATATCGATTATAAACGATTCACAATAGTTGATTACATCGCGAGGTATTTGACCTCTATATGATACATTTTACAAGCATTGCATTCGTTTTTGAAAAGACAATCTTTCATTACAACGAAAGTTGACGGCATGCATACCATTTTATAATATATCTAACTATAACTGATTTAATAATAATCTTGATGATCTCAACGACTTGAATGCAACGTCTTTTGAAATATGTCATGAATGACTCCAAGTAATATCTTTAAAATGAGCAATTACACAGCGGAAGATTTCTTTCGTACCTGAGAATAAACATGCTTTAAAGTGTCAACCAAAAGGTTGGTGAGTTCATTAGTTTAACATAAATAATTATTTCATAATATTAATAGACCACAAGATTTCATATTTCCATTTCTCTTAAACATACGTCCCATGCATAGAGACGAAAATATCATTCATATGGATTGAACACCTGGTAACCGACATTCACAATATGTATATAAGAATATCCCCATCATTCCGGGATCCTCCATCGGACATGATATAAATTTCGAAGTACTAAAGCATCCGGTACTTTGGATGGGGCTTGTTGGGCCCGATAGATCTATCTTTAGAGTTCGCGTCAATTAGGGTGTCTGTTCCCTAATTCTTAGATTACCAGACTTAATAAAAGGGGCATATTCGATTTCGATAATTCAACCATATAATGTAGTTTTGATTACTTGTGTCTATTTCGTAAAACATTTATAAAAGCAGCGCATGTATTCTCAGTCCCAAAAATATATATTGCAAAAGCATTTAAAAAGGGATTAATGAAACTCACCTAATGTATTTTGTAGTAAAAATACATGCGACTAAATTGAATAATGCAGGGTTGGCCTTGGATTCACGAACCTATATCAATTGTATATATATTAATATACATTTTTGCAATCGAATAATTATTTATATGTGAATTTCTTAGTTATATCATATTCATAATTGTAATATATGTATATATATGTTTCATATATTCATTTTGTATATGAAAATAGAAATTTTGTTATGTCATTTTTATTAAGTATCATTATATATATATATATATATATATATATATATATATATATATATATATATATATAAAATATAATTATCATTTTTTTAAAATAACTATAATATTATTAAAATATGGTAATAATAATAATAATTATAATACTTAATTTTATTAATAAAGGTAGTAATATTAATAATTCTATTAGTGATAATAATGATGGTATTAATGATAATAATATTAATTTTACTATTAATGATTGTTATGATAATGATTTTTGTAATTACCTGATAATATTACTCAGGTGAATATAAATAATAATACTTAGGTGAATATGAACAATTCTATTATAAAAAAATGATAATAATACTAATATTTATCAAAGTATCAATAATTTAACTAATGTGATAATCTTCCTACTAATGATAATCATTCTAATAGTATTAGTAATAACAATAATAATAATTCTAGTTGTAATTTTAATCATGATACTAATAACAACTGATAACTGATAACTAATATTTATCTTGGTAATAATAATATTAATAATTATAATACTAAATGATAATACTAATAATAGCAATAGTGATATTATTATTAATTAGACTGATGATATTAATAATCATTTTATTATTGATTGTACTAATTCACATAACATGGTATCAATAATTAATAACAACAATAACAATAATAATAACAATAATATTAATAATAATAATAATAATAATAATAATAATAATAATAATAATAATAATAATAATAATAATAATAATAATAATAATAAAATTAATATAAAAGAGTATACCCTTCTTTTTAAGCTTTTCCCAAAAAAAATAGCCCACGATGGGACTCGAACCCGAGACCTTCCACATATGCACAAACAACCCTGTCCATCCCTCCATTCGGTTTTTAACTGATTTATACTCAATTTATAAATATAAAACAAGTATCTTTCATGTTTCCTTTTCCTCTTTCACTCTCACAGCTTGATCGACCAAAACAACATCACACTAACATTACAGTTTAAATTAAGATTTGAAATGTATCACAAACTAATTGAAACTTATTCTTTTGTTCATTTAATCAAAGAAAGAAAAAAAAAATAAAAAAATGCTGCTGTCGCTGAATACAAAAAAAAAATTTGATTTTGCAATAGAGAACATTTTGGATGAAGTTTGTAACACGAATTAGTTTTGAAATCGCGTATACAATCTTTAGAGATTATCAATTTGACTTATATCAAAACAGAAAACTCAAATTTTCTCATTGAAGAGTTGTTTGACTTTTTAAAACGTATCTTTGACTCGAGAAATTAGAATTTGTTAACTGGAATTAGGATTGGAAATTTTACAGAAAGTTTTGTTAGAGGATTCCTAATACAACCTCATTTATGGATTTTGAAATTTATTGAAAAATCGAGTTTTGAAAAAAAAAGGGTAAGAACAGAGGTGACGAGCTCCTACTCTTTTTTTCTTTTTTTAATTAAAGAATTGCAGTAGCAGCGAAATGTATGAGTGACAACCAATTGATATACTACCTATAATTAATCAAATTTGTTTCGTAGCGATTAATGGTCGACAAGAAGTATCACGCAGAGGGAAGAAAAAAACAAACAGAAAAAAAGATAAAAGACTTTAAGTAGGTAAAGACTGAATTTGATTCTTATAAATCTGATCTGATCCTTTATTACACGTATTTTATATCCCACTATTTTATTTATATTTTAATTACTTAATTAATATTGTATTTATATTTATATATCGAAATATATGTATTTATTCATATTTATAACTGAAATTTATATATATATATAGGTATATGTATTTATATATATATGTATCAGTATTTGCATAACTATATATATATTCAATTTATTATATATATATATATATGTATATGTATGTTAAATGTATAAGGAACATAATAATATTTATACACAAACATTAATATTAATTTTAATAATAATAATGAAACTAATAATAATAATAAAATAAAAAAAATGTGATAATTCTATTATTAATGTCAATAATAATAAACGTATTATATTTCACTAAATATTAACAATATCACTAATAATAATAATAATAATAATAATAATAATAATAACAATAATAATAATAATAATAATAATATTATTATTATTATTATAATAACTATAAACTGAAAATGGTCATATTATTAAGAGTAATAAAATAATGATTTTTAATGTTCAAGGTAATAGTAATATATAATGATAATACAAGTAACATAAAGGATATAGCAAGTTATTTTTATTCAATTTCTCATTATATATATGTATATGTATTTTTATATTTAGAAACAATAATGTTAGTAATACAAATATCAATACTATTATTAATATTATTAATAATAATGAAAGTAATGATGTTAATATTAATATAACTGTTATATTAAGTTTAATGTATTACAATTTTATAAATTTGATCATATTTACTAATTATACATATTATATGATAATTTGTATTAAATATTTAATATTTATAGTTTACAATGTATAATATCACTTATGTTTAGATTTCATATATATATATATATATATATATATATATATATATATATATATATATATATATATATATATATATATATATATATATATATATATATATATATATATATATATATATATATATATATATATATTCATCTTAATAGCAACTTAATTAGTCTGTATTTTATTTTTTATTTAGTTCCAATAGATTAAAGTGTATTTCATTATTTCAAAATATTATTTATACACTTATATTTATATTTATATCTATATATTTCTATCTTTATTTATTTACATATTTATTTACACACAATGGTTCGTGAATTATCAGGAACAGTCGAAGGACAGTGATTTCATATAAACAGTTCCAAAAGTTTTAAGACTTAACATTACAGTCTTTGCTTATCGTATCGAAATCATATAAGATTAAGTTTAAATTTGGTCGAAAATTCCCGGGTCATCACATATGTTACGATTATCGTTGTAACGAAATTTTAATGTATATATTTCACATTAAGATATATTCATACATCATAATTCCAAGATAATGTAATAATTTAACATCTCATTAGATATAATAAACATTGGGTTAACAACATTAAATGAGATCGTTCACTTAAAGGTTTCAAAATAACACTTATATATAACGACTAACGATGACTTAACGACTCAGTTAAAATGTATATACATGTAGTATATTAAGATGTATTAGTACACTATTGAAAGACTTCATGACACATACCAAAGTACTTCTACTTAACAAAAATACTTACAATTACATTCTCATTCATTTTCATCAACAATTCGACTCGTATGCAACTGTATTCGTACTCGTACAATACACAGCTCCTATATGTATATACTATTGTTATATACACTTCAATGATCAGATCTTAACAGCCCTCATTTAGTCAACAAACATGTGGAACCATCATTTGGCAACTAGCATGAATTATTACACCCAAAATCATATTACAATTTGCATATAATGACACCATGGTTCACGTTTTTGATCACACTCTCATACACTTTCATTTTTCAATTTTCTTTCATCCATTTGATCTCTCTCTAGTTCTATGATGATGTTATAAGTGTTCTTCATCATATTCATCAAAATCTACATCAATCTAGCTCATAAATCCTAATCTATATCAACTTATAAAACAACTACTCAAGAAAACTTCAAGAACACTTTCAAGTTTGCAAGTCTACTTCCAAGCTTTCTAATCTATTCCAAGTAATCATCCAAGATCAAGAAACCTTTGTTATTTATAGTAGGTTATCTTTCTTATTCAAGGTAATACTCATATTCAAACTTTGATTCAATTTCTATAACTATAAACTATCTTAATTCGAGTAAAAATCTTACTTGAACTTGTTTTACGTGTCATGATTCTACTTCAAGAACTTTCAAGCCATCTAAGATCCTTTGAAGCTAGATCATTTCTTGTCATTTCCAGTAGGTTTACCTACTATAATTGAGGTAGTAATGATGTTCATAACATCATTCGATTCATATATATATATATATATATATATATATATATATATATATATATATATATATATATATATATATATATATATATATATATATATCTTATTCGAAGATTTAAACTTGTAATCACTAGAACATAGTTTAGTTAATTCTAAACTTGTTCGCAAACAAAGTTAATCCTTCTAACTTTACTTTTAAAATCAAATAAACACATGTTCTATATCTATATGATATGCTAACTTAATGATTTAGAACCTAGAAACACGAATAACATCGTAAAACCGGACATACGCCGTCGTAGTGAAACCGGAGGCTGTTTTGGGTTAGATAGTTAAAAACTATGATAAACTTTGATTTAAAAGTTGTCCTTCTGAGAAAATGATTTTTCTTATGAACATGAAACTATATCCAAAAATCATGGTTAACCTCAAAGTGGAAGTATGTTTTTCAAAATGGTCATCAAGACATCGTTCTTTTGACTGAAATGACTACCTCTTACAAAAACGACTTGTAACTTATATTTTCGACTATAAACTTATAATTTTTATGTTTAGTTTCATAAATTTCAGTTCATTATGAAACCACAGCAATTGGATTCACTCAAAACGGATTTAAAACGAAGAAGTTATGGGTAAAACAAAATTGGATATTTTTGCTTGTTGTAGCTACATGAAATTTGTAACAAATCCATACTAACCATAACTTAACTAACTTATATTGTATTATACATGTCTTGATAGACCATAGACACGTATACAATGTTTTGATATATCATATCGACATCATCTATATATATTATTTGGAACAACCATAGACACTCTATATGCGGTAATGATCGAGTTAGCTATACAGGGTTGAGGTTGATTCCAAAATAATATATATACTTTGAGTTGTGATCGAGTCTGAGACTTGTATGCACTGGGTCATGGATTTATTTGAGATAATATATATTGATTTATCTCTGTACTACTAACTGTGGACAATTATTTGTGGACTACAAACCTTGGACTATCAACTTAACAAACTTAAATCATTAAAATGTAATAAAATATGGTATAATTATATTTCGATCATAATTTGATATATATATATATATATATATATATATATATATATATATATATATATATATATATATATATATATATATATATATATATATATATATATATATATATATATATATATATATATTTGTTATAGGTTCGTGAATCAACCCGTGGCCAAGTCTAATTCTCGATGAATTGATAATCTGTGAAAGTGAGTTATAGTCCCACTTTTAAAATCTAATATTTTTGAGATGAGAATACATGCAGTTTTATAAATGTTTTAAAAAATAGACACAAGTATGTGAAACTACATTATATGGTTGAATGGATCGAAACCAAATATGCCCCTTTTAGCCCGGTAATCTAAGAATTAGGGAACTGGCCCCTAATTGACGCGAATCCTAAAGATAGATCTATTGGGCCCAACAAGCCCCATCCATTGTTGCAGATGCTTTAGTACTTCAAAATTATCATGTCCGAAGGATGTTCCGGAATGATGGGGATATTCTATATGCATCTTGTTAATGTCGGTTACCAGGTGTTCACCATATGAATGATTTTTATGCAGATTGCATGTTATTAAAAGATGAAATCTTGTGGTCTATTATTACAATTTGATAAATATATCGGTTAAACCTATAACTCACCAACATTTTTGTTGACATTTAAAGCATGTTTATTCTCAGGTGATTACTAAGATCTTCCGCTGTTGCATGCTAAATAAAGACAGGATTGGAGTCTGCATGCTTGTATAATATTGTTTAAAAATTGAATTCGAAGACTTAAGTTGTTGTGTAATATTATTGTAATCCATTATGTAATGGTCATGTGAAAACGCTATATTTTAGATTATTATTATTTGATAATCTTTGGAATGTTTTTAAACCTTTATCAATAAAACAAAGGTTATGGTTTGTTTTAAAAATTGAGTGCAGTCTTTGAAAAAACGTCTCATATAGAGGTCAAAACCTCGTAATGAAATCAATTAATATGAAACATTTATAATTGATATGAACGAGATATTTCATCGTTTCCCTCTGGTAGTGATATGATCGGTGCAGTAATGAGCTTTTGCTTTAGTAACTGAAATACAGCTTCTTGTTCTGTTAACCATGCGTACTTCTTACCCTTATGTGTTAGCGCAGTCAGGGGTCGAGCTATCCTCGAGGAATCCTGAATAAATTGTCTGTAATAACCCGCTAATCCCAGAAATTGTCGAATCTGGGCTGGTATTTTCGGCGTTTCCCAATTGCTAATTGCTTTAATCGTAGCAGGGTCAACTTGGATTCCATTTCTACTAACCACGTAGCCTAGATATTTCATCTCCTTCAACCAAAAATCACACTTTGCGAATTTTGCATAAAGTTCTTCCTTCTTTAGCAATTATAATACTGATCTGAGATGATGCACATGTTCTTCTATGTTTTTGGAGTAGATCAGAATATCATCTGTAAAGACGATGACTGATGTCAGAGCAGAGGGGTATAAAATTCTATTAAATTTTAGCAGAAAATACTATTAAATACGATACAATTTTACACAAGATATTTATTTATTTATAGAATGGATATACTTAAACCTTGCTACAACACTTATAGGCAGTGTACCTAATCGTACAGTAGTGTAGTTTTTAGTAAGTCCGGTTCGTTCCACAGGGAAATCTTTAAACAAAGCTCAACGCTATATTAGTTTACTTTTATAAAAATACAAATATATATATAAGTAATATTATTATTATAAAGGGGGGTTTTTACCGTTTAATGACCGGTTTGTCGATTTTAAAACTTTAGTCGCAGTTAAAACCTAATGTAAAATATAAAATAAATACAAGACTTAAATTAAAGCGTAAAGTAAATAACGATAATGAAATTGCGAATAATAAAAATGCGATAAAATAAAATTGCGATAATTAAAAGGTACGATAATTAAAAGTGCGATTAAATAAAATAACAATAAATAAAAGTGCGATAATTAGAAGTGCAATTAAATATAAAATAAAGGAAATTAAATATGAAATAAAAGAATTATGCTTATTTAAACTTCCGTAATCATGATGTTTGACGTGTTGATTTTAGTTTTATGCCCATGGGTTAATTGTCCTTTGTCCTGGATTATTCAATATGTCCGTCTGGTTTTTGTCCATAACAGTCCATCAGTCATAAATATAAATTGCAAGTGTCCTTGTCAAATTATTATTATACCCGAAGATAAATATTCCAACTAATTGGGGATTCGAATTGTAACAAGGTTTTAATACTTTGTTTAATGAATACACCAGGTTATCGACTGCGTGTAAACCAAGGTTTTACTACTTTGTTAACAATTACACCAATTACCCTTGAATGTAATTTCACCCCTGTTTTAATTATTCTAGTGGCTATTAATCCATTCCCGTGTCCGGTTAAATGAACGATTACTCGTACATATAAATACCCCGCCCATCGTGTCCGATCGAGTGTATATGGTAATTTATAGGGACGCCCAATTGTAAATCTTTATATTAACATTAACAAACTTTCATTTAGTTAAACAAATATAAAGCCCATTAATAGCCCATAGCCTAGTTTCCACAAGTGTCGTTCTTTTATCCAAACCCCAATTATGGTACAAAGCCCAATTACCCAATTTTAGTAATTAGCCCAACATCATGATTACTTCGTTTTAAATAAGCATAATAATAACTTAGCTACGAGACATTAATATAAAAAGGTTGAACATAACTTACAATGATTAAAAATAGCGTAGCGTTACACGGACAGAATTTCGACTTACACCCTTACAACATTCGCTAACATACCCTTATTATTAGAATTATAATTAAAATTAAAATATAAATTATAAATATAAATATATATTACTTCGTATGAATGAGAAGAAAAAATGATGATGATTTTGATCAGAATTCGGGTTGATTTATAGCCAGACTTGATTTTTGGGGCTCCGCGACTCGCGGCAAAAAGCCCTTCAAACTCCGCGAGTCGCGGAGAGGTATTTTCAATTCACACCCTTGGAGTTTCTGGCTGCCGACAGTTTTTAATATATATATAATATATATATAATTAATATAATTAATTATATATTATATTATATTTATATACATAGTTAACTTGTAATTTTTAGTCCGTTGCGTCGAGCGTTAAGAGTTGACTCTAGTCCCGGTTCCGGATTTTCGAACGTCCTCGCGTACAATTTAATATCTTGTACTTTGCGTTTTGAATCTTGTACTCTTGTGATTTCGAGACGTTTCTTATCAATAATTGGAACCTTTTTGATTGTCTTTTGTTCTTTTGAGCTTTTTGGTCGTTTGCGTCTTCAAATCGTCGAATCTGTCTTTTGTCTTCACCTTTTATTATTTAAACGAATATCACTTGTAAATAGAACAATTGCAACTAAAAGCTTGTCTTTCTTGAGGAATAATGCTATGAAATATATGTTCGTTTTTAGCATTATCAAATATCCCCACACTTGAGCGTTGCTTGTCCTCAAGCAATATCGTCTTGAAATACTAGAATCACTTTTTTATTCTTCACACTTTGTACATCAGTGATTTCTATACGGCGGTATAAACAATGGTAGTAACGATATGGTTTACAGTCCCACATGACTATAAAAATTTAGATCCATTAAGGAAATTGGATCTTTATGAAAACATTTGATCTTTTGAAAATTAAATCTAGTTTTTACCCTAGATAAATTTTCCGGAATAACCCTTTACCGGTGTTTGCAAAATATTTTTGTGGGTTTGGTGGGTTTCAGATTTGAAAATTTTAGCTCAAAACTTGCGGTTTTGTGTCACCCACTTGCTAACCTTGTATTTGGAAAGCAACACGTCCAGTTTACTTGTTCCGTATATTACCTTTCGGCAAACTACCGTCCGGTTGTAAAGGAAAGCGTTGAACAAGCAACTGTTTAAGGCAATGTCCCGTGACATGCTTTTGATTATGGTCTATAACGTGTCGGACGCAATTACTATCCTTGGTAGGAGCAATAGTAAAGCTCACCCTTATAATTTGTCGGTCTGGCACAAGGTCCTGTCTTTGACCATGCTATGCAACCACCGTTCTTACGGTTGACACCCGATTTGATTCAGGTGACCTAATGAATTCCATGTGAATTCCTAGGATTTTACGTTCAATGGTAATGAACGCATTGAAAATAGGGTTTTCAGAAAACAAATCGGTTTATAATTTTGATCAAAATATTTTTTCGTTTAAGCTCGAGTTTAGATATCATTGAATTCCATGAGTTTGAATTCTCAATCTTTAAGGTCAATCTCTAGGATTGAGTAATATCAGTCTTAAAAGCTGATTTTTAATCTTTAAGGAGATTATCCTTTCTGGGGATCTGATTCATTAGTCTTATCCAGCTAATTTGCACGGTGCCTCCCCATTGTACGAGATAAATCCTTCTCATGGTTAGGATAAATCTGACCACTTGACGACCCTGTTTAATGCTGAGGTCCGTGGATTTCCTGCTGATTTTAGTGATGACTTTTCTAGATTTTTCGTCAACCTACAGCTGGTCTGGACGACAACTTCATGACCTAAATCAAGAAGCGCGTGTCTTTTTCGGAAGACTTTACTTCCTTTTAATGATGGAATTGATTCATCGTGTAGATCCATCTCTTCTTTTCTTTTATTGGGTAAAACAGTTTAGTTTAATTCAAAGCAAAAGTATATTCAGTTATTTGTTACAAATATATGTGGCATATGTTTAAAATAACTTGGTAAATTTTCCCACACTTGGCTTTTTATTTTTCTTTTTATCGTCCTCTATTCCATTTTAAATGAATTTTAACATTTTAGTTTGTTTCTCAATTTATGTCCTTTCCGAGGTAACAATAATTTCGGTGTTAAAACCTAGTTTTATCGTTCATAAATATGTATAAACATGATTTTGAATTCATTTATTTGAAAAATTTTACTAGAATTGGGTAGTCAGTATATAAGACTAGTGCTGTTCTTTTTTATCAGAGAGCACTAGATTCTAATACAACTACTGCTTTACTAGTATTTTAATGGTAACCAAGTGTATAAAGTAAAAAATTTTAAAATCTGAAAGAATTTAATCCCTTCCCACACTTAAGATCTTGCAATGCCCTCATTTGCAAGAAATCAGTAACAATTTAAATTATTGAGGGTGATTTGTGTGAAAATGATTAAATTTTTACCAAAGTTTCCAAATATATTGGCGTTTGTTTGCTGAATGATAAATGGTGCACGTCATTTGTTCATTCCGTCTTGTTGTTATTTCACATATATGTTGCATCTTGTCGTCAAAATTAGTTGCTTTTGCTGAACTTAATGCCAGTCTTTGAAAATGCGTTGTTTTACCCTGTTTTGTACATAAGATAAACTGCAAACATATATACATATTTTTGAAGTTTGGTTTATTACCCCACATTCAAAAATTATTTAAATCTAAGAATAAATGTTAGAAATTATAAAAATGATTACAATATTAACAAAAATATTAAACATATCAATAATTACAAATTACAAAATAATAAAAAATAAAATAAGTAAACTAAGGATGATATTGGTACCAATAGGGGTTCCACGCATAACCATAAGTGCTATAGAATGCTTCGGCAGGGTCATACGTAGGATATGGTGGCTGCATCTCTATCGACCAAGGAGGGAAGACGGGTTTCGGTGTAGGAATATAGTTTCTACCTATATGTTGGCAATGCGCTATGATCTGGTTCTGATGAACTTGCCAATCTTCAAATGCTCTCTGTCTAGCATTTTCGTATTCCTGAGAAGCTATAAACCTATGCATTTCTTGCATCTGGTTCCCCCCTCCTACATTACCTTGTTCCTGGTTTCTCTCTACCTGTGGATGTCTACCATTGTACCGTACTGCGGCGTTATTTCGCCGCTTCAAAACTTTCGCACCATGGTATACATTTAAACCTATAGTGTCGCGGGGTTCCGGCTCTTCTACTAATAATCCCCCCCGACTTATATCCACACCGAGATATTCACCAATCAAAGTAATAAAAATACCACCTCCTATTATGCTATGTGGACGCATCCCTCGAACCATAGCTGATAAATAATAACCCACACAATATGGTATACTTACAGCGCTGTGTGGGTCTCGAATACACATATGGTAAAACAAATCTTGTTCATTTACCTTTTCTTTGTTTTTACCCCTTTGTGTAATCGAATTAGCTAAAAACCTATGTATTACTCTTAATTCGGCTCTATCTATATCCAAATAAGAGTAGTTTCCCCCTTTGAAACGGTGGTGGCTTGTCATTTGACTCCACACACCGTGTGTATCAAAATTCTCATCTATTTTCCTACCGTTTAGTATCAATCCTCTACAATCGGCAGACGCTAATTCCTCAGGCGTGTATATACGTAAAGCCTGAGCCATGTCCAGTAAAGACATGTGGCGCATCGAACCGCCTAACAAAAATCTAATAAAAGAACGATCGGTTAAACTAGCTACCCGATCATTCAACTCTATACTACATAACAACTCTTCACACCATACTTTATATACAGGTCTGCGTATGGTGAATAAACATATCCAGTCATTAAAATAAGAATTACCATACCTATGTACCAGTAATTCCCTAATTGGCCCGGCCAATTCTACAGCTTCCAAGGGTCCCCATTCTATGACCCTTGGTACCTCAACAACCTTAGAGTGAAGAGTATGCAAACCCCGTTGATATTTTGGATAATCTATCCAAAGTCTGTCAAATCGCAGGTTCGGGTGCAACTGTTCCAAGTGCATATCTGAAAAGGTCATGACTGGATGAGGTACATCCTGCTTGTAGTAGTTATCTACCTCCTGTTGTTCCAAGTTCTCAGCAGGAGCATGACGGGCTTGGGATGAAGATTCACCCCTTTCATTCTGCAAAACACATCAAACACAAATTTTGTGCATCCAAATATGCATTAGTGTCAGCAAAATCATCAATCAAAATAATTACAATGACATTATCAATTTACATCAAACTTAAGCTTATTTTCACATTTTTATCAAATCTACATTTTTTCAAATAAGCATATACGAAAATTTTCGCCAAGTTCATAAGCATTCAACTCAAATAACATGTCAAAATAATCATTACTAGCAATCAAACAAGTCTCAAATGGCATAATCTTTCAAAAATCAAGTTCATGAATTTTGGACTTTAAAAAGTCCACTTTTAATTCTCAAAATCATGTTTAGGCTCAAAGTTTCAATCATTTAACTACCTAGACATGTTACACTACTCAATTTAGCAATAATTCATGACAAAAATCGGCCATAACCTGTTTATATCAAAAAGCCCCAAATTGCTCAAGAACACAAACCCTAGATTATTCAAAATTTGAAGTTTAAGGCTTCTAATCATGTTAACAAGCATCAATCTAGGTTATACATGCATAATATACTAACAATTTAACACTAATTACACTAAAAATCATCAAAATCAAATTGGGGAAAAATAGCTCAAGAACACTAAAATTCGAATTAAATGGTGTTTAGGTGTAGAAATTTACCGTTTTTCTTGAGTAGTTCTTAGATATCATCCTTCTCAACATGATTTTAGCAAAAAATTTGGTGATTAACGGTTAAAAATTGAGATTTTTGGGGGTGATTTTCGGGTTTTTTCGACTTCTTTTTCGCAGTATTTTGGGTGTTTATGTGTTGGTGGGAGTGAACTGATCGTGTGCAGCTGTTTTATTTTTTTTCTGTAATTTGGTCCCTCCGCGAGTCGCGGAGGTTTGCACTGCAAACTCCGCGAGTCGCGGAGTTTACCTTTTTTTTTTTTTTTTTTTTTTTTTTTTTTTTTTATAATCTTTAACTTATAAAACAATTAAGAAATTAATTTTAAAATTTTGTTTCCCTTGTTATTTAGGACGAGGTCGTTTCGGATCGATGTCCTAGTCCGTCCCTCGACAAAATTTTAAAATTTGTCTTTTTGTAGCGATTGTTTTAAAAGCTAAGATTTTTGGGTTTTTTAATGTTTTTGGCATACTTTAAATCAATAAGATTAAAAATAATGATAATAAAAGTTCTCGTCCCTCCCTCGGGTAAAGCAATTTCGGTTCAGAGACCTAGTCTTCAACTTACGACGAATTTTAAAAATCATATTCTTAACTTAATGAGATAAAGTAAATTTTTGTTTTTAAATTCACACAACTTAAATATAAAATTCAAAATTAAAATTAAAAATTCACACCAAACTCAAAATTTAAAATGCATAAAATTAAAATTTCATATTTTAAAAATTAAAAATTCACACCAAACTTAATTTAAAAATTCATAAATTCATACCAAACTTATATTAATTTTTCAAATATTTACAATTTTAAAAATATTGTTTTTACAAAGTTTACAATATTAATTTAAGATTTAAATATTAATTTTAAAAATATGGTAAAAATAAATTTAAAAATCTTTTTTTTTTCTTTTTATCCCACTTTAATCAATCAAATATTATCAAAAATATGCGCCCCTCTTTTCGGTAAAGTAATTTCGGTTCCAAGACCTAATTTAACTCATGACGAATTTTTGAAATATTTTGGGTTGATTGATTAAAGATATTTATACCTTAAGAATAAACGTTAAATTTCGCAGTGATGTAATAAATTTTTGAATGATATCAATAATTTCGGTCGCCAAACCTAATTTTATTTAATACCAATTTAATACTTTTTAGCGAACAAATTAGCGTTTATTATCAAAAGGTTAAAAATAAAAATAAAAATAAAAACTGTACAGACATACCTGTGAAATAGATTTCTTAGTTATATGATCTATTATATTCATAAGATAATCGGTTTAATTGGTCTTCCATGGCTGCATAGGCGTAACCTCTAGCATTCATTGTCTTTTCTTCTAAACATATGAACGGTCCGTCTCTGCATAAAGTAACAAATTCGGTATTTGAATAGGTTTGATTATTTGAACATTTACCTCCATGTGACCATTTTCCGCATTTGTGACATCGTTCTAGGTGTCGTGCTCTTCTTTTCGCTGCGGATTTTGATTTTCCTTTACCAAATTGTAACTTATTATCTTCGCATCTGGATCCTTTTCTAACTCCGTCCATTCTTTCTCTGATTACTGATACTATTTCGCTCGGTAGTATGTCATTATTACGTTTAGTGATCAAAGCGTGTAGCATTAGACCATGGTTTAGTTCACAGGCAGTCTTCATTTTGTAAAAACCTAAAAAAAATAAAAATTCAGAATGGGGGGAGAAGACTAGTTCTTTAGGGTCTGCTAGGGAAAGACCATACGTGTTCCATTTTCGAGAACTACACGAAAACAGACAATCTAACTCTAACAGAAATACATATTATCCTTTAAAGACTTGATTCTCCCCACACTTAATTAGCTGTGGTATCGAAATTGTGATTAACTTCGTTGTCGACTTCCATCGGACCCTGTATGTAATGTTTAACTCTGTGACCATTAACTTTAAATTCATTCCCATTTGAATTTATTAATTCTATCGTTCCGTATGGGAAAACTCTTTTGACTATGAATGGTCCAGACCATCTTGATTTCAATTTTCCAGGAAATAGCTTGAATCGTGAATTGAAAAGAAGAACTCTGTCTCCTTCTTTAAATTCTTTTGAACTTCTGATTCTTTTATCATGCCATTTCTTCGTTCTTTCTTTATATATTAACGAATTTTCGTATGCTTCATGTCTTAATTCTTCTAATTCGTTTAGTTGACTTAATCGTAGACGTCCGGCTTCATGTAAATCAAGATTACATGTCTTCAAAGCCCAAAATGCTTTGTGTTCAATTTCTACTGGAAGATGACATGCTTTTCCATAAACAAGTCTAAAAGGTGTGGTTCCAATTGGAGTTTTGTAGGCTGTTCTAAAAGCCCAGAGTGCATCCTCCAATTTAATGGACCATTCCTTTGGATTTGATCCTACGGTTTTCTCTAGAATACGTTTTAAAGCTCGGTTGGTATTTTCAACTTGTCCACTTGTTTGTGGATGATATGCGGTGGAGATTTTATGAGTTACTCCATATCTTTTAAGAACTTTCTCAAGTTGATTATTACAGAAATGAGTACCCCGATCACTTATTAAAGCTTTCGGTGTTCCAAACCTTGCAAAAAGACGTTTTAAAAAGTTGACTACAACTCGTGCATCGTTAGTTGGGAGAGCTTGTGCTTCCGCCCATTTAGATACATAATCAATGGCTACGAGTATATATAGATTATTATGAGATTTTGGAAATGGACCCATAAAGTCAATACCCCAAATGTCAAATACTTCACATACTTGGATGACATTTTGTGGCATTTCATCACGTTGACTTATTTTTCCGGCCCTTTGACATGCATCACAGGATTTGCAAAGAAGGTGTGCGTCTTTGTAAATTGTAGGCCAATAGAATCCAGCTTCATAAACTTTTCTTGCTGTTAGTTGAGGCCCATAATGCCCTCCTGTTGGTCCTGTGTGACAATGGTTTAAAATTTTACTAGCTTCATCTCCAAATACACATCGGCGTATTATTCCATCGGGACAACTTTTAAACAGATGTGGATCTTCCCAGAAATAGTGTTTTATATCACTGAAGAATTTCTTTCGTCTTTGGTACGATAATCCTTTTTCAAGGAATCCACAAACTAAGTAGTTTGCATAGTCTGCAAACCATGGGATTTCTTTATAATCTATCTTCAATAGATATTCATCAGGAAAGTTGTCTTGTATGGCCGATTCATTCAGAACTTCTAATTTGGGATTTTCAAGACGAGAAAGATGATCAGCGGCGAGATTTTCTGCTCCTTTTTTATCTCGGATTTCAATATCAAACTCTTGTAAGAGTAAGATCCAACAGATTAATCTTGGTTTAGCATCTTGTTTTGAAAATAGGTATCTAAGAGCAGAAGGGTCGGTATAGACCACCGTTTTTGCTAGAACTAGATATGATCGAAATTTGTCAAAAGCAAAGACAATAGCAAGGAGTTCTTTTTCAGTAGTTGTATAGTTCGTTTGTGCTCCTTGTAACGTCTTACTAGCATAATATATAGGTTGAAATTGTTTTTCAATCCTTTGTCCTAAAACGGCTCCCATCGCAAAATCACTTGCATCGCACATTAGTTCAAATGGTAGATTCCAATTTGGTGTTATCATGATCGGTGCATTAGTGAGTTTTTCTTTAAGAATATTAAAAGATTTGATACATTCATCTGAAAAGATGAATGGCGCATCCTTTTCTAGGAGTTTATTCATAGGAGTGGCAATTTTAGAAAAATCTTTTATGAAACGTCGGTAAAAACCGGCATGCCCTAGAAAACTCCTAACTCCTCTAACATTTGTGGGATGTGGAAGTTTAGCAATTACATCTACTTTAGCTCTATCCACTTCGATTCCTTCTTTTGAAATTTTATGTCCAAGAATGATGCCTTCTTTAACCATAAAATGGCATTTTTCCCAATTAAGTACTAGATTTGATTTTTCGCATCTAATTAGCATTCGTTCCAGATTAACTAGACATGATTTAAATGTATCGCCGAAGACTGAAAAGTCATCCATGAATACTTCCATGCATTCTTCTATCATGTCATGAAAAATCGCCATCATACACCTTTGAAAGGTTGCAGGGGCGTTACAAAGTCCAAATGGCATGCGTTTGTAAGCAAAAGTACCATAAGGGCACGTGAATGTGGTTTTTTCTTGGTCCTCGGGTGCTATTGGAATTTGAAAATATCCGGAAAATCCATCTAGAAAACAATAGTAACTATTTCCGGCTAATCTTTCCAACATTTGATCTATGAAAGGTAAGGGAAAGTGATCTTTTCTGGTGGCGTCATTTAATTTTCTATAATCAATACATACACGCCATCCTGTTACAGTCCTAGTAGGAATAAGCTCATTTTTCTCATTTGTGATAACAGTCATGCCACCCTTCTTAGGTACGCATTGAACTGGGCTTACCCATGGACTATCAGAAATTGGATATATCAAACCTGCATCTAGCAGTTTAATAATCTCTTTCTTAACTACATCTTGCATATTAGGATTTAGTCTTCGTTGGCGTTGCACATACGTTTTATGACCTTCTTCCATAAGGATTTTATGTGTGCAATACGAAGGACTTATTCCTTTAATATCATGAATCTTCCATGCAATGGCTGGTTTATGAGCTTTCAACACAGAAATGAGTTGTGATTTCTCATTTTCAGTAAGAGAAGACGATATTATTACAGGTAATTCAGATTCACCATGTAAATAAGCGTATTCCAAATGGTTTGGAAGTGGCTTTAATTCTAATTTTGGAGGTTCTTCTATCGATGATTTATATCGATATCTGTCTTCTTCTTTTAGCATTTGAATTTCTTCTGTTGTTGGTTCATATCCATTAGCTATAAGTGTAGCTAACATTTCAGCTTCATCAATTGGTTCATTTCCTTCTCCTAAAGAACATTCTCCTGTTCCTTGTAATTCTGGAAATTCTTCTAATAATTCTGCATGTGCATCTATAGTTTGAATATAATAACATGTATCATCTGCAGATTGTGGTTGTTGCATTGCTCTATCAACTGAAAAGGTAACACTCTCATCCTCTATACTTAGGGTCAGTTTCTTACCGAACACGTCTATCATTGCTTTAGCCGTGTTTAAGAATGGTCTTCCTAATATGAGAGGAACTTGAGAATCTTCTTCCATGTCCAAAACAACAAAATCTACTGGAAATACTAAAGTACCAACTTTAACTAGCATGTTCTCCATTATCCCTCTAGGATATTTTATTGATCTATCGGCTAGTTGTATGCTTATTCTGGTTGGTTTCAATTCTCCAAGGTCTAGTTTAGCGTATAGTGAATACGGCATTAGATTTATACTAGCACCTAAGTCTGCCAATGCTTCTATTGAACTAAGACTACCCAGAAAACATGGAATTGTGAAACTTCCTGGATCAGATAGTTTTTCTGGTATCTTATTCAACAGCACTGCTGAACAATTAGCATTCATAGTAACAGCCGAGAGTTCTTCCATTTTCTTTCTATTCGTGATTAGATCTTTCAAGAATTTAGCATATCTTGGCATTCCTGAAATTACATCAATGAAAGGAAGATTTACATTTATCTGTTTAAACATATCCAAGAATTTGGATTGCTCGGCTTCAAGTTTTTCTTTCTTCATTTTACTCGGGTAAGGAAGTGGTGGTTGATATGGTTTAACATAAGGTTTATCCTTAACTGTGTTATCTTCATTAACCTTTTCAACTACCGGTTCTTTTTCCTTATCTTGATCAGGTTGTGGTTCTTGTGTAGTAGGAATAGTTTCATCAGAAGTTACAGGTATTTCAGGTGTTTTAAGTGTTGTACCACTTCTTGTGGTAATAGCTTTAGCTGTTTCATTCCGGGGGTTAGCATTTGTATCACTTGGTAGACTTCCCGGTTTTCTTTCACCTATTAACCTTGCTAGGTTACTCACTTCTTGTTCCAGATTTTGAATAGAAGCTTGTTGATTTCTAAATGCTTGAGCATTTTGTTCATTTGTTTGTTTTTGAGATGTGAAAAACTGCGTTTGAGTTTCAACTAGCTTCGTCATCATATCTTCTAAATTCGGCTTTTTATCATCGGTTTGTTGTGGTGGTTTATTTTGAAAATTAGGTCTTTGCTGATTGTAAGTATTATTGGATACTTGTTGATTGCTAGGACCTTGTTGGTTGTTGTATGGAATATTTCGGTTATAATTCTGGTTTTGATTGTAAATCGGTCTTGGCGGTTGATAATTATTCTGATAATTATTTCCAGGCCTTTGGTTTATGTATGAAATATTCTCTCTTTGTTCCAATGTTAATTCAATACTGAGACAATCTTTTGTCAAATGTGGTCCTCCACACTGCTCACAACTAATTCGTATTGAGTGAATATCCTTAGTCATCTTTTCCATTCGTCTCTCGAAAGCATCTATCTTTGCGGAAATGGAATCTAAATCATGGCTAGAATCGGCTCTAGCTGCTTTAGATGATCTAATGATGTCTTTTTCTTGGTGCCACTCATGCGAGTGGGAAGCAGTGTTATCAATAATTTTGTAAGCATCAGTTTCGGTTTTCTTCATAATCGAACCACCAGCTGCTATATCTATGTCTTTTCTTGTAGTGATGTCGCATCCTTGGTAGAATATTTGTACTATTTGACAAGTGTCTAAACCATGTTGCGGACATCCTCTTAACAACTTTCCATATCTTGTCCACGCCTCATATAGAGTTTCATTTGGCTTCTGTGTGAACGTAACAATTTCTGCTTGAAGTCTTACGGCTTTAGATGCAGGAAAAAATTGTTTAAGAAATTTGTCAACTAAAACATCCCATGTATCGATCGCCCCTTCAGGTAACGATTCCAACCAATCTTTGGCTTCTCCCTTTAAAGTCCAGGGAAATAACATGAGATATATCTGTTCATCCTCCACTTCTCGTATTTTAAATAGTGTGCAGATCCTATTAAAGGTACGTAGATGTTCATTTGGATCTTCCTTCGGCGCACCACTAAATTGGCATTGATTAGTCACCATGTGTAGAATTTGTCCTTTGATTTCATAATCTGGTGCATTAATGTCTGGATGAGTAATTGCGTGACCTTGGCCAGTGCGTTTAGCTCTCATTCGGTCTTCCATACTTAAAGGTTCCAGATTCTCCATAATTGAATTTGTTGACTCGGTATCACTAGATGATTCTGATTTAATAGTTCGTTCCTCAACAATCTCTGTTTGAATGATTGGTGGTTCCGGAGGAAAGTTTAATGGTTCAGGATCTATGAACCGTTCCTGAATATTTTCTGGATTCTCAATTGTGAGGTCGGGTTCAAAAAATGGATTATCGGTAATTTGAACTGAAGTACTTGGTCGACTGGATGACGATTCTAAAGAAAAATCAACGGCGGTTATATTTGTTAAACGATGTCTTGATCGAGTTACAGGTGGTGAACGTACAAAAGGTGATGAACGTCTTGCTCGGTGCATTCACTGAATATCCTATTAGTTTTTAAAAAGGAAAGAAAAATTATAATAAGTTATCCAATTAATAGACTTTTCTGATTTTGCCCACGTTTCGAATAGCCAAAAGATGCAGCAGAGGGGCAGGATTCGTTTGGTCTCAATATAATTGAGGACTGTTTGGCTCCAATAACCCGGTCCACGTACAAATCCAACTATTACTACGAACCAGAAAATTTTGATGTCTATCAATTTAACCACTTAAAATAAATTTTCGTAATTTTAAGAAATTTAGATAAGAAGTAGAATAAAAATCTAAGTCCTAAAAACTAGAATGGCGAGAAATAAGAGAGAAAAAGATTGCGCGTCGAAAAATGTCGAAAAAGAAAAAAAATGGTTGAAAAATAAAAGGTGACGGAAAAATAAAAGAAACTTATCAAAACTTAAAAATACTTAACTAATTTAACCTTATTACTACAACTAACTTAAAATTATAATCGCAAATTGAAATTACTAATTGGAATGATAATTGATACATAGTAAAAGGTGTAAAAATATTAAAGCTTACAAGAAAAACTAAATCCCAAATGGAAATAACTTAAAAAGAAACTAAAACTTAAAAAGGCGTCGCAAAATTCTAAAGCACCTAAATCTTAGTCTAAAGAAAAGGCACTTAAGGAATTCTACGGCAAAGCCTAAAAATATAGGAGTAAAAATAACTATAGCAAAAACTAAGTTTAAAATTAATTATGAGCTAAAAATACAAAAGTTACGCTACAACGATTAAAAAGGTACAAATTATAAAAATATACAAAAAGTTGTAAAAAGTACAATTTTTATAAAAATATTATTTTTATATTATTTATTTAATAAAACTACTAATTTTACAATTTTAATTAAACTTATTTAAACTAAATACATAAATTAAATAAAAATAAAACTTAAAACTAATACTAATAATAATAATAATAATATTTAGGTTTTAATAATAATAATTAATAATACCCCGTAATCAATGCTTGATTAGGGTTTTGTCCGTGTGTCAGAAGCCCTCCGCGAGTTGCGGTGATAAATGAGGAAAACCCCGCGAGTCGCGGGGTTCAGTAATTCAGTTGACAGGTACTAATTTTTACGCGTTTTCTTTATTTATTTTTTTTTTATTATTTTCTGTTTTCTGTTTTTAATTTAAATAAACGATTTTTAATAAAATTTATATTTTTATAAATTAAAATAAAGATAAAGAAACTTATAAAACTTAAATATTTAACAAAATCCTAAAAATACTAATATTTTTGTTTTTCTTTTTATATTTTTCGAATTTTTAAAACGTAATTTTACAAAAATGACTTTTAATAAAAGTAGATAAAAAATCTTTTTTTTTTTTTTATATTAGCGTTGCGCTTCCGGCTTTTAAGATAGGATTTCCCCGGCAGCGGCGCCAAAAATACTTGATGTCAGAGCAGAGGGGTATAAAATACTATTAAATTTTAGCAGAAAATACTATTAAATACGATACAATTTTACACAAGATATTTATTTATTTATAGAATGGATATACTTAAACCTTGCTACAACACTTATAGGCAGTGTACCTAATCGTACAGTAGTGTAGTTTTTAGTAAGTCCGGTTCGTTCCACAGGGAAATCTTTAAACAAAGCTCAACGCTATATTAGTTTACTTTTATAAAAATACAAATATATATATAAGTAATATTATTATTATAAAGGGGGGTTTTTACCGTTTAATGACCGGTTTGTCGATTTTAAAACTTTAGTCGCAGTTAAAACCTAATGTAAAATATAAAATAAATACAAGACTTAAATTAAAGCGTAAAGTAAATAACGATAATGAAATTGCGAATAATAAAAATGCGATAAAATAAAATTGCGATAATTAAAAGGTACGATAATTAAAAGTGCGATTAAATAAAATAACAATAAATAAAAGTGCGATAATTAGAAGTGCAATTAAATATAAAATAAAGGAAATTAAATATGAAATAAAAGAATTATGCTTATTTAAACTTCCGTAATCATGATGTTTGACGTGTTGATTTTAGTTTTATGCCCATGGGTTAATTGTCCTTTGTCCTGGATTATTCAATATGTCCGTCTGGTTTTTGTCCATAACAGTCCATCAGTCATAAATATAAATTGCAAGTGTCCTTGTCAAATTATTATTATACCCGAAGATAAATATTCCAACTAATTGGGGATTCGAATTGTAACAAGGTTTTAATACTTTGTTTAATGAATACACCAGGTTATCGACTGCGTGTAAACCAAGGTTTTACTACTTTGTTAACAATTACACCAATTACCCTTGAATGTAATTTCACCCCTGTTTTAATTATTCTAGTGGCTATTAATCCATTCCCGTGTCCGGTTAAATGAACGATTACTCGTACATATAAATACCCCGCCCATCGTGTCCGATCGAGTGTATATGGTAATTTATAGGGACGCCCAATTGTAAATCTTTATATTAACATTAACAAACTTTCATTTAGTTAAACAAATATAAAGCCCATTAATAGCCCATAGCCTAGTTTCCACAAGTGTCGTTCTTTTATCCAAACCCCAATTATGGTACAAAGCCCAATTACCCAATTTTAGTAATTAGCCCAACATCATGATTACTTCGTTTTAAATAAGCATAATAATAACTTAGCTACGAGACATTAATATAAAAAGGTTGAACATAACTTACAATGATTAAAAATAGCGTAGCGTTACACGGACAGAATTTCGACTTACACCCTTACAACATTCGCTAACATACCCTTATTATTAGAATTATAATTAAAATTAAAATATAAATTATAAATATAAATATATATTACTTCGTATGAATGAGAAGAAAAAATGATGATGATTTTGATCAGAATTCGGGTTGATTTATAGCCAGACTTGATTTTTGGGGCTCCGCGACTCGCGGCAAAAAGCCCTTCAAACTCCGCGAGTCGCGGAGAGGTATTTTCAATTCACACCCTTGGAGTTTCTGGCTGCCGACAGTTTTTAATATATATATATAATATATATATAATTAATATAATTAATTATATATTATATTATATTTATATACATAGTTAACTTGTAATTTTTAGTCCGTTGCGTCGAGCGTTAAGAGTTGACTCTAGTCCCGGTTCCGGATTTTCGAACGTCCTCGCGTACAATTTAATATCTTGTACTTTGCGTTTTGAATCTTGTACTCTTGTGATTTCGAGACGTTTCTTATCAATAATTGGAACCTTTTTGATTGTCTTTTGTTCTTTTGAGCTTTTTGGTCGTTTGCGTCTTCAAATCGTCGAATCTGTCTTTTGTCTTCACCTTTTATTATTTAAACGAATATCACTTGTAAATAGAACAATTGCAACTAAAAGCTTGTCTTTCTTGAGGAATAATGCTATGAAATATATGTTCGTTTTTAGCATTATCAATGACAAACTTGTTGAGATAGGGGCTACATACCCTGTTCATGAGATCCATGAATACAACAGGTACGTTGGTCAAACCAAATAGCATTACTAGAAGCTCATAGTGGCTATAACGAGTTTGAAACGCGGTTTTCGGAACATCATCTTCCTTCACCCTCACTTGGTGATAACTTGAGCGTAAATTGATCTTTGAGTAGATGTTGGATCCTTGTAGTTGATCAGATAAGTTATCGATCCTTGGAAGAGGGTATCGGTTCTTGACCGTCAACTTGTTCAGCTCACGGTAATCGATACACATGTGAAAAGTTCCTTCCTTCTTCTTAACAAACAGAACAGGAGCTCCCCAAGGCGAACAACTCGATTGAATGAATCCATGGTCTAACAATTCTTGTATTTGGCTCTACAACTCTTGCAATTCATTCGGTGCTAGTCTGTAAGCTGCGCGAGGTACCGACACGTCCCCAGAATCAATCTGAAACTCCATTGATCGCGGTAGAGGTAGTCCAGGAAACTTTTCCAAAAATACTTCAGGAAATTCGTTTACATTCAGTATGTCCTTCGGACATTTCTCTTCAGTCTCCAACTTCTTCATGTGTGCCAAAATAAAATAACGCCCTTTCCTCGTGAATTTCTGGGCCTTCAGACAACTAAAAATGTTTAGTTTTTGGCTACAAATCTCTCTGTGATTTATTAATGGTATACCATTCTCACAAGGTATACGGAGGATCTTCTCACCACAGACAACTTATGCTTTACACTAGACATCCAGTCCATGCTGACTAACACATCAAAACTCCCCAACTTAATGGGTATCAAGTCAATCTTAAAATCCATTCCGGCTAAGTTTATTATACTACCACGACAAACTTTATCAACCTTTTCAAACTTACTGTTAGCCACCTCAACTAGGTATGTCTCATCTAAGGGAACTAATGACCAATCTAACTTCTTGTAAAAGTGTCTACACATATAGCTCATATCAGCACCAGTATCAAACAATACAGAAGCTAATAGTTTATTAGCAGTGAACATACCAGTGACCAAGTCAGGATCTTCACGTGCATCCTTAGCATTCATGTTAAAGACCCTTCCACGTGCTGGTACGCCAACCTTCTTCTTGGTAGGACACTCGTTCCTTAAATGACCCAGTTGGCCGCACTCAAAGCAGTTCTAGGGTGCAGTCAGATTTGCCTTCACAGCCAAATTGATGACTCTACAATCCTTTCTGATATGCCTAGTCTTCTTACACTTCTCGCACTGTAACATCCAGTCCATGCCAACTATCACATCGAAACTCCCCAACTTAATGGGTATCAAGTCAATCTTAAAATCCTTTCCGGCTTAGTTTATTATACTACCACGAAAAACTTTATCAACCGTTTCAAACTTACTGTTATCCACCTCAACTAGGTATGTCTCATCTAAGGGAATTAATTACAAATCTAACTTCTTGTAAAAAGTGTCTACACATATAGCTCCTATCAGCACCAGTATCAAATAATATAGAAGCTAATAGTTTATTAGCAGTGAACATAACAGTGACCAAGTCAGGATCTTCACGTACATCCTTAGCATTCATGTTAAAGACCCTTCCACGTACTGGTACGCCAACCTTCTTCTTGGTAGGACACTCGTTCCTTAAATGACCCAGTTGGCCGAACTCAAAGCAGTTCTTGGGTGCAGTCAGATTTGCCTTCATAGCCAGATTGCTGACTCTACAATCCTTTTCGATATGCCCCGGCTTCTTACACTTCTTGCACTGTAACATCCCTAATATTCAAGGGGCCAAATGTGTAAATATTATATATATATATATATATATATATATATATATATATATATATATATATATATATATATATATATATATATATATATATATATATATAAACGTGGATTAGACCAGGATACTGGTCAGGAGGTTCTCATTTCATTAGCTATGTTCTAGAGCTTGCTCTCCAATTCTATCGTGAGAAACTTTGAGAGAGAGAAACCCTAATTTGGTGAAGATAGTGCTTAATCTAACCCAATTTAGAAGCTATTCTTGGTGTGTCCAGCTATTACACTTCATTGGTGATGAGGTAAACCCTAAAATCTGAATTGATGTTTAATTATTGAAGTCAGGGTTATAGTTTAGATTATTTAGTGTTAATAAACCCATTTTCTTCAAGAAATTTAGGGTTTAAGATATTTTTAGGGTGTGTATAATCCATAGAATGTGGGATTTTAATTAGATGACTAATTTGAGTAAAATTGGTCATTGTATTGGGTGTAAAATTGTTAGTAATCAAGTAATTGATGATTATGAAGTCATGGAACTTGTTTTGTTGGTCAAAAATAAGGGTTGATTTAGATTTGGGTCAAAGCTAGGGTTTATGTCATGTTTTGGTAAATTAAGTACATAAGTACTTAGTTTTTATGTTACTTGGTGTTTAAAAGGTGATTAGTGTATAATCACTATCTAACTAGTGATTTTGGGTCGTTACCTAGGTTGGTTCATGTTTGAGTTAAATGCAGTTTGGTTAAATTGTGCTTGCTTCTGTGGGTTAGAATTACCACCCAAAGTGGTAATGACTTGTGTCCATTTTGTGTCAAAATGGGCGGGTTTTAGCAAGCAAAGTGTAATCCCTTGGTCAAGGGATGTGGTGACAGATTCTCTTATAAAGAATGAGTCTTTATGTGTTTTGTAAGCCTATGTGTCATATAGGTTAATACTTGCTCAGATGTGAGGACGAAGATCGTGATTACATGTCACTTGTGCAAGTTATTGAGGTGAGAGTAATAATTATATGTATGAATGCATAGATTATATGTGTAACTCGTTGTCAAACCGGCGAATATTTGATGATGAGTAATATCGTGGAGTATGAGTTAGACCACACGATGACGTGGACTATGAGTTAGACCACACGGTGACGTGGACTATGAGTTAGACCACATGGTGACATGGACTATGAGTTAGACCACATGGTGACATGGACTATGAGTTAGACCACATGGCGTCCAGTGACTTTGATTAGACACTTGATAACTTTTGGGCGGCCACCCGGTGATTTGGATATCCTCATGTATATGATTGAGTTTTAACGTTTAATTGATGTGCAGGCTTTGATGTTATCTTATTGTGATAGTATTTGGTGCCTATATGACTGCATGTTGGATGCTATAGGCGTGATCTTATGAGCTATGTGTTTGTACATAATATTATTATACTTACTAAGCTTTGTAAGCATACCCGTTATGAAGGTTTTTCGTATGCCCGAGAAACATATTTAATTAATGTGGCTAATATGTTATGATCCAAGTTGGGTCATACCCAATAACAAGCTTACCGACACCTCAAACGTATTTAAGTTTAACGATTGGATCATTAAGTAAATACGCGACACTTAGATTTTAGAAAATCGGGTTTCTAAAATATTATTACTTGAGATAAATTATTTGGATAATTTATATGATAAGGATTTAATTATTTATAGGTTTTAAATAATTAAGTTGTGTTATATTTTATAAAATGGTTTATAAAATGAAAGTAACCAAACAAATAACAAGTTTTATAAAAAGAATTACATGTTTTTTTATTCCTTGATGGGTGGCGGTTTTGTAAGCACAAAAGGGACTCACCCATGCTTGTTTTGGGACTTTCAAATGGACACAACTCCTCATGTACATGCTTAACATTGTTACCAATGCTTTGACTCAAGTAAGAGAAGATATACATGCATTCAAACATCAAGACAAGTGCACTAGACTCCTTTTCTTTTCTGCTGTGTATTCTGGCCGAATGTTTTTGGTGAGAAGAGGGGTTCTTGGGTTTGTTTGAAAGCTTATCTTCAAGTGTCAATAAATCCTAACCATAGTATTAGGTGTTGGTAAAAAGTTTGGGGTATAATCTCTTGAGGTTTCATTGTTTTGAGGCTTCATTCATCATCATTCCTTGGTGTATGCTGCTGTCCAGATTTTAGAGTGTAAAAGAAAGGGTTCTAAGCTTGGTTGGAAAGTGATCAAGTGTCATTAAATCCAAACTATATTAAGGGTTGTGTTGGTGCAACAATAGCTTGGGCTTTTACACAAATTGTTCATCTTCTTGTTCTTCAAACTCACCCTCAATTAACTTGAGGAGGTAATTCATCTTCCCTCTTAATGTATATAAATATATGTAAATATTTATCCAAGACTTGATATTATCATGGAATTTAACCTTATAGCTTTACATATAAACATGAACTTAACCTTATGCTTCCGCTTGCTTTAACACTTATTCAAATTGGTTTTGTTATTATCTTCACTATAAGAACATGTTTTTGAAACTTGTTAAATTCCATCAATGGTATCTAGAGCCGAGGTCTATGGATTATGCTTCTTATATGATCTTTAAACCCACTATATTTGCATTCTAAGTACATGCATGAATATGGAATGCAAAAATTTTTGGGTTTGGGAGGGTTGGTGATGTTGGCTGATTTCTAAGGGGTTCCAAAAGGGGTTTGGAACTTGCAAAATTGGTCATATTTGGTTGTATGTTGTTGTTCACAATCTAGCCAAGACCTTGTGTTTGAATGAAAATTTGTTTGGTTGATTTATTATTTTGATATGGTTGTAATATTCATTCATTTTGGTTTGTAATATTAATTATTCAATTGGTTTGTAATATTATTCATTTAGTCATGTAATTTATTTTATATTTGGTATGTAAAATAGATTAGGTTGTATTTTCATTTTTTAGAAAAATGTATTAGGATATATTTTTGTAAAAATGAAGATGCAAGATGAAGACAAGGAAGATGCAAGATTAAGTGGGAGATTTGAAATCTCCTACTTTGTGTTATAACCCTTTACCGGTGGCATTTGTTTTTGGCTAAACAAATGTTCACCAAATTGGATTGATTATGAACATATTTGTTTTGCATGCATGGTTGTTTATTGTATGATTATGGATTGTATGTTTGTATGCTACAAGTTAATCACACAAGTTAACAACAAGCAAAATGGCAATTTAATTGGTTAAATTAAACATTATTAACGACCTGCAAAACGTCAATTTAAATGGTTAAATTAAAAACGGCTAAAAGGACATTAATAAATGGTTATTGAATCACATATATAAAATGATTTATATCAAGTAATTGGCTAAATTACAAGACATGGAAATGGTTTTCATAAGTACCATACACTAAATGCATGTTGGTGTATGGCATAAAAGTTTTCTTAAACTAGAAATAATGGAAATTTAAAATCCCTTCTATTAACAAGGTAAACAAGTTAAACGCCATCCTTTTGTGCAACACTTAAAAATATTAGGGAACTCATAATGGGATAAAGGTCACCTAACCGTTATGAGCAAACTAATATGATTGAGGTAAATTTCGTACACTTGTGGGATAAAGGTCACCTAACCACTTGTATGTTAAATTTACACGTTTACACAAGTAGGGCGACTTGATTTGGGAATCATGAACTTAGGGTCACCGAAGCATGAAGAACAAATAGGCGTTGATGGGATAAATATACCATGCAAAAGGATTGCATGATCCCATAACTTAGAAGTTGCAAAAGGATTGCAATTGTCATATAATGACTACCTAGCTAAATCAAATGATGGGATAAAGGTCACCTAACCGAAATTTGGTTTACCGTTGGATTCTAAAAATTAATAAATATCAATTGAATTTAAAGGGTATTGATTGTTAAATTAAAATTAATACTTAAACGACTTTTTAAAATTTTGTAGATGGCCGCCAATAACAACAACATTCCAAACACACCAATAAACTTTAACAACCTATCGTTGCGGTCAATCCTCGAAAAGGAAAAACTCAACCATACGAACTTCATGGATTGGTTTCGCAATCTAAGAATTGTCCTCAAACTAGAGGATAGGGCGTATGTGTTGGAAGACCCCATTCCCGATTAACCGGACGAGGATGATACAGAAGACATGGCTTAGTGGGAGAAATATTGCACCGATTCGGTGCAAGTTTCTTGCCTCATGCTTGGGACTATGATACCCGAACTCTAAAAGGATTTTGAGCATCATAGTACATATGACATGATCACAAAGTTGAAGGAGATGTTCCTTCAACAAGCTCGAGTCGAGCGCTTCGAAACGGTTCGAGCGCTTCATGCATGTCGGATGGACGACTCCTAATCCGTTTCATCTTATGTCCTTAAGATGAAAAGCCTAATTGATCGAGCGAACCATCTAAACTGCAATGTGTCTAATGAATTAGCCACGAACCTTATCCTTAATTCCTTGTAAAAGAGGTTTGACACATTTGTGATGAAATACAACATGAATGGATGGGATAAGAGCATTGGCGAATTACATGCCATGCTTAAGACGGCCAAAGCGAGCATGGGTAAAAGGGCTTCAAATATGTTTATGATCAATGAAGGCAGGTCCAAAAGCAATACCACTTTTAAGCCAAAGGCGGCTAAGAGGAAAGGACCCGCCCACCAAGGTAAGGTCAAGGGAAAGGGAAATATGATTACCCCAACCAACAAGAACAAAAAGCAAAAGGTTGCCGGTAAAGCTAACCCCAAGGAAGATCTGTGCTTTGGTTGCGGTGAAATGGGTCACTAGAAACGCAACTGCCCGGTCTACCTAAAGGAGTTGAAATAAAAGAGGGATGCAGGGAAAACCTCAAGTAATGTATATATGGTATACATTGAGCTTAGTATTACTTCTTCTAATATATGGGTATTACACAGGATGTGGAACTCACATTTGCAATTCTATGCAGGGGTACAAAAGAAGTAAACAAGAAGCGGGAACATCAAGTCTCTACATGGGAAATGGAGCTAAGGTGCACGTAGTAGCTCAAGGAGACTTTATTTTAAAGCTTCCAAGTGGTTTGGAGCTTATTTTGAAAAATATTTTGTATGCACCCGATTTATCACGAAACATTATTTCTGTATCCCGTTTGAAACAATATGGTTTTAATCTTAATTTCATTAATGATGATATCCATGTTTCTTTAGATAATGTGTTCTATTTTAAGGCTTCGCCTTCGAATGGTATTTATGAACTGGTTCATGATGACACATCATACAATAGCTCAATATTCCATGAAAACACCAAGAAACTCAAAAGGGATTTGAGTGATTCCTACTTATGGCATTGTCGCCTTGGTCACATAAACAAGAACCGAATGCATACACCTTAAAAGAATGGACTTTTGAAATCAAATGAACTAGACTCATTCGATGTGTGTGAATCTTGTTTACAAGGCAAAATGACTAAAGCACCTTTCAAAGGGACCTATGAAAGGGCTAAATACTTATAAGGATTAATACATTCGAATGTATGTGGACCTTTTAAGCCCATGACTAGGAATGGTGAAAGATACTTCGTTAGTTTCATTGATGACTTCAGTCATTTCGGATATGTCTACTTGTTAAGACATAAGGACGAAACTTTTGAAGCATTCAAGGAATATCAAAACGAAGTACAAAATCAACTCAATAAGACAATTAACGTACTTCGTACCGATAGAGGACGTGAATACCTAAGCGATGCTTTCCAAGATCATCTTAAAAGTTGTGGGATTATCTCGCAACTCACTCCTCCTGGAACACCCCAACTTAATGGATTTTACGAAAGGAGGAACCGAACCCTAATGGATATGGTTCGATCTATGATGGCTAGAAGCTCGTTGCCTCTATCATTTTGGGGTTATTGTCTATGCTCCGTGGCTCGTATTTTAAATATGGTCCCAACCAAGAAAGTGGAACAAACTCCTCATGAGATGTGGTTTGGAAAACCTCCATCTCTATCATACTTAAAGGTATGGGGATGTGAAGCTTATCCTAAGCGCTACGTCCCTAATAAGTTGAATGCTCGATCCACGAAGTATATCTTCATAGGATATTCTAAGGATGATATGGGATACTATTTCTATGATCCAACCGCGCAAAATGTATTTGTTGCTCGAAAGGCTGAATTCCTTGAAACTAAGTTCCTAATGGAAGGAAATAGTGAAAGGAGGATAGATCTTGAAGAGGTTCAAGATCAAGTAGATGATACACAATTGGTTGACACTAGCACTCAATATGAAAATGTTGAGAGTGATCAAATGGATGATCAAAATACACAAGACGTTCACAGATCTGGTAAGATCAGTAATCCTCCTGAGAGATATGGGTTTCTCATGGATGGTTGCTACATGGTTGATTTGGATGAACCAACAAACTACCAAGATGCTTTATCAAGGATTGATAAGGATAAATGGCAGGAAGCCATGAACGCTGAGATGCAATCCATGTATGACAACCAAGTTTGGGAACTTGTTGAACAACCTACTGGCTCAAGGCTAGTTGATTGTAAATGGCTTTTCAAAATGAAAACCGACATACATGGAAACTTGGATACATATAAAGCTAGACTTGTAGCAAAAGGTTTCACTCAAACTCAAGGGGTTGACTATGATGAAACTTTTTCGCCTGTGGCAATGCTAAAGTCTATTAGGATATTACTTGCCTTTGCTGCTCATTATGATTATGAAATATGGCAAATGGATGTCAAGACCGCTTTCCTAAATGGACATCTTGAGGAAGATGTCTATATGGTTCAGCCTGAAGGTTTTGTTGATCCGAAGTGTCCTAAAAAGGTATGCAAGTTAAAGAAGTCAATCTACGGATTGAAACAAGCATCTAGAATGTGGAATCATCATTTTAATGAGGAGGTCAAGAAATTTGGCTTCATTAAAAATGGTGATGAAGCTTGTGTATACAAGAAAGCTAGTGGGAGCACTATCATGTTCTTGTATTATATGTGGATGATATATTATTATTTGGGAACGATATTCCGGCAATGCAAGGTGTTAAAACTTGGTTAAGTAAATTCTTCTCCATTAAGGATCTTAGAGAAGCAAAATACGTTTTAGAGATTGAGATCTACAGGGATAGATCCAAGAAACTGATAGGTTTGAATCAAAGTGCATACATTGAAAAGATCTTGAAAAGGTTCAAGATAGAGAACTCTAAGAAAGGTTTGACACCTATTTAAAAGGGAACACTTCTCAGTTCATCTCAGTGCCCCACCACGAAAGATGAACAGGAGAGAATGAAGAAAGTCCCATATGCATCTGCCATTGGGTCAATCATGTATGCAATGATATGCACGAGACCGGAAGTGTCATGCGCTCTAAGCCTAACAAGTAGATACCAGAATAACCTAGGGAACAGTCATTGGATTGCTGTCAAAAGTATATTGAAATACCTTAGGAGGACTAAGGATATGTTTCTAATATATGGGTCTGGTGAGGAGGAACTCGCGGTAAAAGGTTACGTGGATGCGAGTTTCCAAACTGATCGAGATGATTCTCGATCACAATCCGGTTATGTTTTCACATTAAATGGAGGTGCGGTCTCTTGGAAGAGTTCAAAACAGGATGTTGTTGCATTATCCACTACAGAGTCGGAGTACATTGCCGCCTCATTGGCAGCTCAGGAGACTGCATGGATGAAGAAATTCATCGATGACTTAGGAGTAGTCCCTTCCATTCAGGACCCTCTTGAGATCTTTTATGACAACGAGGGTGCAATTGCTCAAATCAAGGAACTTCGTGCTCACCAAAAGACACGTCACATTGAGCGGAGATTCAACTACATAAGGGATGAAGCTGAAAAGGGAAATATATATATACGCAAAGTTCACACAGATCTTAACATAACGGATCCACTCACGAAGCTCTTACATGGATCAAAACATGTAGGACAAGTTTGTGCTTTAGGGCTTCGATATTCTAGTGAATGGTCATGATCTGTTTTAAGTATTGTAATGGAACGAAATTGTTCAAACTCATTAATATAATTATGGTATTAATTTATTTTGAGTTATGTTCCTATTTTGCATATTTTATCCATGAATAAGTAATTATTCTAAATTTCGTAGTCGATCACATTTGTGGGAGCAACTGTGAGGTTTAGACTATTATGAACTTGGATTGGTATACATTCGCGGGATGAATGTGGGGCAAGGTTGCAACCAAGGTTCATAGATATTTGTGAGATACAAATATTGGAAGACCCGCCCTCAAGATTTACTAAATGGAGCCTTTGTGGTTGATCACATGTAATCTTGAGTAAAGGCAAATATCAGTGTATCCTCTGACCTGATATACATATTGGGTTCGGATATTCACTAAGTATTATGCCTTGATTCTTTCTTTCGCTATTCTGAAATATGGTAGTTCATAAGGAAGAGCTCAGGTGTAATACAAAGTATATATCTAGGACGTATGTAATCAAGATGGAATTTGTCCCTCTTATTCGTTGAGAGTCAGATGTCTAAGGCCTGATAAAGTTAAATCTAAAAGAGAGTGATCACTCTGTGTCTCTTGGATTTAACATGACATCTAGGACGAAAGAATAGAATGAAAGATTCACCTATTCATATTCGAGATGGGAACTCGAAAGGGATGATGTTATTGAATGGCATAAAGTCATAACATATTGGGGGTGATGGACGGTCGTTAGGTGGTATCCGTCACTTGCATTAATTTCTTATGTTTCTTGTGCAAGTGGGAGATTGAAGGTTTTTCGTATGCCTGAGAAACGTATTTAATTAATGTGGCTAATATGTTATGATCCAAGTCGGGTCATACCCAATAACAAGCTTACCGACACCTCAAACGTATTTAAGTTTAACGACTGGATCATTAAGTAAATACGCGACACTTAGATTTTAGAAAATCGGGTTTCTAAAATATTATTACTTGAGATAAATTATTTGGATAATTTATATGATAAGGATTTAATTATTTATAGGTTTTAAATAATTAAGTTGTGTTATATTTTATAAAATGGTTTATAAAATGAAAGTAACCAAACAAATAACAAGTTTTATAAAAAAATTACATGTTTTTTTATTCCTTGATGGGTGGCGGTTTTGTAAGCACAAAAGGGACTCACCCATGCTTGGTTTGGGACTTTCAAGTGGACACCACTCCTCATGTACATGCTTAACATTGTTACCAATGCTTTGACTCAAGTAAGAGAAGATATACATGCATTCAAACATCAAGACAAGTACACTAGACTCCTTTTCTTTTCTGCTGTGTATTCTGGCCGAATGTTTTTGGTGAGAAGAGGGGTTCTAGGGTTTGTTTGAAAGCTTATCTTCAAGTGTCAATAAATCCTAACCATAGTATTAGGTGTTGGAAAAAAGTTTGGGGTATAATCTCTTGAGGTTTCATTGTTTTGAGGCTTCATTCATCATCATTCCTTGGTGTATGCTGCTGTCCAGATTTTAGAGTGTAAAAGAAAGGGTTCTAAGCTTGGTTTGAAAGTGATCAAGTGTCATTAAATCCAAACTATATTAAGGGTTGTGTTAGTGCAACAATAGCTTAGGCTTTTACACAAATTGTTCATCTTCTTGTTCTTCAAACTCACCCTCAATTAACTTGAGGAGGTAATTCATCTTCCCTCTTAATGTATATAAATATATGTAAGTATTTATCCAAGACTTGATATTATCATAGAATTTAACCTTATAGCTTTACATATAAACATGAACTTAACCTTATGCTTCCGCTTGCTTTAACACTTATTCAAATTGGTTTTGTTATTATCTTAACTATAAGAACATGTTTTTGAAACTTGTTAAATTCCATCACGTTATTGTTTATATTTTTTATAGACGCGGGTGTCGTCAGGGCATATAAGGTAAGCTCAGTGGACAGTTTATTAGTGTGAAGTTGACTTGGGATAAAGATGCTTGCTCGTTTAATGGAAGTCTTTAGTTGGTTAGTTACTCCCACTAATCATGCTTTTGGTATTGGCATTGGTTTGGGTTATCGAGTCTTAAACCTTTGTTTTCTAATTTAGGTCGGGATTACATTGTTGTTTTAAAACGGGTCATGAATTACCCGGGTGATGTGTAAATTGGTCAAACGTTTTGTTGTGTTACTTTGAGGAAACTGGTGAAACAGGTTGTGTTGATTATAGATTAACTTTTGGGAGAGTTGAAATGGGTCAAAGTGTTCTAAAAATGATTCGAAGTTTGAAGTCTGGTGCAGTGCATCTGCTCCCACCACAGTGAGCCTGCGCGCGGCGCAATATGTTGTATTCTAAAAAAAAAGTTGTCGTTTTCTGGAATTGAGTGGGAATCATTTCAAGTGGTATCAGAGCATAGTTTAAAGGATATAGGTTATTACTTATAGAGTATGATTGCCTAGACTTAAACCGTATGAATTGTATGCAATGTGTTAATTTATGGGGCCTTCAATTGTGTTTGATGTTGTGCCATATATAGATAGTTGTCTATGGTAAGTAGGTTGGCTAGTGGGTATGATATATATATATATATATATATATATATATATATATATATATATATATATATATATATATATATATATATATATATATATATATATATATATATATATATATATATATATATATATATATGTTTTATGCGGTATTTTTGGGACGAACCCGGTAATTGGGACTCTATCGTTTGGAGGGAATATATGGTCAAGTCCACAGGCGAGACATTTATCATCAAGAGGTACTAGGAGTTTTATGTGTCTTGTATTGTGTGAATGTTGCACTAGTCCGGGTAAATTACTTTATATGGTCATGTGGAAGTGGTAAAGTACGAGATTGTAATAATGCCTGATCAACATCATTACAGCCGTGTAACTTGACACCAAGCATGACATATTGAGTACCGAACGGAGGAACACGACATGGTTAGGAAATGTTTGAAGTGATTAGGGAGCCATATAAAGGTTTGTGGTAGTCTAGGGTGATGTGCTTGTCGTCACCCTGAGTGCATTGTGGGATGATGAGAGTTATGGTAGATTTAGACACTTAAGGCGAGTACATGGACTCACGGGTTTGTGCATGTGTGCTCCATCGAGATTGATATGGTTATAGTCTTCTACCGTAACTAGGATGCCCGAAACGAGTGGGTGATGGAGACTTGGATTCCATAATATGATGTAATATATCTCGTGGTAGTAGTAAAGTGTTATGATCAGGTCGAGTGTGTGGTTAGGGAATCATGTAGTAATACCAAACGTGAGTTGGTTTGAGAATATTGTGTACTAGAGAGTCATCGGGTCATTAAATTCACGGGAGTGAGACCCGTATGATGAGGAATTGTGAAAGAGCATCGGTGTGTTAATAGGGCCTATAGGTAATGTTTCTTACGAATTTCCCTTGTGTTGATTGTGTTATCAGTGAGCAAAGAGGTATTAGACTTGGTGTCACCAAGCATCTCGTTAGTAGTATATGGAAGTGTAGCAAGGCTAAATAAATTAGCTTTGGTGAACTTGTGAGAAATGTACGTTTGCAAGAAAGATTGTTAAGTTAGTGAACCGTAAGGTATGTTGAGTGGTAAATTTTGAAGGTAGGATAGTCATTCGTATAAGCGAGTGATGTAGTTAAGATTGGTGTTTGTACACGCCAAATGTAATTAAGAGGATGTAAGTAGTGTTAGTGTCTGTGATGACATGCGTGACTGAGTAGCTTAAGGCATTCTTGGGAGTCTTCCTAATATTAATGTGTAATGGTAATCTTCGAGATAAAAGAATTGATAAAGTGTTAAGTGTAATGGATAGGTTCGGTGAAGTGATCTTCACGGACGATATTGAACCCGTAAGGGTGTGTTTGTGTTGAGTTGTATTCTTGTGAGAAACCTTTGAGTATAGTGGTGAATGACTAAGTAGAATGATCAGTGTTAGTGATTCGATTGTTGTTGTCACGACCCTGAAAATTTCGACTTATTTTTAAGTCAAATCTTTAAATGATTTAATATTTTCAACACGATAAGCAAAGTCTAATAAGTTGAGTCTCAAAAAATTTGAACTATTTTCATATATTCATTTGACCTTCAATTGTTCTCGACGATTCACGAACAATTAATTACAAATAAATATGTATGTATGTATGTGTGTGTATATATATATATATATATATATATATATATATATATATATATATATATATATTAACTTGAAATATAATTTAAAATATTATATGATTTAATTTATTTGTGTAAAATAAAATAATATATGATATTATTATTAGAAATAAATAAATAAATAAATATATATATATATATATATATATATATATATATATATATATATATATATATATATATAAAGCATATTAAATATATATATAATAATCATAATACTCATTTGTCGTCTCGTTTAGGATTAAACAAGTTTAAATACGAAATTATGAATAAATATAACGTTAATCCAAAAATGAGTTATATCGATTGTAGCTTTATTAAAATTATATTTATGATCTATTTGTTAAAATTTAACACTCCGTATATTTTAGTTGGGATTGAGCTCTAATATTAGACGAACCTTTTCGATCATGTTTCACACATTTAATGACTAAAATAAATACATGAACTTAATTTAAAAATATGGGATTTTTCCGAAGACTTTTATCTGCCACTGTCGGCACATTAATTCATTTTACCCTGCTGCTAATTCATGTTGGTCACTTTTAGAATTCAGTTTCATGTCAATTCATATTATTATTATTGTATAATTATTATATATATATATAATGTATATATATCTCTATATATAGATCGAGAGATTGATGGAGAGCACCACCACTTCCACCTGCGGCCACTCTCCTCCCTTCGCTTGATCACCAACACCACTATTCTTCCCTTGTTTCTCTGTCAACCAACCACCACCACAGTTACACCACCTCCGACCACCATGTCGACTACCATCTACAACCATGTCGACCACCATATTTTTTTCTTACTTCTTGCTTCGTGAACCAAAAACCACACCTTTCTTCAATATCTTCTCCTTCCTGTTTCTTCTTGTCGAGCACCATAGCAACCATCTCCTCGATCACCTTGCACAACCAGCATGCTTAATAACCATGATTATGATTATATATACATAGACAATTCACAAACCCACTTCTGTTTTCTGTGTCAGTTTCGCAAACAACCACCCATGGCAACCCACTACTGCTGCTGCTGTCATTTTACAGCTGCAACCACCACCTTACAGCTGCACGTCTCCTTTTTGTACCACTGCTCACTTTTTATTTTCGCTTGAAAGGTGACCCAACACTTACACCACCCACATGAACAATCACCACCATAGTTCACAAGTCGCTGCTCTTTTTTTTGTTTTGAAGTCTTGATCAACCAAACAACCATAACAATCATTACAGATACAGCAGCTTTTGCTGCTTTGTTATCTCCTGTTTCTGCGTTCCAATCGACAAACACTGCTTCTGTTATGTTACTGTGTTAGCTGCAAAACCCACCCAAATATCGAACCTGCAACAGCTCCTGTAAAATGCTGCTGCAGCTTGAAAGTTTTCGTTTCTGTTATTCGAAATTCACACAAAAAAACCCATGTAAACTGCTGCTATACATTTTATATTTTTGTTCCTGTAAAACGAAGAAGATGAAGTGATAATGATAATGATACGTATGGAAATGATGATTATAGAACCGTAGAGAAAAAAAGGATGATACATGATGTTAATAATGATGAAATGATAACTGTATGATGAAGATGAAATAGTTTGATGTGTTAAATAATTAATCGAGCGTGTTAAAACTAAAACAAATTGACGGTTCAGTGGTTTAGAAGAAAATGGTTAAAAGAGAGGTCGTAGGTCCGAATTTGGGTTGTGACATATTATTATTATTATTATTATTATTATTATTATTATTATTATTATTATTATTATTATTATTATTATTATTATTATTATTATTATTATTATTATTATTTTTATTATTATTATTGTTATTATTATTATTATTATTATTATTATTATTATTATTATTATTATTATTATTACAAATAAAATGACTAATGTTATTTTCAAAATTATTATTTTTATTGGAGCTAATCGGTTTGTGTGTCCCACATCGGACATGGAAAGAACTAAATGTGCATATATAAGTTCATGAGAACCTCCCTCTATCACCAATTGGTTTTAGAGAAATGTGGAACTCATGAGCTTATATGTTGCAAATGGTGGTGGACCTTAAACGATCCTACAAATGGTATCAGAGCGGGTGGGACGGGTGTAATCATTGTGGCAGCGGCGGTTCATATCGGGGTGACTGTGGACGTGACCAGGGGAAGAGGTCGGTTGTCCGGGAAAAGTCGAGATGTAAATGAAAGGGTCCGGGGTAGAAAGCTACGTTATATGATACGGAGTGCATGAACAAACCGATTAAGGGGGTGATTGTTGGAGCTAATCAATTTTTGTGTGTCCCACATCGGATATGGAAAGAACTAAATGTGCATATATAAGTTCATGAGAACCTCCCTCTATCACCAATTGGTTTAGAGAAATGTGAAACTTATGAGCTTATATGTTGTACATGGTGGTGGACCTTAAACGAACACACAAAAGTATACCAAACAAAAGATATTTATATAAAAATATAATTATTACATATATCATAAGTATACCAAATTTACTATTTTAATACAAAAGTAACTTATATATATATATATATATATATATATATATATATATATAACATTTGAAATAATAAATACATTACTATTTAAATAAGTAATATATTATATAATTAATGAGTTGTAATCTCTTGAATCCAATAATTTGCTTAAATTCCAATGGACTAATCAGAGCGCGACATGTGGGGCGACAATCACATGTGATTGAAAAAAAGAAATTCAAAAAAAAAAAATTAAAATTTTTTTTAAAAATTAATTTTTTCGAATTTTTTTTAATTTTTTTAAATTTTTTTTTAAAAATTTAACATTTCAAATCCAATCACATGTGATTGTAAAACCCAATCAAATGTGATTAAAAAACACAATCACATGTGATTCTACATATCAAATCCAATTACATGTGATTGAAAAAAAATTCAATTTTTTTTTAAATTTCAACCGGAAACATACTTTAATTCGGTGATTTGATCAAGTTTGTTACTGTTTCATGATCATATCTTCAAAATTTCAGATTTTAATTTGGTGATTTGATCGAGTTTTGATCAAAAACTTGGTGTTTAAAGGTTTTAGCACAAACTTACTAAAATTCGTTATTTTACTAAAAAAAAAAATTTAATCACATGTGATTAGATTTGACATGCAGAATCACATATGATTGGGTTTTACAATCACATGTGATTGGCATGCAGAATCACATGTGATTTACTGCATGTTAAATCCAATCACATGTGATTGAAAAAAAATTTCAAAAAAAAAAAAAAATTCGAAACAAAAATTTCGAAAAAAATTAAAAAAAATAATTTTTTTTCATTCACATATGATTATCGCGCCACGTGTTGCACTCTGATTGGTCCCTTGGATCTCAACTTAAATGTTGATTTCATTTAAATATTTCTCTATAATTAATATATATAAACTAGTTTGAATACTATCATATGTTCATTATATGTTTTAATATATATAAAAACTGATATAGGTTCATGAATCCGAGGCCAATCCTGCATTGTTCAGTTCCGTCGTATGCATATTTTACTACAAAATATCGTATCGTGAGTTATTTGATCCCTTTTTACTTGCTTTTGAAATCTATATTTTTGGGCTGAGAATACATGAAATGCTTTTATCAATGTTTGACGCGATAGACACAAGTAAAACATTCCTTGAATGAATTGTTATACCGAATATCACCCTTGTTTATTTAGCTTGGTAACCTAAGAATTAGTGAACGTCACTTATTGACGCAAATCCTAAAGATAGATCTATGGGCTTTGACACGCCCCAGTCAGAAAATTTGTACTGCTTTAATACTTCGAGGTTTATATTATACAGATGAGATACCTGTATTACAGATGAGAGGTTCTGTTTATTTTGGGGTATTCTATATGTGCTTTATGTTAAGGTCGGTTACCAGGCAATGTTATAGAGAGAATAATTTTTGCAGATGAGTATTCCTGCATACTATTTTGTACACGAGATATGTGTATGGTTATTAAAATTCGTGAGGCAACCTACGGGGGAGAAAAGGGTACGTCCCTCCTCTGCTAAGCATTTATGAAAAATTGTTTTGTACACGAGATAGGTGTACTGTATTTAAAAATCGTGAGGCAACCTACGGGGGAGGAAGGGTACATCCCTGCCTCTACCAACCAATTGAAAAATCTTATGGTCTATTAAAATTATTGATATTTTTGTTTATGATAAACCTATGAACTCACCAACCTTTTGGTTGACACTTTTAAGCATGTTTATTCTCAGGTATTAAAGAAATCTTTCGCTGTGCATTTGATCATTTTAAAGATATTACATGGAGTCGTTCATGGCATATTTCAAAAGACGTTGCATTCAGGTCGTTGAGTTCAAAAAGACTATTATTAAGTAAATGGCAGATTAGTCATTCATATTATGAGAAACATATATCATTTGTATAGAAAGGTTATATTTTGAAATGAGTTTGTATTTTAAAATGAATGCAATGTTTGTAAAACGTATCATATAGAGGTCAGTACCTCGCAATGTGACCAGCTGTTGATGTATTCGTCCAGGTGGATTTGGACGTGTTGTTTCAGTTGTGAAGGTCGAGTTTGTAAGCATTGTGATTAATTCCTTGTATGGAATGGAGGAAGAAGAATACATTTTACGGTTTCTACCATGAACAACCATTGAGTGATGATGAGTGACACAGGTACGGGAGCTTATGAGACGAGAAAACCTCGTTGCTCATATGTGCCCAGAGTGTAAGGTTGAATGATGAGGCGATATCAGACTTGACGATTAGTTAGGTCAAATAATTTAATAAGGTATTGACATCGCGGATGATGCATTCGCTAAATAGATTAGTTACTCTTTCCTGCGAGAGTGAGTAAATGATTATTTGTGGTTGAACGGTTAGGTGAGTAGAAGCGCGAGTAGGCTTGACTGACGTGCATGACTATTGAAGCGAAGTGGCATATGCCTAGGTCGAGAGGTGTATGTAGGAAAATTAAAGAGTCTACTTTTTGAAAAACAATGATATAGTAGTTATGATTCGTGTTATGGAGGTGTGATGTCCTCATTAGTATAATGTTTAGGGTTATTTAGTATGTCAGCCTTAGCGACCCAAAGTGATTCTCGAAAATTTGGTGTGTATGACCAACAATGAGAATGGTTGAGTCATTTAAAAGATTATAATTCACGGGATGTTATCATCTTGGCGAGGTAAATGTTGAGTTGAATCTTAAGTGGGGGAGTTTTTATTTCCACCGGAAAAAGTTTTAGTTGTGTTATACCCGAAGAAATATTAGAGTACACCATTCCAAACTTCTTTAGAACCCAAAATCGTATGATGTAGGGTGATGAGCTATTGATATTGAACTTGAGGTCGGTCATTTCGATCGACGGGTTATGAATTGAGAATGTTGTGTGTGGAGTTTGTTGTGATGGGATGGAGTGAAACGTAGATTCTCGTAAGTAGCATAATTTTGATAGGTTAGATCATGTTGAGATTGGAATATGTGACGAGTTAGAATAAGATTCGGTAAGTAAGAAGAAGACTCGGTAAGAGAGAGATTTGATAAAATTTACATTCCACAGCTTCTAGAACTCAGTTACAACAAAATGGCTATCTAATTAGGACTACATAGGTTCCTTATATAGCCCTCTTCTAAGAAACCTTCATTTAAGCATGTTTCACATTAACAATATACAACTTCAGGGTCCTAACAATCTCCCCCTTAGTGTTAAATGTGAAATTTACAATATAATCTTATTTGAAACATCTAAAGGAACTTTGTTCCTCTGAAATGAATCTTTGATTTGATTCCTTTGAGTCCCTCGTATCTTCTTTTGTTTACTCTGGTTTTGAGATGACTCTTCAATCTTGTGAGAATGTATTTGACTATCTCACTATCTTCTGTTGAGTAGCATTTGTTAATCAGTCTCCATCTAAGATATTTGAAACCATACATTAATGTTCCGTCTGAATATCTTCTGAAGTCTGAAACTCTGATGAAGACCTTTGTGTAGTGAGAGTTGACAAACAAAAAACCATATGGACAGTCACTTACTTCAAGTAAGGACATATATCTTAGCTCTTCAATCACTTGATTTGGCGGTTTGATTCCGAGCTTTTTGTGACAGATTCCAACCCCATCTGAAAGTCGTGAACAAACATCCATCTCATTGAGTCAAAAATAAATCTGTAAACCGCCTTCATTGCAGATGCATGATAAATTGTCGTAGATTCATTCAAGTCTATCAAGTAATTGTAGATGTAGATAATGTCGTCCATCTTTAACTATCAAAATCAGCTTCTGAGAACTGATAATCCTCATCATCCATTCTTGTCACATGAAACAATGGAATCTTCACTCCATCCTTGTTAATCATCAAAATCTTATTAATGCTTTTGATTTCTGAATTCTGTTGTTCTTGAAGTTTTTCTTCATTCTTCAATTTAAATTTGTTGCGAACACTAAGATAAGCTTTGAGATATTCTGGTTTCTTATGATATTTCCATGCACCCAGAACAATCATTGATGCAAAAAGGACGAGATCAGAATCACCATATATCTTATAAGCTTGTTGTTCTATGAATGGTGAACGAAGAATCATTTTCTCTTCATCCTCATCAAGTTGGTAATCATCATCACGCTCAAGAACATTAACATTCCTGAGTCATCCTCTCTCTGAACTTTCGATTCATCTAGAAAACTTTCACATTGAATCTCCTCAATTTCATCACTTTCAGAATCAGATATTTCAACTACATCGTGATCATAATGTTGACTAGACGAACCAGCTTCATAAGTTGATCTTTGAAAACCACTAGACCTATAACCACCATGTCTATTCTCCCCCTCATGATGATTATCAGGATCGAAATCATCATGGTCAGGCATATGAATTGGTCCAGGTGACTTACATGGAGATAAATGATAGACTACTATTGTTTGCTCAAGATAAATCATCATAGTTTCACGAACTTCATCAAGATCAGTTCGTTTAGAAAATTCAGCAAGATATAGCTCCTCCACCTCATTGTCAGAGAGATATTTGAATCCATATCTATTTGAAATACAAGAAGGTAACCCAGTTGGTGAAACAACAATGTAACCATGAGCAGCATCAGCATCAACAGCAACTGTTGAAGGTGATGTCGGTTGAAATGTTTGATTTTCTGTGAGGGTAGGTAAGGATAAATGTGCGGTATTATTCTTATATGTAGGGCTGTACATACTACTAGTCAGATTCGTGATATCCCCTTCTGATGGAGGTTAGGCAACAACCGGAGTTGTCACCGGCGAAGATTCTTTAGAATCACCCGCCTTCATGACTTCAGTCTCATGGGACTCTGACAAAGTAACAGAACTACCCGTCGGTTTAGCTCTCGCAGAGATATTACTATCTCCGACTCCTGAAATTATTGATATACCATGAGGTGGCACATCTTTTTCAGTTAAAGACTCATCCTCCAGACCCTGAGTTTCAGAAATCGGAAGAGAAGTGGTTTGAACCAATGGATCAATTTCTTGAACCAAGGGAACAGTCTACTGGAAGTCTGATAAATATCATGAAGGATTGTCATGTTGACTCATTTTCATGGGATGCGGCAGATCTCCCTCATCAAGGTAAGTCGGACCTCCAGACCCTGTTGTACGTTGAGGCACAAGAGGATTTCCAGCTGATACGCAGGGTGCCTTTTCAAGATTTTTCGGCTTCCCTTTGGCCGTTCTGGACTTCAATGATTGAGTTTCCTTAATCGATTGAGTCAACGCAGATTTTACTGCAGAGGAAGACTTTACTTCCTTAGATGCCGAAGCACCTTGATTAGTAGAATTTATTATTAAGTCCTGTTTAGATTGGATGGGCTGATTGGTCTTTTTACCATCCTTGCTTTCAGCTCTCTTACCTACTAAGCTTGTGCTTCGTTTAGTGTAGGGCTTACTATTATTGTTGGATGTGATACGGAGATGGGTGAAGGTGACCTAATAGGATCTAGGTCTTAGTCCGTATCACCAATGGTTGGAGTAACTATTTAGCGTACGATAGGAGTTGTAGTCCTAGATCTAGTTACTCGTAGGGTTGGCGGAGTCTGAATCATCTCATCAGGCATATATCGTGTTCTCTTTGGAGAATGTTCGGGAGATGATTCAGTTACTGATGAATCGGTGTCACTGCTCTCATCAGGTGTTGTGGAAAGGGTTCGTTCAATCCTAGGTGAACTAAGTTCCCTAATCCTCACGGGTTGAGCTTGTTGAGCTACCCTAGGGCGTTTGAGGTTGATCCTAAGTGGAGGATTGGCTGGCATTGGTGGTTGAACTACAAGTTCCTTTACAACCTCTGGGGCTGGAACCGCAGCGTGTTCAACTTGTTCTTATTGTACTAGGTTCGAAAGAGGTATTCCTACAGCCTCAAAATAAGAACGTATTCGAGCGTCTTGGGGTTCAGCTAGCGTCACTAGCCAATATGGAATTGGCGCAGTGAATTGATTGTCATAAATCACCGGAGTATTCATCTTTAACTTCCCAAATCTCTTCATCTGTAATCCATGTGTACCTGGTACAAAAATATTTGCATCTCTGCAAGCATTTATAGCATCATGGATAAAGATACAGAAAAACCTTTTACTAGGAATGTAAGAACTCCTTGTTTTATTAACTTGGGCTTAAACCAGATCCCATAATAGTTCTGCATAATCTGGGTTTTCCACTCGTGTGAATGAGTAGAAAAGCTTAAGTATCAGCACCGTCAAGCTGTCAGACCCACTCCTCTTCATCAGTAGACATCTATTGATTATCGAGAAGATCACATACCACCTGGAGTGAAGAAATTTCTTTTGAAATTTAGCCGGAGGAACATTGGTGTCTCCAACATATCCAAGTTGGAATACAGAAGTCATCATCTGTTGAGTAGATGGAAAAGCAGGAGCATTTTGCACTAGAGGAAGCTGAAAGATCCTCCTAAAGTCATCTTTTGTTATTCTCCTTAACCCTTGTACTCCTCTTATCTAAAATTCAAATCTAGCTGGGTCTCCTTGTAGATTCGCAGCAGTAGGTTATCTGGCCTCTACAAACTTGATTGTTCGATTAAGAAGATTCAAGTCCATGATAGGCACACTGACAGTTGAACTTAGAGCAGGCCATAATGTATGCCTCTCTAGAATAGCAGTCCAGTAATTGTAAGGGATGTTGGTTTCATAATTGATGAAGTGATTTTTTGCCATTTAGCTGTATAAATAAGAAATAGAAGACCACAAGATTTTATCATAAAGCACATAGCTCTATTCTTATTTCCTTTGAAAACCTTTGTATTTTTCAGATTTTATAATTTTTATGATTTTTATAAGTTATAAAAATCATTTATTCCAAACATAAACACACATTTGACAAACATGATATTCATACAATATTCATCATAATACACCCTATCATGTAAAATCAAATATATAGCATAAAGAATCAGAACAACGCTTAGTGAATTATTCAACTCAATCCAAGCAGATTCGGTATTTATGAAAACTTTAGATTCGGTAACCAAATAAGCTTGAGTGTTTAATTCAAAGAATTAGAATAAACATGTTAAGTGTTTCAAATCAAGAATCAAATTATTTCAAAGTACCAAATAGCAGACTCGGTATCAAGCCAAGAACAGATTCGGTAAACTTCAAAAATCACAGACAATCACTGAAACATGCATATTCAGTCTCACAACATGCAAAATCATAATCATAATCAATTAACCACTCAATTAAGTTAGAAAAATTCGTTAATTGTTTGAACAGATTCGGTACTGTAGCAAGAACACGTTCGGTATATACAGAATCCGTCAAATAATCAATTAAATAAGCAACCAGACTCGGTTAATTGATAGATTAATTAATTTAACACAGATTAGATCAGATTTCATGTCAATCAACCAAAACAATAGAGTTTAATCAAAGATTTAAGATCTCGGACATCAGATTTGGTATAATAAACAATTTCAAAATTTAGTATCATAATCCTATTTTTATTGATCTTTTCTGGTTAATACTCATTTATTTATCTTAGATCTACAACATGTGAATCTTAGATTTAATTAGAATAAGTAAATATCAAAGATCCGAAGATAGAGAAGGACGGATTCGGTAGATTAGGCAGACTCGGTAGGATTAGTCAGATTTGGTATGCAATTAATTCAAAGTGAGAGAAATTTTTCTTTGACCTTCCTATTTATAGATACCGAATATGTTTGTAAACATGGGCCTTACCGAATGGGCCAATATTTACCGAATGCAGTCCATTTTCAAAATTAATCAAATTAACTTCAAATCTTGACAAATCTTTATCAAGGATCTTTCAAGATTATCACATTTTCAATAAAATAAAAACATTTCTGAGACAGTTTTTGAAAACTTTGAACTTACCGAATCAGCATTGTTGGTTGTCAGATTTGGTAAAATGCAAAGAATAACATTTATTCAGTAAAATTCAAATATTTTTAGATTTTAACTTTTCCAATTTTTATGAATTTTCTTAAAAAAAAAGTTTTGTACTTAGAAAAACTTTGAATTATGAACAAAGTACAAATCTTCAGTGATACCAAATGTTAAAACGGGTTACATACTGAGATGTATACAAGCCTTAGTGAATTATTTCAGATATAAAATAAAGTGTTTATGAAATCACTTTTTGAAAAATCAATTTTCTTTTCATTTTCTCCCTTTTTTCTCCCCCTCAAAATGTGATATACAAGAAAGTAAATCAACATTTTGATATGTTCCCAGGAAAATGAAGTAACTCCCCCTTAAAATCTGATATCAATGAGTTACCTCCCCCTTTCGTAACAATTGAAAAATAAACCCAGGAAGTTAACAGAAATCTAAAGGCTCCCCCTTGAAAGATAATATCTAAAGCAGAAGAAATCAGTTGCTCCCACTAGAGAATTATTACTCCCCCTAAACACATGAACCCATGTATAAGTCCCAACATAGCTAAGGAAAGTTAAGCACTATACTCTACCATGCCAATCTCTTTGATCAAGAACTTTAGCCTAAGTTCATCTAAGGGTTTAGTGAACATGTCAGTTAATTGCACTTTGGTAGGCACAAAGTATAATTCTACATCCCCTTTTTCTACATGGTCCTTAATGAAATGATAACGAATATCTATGTGTTTAGTTTTAGAATGCTTGACCAGGTTGCTAGTAATTGCAATAGCACTTTGTGAATCACAGTAAATTGGGGTCTTAGAGATCTTAAAGACATCGTCCAAAAGTTGAGTTTGCATCCACAAAACTTGTGAACAACAGTGAGCTGCAACAATATACTCAGACTCAGCTTTAGATAAGGACACACAGTTATGCTTTTTGGATGACCAACCAACTAGTCTATTTCTCAACATCTGAATTGATCCAGATGTGCTTTTTCTGTCAGCTTGGCAACCGCCATGATCCACATCAGTATAAGCAGTGAGATTGAAATCAGATCCATGAGGATACCAGATTCCAAGGTTAGGTGTACCTTTAAGGTACTGGAAAATCCTAACCACCGCTTTGGAGTGGGATTTCTTAGGGTTTGACTGAAAGCGAGCACAGACCGTTAGAGCAAGTGTAATGTCCGGTTGACTGGCAATCAGATACATTAAAGAGCCAACCATGCTTCGATAAAGCGTAACGTCAAAGGGTTCCCCATTAGCATCAGCATCCAGTAATGTCCTCATGGGAGTTGTCATTGGATTTAAAGCAGCCATTTTAAAACGTTTTAGCATATCATTGATATACTTTGTTTGACTGATAAAAATCCCGTTTGGTAATTGTTTTACTTGTAATCCCAAGAAGAAATTAAACTGGTCAAGCATGCTCATTTCAAATTTGTTGGCCATAAGGTCACCAAATTCTTTGCATAAGGCCGGGGATGTGGAACCAAAAATAATATCATCAACGTAAATTTGAACCAAGAGAATGTGATCGTGGTTTTTACAGATGAGGAGCATTGTATCAATCATTCCATGAGAGAAGCCATTATCTGGCAAGTACTTTGCCAAGGTCTCGTACCATGCACGCGGTGCTTACTTCAGACCATACAAAGCTTTCTCCAAGTAGTAGACGTGATTTGGATGAATGAGATCGACAAAGCCTTTTGGTTGATCAACATAAACTTCCTCTTGAAGATGACCATTTAGAAAAGTGGTTTTGACATCCATTTGAAACACCGTGAACTTCATATGAGAAGCAAATGCAAGGAAAAGACGAATAACCTTAATGCTAGCAATAGGAGCAAACGTTTCATCATAATCAATACCCTCTTGTTGTCGGTATCCCTTGGCCACAAGACGTGCCTTATTTCGAACCACAATTCCATCAGAATCCTTCTTGTTCTTGAAAATCCACTTAACCCCTATTGGGCGTTGACCCGTTGGTCTTGGAAATAATCGCCATACTTTTAACCGTTCAAATTAATTGATCTCTTCTTGCATTGCTACCACCCAGTTCGATTCTAGTAAAGCTTGATCAACTGTTATTGGTTCAATCTTACTAAGAAAGGCAGTGTATAAACACATATTCCGAGTAGCCCTTCGAGTTGAGACTGGAGCAGATGCATCACCAATAATAAGATCTATCGGATAACTTTTAGTCCATCGGTTATTGTGTGGAAGAGGTTGTACACCAGTGGTATCCAATGAAACATCAACCGTTGTTGACGTTGAGCCTTGATCCGCTTGTACTGATGTAACACTTTCTAATGGATTTATTTGAGTATCTGTAGAAACAACTGGAGTTGTATCAACGTATGAATCTTGAATTGGTTCAAGATTATCAGTAGTAGGAGGTGGGAGGGAGGATGAAGAAGCAACAAGTGAATCAGTTGGTGTTGAATCTTCATCAAAGAGACTTGGTTAAATCTCCACAGTGGTGGACTGTGATGGTGTAACCGGTATGGCTTGAACATTTGAATTTCGTTGAGGGGCATAAAGACTATCAAACAAGATATCCAGTTCCTCTGTTATAACCGTAGAAACACCCTTCTTCAAGAAAATTGAATTTTGTGCGGAAGAAGTAGCAGTCATGTTAGGATCGGGTTTTGAACCGAGTTGTTCAAAAGTCATTCCCAAAAATTCATCGAACTTGACATTATTGCTTTCCTTGATCGTCTTTGTCCATTTGTGATAGACACGATAGGCAACTTTGTTCGAAGAATAACCAAGAAATATGGCCTAATCGCCATGAGGATCAAGCTTTTCGAGGCTGTCAAAATCGTTAAGCACATAACATATACAACCAAAGACACGGAAATATTTGACATTCGGGCGTCTACCATATAGTAACTCATAAGGAGTTTTATCAAAACGTTTATTAATGATACGGTGATTTTGGGTATAACATGCAGTTGAAATGGCCTCCCCCCACATTTTTAGAGGTAGTTTGGAGTAAGCAAGCATCGTTCGAGCTTCCTAGCATAACGTACGATTACATCGTTCGACTACTCCATTTTGTTGGGGGGTTCGAGCAGCAGAGAACTGATGTTCAATGCCTTGGTATTTCAAATAACTATCAAGCAGGTCATTCTTAAATTTCGTCCCATTATCAGTTTGGATGCTCTTAACATGTTTGTTAAAAGAGCGTTGAGTCTTTTTAATGAACTCAATCATAATGGCGGGGTTTCTGACTTAGTTCTCATAAGAAAAATCCATGTAAATCGGGTATAGTCATCTACAATGAAAAGCACATGTTTCCGGCCACCGAGGCTAGAAATTCTCATGGGTCCACATAAGCCCATATGCAATAATTGCAATGACGATGAAGTACTGGGGTTTTTCTTAAGCGGATGATTGGTCCATTTCAGCTTACCCATCGCACATGATGGACACACATGATGCTTATCATATTGAAAGCTAGGAATACCATCAACTAAGTCTTTAGAGACCCGTCGATTAATACCCTTGTAATTTAGGTGTGACATCCGGTGATGCCATAACCATGAATTTTCCTTCGTGGAACGGGTAGCCAAACACATGGTTTCATGTGATGGTGCATCATTGATGTCAATAGTATAAAGTGAAGCACAACGTTTACCAACAAGGAAATCATTTCCATCGGTGGATTGCACCGAGTATTGACGACGTTCAAACAAAACTTTGAGATCTCCATCGCAGAATTGGCTGACACTAAATAAACTGCACCCCAAACCCTCAACATATGAGACCCATTTGATCGTTATGCCATTTTGCACAAAATCTCCATATCCCGTTATCGCTGTAATCTCATCATTTCCGAATGTAACCGTTCCTAGGAATTTGTCAACGAAATTGACAAGAAAGGATTTATCGCCCGTCATGTGTCGAGAGCAACCGGAATCGATATACCAAACACAGACGTCGAAACCCTGTAAACATTAATTTCTTAGAGTTTAGGTACCCAAAGTTTCTTGGGTCCTCTACGGTTAGTACCAGCAATAAACTTTGGATCAACAATGAGATATTCACGTAAAGCATCATGCAATTTAGAAAATGAAGCATCATTTAAAACTACATTACATGCAGCATCATACGTAATATCATGTTTTACATCATTATCAGAAGTCTTAACACACAACTTATTCCATGTAAATGTTTTGTTCACATGAGAAAATTGAAAAACATGTGATGACTTCCTAGGTCGACTAGCAAATTTCTTTGGTTTGTTTGCTACTTTCTTAGTCTTTGACTTAGGAACCCATACAGACTTCTAATTCAAGTTTGAATTATGACATGTGACACGGAAAACACCTCTGTTAGTTAGATGTCCAAACTTTTCAGTTGACACATGAGATGATTGATTTTTCAAAATTTCTAATTTGATTTTACGTTCCTTTGCATCATACTCACTCAAATCAGGTTTAGGACTTGTGTGTTGTTTAGACTTAACTGATCTCTTTAAAAGACTCTCTTTTGATTTATTTGACATTGGAATCATAGGAATCTTTTCAGTTGACACAGAACCATCTTGAGAATGAACTTTCTTGATAATAAATTGTGTTAAATGTACAACTTTTGAAACATGTTTACCATATTAAGAACGTAGAGGATATTTAAGAATAGTAATGGGTTTAGCATCCTTAGATGTTGTTGACCCTTTCCCCTTCACCAATACATTCAGACACATTGGTTTCAACAGTAGATGGTTGCTTAAGTGTGTTAGCCTGTTTTAGTTGAATTATCTTTTGTTTTAAGCTTTTAATCTCAAGACATAATTCCTCAGCAGAAACTATCACTTCACCTTCCTTAAAATCATAAGTACATTCTTTCTTAGGAAGTGAAGCCAATTTATCACACAAAGCAAGCATTTGTTCTAATGATTTACACTTAAGTTGCAATTCAACATTTTCCTTTTCGAGTATATCTACTATACGATTCAAGTTTTGTACAGCAGGTATGTTTGCATAAAATTCATTCAAAGGATCAATTGTTGCGTTAAAGTCTATCAAATTTTCAACAGTTGGTTCTTCTCGAGGTTCTATCTTTATATCTAAAGAATTTTGACCTAGGGATTCTGTCTCAAAGAAGACAGTTAGTTCATGTGCTAGGTCTTCACAGAAAACATCATCAGAAACAGAACATGTAGGTAAGGCTGGTAGAATTGGTTTCACATCATAAGTTGGATCATCAAACACTTCATCTATGGTAATAATGCTAGAACTAGGTTTGTTAAACACTTCATTCTCAAGCATTACAATGTATTTCTCTAGCATGAGTGTAGGAATATAAACCAATCTACATTTAGGCACATAGTTAGCACATTGCATATTCTTTTCAGTTTCAACAAGTTCCTTCAAGAAATCAGGATTTGATTTACCCATTTTAGCATTAATTTTCTCATACATTAAGCTAATTTGATGGTATTTTTTAGATTTGTGATTAACAATATTATCATCAAAATCAACATCAGAAGCATGCACAAAGTGAGATGGTAAACCAGCTTGAAAATAATCAGAATGATATAATCCTGGAATCTTTTGGGAAGCATCATCTAAAATCTTAGAATCTTAATAACCCAACCCCCACTTTTCACCATGAATATGGTTTTGGTCTATTCATGAAAATTGTTTGTTTTGAAAGTTCCATATCAATGATAGCTTTAGATTGCTCTGTTCGATAGAGTTTTTCCTCATATCAAGCAAGTTGAGCTTTCATTTGAATAGACTCTTTTGACAATGAAGAAATTTCAGTGTTCTTCTAAATTATGGTGTCTTCCAATTGAATAATTTTCTTGTTTAACTTTGAAAGTGTGGGTTCATGTTGGTTTTGAAATCAAAAAGATCCTTTTCTAAGAATTGAACTTTTTCTGCATGTCATTCTGATTTTAGACGATAATCTGTCCTTTTGACTTTAATCGGATGAATTGTCTTTTTAATATCTCCCAACTCAGTTTCCGTAGAGCTGAGTTGAACATTCAATCTTTGCAAATCTGATTGTAATTTAGATGGAGATGGTCTGGTCTCATTAAGTTTGATTTTATCTTTTAAAACCTTGTTTTTAGATTTTAAATCTTTGACTTCTTTTGACATTGAGACCAGATTCTTCATCATGTCATTTTGCATTTTTATAAAATCATGTGAGATTTCAGTTGATTGTACCTCATCATCATCAGTTGCTGAGTCAGAATTCTCCATTGCTTCCTTTGCTTTGATGAGCTTAGTCACCTTGCAAATATTTGCATGTTTCACCTCTGAATCTGAATCGGTAGTCTAGTTAAACCAAGTATCATCAACTGGTTTCAGCTCTCCTCCAGTTTCCACAATCTTTGCCATCAACATTTTCTTCTTGTAATAAGATGTGTCCTTCTTCTTAAGCATCTTGCACTCACGAGAGTAATGACCAGCTTTGCCACAATTAAAACAGATTGAATCATCCTACTTGGAATCATCAGTATGTTGATTCTTTGGTTGATCTAGTTTCTTGTAATAGGAGGAAGAAGATGAGTTCTTTCGTTGATTGCTTGATTTTCCTTTAAACTAGTGTTTGTTCAAGGCTTTGGTGAACATGGCTGCCATCTTGACTAATTCAAGGTGAGAATCATCAACATCAGAAAGATTCAACTCTTCAGAATCAGTTGATTCTTCAATAAGCACTTTCTTGGACAAGCTTTTGGAAGTTGTAAATGATTTGCTCTTCTTTTTGGCAATCAGAGTAAGAGGATCACTTGGAGATGACTCTTTTCTTCCTTCTTGAAGTTTAGATACATCAAGTTGATAATGCATAAGAACTCCAACAAGCTCTTGAATAGTCATCTTGTCAATCTCTTTGGTAGATCGAAAAATGGTTCCATAAGGAAGCCAATCAACATTGAGCTTTTTGAGGAACTTCATGTTGACTTCAGCATTCACTTTTATAATCTTGCACCTTTTCAACTCATTGAGAACACCATTGAAACGATGGTAGGTATCCTTGAGTTGTTCTTCGGGTTCCTACTTGAAATCTTCAAAAAATCCAAGAGCCTTATTCAGTTTAGTAACATCTGACATGTCATACCCTTCTTGCTGTCGTTTGATCTCATCTCATATATCTTTTGCTGTGGTGTTACTATCAACATTTTCAAACAACTCATATGGGAAAGCTTGCATAACAATGTTCTTTGCCTCTATGTCACCCTGAGCTCTCTCTTGTCTATCACCAGAAAGTTCATAGGCTGGAATTGGCATACCAGTATCCGGATGATACTCTACAACTGGACCATCTCTCAGAGAAGCCCATATGTACTTTGCTTTCTCACCCTTGTAGTCTATGTACTGAGTGATACGGTGGAGCCACTGAATGTACTTGCCATCAAACAACACTGGAGGTCAGGAATCTGATCCAATGATCAAAGTATCTTGGGTAGACATATTGAAATTAAGGTAGATTCGGTAAAGATTCGGTATTACACGAATTTAAGATGAAGGTTCACAAAAATCTAACAAAAATATCAGATTTGGTATCTGGTTCGGTAATGTAGTAGATTTGGTAAACCAGATTCTGTATCAGAAACTAATCAGTAACACATGTAACATACCCAGATTCGGTATAGATTCGGTAACCACAAGAATTGAAGCCTTAGCACACTTAAAACCAATGAATTAAGTGATACCGAGTTCTGGTTCGGTATTTGACTTGGTAGTCAAATTATGTAAACTTTTGAATGCAAACACAATCCAATTCCTTTAAATTAAATTCGGTAACCTTGCTGCACAAGGAAACAAGTTAGTAACACACTGAATATCAAAGATACTGAATGCATATGATACCGAATGTCAATTGTAGCAGTTGACAAACCAAGTCTAAGAATAGAATCTTAGAAATTCAATCGAATCCTTTCTCAAACCACACCAATTTGTTGCGTATGATCTAACTGAATGTGATAGAATCACTAACACACCACAATCTACAACACTTAATGAGAATTTTCAACTTTGAAGCAGATTCAGTATGGCAGTTACGATACCGAATGTTGATCGAATCTTCAAAACTTGAAGAATTGATGAAATTGAACCGTCAGAAACTTGATTAAACACTTCACGATCACAACTGAAACCAAAAACCTTTACTAAAATACAAAATCAAGCTGGAATTGATCAATACCGAGAGTTTTAGCCACGAACTCTAAAAATCAACTTGATTCTTCATAATTGTTGTTAAAAAGCTGTAATGATGATCGAAACTCTTTCTAATGAACCTAATACACCTTCGCTGAACTTATCACAAGAATCTGAACGTCAGATAATCAAATTCGATGATACCGAATCTTATTCAATCTAACCGAATGTGATCAGATTCTGTAATCTTCAATCTCTGGATCGATATAGTGATGTAATATCACTCCCTGGAAGCTCTGATACCAAATGATAGGTCAGATCATGTTGAGATTGGAAGATGTGACGAGTTAGAATGAGATTTGGTAAGTAAGAAGATGACTCGATAAGAGAGAGATTCGGTAAAATTTACATTCCACAGCTTCTAGAACTCATTTACAATACAATGGCTATCTAATTAGGACTACATAGGTTCCTTATATAGCCCTCTTATAAGGAACCTTCATTTTAAGCATGTTTCACATTAACACTATACAACTTCGGGTTCCTAACAATTTTGTATCACCGATGTGGGGCGTAAGGCCTAATGTCTTCGTTTAGAATCCCAAAATAGAAGAATGAGTGTATCATTAAGGATTCTTTCGTATCGTAATCCGAGATGACGTGAATCTCTAATGGTGTTATCGAGTTGTTTATGAGTTGAGTATCGAGGAAATTACAGTTTTTCACAGGAAAGTGTTTGTGGGACTCATTAATGGATTACTCCACTACGAGGATGATTGTTGGACGTGGAGTGCTAGTTCCGATTGCCTCATATAGAGACACTCGGTTACTACTTGTTATTGAGTGTATGATTCTTAAAGTTATGAGAATCCTATAGTGATGGAATGCCGAGGCTATCTTTAACGGGCGGTCAAGGCAAGAGGCTCATCCGGCGTTGGTGGGCATATTGTGGGGTCTGTGACGGGTTGTAGAATTTAAAAATGATGAAAAACTTATTGTTGACGGGTATCTAGCATATTGATAGCTTCCATGTTAGTACTTGATATTGCTTAAATTAGACATATCTTTAGACGCAATATCGAGTCCTATTGTTGTTAATTTCGAACGTAAACATAGTATTTTTGTTTGTATTTCATATTATTGTAATATAGTTTAGAATCATTGTAAACTTGAAGAAATATGGAAGAATATGTATGATACTGCTCAGAGATCGAAACCAAGACCAGAAATCCAAGAACAGTAGGGGGCGCTCAGCGCACCACTAAAGGTGCGCACAGCGCACAATGCCATAATTTGATCAGAAGATTTCTTGGCCAAAACCAAAGTGCGCCAACCTTAGTGCGCTCAGCGCACCCCTCCGCGCACTTTTACCAGTAACTCAGATTTGAACGTGCGATATCGAGCTGTAAAACAAAAGTGGAGTAGTTGAACTGTACGCGCCGCGCACCCTCTTTTGTGCGCTTGGTGCACTCCACTTTCCAACCACTATTCAGCCTTTTTAAACCTCTTTCCAGCTTCATTTCAAAAGGCACCAGTTTCCTTTATGTTCAGAGATAAAAACATACGAATCAAAATAATTCTTGGGCTTATCAAAGTGCATCTATGCACTCAAATCATTGAAGAATCAAGGATCATTCAAGAGCTTCATCCAAGATTACTCCTAAAAGGTCAATCTTGTATTTACAATGAATTCTACCTTTGTTACTGTTTTGTTTAAGTTTTCAAGCATGATTGTTGGCTAGTCCATTTTATGTTCATCTAGATAAATAACCGAAATGTTGAATGTTTACTATTGATTGATTGTTATTATGCACGATAGTTTGATGTTTGAATACCAGAACCATTCTTGTTAAGTTTAATCCTTTTGGTTCAACTAGTTGATATGTTCATTTGATTAAGAAACGTCATCTTGTTAAATTAATGTATTTATTTACACCTAGTGACATGTGTTTATCCGTCTTTTACCAAAAGGAATAAGTTGAGTTCAAATGGTTAATTTACATAAGGATGTAAGAACGACTTTTGTAGATACTTTGGAATAGCTTAATTAGTATGTGTAATCATTTAGGAGAATTGCCAATTCCTTAGAATATGTTACACACACTTTCAACTACCTAGTTTAATTAATTAACATGTGTTAGTGATTTGCCTTATCTAGTGACGTTTATAGAGATCTTATTATATCACTTTGTTAATTACTTGGGTTGGGTGAATTGAGCATTTAACCGGACCAAGGGAATGAACTAAGTTAAACCTATAGTTGATATAGGAGTGGATCATGTACAACACACCATTGACTTGATCATTCTTCAAGTCTTCAAACTAGTTGAATTAGTTGATTACAAATAGGAGGTCTTAGATGAAAAGAACGTTACTTGCATCGTGTAATCCCGTTTGAGTGTTTGCGCAAGACTACTCTTGGTGAACCAATTAATTAGTTCTTGTGCATAACCAATCAATCCGATCTTAATCCTAAATAGCATTCAACATTAAGGGTAAAAAGTATAGATGAACATATTTCCTTAATTTGATATCAAAACTATCTTTTTACTTTCATAAACTTAAAATACCAAAAATATTGTTTTATAATCTATTTCATCATTTGATTCGCCCATCGAAAAAGGGCAAACCAAAATATCTTGTAATTGTAATTTTATTAGGTAATCACAATTTAGTTTATAATCCTATTTTGACTTAGATATTGTCTTTGGAACGATACACGGATTTTACCATTTACTATACTACTACACGATCGGGTACACTGCCCGTTAGTGTGTAGCAATCTTTAATCGGTATTTTTTTCATACTATTTTATACAATAATTCATATACCACGTTTTGCACATCAAGTTTTTTGGCGCCGCTGCCGAAGATAGTTTTGTGTCAAAATAGAATTATTAACTAATTTGTGATTAAGTAGTTTCTTAATTCTTTTTATATTATTAATAGTCTTTGATTTTTAAACTTATAGAATTGGTGCGTTTAATAGTTTTGTTAGTTGTGTGATTAACAGATTTTAGGTTGCATATGCCACATACCCGAAGTTCAGATTCTCCATTACTTACACCTCTTACAGAACCTGATAGAAAGCTTGGTAGGATCCCAAAAGAAGTACTTGAACTTTTTGAATCTTCATCAAAGCAAGAAACTTTTGATTCAGAATCAAGTACAACCAAGCCAAGATATTCTGAATTTGGTGAACCCGTTCATCCTCCAAATTTTGAAATGGAAGGAGAGGCAAGACCGGTGGTACCAAGACAATCAATGGTGGCCAAGATGAAGGCAACCCGAACCGGACAAGGAAGTGCAATTACTCTTCCCATAGGTGAAGTAAAATTTGAAATAAAAGGACCTATTCTCCAAATGATTAACAACAGATATCAATTTGGTGGTGGTCCGAATGAAGATGCAAACGAACATATTCGTCTTTTTCAAGAGATATGTCTTTTATTCAAACTTCAACCAGACACTGATCAAGCCATATTTTTAAGGCTTTTCCCATGGACACTACACGGGGAAGCACGGAGTTGGTTAGATTCATTGCCCGAGGCTACGATAGAAACTTGGGATGGTATGTTGAAAAAATTTCTTAAGAAATATTTTCCAGCTTCTAAGTCCGCGAGACTCCAACACGAAATTACCCAATTTTGTCAAAAGCCGATGGAATCCTTGTATGAAGCATGGAATCAATTTTCCAAAATGCTAAGAGGTTGTCCAAACCATGGTTTGGAAACCTTCCAAACAGTTCAAATCTTTTACAAGGGTTGTGATGTTGCAACCCGAATTTCCATTGATCAAGCGGCCGGAGGTTCACTCATAGACAAAACTGAACAAGAAGCTTATGAGATAATCGAGAAGCAAGCCGATTATTCTCATGAGTGGCATCAATAACAACCAATTACTCGTCATGCTCAAGTCCAAAGCGCCAGTGCTTATGATGACCTTATTTCCCTAAGTGTGAAAATAGACGTTGTTGCTCGAAACATGGAAAAGATCACCAAGGAAATCCATAGTATGAAGGTTGGTTTTGAATATTGTGGTGGTCTCCATTTAGGAAAAGATTGTGATGCCGGTTTAACAATGGCTCAGAAAGAAGAAGTGGATTTCATAAGCCAAAGAAATAATAATAATCAATTTCAAGGAAGAGCCCAATTTAATAGAAACTTCAACAAACCATACAACCCTCAAGGTCAAAATTCCAAATACCGATAAGGGTCAAGTAATGGGTTCCAACAACAATCTCCAGGTTTCTATCAAAAACCCCAAAACGAAGAGAAAAAGTCAAATATGGAGAGTTTTTTGGAGAAGTTAATTGCATCTCAGACCCAGCTTGTTACCAATATAAGCCAAACGAACGAGAAAAATGAACACCAATTCAAAAACCAACAAGCCGAAATTCAGAATTTGGAGAAGCAAATGAGTGATTTAGCTAGTTTACTTAGTGAAAGAAAACTAGGGAGTTTACCGTGCGATACTAATAAGAAACCCCAAAATGAGCACGCCAATGTTATCACCACATGGAGTGGTCTAACATATGAAGCTCCAATAATGCCCGAAGATTCTGATTTTAGTGTTCCGTTGAACAAAAATGATGAACCGGTTAAGGAGCCGGAAAAGTGGTTGAGAAGGAAGAACGGGAGAAACCCGTATTGAAGCCATATCAACCACCGCTCCTGTGGTGACCCGAACTTTTCCATGTTTTTATAGATTAAATGAAATTGAAATTTACATAATTAAGTGTTTCCAACATGTTAAGCAACCAAACTTGTTAAGACTTAATTAATTGAAATAGGTTTCATATAGACAATTGACCACCCAAGTTGACCGGTGATTCACGAACGTTAAAACTTTTTAAAACTATATGATGACATATATATGGTTATATATATAGTTAACATGATATTATGATAAGTAAGTATCTCATTAGGTATTTTAACAATGAGTTATATACATAAAAATGAGACTACTGAATTAAGAAACTCGAAAACGATATATATAACGATTATCGTTATAACAACGTCATACTAAGTACATATGAATCACATTAAGATATTGTTACACTTGGTTAATTATGTTAAATGATAAGTAAATATATCATTAAGTGTATTAACAATGAACTACATACGTAAAAATAAGACTACTAACTTAATGACTTCGAAACGAGACATATATGTGACGATTATCATTGTAACGACATTTAACTGTATATATATCATACTAAGATATATTAATATATCATAATATCATGATAATGTAATAATTTAACATCTCATTAGATATAATAAACATTGGGTTAACGACATTTAACATGATCGTTAACTTAAAGGTTTCAAAACAACATTTACATGTAACGACTAACGACGACTTAACGACTCAGTTAAAATGTATATACATGTAGTGTTTTAATATGTATTCATACACTTTTTAAAGACTTCAAGACACTTATCAAAATACTTCTACTTAACAAAAATACTTACAATTACATCCTCGTTCAGTTTCATCAACAATTCTACTCGTATGCACCCGTATTCGTACTCGTACAATACACAGCTTTTAGATGTATGTACTATTGGTATATACACTCTAATGATCAGCTCTTAGCAGCCCATATGAGTCCCCTAACACATGTGGGAACCATCATTTGGCAACTAGCATGACATATCTCATAAAATTACAAAAATATTAGTAATCATTCATGACTTATTTACATGTAAACAAAATTACACATCCTTTATATCTAATCCATATACCAACGACCAAAAACACCTAAAAACACTTTCATTCTTCAATTTTCTTCATCTAATTGATCTCTCTCAAGTTCTATCTTCAAGTTCTAAATGTTCTTCATAAATTTTATAAGTTCTAGTTTCATAAAATCAAGAATACTTCCAAGTTTGCTAGCTTACTTCCAATCTTGTAAAGTGATCATCCAACCTCAAGAAATCTTTCTTATTTATAGTAAGATATCTTTCTAATACAAGGTAATACTCATATTTAAACTTTGATTCAATTTCTATAACTTAAATAATCTTATTTCGAGTGGAAATCTTACTTGAACTTATTTTTGTGTCACAATTTTGCTTCAAGAACTTTCAAGCCATCCAAGCATCCTTTGGAGCTAGATCTAATTTTCTTATTTCCAGTAGGTTTATCCATAAAACCTGAGGTAGTAATGGTGTTCATAACATCATTCGATTCATATATATATATATATATATATATATATATATATATATATATATATATATATATATATATATATATATATATATATATATATATATATATATATATATATATATATATATACCTTATTCGAAGGTTTAAACTTGTAATCACTAGAACATAGTTTAGTTAATTCTAAACTTGTTCGCAACCAAAAGTTAATCCTTCTAACTTGACTTTTAAAATCAACTAAACACATATTCTATATCTATATGATATGCTAACTTAATGATTTAAAACCTGAAAACACGAAAAACACCGTAAAACCGGATATACGCCGTCGTAGTAACACCGCGGGCTGTTTTGGGTTAGTTAATTAAAAACTATGATAAACTTTGATTTAAAAGTTATTCTTTTGAGAAAATGATTTTTCTTATGAACATGATACTATATCCAAAAATTATGGTTAAACTCAAAGTGAAAGTATGTTTTCCAAAATGGTCATCTAGACGTTGTTCTTTCGACTAAAATGACTACCTTTACAAAAACGACTTGTAACCTGTATTTATGACTATAAACTTATACTTTTTCTATTTAGATTCATAAACTTAAGTTCAATATGAAACCATAGCAACTTGATTCACTCAAAACAGATTTAAAACGAAGAAGTTATGGGTAAAACAAGATTGGAAATTTTTTCTTGTTGTAGCTACGTGAAAATTGGTAACAAATCTATATTAATCATATTCTAGCTAACTTATATTGTATTATACATGTATTCTAATATATTATGTAATCTTGAGATACCATAGACACGTATGCAAATGTATTGACATATCATAGCGACCCATGTATATATAATATTTGGAACAACCATAGACACTCTATATGCAGTAATGTTGGAGTTAGCTATACAGGGTTGAGGTTGATTCCAAAAATATATATACTTTGAGTTGTGATCTAGCCTGAGACTTGTATACACTGGCTCGTGGATTGATTCAAGATAATATATATATCGATTTATTTCTGTACATCTAACTGTGGACAACTTGTTGTAGGTTACTAACGAGGACAGTTGACTTAATAAACTTAAAATGGTAAAACGTATTAAAAATGTTGTAAATACATTTTGAACATACTTTGATATATATGTACATATTTGTTATAGGTTCATGAATCGACCAGTGGCCAAGTCTTACTTTCCAACGAAGTAAAAATCTGTGAAAGTGAGTTATATTCCCACTTTTAAAATCTAATATTTTTGGGATGAGAATACATGCAGCTTTATAAATGTTTTACAAAATAGACACAAGTACATGAAACTACTTTCTATGGTTGAACGATCGAAGCCGAATATGCCCCTTTTACTTGGTAGCCTAAGAATTAGTAAATCAGTCTACTAATTGACGCGCATCCTAAAGATAGATATATTGGACCTAACGAACCCCATCCGTTGTAGCGGATGCTTTAGTACTTCGATGTTATTTTATCATGTCCGATGGATGTCCTGGAATGATTGGGGATATTCTTATATGCATCTTGTTAATGTCGGTTACCAGGTGTTCAAACCATATGAATGATTTTTATCTCTATGTATGGGATGTGTATTGAAATATGAAATCTTGTGGTCTATTATTATGATTTGATAAATATATAGGATAAACCTATAACTCACCAACATTTTTTGTTGACGTTTAAAGCATGTTTATTCTCAGGTGATTATTAAGAGCTTCCGCTGTTGCATGCTAATAAATGGACAAGATTTGGAGTCAACATGCTTGTATTATATTGTTTAAAAACTGCATTCGAGATTTATTTTGTTGTAACATATTAATATTGTAAACCAATATGTATTGGTAGTGTGTAAGTGTGATATTTTTAGATTATCATTTCTGGATAATCTAAGTGGGGTCTTTTTAACCTTGTCGGTAAAATAAAGGTTATGGTTTGTTTTAAAACCGAATGCAGTCTTTGAAAAACGTCTCATATAGAGGTCAAAACCTCGCAATGAAATCTATTAATATGGAACATTTATAATCAATATGAACGGGACATTTCAGCTCCCATACCCAAGGAAGCAACAACAAGAAAGGCTCGAAGCCGAAAGGTTAAAATTTCTAGATATGTTTAAACAAATTAACATAAATATGCCTTTTATTGATGTGATTTCAGGTATGCCCAAGTATGCTAAGTTCTTAAAAGACTTACTTACTAACCGCAAGAAGATGGAAAGTGTTTCATCGGTCACTTTAAATGCTAGATGTTCAGCGATAGTGTCCAACACACTTCTCGAAAAGCTTCAAGATCTGGGTTGTTTCACTATTCCATGTCTAATGGGTGATCTTGATTGTATGAGGGCATTAGCCGATTTGGGGGCTAGTATCAATTTGATGCCCTATTCGATTTACCTTAAATTAGCCTGGGGAACTCAAAACCACACGAATGGATATTCAACTAGCTGATCGCTCTATAAAATTCCCTCGAGAAATAATAGAGAATATGTTAGTTAAGACCGGGAATCTAAATTTTCCGGCAGACTTTGTGATTTTAGACATGGAAGTTGATGACAGAATACCAATTATTTTGGATCGACCATTTTTAAATACTGCTAGATGTGTCATTGATGTTTATGATCAGCAGTTAACCCTTAGAATTGGTGAAGCTAGTGCGACTTTTGCAATTGACAAGTCATTAAAATATCCTGAATCTTCAGATGATACTTGGTATTTTATGCAAAGCATAGATTCGCATTATGAGTTCTTGCAGGAATTTTCCGAATCGGATGAAACAGGTACATACGATTTGGCGAGTGGAGATGAAGAATTTCCTAAAGAAGAAATGGATGTGATGGCTACATTGATGGCAAATGGGTATGAACCAACTAAGGAGGAGTTAGAACAACCGAACAAGGATAGCGAGTACCGGAGTAAGCCCCCAATTGAGGAACCTCCAATTTTGGAGCTTAAGCCGCTCCCTGATCATCTTGAGTACGCTTTCCTTCAGGAAGATTCGGAGCTTCCGGTAATTATTTCCTCACTTCTTTCTAAACATGAAAAAGAACATCTTGTTTCCTTGTTACAGCCTACAAACAGGCTATTGCATGGAAAATCCATGATATAAAAGGAATTAGTCCTTCTTATTGCACTCACAAGATCTTAATGGAAGAAAATTCCAAACCAGTGGTGCAACGACAAAGGAGACTAAATCCTCATATGCAAGATGTTATCAAGAAGGAAATCATTAAATTGTTAGGTGCAGGTCTAAGCTACCCAATCTCAGACAGTCCGTGGATAAGCCCGGTTTATTGTGTTCCTAAAAAGGGTGGTATAACTGTTACCACAAATGCTAAAGACGAGCTTATCACTACACGAACTGTTACGGGGTGGCGAGTTTGTATTGACTATCGTAAGTTAAATGATGCCACTAGAAAAGACCATTTTCCGCTACCATTCATTGATCAAATGTTAGAGAGACTAGCGGGAAATAGCTTTTATTGTTTCCTAGATGGTTTTTCGGGGTACTTTCAAATTCCCATCTCCCCCAAGGATCAAGAAAAAGCTACCTTCACGTGTCCCTATGGCACCTTTTCATACCGCTGAATACCCTTTGGTCTTTGTAATGCTCCTGCAACATTCCAAAGGTGCATGATGGCCATTTTCCATGATATGATTGAAGATTGCATAGAGGTGTTCATGGATGACTTTTCAGTCTTCGGTGACACTTTTGATTCATGCCTTCTAAATTTGGAGAAAATGCTAATTAGGTGTGAGAAATCAAACTTAGTGCTAAATTGGGAGAAATGCCACTTTATGGTTAAATAAGGCATTGTCTTGGGGCACAAAATCTCAAGTGTTGGAATTCAGGTGGATCCAGTAAAGGTTGACGTCATTGTCAACCTTCCACCTCCTTAAAATGTGAAGGGTGTGAGAAGTTTTCTTAGGCATGCTGGGTTTTACCGGTGATTTATTAAAGATTTTTCAAAAATTGCAACGCCATTGATAAACTTCTCGAAAAAAGATGCACCCTTTGTTTTCACAAGTGAATGCACTAAGGCATTCAACATTTTAAAACAAAAACTTATTAACGCACCAATAATCATAGCTCCAAATTGATCATTACCATTCGAGCTAATGTGCGATGCATCGGATTTTACTGTTGGTTCAGTTTTGGGCCAACGGGTTGAGAAACGTTTTCAACCCATTTATTATGCAAGAAAGACTTTACAAGGAGCCCAATTAAACTACACAACAATGGAAAAAGAGCTCCTTGCTATCATCTTTTCTTTTGATAAATTCCGATCATATCTTGTCATATCAAAGACAATTGTCTTCACAGATCATTCAGCATTGCAATACCTTTTCTCTAAGCCGGATGCCAAACCTCGATTGCTAAGATGGATCTTGATCTTGCAAGAATTTAATATCGAGATAAGGATAAGAAAGGTGCCGAAAATCTCGCGGCTGGCCATCTTTCTAGACTTCAAAATCCCAATCTTGAAGTACTCCATGAATCGAGTATTAAAGATGATTTTCCCGATGAATACCTCATGCGAATAGAGTAGGTGGAAGACCCGTGGTATGTTAATTTCACCAATTACATTGTTGGAGGGTACCTAGAAACCGGTTGGTCACATCAGAAAAGGAAGAAATTCTTTAGTGACCTAAAATACTATATTTGGGAAGAACCTTATCTATTTAGGTGATGTGCGGATGGAGTTATTTGCAGGTGCGTTTCGGGGAAGGAATGCACTCAAATTCTTCTTGATTGTCACCTTGGTCTAACGGGTGGGCATTTGGTCCCCAAATTATGGGGAAAAAGTCTATGAGGCCGGTTTTTATTGGCCTACCATCTTCAAGGATGCCCACCAAATATGTAAATCATGTGATTCTTGCCAAAGGGCGGGAAAGATTAGTCAAAGAGACGAAATGCCTCAAAACATAATTCAAGTTTGTGAGGTGTTCGATATGTGGGGCATAGATTTCATGGGACCATTCCCAAAATCCAATTCCAACCAATACATACTCGTTGCCGTTGATTACGTGTCAAAATGGGTAGAGGAAAAGGCTCTCCCAACTAACGATGCACAAGTTGTCATAAATTTTCTTAGAGAGCTTTTTGCCCGATTCGGTACCCCGAAGGCTTTCATTAGTGATCGTGGTACTCATTTTTGCAACACCCAACTAGAAAAGGTATTGAAACGATATGGGGTAACCCATAAAATTTCTACATCTTATCACCCACAAACAAGTGGGCAAGTTGAAAATACTAACCGGGCACTAAAAAGGATCCTTGAGAAAATGGTTGGATTCAATCCTAAGGTGTGGTCAACGAAGCTTGAAGATGCTTTGTGGGCATTTCGTACCGCCTACAAAACTCCTATTGGAACCATACCTTACTGCCTAGTCTATGGGAAAGCATGTCATATCCATTTGGAGATAGAGAACAAATCGCATTGGGCTCTTAAGACATGTAATCTCGATCATGAAGAAGCGGGAAACCTTCATTTAAACCAACTTAATGAGTTGGATGAGTTGAGACATAACGCCTATGAACACTCACTCATATATAAGGAAAAGACCAAATTTTGGCACGATAACCGTCTTAAGAATCCAAAAGATTTTAAAGAGGGTGATCGTGTTTTGTTATTCAACTCATGATTTAAACTTTTCACTGGAAAACCCAAGTCTCGATGGATGGGACCATTTGTTGTTAACAAGGTTTTTCCATATGGAATGGTGAAATTAAGGAATGCGAAGGGTGATACGTTTAATGTAAACGGACACAGGGTCAAACTATATGTTGATGGACCTATGAATATTGAAGATGAGGTAAAACTCATTTTCAACCCCAAAGCTACCTAAGTTTGGGGGAGAGTCGGGTGAAGCGACTCTCTTTTAAAACCTTCACAAATGTTAGAAATAGGTTCTTGTGTGATTACATGATTTTGAGTGATTTTTAATTTTTGTTAAATGCCATTTCGTTTACCAATCTGTTACCAACCTCCCTGTACTGACCAAAACGCGAAAATGCCTGAAAAACAACAAGTGCGCGCCGCGCACCTCTTCTCTATGCGCTCAGCGCACTTTGTAAAAACATGGTCAGTAGGTTTTCAGCTTGAAACACTAGTGCGCGCCGCGCACCACCTAGGTGTGCGCTTGGCGCACCCTCCCGTTTAGCTCAGATCTGTTTCATTTTTTGGTGTGGTCCCCGGTTTTATCAACTCTTTAACACCACACATTCATTTTTCACTCATTCCTCACCTAAAATTACAGACTCATTTTCTCTTTTCCACTAAAACACTCCAAACCCAAACTTCAATCCTTCCAATTTTAACCAATTCTTCTCAAATCAAAGCCTAATTCAAGATGCCTAGGGTATGTTCATATGATTCCACTTAATTTTCTTTCCAATACTTCGATTTCATGCTAAATTTTTTAGATTTTTTAAGAAATTTATGTATGTTTTCTTGAATTGATAATTTTTATAAACATTAACATGCTTAAGGTTGTTATAATTGACTTTTATGCCTTGAAATCATATTCCATTGTGTTTTTGGGGTATATTCATGATTCTAGGGTTTATGTAGACTTTAAATTCGAATTTTGGCTTTGAATTTGGATAAATTTGGTTCCTAGCTAAGTGTTTGTGAATGTTTTGAGATATTTTGTGTACTTCATAAGTATGTATCACATTTTAAGCAGGACATGGTTCACGTTTTGGAAATCTAGCATGTTTTGATTCTTAATTGATATAAATGCTTGAAAATTGTTAAGTTTCCATTACTTTGTGTCTAATGTGATAGTTTTGTTAAAGAGATGAGAATTATATGAGGTTCATGTTCAAATTTGGTTTTTAAAATGCTAGAATAGTTGTGTTAATCTTGAATCTTTTAAGAAAATGTTTACATGAATGATTAACATAATTATGTGCTATATGTATTTTTGAACATATACTTGCTTTATGATGAGCTCACACTAACGCATACTATTTTCTATGCGCCTCTTTTGTTTTGGTGTATGTTTTATGTGTGCAGTACAACTTTAGGTCAAGGGAAAATCAACAACGAGAAGAACCTCCACACCGATATCAAGAAGAACAAGATCACACATCTGATGAACAACATTCTTCACCAGAAGAACGACAACAATCATCGGATCAAAATGACCCACAGCTTTGGTTAGCCTATGTCCGAGACCATCCGGATTACACAAGTGCTTATAATTGGGTGGCATACAAATCGTGCGATGCAACGTGGTATTTTGACCCGGCTCCATTGGTGGAAGCACGGGAGTATGATAGAGTGGATAGAATGTTAGAGGTGCAATACTAGGTTTTAACGGGCAGATTAATAACAATCAGGGCATGGGAACGAATTATGAGGTTCAATGATGTCATATACCCACAGTTATGCAAAGAGTTCATAGCGTCTTTGCGTTTTGATCTAATTATGGACCCGACAAATCAAAACTTTATGAGATTCGTTTAGATGGAGTCGATCAGGTACTTAGTCAAATTGAGCTTGCTCGAATATTCGGGCTATATGGCGAACTTGATGATGACCAACTCAATGCTTATTTGCGGTTATCCGAGTATTATGACGATTCTTATGATCCACGCCCGTTTTAGAACGATATGAGCGACACTCAATTTTCCTCTAGCCGAAGAAAGTTTACTGATATAACCGATAAAGAAAAATGAATGATTCATCGACTAGTTTCATGTACTTTAAATACAAGAAAACATGGCACAAATAGAGTAACACGTCTCGATGTTTTTCTTGTAGACAAAATCTACAACAAAAGCAGTGTCGACATTTCATCTACGTTGGCGAGTTATCTTGATAATTCTAGGGGAGATAGAGGGTTGAATCAGATTGTTGGTGGGCAATACATCAGCCAGATTGCTAGGCATTTTGGTGTCGATTTATCTCGGTTAATTCCAAACAGTACAACAATGAAGCCTTTGAACAAAACTTATTATTTGAATGCAGAATTTTTGAGCTATAATAATCATCAAAGGCTCATTCCATTTGTTCTGAGGGTAAACGCACCACCGCGTGCCCATGATCATGAAGCGGGTGGTAGCGGTGTAGGAAGAGATGATGTGGAGAAAGAGGTTCTCATGGAAGAACCTGAAACTGAAGAAGAGTTACCACAATCTCAAAGGCGAAGGCGTAGGAGGACACAAAGGTCAAGGGAAGAAGAGTTGGAGGAAGTTATTTCTGGTTTTCATGACATGAGGGTAGTTTATCAACACAGCGATAACCAATATGAGGAACAAAGGCAACAATTCAACCAATTTCATGAAGAGCAGTGCGAGCATAATAGAGCAGTAAGGTATGACCAAAGGTGGGGGAATTACAGGGGCGATTGGCTTTGCCATAATGTTGGTTTATATATACAAAACCCCCAAGAGTATTATGCTACCTCCTACCAACATCCGACCTATTACCACACCCTAAACAAAATTCCTAGTCCTCCGTTATATGATGAACAAGCGGCCATGCAAGATGCACAAAGACGCTTTGAGGAGCAATACCCTCATGGAAGACCTAGGAATGATGGTTAGGGTACCTACTCCGGCTGGCCTTTTGGTAACTTCTTTGGTGACAATTAGAGGGCTCATGTGCCCTATTTGGTAATATTTGGTAACATTTTGGTAATTTTCAAAATGGTTTCTTTTAAAACAATGGTTTGTAATAATTAGAATATTTATGATGTAGGATTAACGTTTGTGGTGGTTGTGTTGAATACACCACTTTTATTTATTTCATTCTGTGTGTTTGTTTGTTTCTTATTGTTAAGGTTTAGTGATGCTGGCATTAAGTTCAGCGAAGTACAATCAAGTTGGAATTTGTGATAGAGATCAAGGAATGAACGATGTTTTTATGCTGGCATTAAGTTTAGCGCCATCGCTCACCTACATTTCTCGATCTCCGGCTTTATGCCAAGGTTTTTCGAACTCTTTTCACGCTAACGCCCTCGTGAATTTTTAAATTATTTCTGATTTTAAGTAATGAGGACCTTACTTAATCTTAAGTAATTCTCTCGGATATGCAATGCAACTTGGCTTATTGTCGCATTTTATGAAAAATTTTAAAATTTTTGAACTAAAAGTATTAGCGAAAAAGTCAAGTGTGGGGGATTTTACTAATCTTTTCGAATTATTATCACAAAAATTTGTGAAGTTAAAACGATTTAATTATTTTTTAGCTTGAAAATAAAAGGAATAAAAGTACTAAACGGAAAGGATGCATCTAGTCCATCCTTGAAGGAATTAAAGTCTTTCGAATTTCGACGTACTTGATATAGCAAACTTCCTAAACTATGTCATTTCATACCAATATCATCTCACGATATAAAGGTAAAGTAGGAAGGGAAAGTCTTGAACTTTCAAACCCAAAAATAAACTTGGTAGGGTAAATCCAAGGAGCTGTCCAGTGTAAAACCGATTATGGTATATAAGCTGGAGCAGGATCTGTCCCACGCGATAGCTCAGTCTTCGCAGTTTTAACGCTTGATCTAAATTGTACAAATTGTCATGAAAGACCGATATTTAAATCGTGTCAGGGGGCGCCCGGTTAAGAGTTCCATGATACTACAATCATGGGGGCGGATAGCTTGCTAATCGTCGACTGAGACTTCAGTTTTCCGTTACCCTCAATCGGAATTTGAGGTTAAAACCGAAAAATGTGTCTAGTTTAAAAACTAGCAATGACATTTTCAAAATCTTAAAACATTTTCTCAAAGATCCAATTTTCCCTAAGGATCCAAATTTTTAAAGAACTTTCACCGAAGTTCGTCTCTCCCAAACAATCCAAATGGGTGCGTGTGTGTCATAATTGTGTGTGTACATCAACGAGTGTGTATTCCAATTGTGTAAACATGTGTTCATAAAGCGTGAGTTTGTGTTCCAAAATAATGTGTGTGTTTTTGTGTACTTCGTGTGACTAGTGTAAATTTGTGTACTATATCGTGTGAGTGTGATTTCCATTATTGTGTTCTCCAATAAATGTGTGTGTTTTCTATTTTATGGTTTGTATTAATATGTTTGAGACAAGACTTGCTTGAGGACAAGCAAGAGTCAAGTGTAGGGGGTTTGTATTAATATTGTTGTTTATTTCGAATGTAAACATAGTATTTTCGTTTGTATTTCATATTATTGTAATATAGTTTAGAATCATTGTAAACTTGAAGAAATATGGAAGATTATGTATGATACTGCTCAGAGATCAAAACCAAGACCAGAAATCCAAAAACAGTAGGGTGCGCTCAGCGCACCACTAAAGGTGCGCGTAGCGCACAATGCCATAATTTGATCCGAAGATTTCTTGGCCAAAACCAAAGTGCGCCAAGCTTAGTGCGCACCGTGTACAGTAGTGCGCTCAGCGCACCCCTCCGCCCACTTTTACCAGTAACTCAGATTTGAACGTGCGATATCGAGCTGTAAAGCAAAAGTGGAGTTGAACTGTGCGCACCGCGCACCCTCTTTTGTGCGCTTGGCGCACTCCATTTTTCAACCACTATTCAGCCTTTTTAAACCTCTTTCCAGCTTCATTTCAAAGGGCACCAGTTTCCTTTCTGTTCAGAGACAAAAACATACGAATCAAAATAATTCTTGGGCTTATCAAAGTGCATCTATGCACTCAAATCATTGAAGAATCAAGGATCATTCAAGAGCTTCATCCAAGATTACTCCTAAAAGGTCAGTCTTGTATTTACAATGAATTCTATCTTTGTTACTGTTTTGTTTAAGTTTTCAAGCATGGTTGTTGGCTAGTCCATATTATGTTCATCTAGATAAATAACCGAAATGTTGAATGTTTACTATTGATTGATTGTTATTATGCACGATAGTTTGATGTTTGAATACAAGAACCGTTCTTGTTAAGTTTAATCCTTTCGATTCAACTAGTTGATATGTTCGTTTGATTAAGAAACATCATCTTGTTAAATTAATGTATTGATTTACACCTAGTGACATGTGTTTATATGTCTTTTACATAAAGGGATAAGTTGAGTTCAAATGGTTAATTTACATAAGGATGTAAGAACGAATTTTGTAGATACTTTGGAATAGCTTAATTAGTATGTGTAATCGTTTAGGAGAATGGCCAATTCCTTAGAATATGTTACACACACTTTCAGCTACCTAGTTCAATTAATTAACATATGTTAGTGATTTGCCTTATCTAGTGACGTTTATAGGGATCTTATTATATCACTTAGTTAATTACTTGGGTTGGGTGAATTGAGCATTTAACCAGACCAAGGCAATGAAATAAGTTAAAGCTTTAATTGATATAGGAGTGGATCATGTACAACACACCATTGACTTGATCATTCTTCGAGTCTTCAAACTAGTTGAATTAGTTGATTACAAATAGGAGGTCTTAGATGACAAGAACATCACTTGCATCGTGTAATCCCGTTTGAGTGTTTGCGCATGACTACTCTTGGTGAAACAATTAATTAGTTCTCATGCATAACCAATTAATCCGATCTTAATCCTAAATAATATTCAACATTAAGGGTAAAAAGTCTAGATGAGCATATTTCCTTAATTTGATATCAAAACTATCTTTTTACTTTCATAAACTTAAAATACCAAAAATGTTGTTTTTTTAATCTATTTCATCATTTGATTCGCCCATCGAAAAAGGGCAAACCAAAATATCTTGTAATTGTAATTTTATTAGTTAATCACAATTTAGTTTATAATCCTAATTTGACTTAGATATTGTCTTTGGAACGATACACGGATTTTACCATTTACTATACTACTATACGATCGGGTACACTGCCCGTTAGTGTGCAATAATCTTTAATCGGTATTTTTCCATACTATTTTACACAATAATTCATATACCATGTTTTGCACATCAGTACTAAGAGTCCGCCTTGTGTTATTCAGTAGTGATTGTCTCAGAAATGGTGTAATGACGTTGTCATGGAATTATTCGAGGATGGATAAGTAATGTGTGAGTAAGTTGAAGGTACTGTTAGTGTGCCAGAAAGGATTGTATGGGATATCTGAGACTTCATTGTGGAAGTATAATTCGGTCGTGGTAATGAAAAGGATAGATTGTACCAAGTATGTCTTGAGGTGGAAAAGTTCTTATGTGAGAGTGAATTTGTGACCGGTTGAGTTTTGTGAGAGTGAGTCATTAATATATGGAATATCATTGTGGGATAAATACTACTTTATGGTAATAGTGCGGATCACGAGGACGTGATCCAATATAAGTGGGGAGTATATATTGTTGAGTCCCCAAAATAATTAAGGATTTAATTATGACAAAACAGTAATTTATTTGCATTAAAATGTTATGTGCAGCCAGCACAAGTTTGTTTATGTATAGACAGCAAATATTGCTATGTCAAGTGTTCAGTATGCTGCCTAGTCTACCAGCACAAGGTAGAGTGTATTCTTCGAATCAACACAGGATGAATACCCAGCAATTCAACAATATCAAGTGACTCAGCATAAGAAGAACCAGTAAACCTGTTAAGCAGCATACAACACAAGACAACCATGCTCCATTGCAAGCATGGTGGTTTCCTGAGTGGTCTACATCAATTGTACTATTCAACAGAAGTCAAAGACAAAGTTGAACAGGAAAAGACACGCGTCGGCGGCTGACAAGTGACCTTACAAGACCACGTAGAAATGCAAAAGTTTAACGCATGTGCAGACATGTGCTATAATTTTTCAATGCCTAGGGAACACAACATTGTATTTGTTTAAAAAAATAGTAGTGCCAAATCGAATTGGGGTGTTCCTGCAAATAGCTACCAAAGAGGAAAGAGGAGAGCACGCTCTCTGATGCAGTTATCCCCACAAGTACAGACATCCTATGTACCAGTGGACAATGGAACAATTACACGGATAAAAGGACTACTATAAATTGTTGTATCCACTATTGTAACAACCAGTGGTGTGGGTTTTGTTATTTAGAGTCCAAAACGTGTAATAGCTTTAAGTTTATCCTCATAGCTATAATCTAGGTAATTTTGTATCAACCAACTATCATTCCTGCATGGATAGTTGTAATTCTTTGTGATTTAATCAATAAAGAATAACAATTGAAAAATTATCTTTGACTCTACTTAATTAACATGCTTGAATACTAAACTGTGATTAATTGGTAAGTTAATTCAAAGAAATTGTATTCACCCCTTCTACAATACTCCTGTTGTTAATCAAGGGACCAACAACTGGTATCAGAGCTTCAATCTTGATAATTTAATATCTTAGATCTTAATTCTCTCATGGATGCATACTCAAATACAACTTACCTTGAAAATGGCTCATCCAATAGACCACCCAAATTTGATGAAGATAAGTATGAAACTTGGAAGGCAAGGTTCATGCTTCACTTGGTGTCTATTGACCCACTTATGCATGGTATTGCCACAGATGGTCCATTTGTCCTAACTAAAACTATTGATAGCATTCCAGCCACTACTGATACTCCTGCCATTCCTGGCAGAGAGGTTGTTCTCACTCCAGCCAAATGGGATGTTGAGGATAAACGTCGTGTTGGACTTGACCCTAAGATCAGAACTCTGTTAGCTATAACTTTACCTAATCATCTATTCAAACTGATTAAGGGAAAACTGAATGCTAAGCTTATGTTAGACTATCTAGATGTTATTTATGAAGGCATGTATGATGTTAGACAGAACAAGATTATTGCTTTGAAAAGAGAGTATGAAATGTTATTTGCCTATAAAAATGAGACCCTTAAGCAAACCTTCATTAGGTTTAACTCCTTAGTTGCTGACCTGCTTACTTTGAAAATCACATATACTGATTTTGAACAAGTAATCAAATTCATTGACTCATTGTCTGTCAAATGGAAACCAGTGACTGACCCTCTAAGAACTACCCAGACTTTAAAGTACTTTAACGTGTCTTCCCTCTATGGTACACTTTGGAACCATGAGAAGGCAGAAGCTAAACTTGAACTAAACTTGAAAGAAAACTTTAAGTCTGCCTCCACCACTTCAAAATCTTCTAAAACATATGATACTGCTCTTATGGCTGCTGCTAAAAAGAAAGCTCAAAAGGCTTTACTGGTTCAAAAGTTGACAGTAGAAGAAGAGTCAGCTGAAGATGATGTGGATAGTGGTACTGGGTCTGAAGAAAGCAGTGATGATGAAGATGATGTGGAAGGTTTTGCTGAAGGTATGGCTTTGCTGGCTACGCAGTTCAAAAGGTTTAATCATAATAGAACCCGCAAGTCATATAAAGGGAGTAAGAAACTAAGTGCTAGGTATAGCAGCAAATCAGTCAAGGGTCCTAAATCTTACCCTTGCCTCAGTCTTTAGGGCAATAAGGAGTCTGTCCCCTAGGGTGTTAGAGTATCGGGGTTTATGTAAATATGTGTGTTACAATTGTGGGAAAGTTGGACATTTTGCTGCTGAATGCATGTCCAGGAAACCTTCAACATCACATGCTAACTCCTTCTCAAAAGCTGATAAGTACAAGAACAAGTATAAAGCTATGAAGGCATGGATGAAGAAAAGTGCAAAGGTCGATAAGAAGGGAAAGAAGCCAGAAAAGATTCTAGTTGCTGAGCATCATGATTGGGATGAAACCAGCTCTTCTTCATCTTCTGACAGTGATACTGATGATGATGCTGGTTATGCTTCTGGTAAAAAGCTGTGTTTGATGGCCAAGGAGGTCGAGGAGTCCGATGAGGATGATAATGGTAGTACGTTTGTGGCTGAATGAGGGTAGCTGATCGGAAAAAGGATTCACCTCAATGGAAATCTGAAATGCTGTATAGGGTTGATAATTTTCGAACTTATACTGATGATGAAAAAGCTGAAATGTTTGACTACCTAAGAGTTGATTTATGTGGAGGAAGTAAACGTGAAGAAGTTTTCAAATATGATAACAAATCTTTAAATGATAAACTTAAAACCAAAACTGATGAAATTAAGATCTTGAAGGATGAAATTTCAAAACTTGAAAAACAAAATTTTGCTTTAAAGTCTCTTCACGTTGAGGCAGCAGATGTCAAGAACCAGCTAAACGATCTCAAAAAGATTGTTGCTTCCTGGTGTACATCTGCTCAACGCACAGCAAAATGTGTGAATGAGCAGGTGTCTGCCCAAGTTGAAGCATTCTTTGCTGGTGACTATGCTGCTGCCGCTGCTGCTGCTGCTCTTGCAGAAGTTACTTACATGGACCCCATTCTCGAAACTGATCCTGAAGCTGTCTTGCCAAATACTTTTTCCAAGATAGTTAAGGGTAAAAAGGTCTTAACAAATAAGTTTGTCAGACCTACAAAGACCCCACCACCGTCCATGAAAGAAATCTTGGAGGATGGAGTAAAAGCCAAGGAAACCAGTACTTCAATTGATGAAACTACTGATCCCTCAAGCATTTACTACATGACTCCAAAGGAAAGACGCATTAAGTGGGAAATCATTGAAAACAACCAAAGAAAGTAAAAAATAATTGATTCCCCTTCATGTTCAAATTCCTCCAATGCTGAGCCAGCTGATGAAAATTGTACTGGTCAACCAGTAGCTGCTGATAAGCCAGCTAAATGCAATACTGGCAAGTCAAAGGCAGCAATCAAGATTCACACGAATCGTCCGATATCATCTGACGGGTCAGTAACTTCCCACACTGGCTCGTCGAACAACAAAGGCAAAGCAGTATACCATGATTATGGTACTGGTTGTAAAAGGAAAGCTGCCCTTAAGGGAAAGCCTAAAGTGAACCAAATTGTGAAATCATGTGCTGAGTAATCTATCACTGAGATAATGACTATCAAGCTTGACTATCTCATAGCTACCATATCTGAAAGTAGACCCGATCTTACTGCACCCATTTACTCAGTGTATGACCAGTCACCGATACCGCATGTGAGAAAATGCTACAAGTATGGTAGCAAGTTTCACTTGGCCAACTGGTGTACTCTAACCCTAACCCCATCTGCTGCTTCCTCTTCAAGCAAACCAGCAGACAGGAAGAGATCATCAAAGATGACTCTTCCAGAACCCATCCTTGGATGGGTTCCCAAAAAGAACTAATCTCTTACCTACTATGTAGGGCATTCAAAATAAGCAAATCTAGTATCTCTATAGTGGTTGTTCGAGACATATGACCGGATGTATGTCCCTGCTGATGGACTATCAAGAAAAGGATAGTCCAGTTGTATCATATGGAGATAATTCGTTGGGTACACAATGTGTTTTGGTACTTTAACAAATGGGAATGTTACATTTTCAAATGTAGCATATGTCGTTGGGCTTAAACACAATCTTCTCAGCATAAGCCAACTGACAAGCAAAAGTACGATAGTCCAGTTTAGAAGGAAGATTGGCACTATTTTTGATAAGACAGGGAAGCAAATGCTGACAGCAAAAAGACATGAGAACATGTATCAAATTGACATGAACACAGCAGTCACAACAACTGATACTTGTTTTTATTCAAAGGCAGCACACAACCTTAAGTGGTTATGGCACAAGAGACTCTCATATCTCAACTTCAAAGATATTCATAAGTTATCTAGTAAAAGTTTGGTGTCTGGGTTACCCACAATGTCTTATGTGAAGGATAGACTGTGTCCTGGATGTGAAAAAGGGAAGCATCACCATGCCTCATTTAAGTCAAAGCAGATTTCATCTATTGAGAAACGATTTCACCTACTTCATATGGATCTTTTTGGTCCTGTTAATATAGCCAGCTGTAGTGGAAAGAAGTAAACACTGGTGATTATTGATGAATATTCCAGATACACTTGGGTATTCTTTTTGAAGCAAAAGAGTGAAGCTGCTGATGAAATCATCAATTTTATCAAAAGAATGGAACTACTGAATGGGCAACTGGTGAAGCAGCTTAGAAGTGATCATGATACAGAATTCAGAAATGCTACTTTGGAAGAATTTTGTACTGTCAAAGGTATTTCACATAACTTTTCTGCTGTGAGAACACCTCGATAGAATGGTGTTGCAGAAAGAAGAAACAGAACTCTCATTGAAGCAGCAAGATCTACGTTGGCTGAGTCTGGGCTGAAAAATTCATATTGGGCAGATGCTGTGAACACTGCATGTTTTACCCAGAATAGATCTTTAATAGTGAAAAGACATCAGAAAACTGCTTATGAAGTTCTCAAAGGCAGAAGACCCTCAATTTCATTTCTTCATGTATTTGGCACTCCCTGTTTCATTCTAAACAATAGGGATCAGCTAGGCAAGTTTAATGCTAAGGCTGATGAACGTATATTTTTAGGATATTCCAACATGTCAAAGGCATACAGGGTCTTCAATAAAAGAAGGGGCTATTTTGAAGAATCCATTAATGTTACATTTGATGAAACTGCCCCTACTTCATCTTCTAGTCAAGAAGATGAGGAGTTACTGTTTGAAGAGCCTACTCAGCAAGCTCTTGATGAAGAAGAAGAACCAGCAGCAAATCCCTCCTCAATCCAAGTTGATGGGTTCTCTGTATAATGACCCGTCCTAATCCATCTGAACGAAGTCCATATCGATTATAAATGATTCACAATAGTTGATTTCATTGCGACGTACTTGACCTCTAAATGATGCATTTTACAGATAATGCATTCTTTTTTAAAAGACAAACTTTCATCACATCGAAAGTTGACGATATGCATACCATTTCATAATATATCCAAACTATAAATGACTTGATAATAATCTTGATGAACTCAATGACTCGAATGCAACGTATTTTGAAATATGTCATGAATGACTCCAAGTAATATCTCTAAAATGAGCAAATGCACAGCGGAAGATTTCTTTCATACCTGAGAATAAACATGCTTTCAAGTATCAACCAAAACGTTGGTGAGTTCATAGGTTTATCATAAGCAGTAAAATTCATCATTTTCATAGACCACAAGATTTAAATACAGTACACCTATCTCGTGTACAAAACCATTTTTCGTAATGCTTAGCAAAGTAGGTTCGTATCCTTTTCTCCTCCGTAGGTTGCCTCACGATTTTTAATAACCGTACACATATCTCGTGCACAAAACTAATACACATAACCTGTGTATAAAAATCATTCTCTCGATACATAACATTCACATTGCTTTCATCGCTTGGCTTGGTAACCGACCTTAACATATAATGCGCATCAATAATATCCCCAAAACAGAAAATCTCATCTGTAAAATATATAAACTTCGAAGTACTAAACACCACGCCCACTAGCTCTTCCGTCTAGTGAACATTCTGGGTGGGGGTGTTAAACCCGATAGCTACCTTTAGGATTCGCGTGAATTAGGGCCATACCTGATTCTAGTTCTTAGGTTACCAAGCAATAATAATCAGGGGAAAATATATTCATCAATTGGTGGCAATTATCATATCCACATAATTCAATAATAATTCACAGAACTTCTGTCTGCATAATAATTCATTCGAGGAATGTTTTGCTTGTGTCTATCTAGTCAAACATTTGTAAAAGCATTTCATGTATTCGCGGTTCAAAAATATATTTTAAAAAGCATTTAATAAAGCAGTTGTAAAAAACAGCGCATGTATTATCATTCCTAAAAATGTAAAGAGTAAAAGGGAATCAAATGAACTCACGATGCGATATTTTGTAGTAAAAATATTCATACGACGATACTGAACAATGCAGGGTTGGCCTTGGATTCACGAACCTATATCAATTATATATATATTAAAACATATAATCGTAGTCGAACAAGTTTATGTATTATTATTAATGGTTATTTTAGTGTATTGTATGTTTTATTAATAAATAAATTAACTATATTTATTTTATATACTTCAGATAAATAATTTGTATTTAGTATGAAAATATTAGTGTTGTTATGTGATATGTAATAAATACATTTTTATTTAGTTATTTATTTTGTATGATAATATCAATAATAGTAAATAAAATTTGTATCTTTTTATGATAGTAATAATACTTAAAATAATTAGTTTTAGTAATGAAACTGATATTAATAGTTTTGATAGTAATACTAATAATAGTAATAATTATAATAATTTTAACATCAATGGTAAGGGTTTTAATCATTATGATACTACTAATATTAGTCTAATTGATAATATTAATACTACTTATAATAACACTAGTAAAAATCTTAGTATTAATATTAATGATGATGGTAATTACAATAATAATACTTATAATAATATTATTAATGATAATCATAGTAATGGTAATCATACTTTTATAAATGCTAAAATCATATCTTTAATGATGATAATAATATTGGTAATAACAACGATAATAATAATAATCCTAATGGTAATTATAATAATAATATTAAATAATAATAATCTTTATAATGGTACATGTATTAATGATAATAAGTATTCTAAAGATAATAATAATAATGATAATAATAATAATAACGCTTCTATTAACAATAATATTAATAAAATTAGTTATATTAAACATATTTATTTATTCGACTAATAATAATAATTTTGGAAATGACAATATTAATAATAAATATAATAATGATAATAGTATAAATGAACTACCTTTAAATCGAGTTGTAAAAAAAATGGCTCTGCCTAGACTCGAACCCGAGACCTCTCGGTTAAACCCAACAACCTTAACCGTGACTCCATCTGTTTCTAACTGGTTTAATTTGTAATTAATTTCTTTTAACCCATGTTATGCGTATGTTTTTAAAACCCATTTAATTAACCTCTTCATCACCATCATATCCTAACCCTAATCGTCCTCTATCATTATCATTCATGAATTAATGTATCATTAACCTCATCTTAATCTATCGTTATCATAAAGTTTCCATCATCTTCATCATTGTTTAAACAACACATCGATCTTGTTTCATCAACCATTATCATTAACGTCTTCATTATTATCATAACTCAACATCATTCGTTGTTATTTCATCACCACGATTATTTTCCTCATCTTGCTTCGTTATCTTCATTTTTCATCATCAATTATTACTCAGTATCGCAGTCCAAGATAGAAGGAGACTGAACTGGGTCACGGCCAAAAGTAATACACGACCCAGATGTTAATTTATTTCTCAGCCAAATTTATTAACTTTCAAATCTATAACTAGAAAAATAGGCCGTAAATTACTCCTCTTTATCATTATATTATTAAATCAGGTGGGGATTGATTGCTAGTAATTTGCCGGCCAACACTTAAAGGAGACACACCAAAATCAATTAAAATACAGCCTTCTTCCAATAATGCTTTTGTACATCATTCTCCACTACTAAATTTGCTGTGAAAAAAATATAAATGGGACTGAAGTACCGTAGTAGTTGCAACCAAAAATAGAAAAATGTAGTAGCTATCGAAGGAGGTGTTTGAAGGGTTGGTTCGTGGTTGAATCTAAGTAGGTGTTTTACCGAAATAGTAGGTTGCAGCAAGTTATTGTTGGGTAAATCTAATACGTGAATGCCCAATTACAGCAAGTACCTTTAGTTGTTAAATGATACAGAATGCACGTGAAATATGGCTCGGTTACATGGGAAAATAATTGATAGTGGAAGAAGGTGGTTTAGTGGCATGGTGACTTGATGGAGGTGGAGGCATGGTTCGTTAATCAGACACCGGAACGGGAGGTACAATTATGTGTGTTTCATGATGGTAGTTCAATAAGAAAGAGAGAAGAGAGAGAGTGGCATTTTGTGTGGTTATGGTGATTGTTTACATGTTTGCTTATGAATCCTAAATATCTTTCTTCGAATGTTTGAGTGTAAGTATCAATATGTAGTCATGTGTATGTAATTATATAGATAAAGAGTAAGAGAAGAAGAGTCACATTAAGTGATGTGTGGCATCGACAGAGATATTCTAATCAGGAAGTTGAAAACAAAGCAATTAAAAGTAGATAAGGATTGTTAACAGATTCGTACACTTTGTGATTTAAATTCAACACTGATTATACTAAGTTGAGACATGGTTATTCTTCTGGTACCGAAAATAAATAAAAAAATTTAAAGGTGAAAGGGATTGCAAACAGATTTGTGGAATTGTATTGAAAAATGGAATCGTCCTTTTAGATTGAGCAGACAATTAAAAGAATTTGATAGCAACCCTCAACAGAATTTGGAATCTGCTGTATGATGGTTTTCATTATATTTATTATTAATAATTAATAATTGTAATTATATTTATAACAATCCAATTTACTAATAATAATATTAAAATAATACTAATAATAATAAGAAATATGACAAAAGTAATCATAATAATAACTTGAAATAAATACATAATACTTAATAATAATATTATTAATAAAATAATGATAACATAAAAAGAATGTTAATAATTATATTATTAATGATATTAATAATAATATTAATTAAAATAATATTAGTATATTTTTTTTTACTGATCATAATAATATTAATAATAATAACATAACAATTTATTCATATCAAATTTCATCTTCATGTTATATGTAATAATTTTATTAATACTGATTTTACTATTAATATTTATTTTAATAAATGTAATGATAATATAGCAATTATATTCAAACTTGTTATTATATTAATATTACGATTTATTAATTATGTAATTTTTAACATGTCTTTTATATTTAATATATATATATACATTTTATGTATTTTACAATATACTTGTAATATTAAAAGTCATATAATATTTATTTCAATAACAACTTAATTACTCTAATTATTATTTTATATTTTAATTGAATTGATTAAAGTATACTTTATTAATTTTTAAAATATTATAAATGTACTTATATTTATATTTATATATGTGTGTATATATATATATATATATATATATATATATATATATATATATATATATATATATATATATATATATATATATATATATATTTACATCCAATTGTTCGTGAATCGTCGGGAATAGTCAAAGGTCAAATGTATAGATGAACATAGTTTCAAAATTTTTAGACTCGACATTACAGACTTTGCTTATCGTGTCGAATTCATATAAAGATCAAGTTTAAATTTGGTAAAATATTTCCGGGTCATCACAGTACCTACACGTTAAAGAAATTTCGTCCCGAAATTTGATTGGGATGGTCATGGCTGACATTAAGTATGTTTTCATGACGCATACTAGCTGAAAATTAGAGTTTTATCATCATTGAGTAATATAGATAAAACAATTTGATTTTTGTGAAGAGTACGAGTGAAGCTATCACAAAAGATTGAAATGAATAAATGTAGATTCATCATATCTTTTGACATAGATAGGATTGATTTCCGGAGTTCAAGGGATTTAGAGAAAATCTTCGTAATAAGATTTGATTCTTCGGTAATTAAGAAAATTAGAATCCTCTTTGGTTAAATGAGATGATCTGTCTCGATTGCTCTTTCGGATATTTCACTATAAATTCACCCTCTTCGTTTCCTTTATATTTTGGAGTTCTATTTATTTGGTTTTCTCTTCCCGGCTTTAAGTCAAACGAATAATGGTCCATAATTCGTAGGTGTGAAGTTCCGAATGAACATAACTAACGTTCTAAGAGAGAGATTTTAATAGCATGATCTTGATTTTCTTTAAATTACCAGAATTCAAGAGAAAAGATAGAACTATCAGGAAGATATGTCCTTGATATGTTTGAAGATTAGGTAAAATGTAAGAGTCGTGTAAGATGGCACATGATGATGTTATAATCTGTGAATCATCACGTTCCATTAGAAACTCAGCATGACCTACTGTAATATAATCACGTTGATCAAGTGTCATTATATTATACTAACTCATGCTTCAGTTCCCAACACTACTTCAAAAACATTCAAAATTTAAACATCGAAGATTTACAGAATATAGAAACTAAACAGTTTCCTTTATGATGTAACACTGATATTGTGAAAAGATAAATGATTTCAGATAAGAATATTTATGAAATTATCTTCGGAAATATCGAGGATGTTTATAATGGAAGATACGATGATATCTTAGAATTTCTAGTATCGATGGACGATGATGAATATTGTCCGCAAGGGTTTAGACTCAGGAGCAAGGTATTTGTTAATGACTTCAGCAGATATTGAATCATTTAGATTCTTTGAAGGCAGGTTTAGTCTTTGTGATTTATCCACAGCCTCCTTCATGGTTTGCTCAATTCGTTTTTCAGTTTCAACTTTTTCTGAGCTTTGCCAACGTACTATTCTTTATCATCAAACTTCTGATGGTTAAAGTCGTTTACAGTTTTTGCTGCTTCATGTAGTGACCCAAACTTTTCCATGTTTATATATATATATTAAATGAAATTGTTATTTACATGATTAAGTGTTTCCAACATGTTAAGCAATCAAACTTGTTAACACTTGATTAATTGAAATAGGTTTCATATAGACAATTGACCACCCAAGTTGACCGGCGATTCACGAACGTTAAAACTTGTAAAAACTATATGATGACATATATATGGATATATATATATAGTTAACATGATATTATGATAAGTAAACATATCATTAAGTATATTAACAATGAACTACATATGTAAAAACAAGACTACTAAGTTAATGATTTTGAAACGAGACATATATGTAACGATTATCGTTGTAACGACATTTAATGTATATATATCATATTAAGATATATTCATACATCATGATATCTTGATAATGTAATAATTTAACATCTCATTTGATTTAATAAACAAAGGGTTAACAACATTTAACAAGATCGTTAACCTAAAGGTTTCAAAACAACACTTAAATGTAACGACTAACGATGACTTAATGACTCAGTTAAAATGTATATACATGTAGTGTTTTAATATGTATTCATACACTTTTGAAAGACTTCAAGACACTTATCAAAATACTTCTACTTAACAAAAATGCTTACAATTACATCCTCGTTCAGTTTCATCAACAATTCTACTCGTATGCACCCGTATTCGTACTCGTACAATACATAGATTTTAGATGTATGTACTATTGGTATATACACTCCAATGATCAGCTCTTAGCAGCCTATGTGAGTCACCTAACACATGTGGGAACCATCGTTTGGCAACTAGCATGAAATATCTCATAAAATTACAAAAATATGAGTAATCATTCATGACTTATTTACATGAAAACAAAATTACATATCCTTTATATCTAATCCATACACCAATGACCAAAAACACCTACAAACACTTTCATTCTTCAATTTTCTTCATCTAATTGATCTCTCTCAAGTTCTATCTTCAAGTTCTAAGTGTTCTTCATCAATTCTACAAGTTCTAGTTTCAAAAAATCAAGAATACTTCCAAGTTTGCTAGCTTACTTCCAATCTTGTAGAGTGATCATCCAACCTCAAGAAATCTTTCTTATTTACAGTAAGATATCTTTCTAATACAAGGTAATACTCATATTCAAAATTTGATTCAATTTCTATAACTATAACAATCTTATTTCGAGTGGAAATCTTACTTGAACTTGTTTTCGTGTCATGATTCTGCTTCAAGAACTTTCAAGCCATCCAAGGATCCTTTGAAGCTAGATCCATTTTTCTCATTTCCAGTAGCTTTATCCAGAAAACTTGAGGTAGTAATGATGTTCATAACATCATTCGATTCATACATATAAAGTTATCTTATTCGAAGGTTTAAACTTGTAATCACTAGAACATAGTTTAGTTAATTCTAAACTTGTTTGCAAACAAAAGTTAATCCTTCTAACTTGACTTTTAAAATCAACTAAACACATGTTCTATATCTATATGATATGCTAACTTAATGATTTAAAACCTGGAAACACGAAGAACACTATAATACCGGACATACGCCGTCGTAGTAACACCGCGGGTTGTTTTGGATTAGTTAATTAAAAACTCTGATAAACTTTGATTTAAAAGTTGTTCTTCTGGGAAAATGATTTTTCTTATGAACATGAAACTATATCCAAAAATCATGATTAAACTCAAAGTGGAAGTATGTTTTCTAAAATGGTCATCTAGACGTCGTTCTTTCGACTGAAATGACTACCTTTACAAAAATGACTTGTAACTTATATTTCCAACTATAAACCTATACTTTTTCTGTTTAGATTCAAAAAATAGAGTTCAATATGAAACCATAGCAATTTGATTCACTCAAAACGGATTTAAAATGAAGAAGTTATGGGTAAAACAAGATTGGATAATTTTTCTTGTTGTAGCAACGTGAAAATTGGTAACAAATCTATATTAATCATATCCTAGCTACTTATATTGTATTATACATGTATTCTAATATATTATGTAATCTTGGGATACCATAGACACGTATGCAAATGTTTTGACATATCATATCGACCCATGTGTATATATTATTTGGAACAACCATAGACACTCTATATGCAGTAATGTGGGATGATAATGCTAAAAACGAACATATATTGCATAGCATTATTCCTCAAGAAATACAAGCTTTTAGTTGCAATTGTTCTATTTACAAGTAATATTCGTTTAAAATAATAAAAGGTGAAGACAAAAGACAGATTCGCCGAATTGAAGACGCAAACGACCAAAAAGCTCAAAAGTACAAAATACAATCAAAGAGGTTCCAATTATTGATAAGAAACGTCTCGAAATTACAAGAGTACAAGATTCAAAATGCAAAGTACAAGATATTAAATTATTCGCAAAGACGTTCGAAAATCCGGAACCGGGACCGGAGTCAACTCTCAAGCTCGACGCAACGGACTAAAAATTACAAGTTAACTATGTATATAAATATAATATAATATATAATTAATTATATAAATTATATATATATTATATTTATATTATAATCCATCGGCAAGAAAGGCTCCAAAATGGTGTGAGCTGTAAAATTGAACTCCGAGACTTGCGGAGTTCAAAGAGGGAAAAGGTCGAGACTCGCGGAGCTCACCTGGATTCAAATCCCTATAAAAGCAAACACAGTTTGATAGCAAAAATATCCAAAAATATCAATCTCTCTATATCTATACGTAAATATTTATATTTATATTTTAATTTTAATTTTAATTTTAATTTTAATTCTAATAATAAGGGTATGTTAGCGAATATTGTAAGGGTGTAAGTCAAAATTCTGTCCGTGTAACGCTACGCTATTTTTAATCATTGTAAGTTATGTTCAACCTTTCTAATTTAATGTCTCGTAGCTAAGTTATTATTATGCTTATTTAAAACGAAGTAATCATGATGTTGGGCTAATTACTAAAATTGGGTAATTGGGCTTTGTACCATAATTGGGGTTTGGACAAAAGAACGACACTTGTGGAAATTAGACTATGGGCTATTAATGGGCTTTATATTTGTTTAACTAAATGATAGTTTGTTAATTTTAATATAAAGATTTACAATTGGACGTCCCTATAAATAACCATATACACTCAATCGGACACGATGGACGGGATATTTATATGTATGAATAATCGTTCATTTAACCGGACACGAGAATTGATTAATAGCCACTAGAATTATTAAAAAAGGGGTGAAATTATGTACAAGGACACTTGGCATAATTGATAATAAAGTATTAAAACCTTGGGTTACACTCAATCGACATCCTGGTGTAATTATTAAACAAAGTAATAAAACTTTGTTACAGTGTAAGTCCCCAATTAGTTAGAATATTTAACTTCGGGTATAAGGATAATTTGACGAGGATACTCGCACTTTATATTTATGACTGATGGATTGTTATGGACAAAAACCAGATGGACATATTAAATAATCCAGGACAAAGGACAATTAACCCATGGGCATAAAACTAAAATCAACACGTCAAAGATCATGATTACGGAAGTTTAAATAAGCATAATTCTTTTATTTCATATTTAATTTCCTTTATTTTATATTTAATTGCACTTCTAATTATCGCACTTTTATTTATTGTTATTGTATTTAATTGCACTTTTAATTATCGTACTTTTTAATTATCGCAAGTTTATTTTATCGCACTTTTATTTATCGCAATTTCATTATCGTTATTTACTTTACATTAAGTCTTGTATTTATTTTTTATTTTGGTTTTAACTGCGACTAAAGTTTTAAAATCGACAAACCGGTCATTAAACGGTAAAAATCCCCCTTTATAATAATAATATTACTTATATATATATATATATTTGTATTTTTATAAAATAAAACTAATATAGCATTAAGCTTTGTTTAAAGACTTTCACTGTGAAACGAACCGGACTTACTAAAAACTACACTACTGTACGATTAGGTACACTACCTATAAGTGTTGTAGCAAGGTTTAAGTATATCCATTCTCTAAATAAATAAATATCTTGTGTAAAATTGTATCGTATTTAATAGTATTTCCTTGTAAAATTTAATAGTATTTTATACCCCTTAGCTTTAACTATCAAGTATTTTTGGCGCCGTTGCCGGGGAACAATCTAGCTTAAAAGCCGGAAGTGCAACGCTAATAAATATATAAAAAAAAAATTTATTTTTAGTTTACTTTTATAAAAAGACGCTTTTGTAAAAATACGTTTTAAATATTCGAAAACATAAAAAGAAAAACAAAAATATAATATTTTTAAGAGTTTGTTAATTATTTAAGTTTTATAAAGTTTCTTTATTTTTATTTTATAAAAATATAAGTTTTATTTAAATATTTTGTTTTTATTTAAAACATAAAATCAAAAAACCGAAAAAAATTTTATATATAAATCTAGTTTTAAGATTTTTATTTATAAAATTGTAACATATTTTTATTTCTATTCTAGTTTTTAAAATATAAGTTTTATTTAAATTATATAAATATTTTAATTAAATTAAAAACAGAAAAAAAAAATATATAAATAAAATTACGTTGAACCTGTCAAACGAAGCAACCTGATCTGAAATTTGAAACCCCACGACTCGCGGAGTTTTCCAGCCTCGGGCACCGCAAGTCGCGGAGCAGCCCTGACACGGGTACACAGGAACCCTAACAGCATTAATTACGGGATAATTATTATTATTATTAATTCTAAACCCTAATTAGGGTATTTTTATTATAATATTTAGTTTTAATTAGTTTATTTTGTTTTATTTAATTTTATTTAGTTTAATTAAATTATAAAATAAATAATTTTATAAAATAAATAATATAAAAATAATATTTTTATAAAAATTGTACTTTTTACAACTTTTAGCATATTTTTATATTTTATCTCTTTTTAATTGTTTTAGCGTAATATTTGTGTTTTTCGCTAGTTTTTAGTTTTAAAACTTAGTTTTTGCCATAGTTATTTTTATTTCTAGATTTTTAGGCTTTGTCGTAAAATCCGTTAAGTGCTTTTTCTTTAGACTAAGATTTAGGTGCTTTAAAATTTTGCGACGCCTTTTTAAGTTTTAGTACCTTTTTAAGATATTGCCATTTGGGATATAGTTTTACTTGTAAGCTTTAATATTTTAGACGCCTTTTACCTATGTATCAATTATCATTCCAATTAGTAATCTCAATTTGCGATTATAATTTTAAGTTAGTGATAGTAATAAGGTTGGGTTAGTCGAGTGTTTTTAAGTTCTATAAGTCATTTTTTTTATTTCTTATTTTTCGACGCTTTTTATTTTTTCGATCTTTTCTTTTTCGTCCTTTTTCGACGCACTCTTTTTCTTTCTTATTTCTCGCTATTCTAGTTTTTAGGACATAGATTTTTATTCTACTTATTATTTAAATTTCTTAAAATTACGAAAATTTATTTTAAGTGGTTAAATTGATAGACATCAAAATTTTCTGGTTCGTAGTAATAGTTGGATTTGTACGTAGACCGGGTTATTGGAGCCAAACGGTCCTCAATTATATTGAGACCAAACGAATCCTGCCCCTCTGCTGCCTCTTTTGGCTATTCGAAACGTGGGCAAAATCAGAAAAGTCTATTAATTGGATAACTTATATAATTTTTCTTTCCTTTTAAAAAAACTAATAGGATATTCAGTGAATGCACCGAGCAAGACGTTCACCACCTTTTGTATGTTCACCACCTGTAACTAGATCAAGACATCTAGCAAATATTACCGCCGTTGATTTTCCTTTAGAATCGTCATCCAGTCGACCAAGTACTTCAATTCAAATTTCCGATAATCCATTTTTTGAACCCTACCTCACAATTGAGAATCCGGATAATATTCAGGGATAATTCATAGATCCTGAACCATTAAATTTTCCTCCGGAACCACCAATCATTCAAACAGAGATTGTTGAGGAACGAACCATTAAATCAGAATCCTCTAGTGATTCGGATTCAACAAATTCAATTATGGAGAATCTGGAACCTTTAAGTATGGAAGACCGAATAAGAGCTAAACGCACTGGCCAAGGTCCCGCAATTACTCATCCTGACATTAATGCGCCAAATTATGAAATCAAAGGACAAATTCTACATATGGTGACTAATAAATGCCAATTTAGTGGTGCACCGAAGGAAGATCCAAATGAACATCTTCGTACCTTTAATAGGATCTGTACACTATTTAAAATAAGAGAAGTTGAGGATGAACAGATATATCTCATGTTATTTCCCTGGACTTTAAAGGGAGAAGCCAAAGATTGGTTGGAATCGTTACCTGAAGGGGCGATTGATACATGGGACGTTTTAGTTGAAAAATTTCTTAAACAATTCTTTCCGGCATCTAAAGCCGTAAGACTTCTAGGAGAAATTGTTACGTTCACACAGAAGCCAAATGAAACTCTATATGAGGCATGGACAAGATTTGGAAAGTTATTAAGAGGATGTCCGTAACATGGTTTAGATACCTGTCAAATAGTACAAATATTCTACCAAGGATGCGACATCACTACAAGGAAAGACATAGATATTGCAGCTGGTGGTTCCATTATGAAGAAAACCGAAACTGATGCTTACAAAATTATTGATAACACTGCTTCCCACTCACATGAGTGGCACCAAGAAAAGGATATCGTTAGATCATCTAAAGCAGCTAGAGCCGATTCTAGCCATGACTTAGATTCCATTTCCGCAAAGATAGATGCTGTCGAGAGACGAATGGAAAAGATGACTATGGATATTCTCTCAATACGAATTAGTTGTGAGCATTGTGGAGGACCACATTTGACAAAAGATTGTCTCAGTATTGAATTAACAATGGAACAAAGAGAGAATATTTCATACATAAACCAAAGGTCTGGAAATAATTATCAGAATAATTATCAACCGCCAAGACCGATCTACAATCAAAACCAGAATTATAACAGAAATGTTCCATACAACAACCAACAAGGTCCTGCAATCAACAAGTATCCAATAATACTTACAATCAGCAAAGACCTAATTTTCAAAACAAACCACCACAAACCGATGATAAAAAGCCAAATTTAGAAGATATGATGACGAAGCTAGTTGAAACTCAAACGCAGTTTTTCACATCTCAAAAACAAACCAATGAACAAAATGCTCAAGCATTTAGAAATCAACAAGCTTCTATTCAAAATTTGGAACAAGAAGTAAGTAATCTAGCAAGATTAATAGGTGAAAGAAAACCGGGAAGTTTACCTAGTGACACAAATGCTAACCCCGGAATGAAACAGCTAAAGCTATCACCACAAGAAGTGGTACAACACTTAAACCACCTGAAATACCTGTAAATTCTGAAGAAGCTATTCCTATTCCAAAAGAACCACAACCTGATCAAGATAAGGAAAAAGAACCAGTAGTTGAAAAGGTTAATGAAGATAACACAGTTAAGGATAAACCTTATGTTAAACCATACCAACCACCACTTCCTTACCCAAGTAAAATGAAAAAAGAAAAACATGAAGCCGAGCAATCCAAATTCTGGGATATGTTTAAACAAATAAATGTCAATCTTCCTTTCATTGATGTGATTTCAGGAATGCCTAGATATGCTAAATTTCTGAAAGATCTAATCTCAAATAGAAAGAAAATGGAAGAACTCTCGGCTGTTACTATGAATGCTAATTGTTCAGCAGTGCTGTTGAATAAGATACCAGAAAAATTATCTGATCCAGGAAGTTTCATAATTCCATGTTTTCTGGGTAGTCTTAGTTCAATAGAAGCATTGGCAGACTTAGGTGCTAGTATAAATTTAATGCCGTATTCACTATACACTAAACTAGACCTTGGAGAATTGAAACCAACAAGAATAAGTATACAACTAGCCGATCGATCAATAAAATATCCTAGACGGATAATGGAGAACATGCTAGTTAAAGTTGGTACTTTAGTATTTCCAGTAGATTTTGTTGTTCTGGACATGGAAAAAGATTCTCAAGTTCCTCTCATATTAGGAAGACCATTCTTAAACACGGTTAAAGCAATGATAGACGTGTTTGGTAAGAAACTGACCGTAAGTATAGAGGATGAGAGTGTTACCTTTTCAGTTGATAGAGCAATGCAACAACCGCAATCTGCAGATGATACATGTTATTATATTCAAACTATAGATTCACATGCAGAATTGTTAGAAGAATTTCCAGAATTACAAGGAACGGGAGAATGTTCTTTAGGAGAAGGTAATGAACCAATTGATGAAGCTGAAATGTTAGCTACACTAATAGCTAATGGATATGAACCAACAACAGAAGAAATTCAAATGCTAAAAGAAGACAGATATTGATACAAATCATCGATAGAATAACCTTCAACATTAGAGTTAAAGCCACTTCCAAACCATTTGAATACGGTTATTTACATGGTGAATCTGAATTACCTGTAATAATATCGTCTTCTCTTACTGAAAATGAGAAATCACAACTCATTTCTGTGTTGAAAGCTCATAAACCAGCCATTGCATGGAAGATTCATGATATTAAAGGAATAAGTCCTTCGTATTGCACACATAAAATCCTTATGGAAGAAGGTCATAAAACGTATGTGCAATGCCAACGAAGACTAAATCCTAATATGCAAGATGTAGTAAAAAAGGAAATTATTAAACTGCTAGACGCAGGTCTAATTTATCCAATTTCTGATAGTCCATGGGTAAGCCCAGTTCAATGCGTGCCTAAGAAGGGTGGCATGACTGTCATTACAAATGAAAAAAATGAGCTTATTCCTACTAGGACTATAACAGGATGGCGTGTGTGTATTGATTATAGAAAATTAAATGACGCCACCAGAAAAGATCACTTTCCCTTACCTTTTATTGATCAAATGTTGGAAAGATTAGCCGGAAATAGTTATTATTGTTTTCTTGATGGATTTTCCGGATATTTTCAAATTCCCATAGCACCCGAAGATCAAGATAAAACCACGTTCACGTGCGCTTATGGTACTTTTTCTTACAAACGCATGCCATTTGGACTTTGCAACGCCCCTGCAACCTTTCAAAGGTGTATGATGGCGATTTTTCACGACATGATAGAAGAATGCATGGAAGTTTTCATGGATGACTTTTCAGTCTTCGGTGATACTTTTGAAACATGTCTAGCTAATCTTGAACGAATGCTGATTAGATGCGAACAATCAAATCTAGTTCTTAATTGGGAGAAATGCCATTTCATAGTTAAAGAAGGCATCGTTCTTGGACATAAAATTTCAAAAGAAGGAATTGAAGTGGATAGATCTAAAGTAGATGTAATTGCTAAACTTCCACATCCCACCAATGTTAGAGGAGTTAGGAGTTTTCTAGGGCATGCCGGTTTTTACCGACGTTTCATAAAAGATTTTTCTAAAATTGCCACTCCTGTGAATAAACTCCTAGAAAAAGATGCTCCATTCATCTTTTCAGATGAATGCATAAAATCTTTTAATATTCTTAAAGAGAAACTCACTAATGCGCTGATCATGATAACACCAAATTGGAATCTACCGTTTGAACTAATGTGCGATGCAAGTGATTTTGCAATGGGAGCCGTTTTAGGACAAAGGATTGAAAAACGATTTCAACCTATATATTATGCTAGTAAGACGTTACAAGGAGCACAAACAAATTACACAACTACTGAAAAAGAACTCCTTGCTATTGTCTTTGCTTTTGACAAATTTCGTTCATATCTCGTTCTAGAAAAAACGGTGGTCTATACCGACCATTCTGCTCTTAGATACCTATTTTCGAAACAAGATGCTAAACCACGATTAATCCGTTGGATCTTACTCTTATAAGAGTTTGATATTGAAATCCGAGATAAAAAATGAGCAGAAAATCTCGCCGCTGATCATCTTTCTCGTCTTGAAAATCCCGAATTAGAAGTTCTAAATGAATCGGCCATACAAGACAACTTTCCTGATGAATATCTATTGAAGATAGAATATAATGAAATTCCATGGTTTGCAGACTATGCAAACTATTTAGTATGTGGATTCCTTGAAAAAGGATTATCGTACCAAAAACGAAAGAAATTTTTCAGTGATATAAAACACTATTTCTGGGAAGATCCACATCTGTTTAAAAGTTGTCCAGATGGAATAATACGCCGATGCGTATTCGGAGATGAAGCTAGTAAAATTTTAAACCATTATCACACAGGACCAACAGGAGGGCACTATGGGCCTCAACTAAAAGCAAGAAAAGTTTATGATGCTGGATTCTATTGGCCTACAATTTACAAAGACGCACACCTTCTTTGCAAATCCTGTGATGCTTGTCAAAGGGCCGGAAAAATAAGTCAACGTGATGAAATGCCACAAAATATCATTCAAGTAAGTGAAGTATTTGACATTTGGGGTATTGACTTTATGGGTCCATTTCCAAAATCTCATAATAATCTATATATTCTCGTAGCCATTGATTATGTATCTAAATGGGCGGAAGCACAAGCTCTCCCAACTAACGATGCACGAGTTTGTAGTCAATTTTTTAAAACGTCTTTTTGCAAGGTTTGGAACACCGAAAGCTTTAATAAGTGATCGGGGTACTCATTTCTGTAACAATCAACTTGAGAAAGTTCTCAAAAGATATGGAGTAACTCATAAAATCTCCACCGCATATCATCCACAAACAAGTGGACAAGTTGAAAATACCAACCGAGCTTTAAAACGTATTCTAGAAAAAACCGTAGGATCAAATCCGAAGGAATGGTCCATTAAATTGGAGGATGCACTCTGGGATTTTAGAACAGCCTACAAAACTCTAATTGGAACCACACCTTTCAGACTCGTTTACGAAAAAGCATGTCATCTTCCAGTAGAAATTGAACACAAAGCATTTTGGGCTTTGAAGACATGTAATCTTGATTTACATGAAGCCGAACGTCTACGATTAAGTCAATTAAACGAATTAGAAGAATTAAGACATGAAGCATACGAAAATTCATTAATCTATAAGGAAAGAACGAAGAAATGGCATGATAAAAGAATCAGAAGTTCAAAAGAATTTAAAGAAGGAGACAGAGTTCTTCTTTTTAATTCACGATTCAAGCTATTTCCTGGAAAATTGAAATCAAGATGGTCTGGACCATTCATAGTCAAAAGAGTTTTTCCATACGGAACGATAGAATTAATAAATTTAAATGGGATTGAATTTAAGGTTAATGGTCACAGAGTTAAACATTACATAGATAGTCCGATGGAAGTTGACAACGAAGCTAATCACAATTTCGATACCACAGCTAACTAAGTGTGGGGAGAATCTAGTCTTTAAAGGATAATATGTATTTTTGTTAGAGTTAGATTTTCTGTTTTCGTGTAGTTCTCGAAAATGGAACCCGAATGGTCTTTCCCTAGCAGACCCTAAAGAACTAGTCTTCTCCATCCATTCTGAATTTTTAATTTTTTTTAGGAAATGAAGACTTCCTGTGAACTAAACCATGGTCTAATGCTACACGCTTTAATCACTAAACGTAATAATGACACACTTCCTAGTGAAATAGTATCAGTAATCAGAGAAAGATTAGACGGAGTAAGAAAAGAATCCAGATGCGAAGATAATAAGTTACAATTTGATAAAGAAAAATCAAAATCCGCAGCGAAAAGAAGAGCACGACACCTTGAAAGATGTCACAAATGCGGAAAATGGTCACATGGAGGTAAATGTTCAAATAATCAAACCTATTCAAACACCCAATTTGTTACTTTATGCAGAGACGGACCGTTCATATATTTAGTAGAAAAAACACTGAATGCTCGAGGTTACGCCTTTGTAGCTATGGAAAACCAATTAAACCGACTATCTTAAGAGTGGGATAGATCATATCACTAAGAATACTATCTCACAGGTAAGTATGTACAGTTTTTATTTTTTTTATTTTCATTTTTAACCTTTTGATAATAAACGCTAATTTGTTCGCTTTAAAGTATTAAATTGGTATTCGATAAAATTAGGTTTGGTGACCGAAATTATTGATATCATACAAAAATTTATTACATCACTGCGAAATTTAACGTTTATTCTTAAGGTATAAATATCTTTAATCAATCAAACCAAAATATTTCAAAAATTCGTCATGAGTTAAATTAGGTCATGGAACCGAAATTAATTTACCGAAAAGAGGGGCGCATATTTTTGATAATATTTGATTGATTAAAGTGGGATAAAAGCCAAAAAGATTTTTAATTTTATTTTTACTTTGTTTTTAAAATTAATATTAAAATAATATTGTAAACTTTTTAAAATCAATATACTTAAAATTGTAAATATTTGAAAAATTAATATTTTTAATATAAGTTTGCATGTATAAAAACAAAAATATAATTTAAGTTTGGTGTGAATTTATAATATTAATTTTTAAATTAAGTTTGGTGTAATTTTTAATTTTTAAAATATGAATTTTTAATTTTATGCATTTTAAATTTAAGTGGTGTGAATTTAAAAACAAAAATTTACTTTATTTCGCTAAGTTAAAAATATAATTTTTAAAATTCGTCGTAAGTTGAAGACTAGGTCTTTAAACCGAAATTGCTTTACCCGAGGGAGGGACGAGAAATTTTATTATCATTATTTTTAATCTTATTGACTTAAAGTATGCCAAAAACATTTAAAAAAACCCAAAAATCTTAGCTTTTAAAACAATCGCTACAAAAAAATAAATTTTAAAATTTTGTCGAGGGACGAACTAGGACATCGATCCGAAACGACCTCGTCCTAAATAATAAGGGAAACAAAATTTTAAAATTAATTACTTAATTGTTTTATAAGTTAAAGATAGTTAAAAAAAATAAAAAATCAAACACCGCTACTCGCGGAGTTTGAAAGAGTCAAACACCGCAAGTCGCGGAGTTCCAAAAATACAGAAAAAAATAAAAGGGCCGAACAGATCAGTCTGCACACTACCACACACATAAAACTGCGAAAAATACCGAAAATCACCTCTAAAATCCGAATTTTTTCACCAAAAATCATCACATTTTTTACTAAAATCATGTTGAGAACGATACTATCAAGGAATTACTCAAGAAAAACGGTAAATTTCTACACCTAAACACCATTTAATCCGAAAATTAGTGTTCTTGAGCAATTTTTTACCCAATTCGATTTTGATACTTTTTAGTTAATTATGTTTAAATTGCTTATGTATTATGCTTGTATAACCTAGATTGATGCTATTTAACATGATTAGAAGCCTTAAACTTCAAATTTCGAGTAATCTAGGTTTTGTGTTCTTGAGCAATTTGGGGCTTTTTGATATAAACAGGTTATGGCCAATTTTTGTCATGAATTGTTGCTAAATTAAGTAGTGTAACATGTTTAGGTAGTTAAATGATCCAAACTTTGAGCCTAAACAAGATTTTGAGAATTAAAGTGGACTTTTTCAAGTCTAAAATTCATGAACTTGATTTTTAAGAGATAATGCCATTTGAAACTTGTTTAATTGCTAGTAATGATTATTTTGACATGTTATTTAAGTTGAATGCTTATGAACTTGGCGAACATTTTGGTATATGCTTATTTGAAAAAGTGTAGATTTGATAAAAATATGAAAATGAGCTTAAGTTTGATATAAATTGAACATGTCATTGTAATTATTTTGATTGATGATTTTGCTGACACTAATGCATATTTGGATGCACAAAAATTGTGTTTGATGTGTTTTGCAGACTGAAAGGGGTGAATCTTCATCCCAAGCTCGCAATGCTCCTGCTGAGAATGCGGAACAACAGGAGGTGGATAACTACTACAAACAAGATATACCTCATCCAGTCATGACATTTTCAGATATGCACTTGGAAGAGTTGCACCCGAACTTGAGATTTGACAGATGTTGGATAGATTATCCAAAATACCAAAGGGGTTTGCATACTCTTCATTCTAAAGCTGTTGAAGTACCTAGGGTAATAGAATGGGCACCGTTAGAAGCTGAAGAATTAGCCGGGCCAATTAGAGAATTACTTACACAGAGGTATGGTAATTCTACTTTTAACGATTGGGTACGATTATTTAGCATACGTAGACCTGTATATAAAGTATGGTGTGAAGAATTATTGTGTAGTATAGAAATAAATGATCGGGTAGTTAGTTTAACCGATCGATCTTTTATTAGATTTTTGTTAGGAGGTTCGATGCGCCACATGTCTTTACTAGACATGGCTCAGGCCTTACGTATATATACGCCTGAGGAGTTAGCATCTGCCGATTGTAGAGGGTTGATATTAAATGGTAGAAAGATTGATGAAAATTTTGATACACATGGTGTATGGAGTCAAATGACTAGCCATCACCGATTTAAAGGGGGAAATTACTCTTATTTGGATATAGATAGAGCAGAGTTAAGAGTAATTCATAGGTTTTTAGCTAATTCGATTACACAAAGAGGTAAGAATAAGGAAAAAGTAAATGAACAGGATTTGTTTTACCATATGTGTATTCGAGACCCACAAAGCGCTGTAAGTATACTGTATTGTGTGGGTTATTATTTATCAGCTATGGTTAGAGGGATGAGACCGCACAGTATAATAGGAGGTGGTATATTTATTACTTTGATTGCTGAATATCTCGGTGTGGATATAAGTCGGGGGGGATTACTAATCGAAGAACCAGAACCCCACGATACAATTGGTTTAAATGTATACCATGGTGCTAAAGTTTTAAAGAGGCGAAATAACACCGCAGTACGATATAATGGTAGACATCCACAGGTTGAGAGAAACCAACAGCCAGGTAATGTGGGAAGGGGAAATGAAATGACAGAAATGCAAAGGTTTATAGCTTCACAAGAGTACGAAAATGGTAGACATCGAGCATTTGAAGATTGGCAAGTTCATCAAAACCAAATCATAGTTTGTTGCCAACAAATAGGTAGAAACTATATTCCTACTCCATCGCTCGTATTTCCTCCCTGGTCTATAGAGATCCAACCACCGTATCCTACGTATAACCCAGCCGAAGCATTCTATAACACATACGGTTATGCATGGAACCCCTACTGGTATCAGTATCATCCCTAGTCTACTTAGTTTTATTTATTTTATTATTTGTAATGTTGATACATTTAATACTTATGTTAATATTGTAATAGTTTTTATAATTTTGTAACTTTTATTATTAGATTTTAATAATTTTTTAATGTGGGGTAATATACCAAACTTCAAAAATATGTATATATGTTTGTAGTTTATCTTATGTACACAACAGGGAAAAACAACGCATTTTCAAAGACTGGCATTAAGTTCAGCAAAAGCAACTAATTTTGACGACAAGATGCAAAATATATGTGAAATAACAACAAGACGGAATGAACAAATGATATGCACCATTTATCATTCAGAAAACAAACGCCAATATGTTTGGAAACTTTGGTAAAATTTAATCATTTTTCTACGCTAATCACCCTCAATAATTTAAATTGTTACTGATTTCTTTCAAATGAGGGCATTGCAAGATCTTAAGTGTGGGAAGGGGTTAAATTCTTTCGGATTTTTATCTTAAACACTTGGTTACCATTAAAAATACTAGTAAAGCAGTAGTTATATTAGAATCTAGTGCTCTCTGATAATAAAGAACGGCCCTAGTCTTATATATTGACTACCCAATTCTAGTAAAAAATTTCAAAATTTTCAATTAAATGAACTCAAAATCATGTTTATACATATTTATGAATGATAAAACTAGGTTTTAACACCGAAATTATTGTTACCTCGGAAAGGACATAAATTGAGAAACAAACCAAAATGTTAAAATTCATTTAAAGTCATCTCTAAAATCAGCAGTAGGTTGACGAAAAAGAAACGCGCTTCTTGATTTAGGTCAGGAAGTTGTCGTCCAGACCAGCTGTAGGTTGACGAAAAATCTAGAAAAGTCATCTCTAAAATCAGCAGGAAATTCACGGACCTCAGCATAAAACAGGGTCGCCAAGTGGTCAGATTTATCCTAGCCATGAGAAGGATTTATCTTGTACAATGGGGGGGACACCGTGCAAATTAGCTTGATAAGATTAATGAATCAGATCCTCAGAAAGGATAATCTCCTTAAAGATTAAAAATCAGCTTTTAAGACTGATATTACTCAATCCTTGAGATTGACCTTAAAGATTGAGAATTCAAACTCATGGAATTCAATGATATCTAAACTCGAGCTTGAACGAGAAAATATTTTGATCAAAAATTACAAACCGATTTGTTTTCTGAAAACCCATTTTCAATGCGTTCATTACCATTGAACATAAAATGCTAGGAATTCATCTGGAATTCATTAGGTCACCTGAACCAAATTGGGTGTCAACCGTAAGAACGGTGGTTGCATAGCATGGTCAAAGACAGGGCCTTGTGCCAGACCGAAAAATTATATGGGTGAGCTTTACTATTGCTCCTACAAAGGATAGTAATTGCGTCCGACACGTTATAGACCATAATTAAAAGCATGTCAGGGGACATTGCCTTAACAGTTGCTTGTTCAACGCTTTCCTTTACAACCGGACGGTAGTTTATCGAAAGGTAATATACGGAGCAAGTATACTGGACGTGTTGCTTTCCTAATACAAGGTTAGTTAGTGGGTGACACAAAACCGCAAGTTTTGAGCTAAAATTTTCAAATCTGAAACCCACCAAACCCACAAAAATATTTTACAAACACCGGTGAAGGGTTATTCCGGAAAACTTATCTAGGGTAAAAGCTAGATTAAAATTTTCAAAAGATCAAATGTTTTCATAAAGATCCAATTTCCTTAAAGGATCTAAATTTTATAGTCATGTGGGACTGTAAACCATATCGTTACTACCATTGTTTATACCGCCGTATAGAAATCACTGATGTATAAAGTGTGAAGAATAAAGTAGTGATTCTAGTATTTCGAGACTATATTACTTGAGGACAAGCAACGCTCAAGTGTGAGAATATTTGATAATGCTAAAAACAAACATATATTTCATAGAATTATTCCTCAAGAAAGACAAGCTTTTAGTTGCAATTGTTCTATTTACAAGTAATATTCGTTTAAAATAATAAAAGGTGAAGACAAAAGACAGATTCGACGAATTGAAGACGCAAACGACCAAAAAGCTCAAAAGTACAAAATACAATCAAAGAGGTTCCAATTATTGATAAGAAACATCTCGAAATTACAAGAGTACAAGATTCAAAACGCAAAGTACAAGATATTAAATTATTCGCAAAGACGTTCGAAAATCCGGAACCGGGACCAGAGTCAACTCTCAACGCTCGACGCAACGGACTAAAAATTACAAGTTAACTATGTATATAAATATAATATAATATATAATTAATTATATAAATTATATATATATTATATTTATATAATAATCCGTCGGCAAGAAAGGCTCCAAAATGGTGTGAGCTGTAAAATTGAACTCCGCGACTTGCGGAGTTCAAAGAGGGAAAAGGCCGCGACTCGCGGAGCTCACCTGGACTCAAATCCCTATAAAAGCAAACGCAGTTTGATCGCAAAAATATCCAAAAATATCAATCTCTCTATATCTATACGTAAATATTTATATTTATATTTTAATTTTAATTTTAATTTTAATTCTAATAATAAGGGTATGTTAGCGAATATTGTAAGGGTGTAAGTCGAAATTCTGTCCGTGTAACGCTACGCTATTTTTAATCATTGTAAGTTATGTTCAACCTTTTTAATTTAATGTCTCGTAGCTAAATTATTATTATGCTTATTTAAAACGAAGTAATCATGATGTTGGGCTAATTACTAAAATTGGGTAATTGGGCTTTGTACCATAATTGGGGTTTGGACAAAAGAACGACACTTGTGGAAATTAGACTATGGGCTATTAATGGGCTTTATATTTGTTTAACTAAATGATAGTTTGTTAATTTTAATATAAAGATTTACAATTAGACGTCCCTATAAATAACCATATACACTCAATCGGACATGATGGGCGGGATATTTATATGTACAAATAATCGTTCATTTAACCGGACACGGGAATGGATTAATAGCCACTAGAATTATTAAAACAGGGGTGAAATTATGTACAAGGACACTTGGCATAATTGATAATAAAGTATTAAAACCTTGGGTTACACTCAGTCGACATCCTGGTGTAATTATTAAACAAAGTAATAAAACCTTGTTACAGTGTAAGTCCCCAATTAGTTGGAATATTTAACTTCGGGTATAAGGATAATTTGACGAGGATACTCGCACTTTATATTTATGACTGATGGACTGTTATGGACAAAAACCAGACGGACATATTAAATAATCCAGGACAAAGGACAATTAACCCATGGGCATAAAACTAAAATCAACACGTCAAACATCATGATTACGGAAGTTTAAATAAGCATAATTCTTTTATTTCATATTTAATTTCCTTTATTTTATATTTAATTGCACTTCTAATTATCGCACTTTTATTTATTGTTATTGTATTTAATTGCACTTTTAATTATCTTAATATTTAATTATCGCAAGTTTATTTTATCGCACTTTTATTTATCTCAATTTCATTATCGTTATTTACATTACATTAAGTCTTGTATTTATTTTTAATTTTGGTTTTAACTGCGACTAAAGTTTTAAAATCGATAAACCGGTCATTAAACGGTAAAAACCCCCCTTTATAATGATAATATTACTTATATATATATTTGTATTTTTATAAAATAAAACTAATATAGCGTTAAGCTTTGTTTAAAGATTTTCCCTGTGGAACGAACCGGACTTACTAAAAACTACACTACTGTACGATTAGGTACACTGCCTATAAGTGTTGTAGCAAGGTTTAAGTATATCCATTCTCTAAATAAATAAATATCTTGTGTAAAATTGTATCGTATTTAATAGTATTTCCTTGTAAAATTTAATAGTATTTTATACCCCTTAGCTTTAACTATCATGGGAGTTAGCTATACAGGGTTGAGGTTGATTCCAAAAATATATATACTTTGAGTTGTGATCTAGCCTGAGAAGTGTATACACTGGGTCGTTGATTGATTCAAGATAATATATATCAATTTTTTTTCTGTACATCTAACGTTGGACAACTAGTTGTAGGTTACTAACGAGGACAACTGACTTAATAAACTTAAAACATCAAAATGCATTAAAAGTGTTGTAAATATATTTTGAATATACTTTGATATATATGTACATATTTGTTATAGGTTCGTGAATCGACCAGTGGCCAAGTCTTACTTCCCGACGAAGTAAAAATCTGTGAAAGTTAGTTTCATTTGCCTTTTTACCCTTTATATTTTTGGGCTGAGAATACATGCAAATGCTTTATTAACTGTTTTACAATATTTATATGCGTGAGTTTCATTATTCCCCTTTTAAATGCTTTTGCAATATATATTTTTGGGACTGAGAATACATGCGCTGCTTTTATAACTGTTTTACGAAATAGACACAAGTAATCGAAACTACATTCTATGGTTGAATTATTAAACCGAATATGCCCCTTTTTAGTCTGGTAATCTAAGAATTAGGGAACAGACATCCTAATTGATGCGAATCCTAAAGATAGATGTATTGGGCCTAACAAACCCCATCCAAAGTACCGGATGCTTTAGTACTTCGAAATTTATATCATATCCGAAGGGTGTCCCGGAATGATGAGGATATTCTTATATATGCATCTTGTTAATGTCGGTTACCAGGTGTTCACCATATGAATGATTTTTATCTCTATGTATGGGATGTGTATTGAAATATGAAATCTTGTGGTCTATTGTTACGATTTGATATATAGGTTAAACATATAACTCACCAACATTTTTGTTGACGTTTAAAGCATGTTTATTCTCAGGTGAATCCTAAGAGCTTCCGCTGTTGCATACTAAAATAAGGACAAGATTTTGGAGTCTATGTGTGTATGATATTGTGTCAAAACTGCATTCAAGAAACATATGTCGATGTAATATATTTCTATTGTAAACCATTATGTAATGGTCGTGTGTAAACAGTATATTTTAGATTATCATTATTTGATAATCTACGTAATGTTTTTTTTAAAACCTTTATTGATAAAATAAAGGTTATGGTTGTTTTAAAAATGAATGCAGTCTTTGAAAAACGTCTCATATAGAGGTCAAAACCTCGCAACGAAATCAATTAATATGGAACGTTTATAATCAATATGAACGGGACATTTCAGTTGGTATCCGAGCATTGGTCTTAGAGAACCATAATTTTGCATTAGTGTGTCTTATCGAGTTTGTTAGGATGCATTAGTGAGTCTGGAATTCGACCGTGTTTACTTGAAAAATGATTGCTTAACAAATTTTGTTGGAAACTATATATTTTTAACATGTGAATATTATGTGATATATTAATCTCTTAACGTGTTTGATATTATGTGATAGATGTCTACCTCTAGAACAAGTCCCATTGACTCACCTAATAATAATAAAGAGTCAAATGTAAATTGGAATGATTCGTGAACTGATTCACAAGTTCCCTAAGAGGAACCGGAAGAAGAGTCGGAATCGGAAGAAGAATCGGAACCGGAAGAAGAAATAGAACCAGTATGGGAAATAATAAAATGGTTAAGTAGAAGAAAATCCTCAACCAACTGACCAAAGTTAATTATGGTCAATGGTGTTTCCGCCAAGGAAGCAAAGTATTAGGAGGATTACCAATTCTCCGATGATTCGGATCCCGACAAGGATTCAGATGATGTTATAGAAATTCCCCCAACACAATTTAATAAGACAAAAGAGAACAATAAGGGAAAGGGCATAAAAATAGAGAAATTTGATTCCAAACCCGATGAACTTTATATGTATCGTCAACACCCGTATTTCTTAAGTTGTGACAATAACCCGGGAACCTCTAAACCACCAGGTTTTTCTAAACCAATGTGGAAAACGACGACTCGTATTAGGGGAACATCATATATCCCTAGAAACTTGGTAAAACGAACCAAAACCGAAGAAGAAGAAATGAGCGAGTCGGAATAAGATAGTTGTATTCGTGTGGTGTAATATATGTAATATAGTGTGCTTATGCTTTATGATATATGTAAAAATTGCTTGTATTAATAAGTATTTTTTTTTATGAATCTAACTCTTGTCTATTTTACAGTATAAAAACACAAAATGGATAGACAACCCAATATTTTAAGAGACCTACCCGGAGACATGATTGATGAAATCTTGTCTAGAGTCGGTCAGAATTCCTCAACACAACTATTTAAGGCGAGATCAGTTTGTAAGACATTCGAAGAACGTTCCAAGAATGCCTTGGTTTATAAAAGGCTTTCGTTCGAAAGATGGGGGATATCACATTGGGAAATCCATAAGTTACGATGTGTTTACTTTGACGCATATATTGCGAGGAACCCAAATGCTATTTTACGCAACGGGTTAAGAAATTATTTTGACTCAATATATCCGAATATAGGACTTCGTGATTTAGAAAAAGTGGCTAACATGCAACATAAAGAAGCATGTTATGCTTACGGATTAGTAATGTTCGCTTCTCACCAAAGTCAGAACAAGAACATCGGGCTACAACTATTAAACAAAACATTCCCACAAGTGACGGAGTCAGTAATTGGGGTAAGAAATGAGGTTTTTAGATTGTTACGGGAGTGTTGGACATTACGTAACCCTCGTCCCTTTGACGACGTTACAACACGCTGTCTTATCAACGGCCATAACGGTTATGTTCCACAAGACCAAGGATGTGAATTACTCTTAGTAAAACCAGAATGCATGACTTATTTCTGGACGTATGAATTACGTGTCTTTATTGCCTTTGCTGAACGACTTGTGTACTAGCTAGAATTATCTTCACAACTATCTTGTATCAAAGTTATTGTGTGCTATATTTCATGCTATATGTAAAATAAGAAGTATTGTAAGTTTGTAAAATATTGTGTAAAAGTTTGAACGCGAAATATTATTATAATCAGTTTTTCATATAGAATTGTAGTAGTTGAATTGTATATTAGCTACTAAGTATGAACTTAATGGGTAGGTACTACCCGAATTTAAACTTATACAACGCTAATATGAAGAAAAAGCTTTTATAAATGAGTTCATATTATGCTACGAGATACTATTGACAACTCTTAATATTCTGTATGATTAACTTGTTTCATTTGACTATTTGAAGGAAATGGCACCGACTACTCGAAAAACCATGAATATGAGCGACGAGGAATTTCGTACCTTTCTTGCTGCAAACATAGCCGCAGTACAGGCTGCGCTACATACCAACAATAACTCCGAATCTAGCAATGCAGCTAACGGCGCAAGAAATCGTGTAGGATGCACCTACAAAGAATTCACTGCCTGCAAACCTTTGGAATTTGATGGAACCGAAGGACCGATCGGATTCAAACGGTGGACCGAGAAGGTCGAATCGGTGTTTGCCATAAGTAAGTGTACTGAAGAGGACAAAGTGAAGTACGCTACGCATACCTTCACAGGTACTGCGTTAACATAGTGGAATACCTATCTAGAGCAAGTGGGACAAGATGATGCTTACACACTACCGTGGTCAGCATTCAAGCACTTGATGAACGAGAAGTAGCGTCCCAGAACCGAGGTCAATAAGCTCAAGACAGAACTTAGAGGGTTACGAACCCAAGGATTTGATATTATCACGTACGAAAGACGATTCATAGAATTGTGCCTATTGTGTCCGAGAGCGTTCGAAGAGGAGGAAGAGAAGATCGACGCGTTTGTGAAAGGATTACCGAAAAGAATCCAAGAAGATATAAGTTCACACCAGCCCGCCTCCATACAACAGGCATGTAGAATGGCTCACAACCTAGTGAACCAGATTGAGGAAAGAATTAAAGAACAGGCGGCTGAAGAGGCCAATGTGAAGCAAGTTAAAAGAAAGTGGGAGGAAAACGGTGATAAGAATCACCAATACAACAAAAACAGCAATTACAACAATAATCGCAATAACTATCCCAACAATCACAACATCAATCACAACTACAACAAATGGCCCAACAACAACAACAACAACAACAACAACTACAACAATCATCCCAACAACAATAACAACCGCAACAACAACAATCAGAAGCAGCTATGCCAAAGGTGTGAAAACTATCACTCGGGGTTCTGCACCAAATTTTGTAACAAGTGTAAAAGAAATGGTCATAGCGCGACGAAGTGTGAGGTCTACGGACCAGGGGTTAGCAGAACGAAAGGAACAAATGGTGTCGGAATGAGTAATGGCGGAGCAAGTAGTGTCGGAGCAAGTTATGCCAATGTAGTTTGTTATAAATATGGAAAACCGGGCCACATTATTAGAAATTGTCCGAACCAGGAGAACAAAAATGGAAAGGCCGTGGAAGAGTTTTCAATATTAATGCGGCAGAGGCACAGGAAGACCCGGAGCTTGTTACGGGTACGTTTCTTATTGACAATAAATCTGCTTACGTTTTATTTGATTCGGGTGCGGATAGAAGCTATATGAGTAGAGATTTTTGTGCTAAATTAAGTTGGCCATTGACGCCATTGGATAGTAAATTTTTACTCGAATTAGCAAACGGTAAATTAATTTCAGCAGATTATATATGCCGGAATCGAGAAATAAAACTGGGTAGCGAAATATTTAAGATTGATTTGATACCAGTAGAGTTAGGGAGTTTTGATGTAATAGTTGGCATGGACTGGCTGAAGAAGGTGAAATCAGAGATCGTATGTTATAAAAATGCAATTCGCATTAAACGAGAAGAAGGAGAACCCTTAATGGTGTACGAAGAAAAGGGCAACACGAAGCTACCTCTTATTAGTAATTTGAAGGCACAAAAACTGATAAGAAAAGGTTGCTATGCTATTCTAGCACACGTCGATAAAGTACAAACTGAAGAAAAGAGCATCAATGATGTTTCCGTCGCAAAAGAATTTCCCGATGTATTTCCGAAAGATTACTGGGACTACCTCCACATCGATCTGTTGAATTTCAAATAGATCTTGTACCAGGAGCTGGACCAATAGCTCGTGCTCCTTATAGACTCACACCCAGCGAGATGAATGAACTACAAAGCCAACTGCAAGAACTATTAGAACGTGGTTTCATTCGACCAAGCACATCACCATAGGGAGCTCCTGTTTTTTTTGTCAAGAAGAAGGATGGTACATTTAGGTTGTGTATTGACTACAGAGAGTTGAACAAACTTACCATCAAAAACCGTTATCCACTTCCGAGAATTGACTACTTATTTGATCAACTACTAGGCTCGTCGGTTTATTCGAAGATCGATTTACGTTCTGGATATCATCAAATGCGAGTAAAGGAGGATGATATTCCAAAAACTGCTTTTAGGACGCGCTATGGTCATTACGAGTTTATAGTTATGCCGTTTGGATTGACTAACGCACCAGCTGTGTTCATGGACCTTATGAACCGAGTGTGTGGGCCATATCTTAACAAGTTTGTCATTGTTTTCATCGATGACATACTTATTTACTCAAAGAATCATCAAGAGCACGAAGAACATTTTAGAAAAGTGCTAGAAGTATTGAGGAAAGAAAAACTGTACGCTAAGTTTTCAAAGTGTGCATTTTAGTTGGAAGAAGTTCAATTCCTCGGTCACATAAGAAGGTATTCAGGTGGATCCGGCAAAGATCGAAACCCTTGAAAAGTGGGAAACCCCAAAAACTCTGAAGCATATACGTCAATTTTTAGGATTGGCTGGTTACTACAGAAGATTCATCCAAGATTTCTCCAAAATAGAAAAACCCTTGACTGCATTAACCCATAAAGGGAAGAAATTTGAATGGAAGGATGAACAAGAGAAGGCATTTCAATTATTGAAGAAAAAGCTAACTACGACACCTATATTGTCATTGCCTGAAGGGAATGATGATTTTGTGATTTATTGTGACGCATCAAAGCAAGGTCTCGGTTGTGTATTAATGCAACGAACGAAGGTGATTGCTTATGCGTCTAGACAATTAAAGATTCACGAACAAAATTATACGACGCATGATTTGGAATTAGGCGCGGTTGTTTTTGCATTAAAGACTTGGAGGCACTACTTATATGGGGTCAAAAGTATTATATATACCGACCACAAAAGTCTTCAACACATATTTAATCAGAAACAACTGAATATGAGGCAGCGTAGGTGGATTAAATTGTTGAATGATTACGACTTTGAGATTCGTTACCACCCGGGGAAGGCAAATGTGGTACCCGACGCCTTGAGTAGAAAGGACAGAGAACCCATTCGAGTAAAATCTATGAATATAATGATTCACACTAACCTTACTACTCAAATAAAGGAGGCGCAATAAGGAGTTTTATAAGAGGGAAATTTAAAGGATGAAATACCCAAAGGATCGGAGAAGCATCTTAATATTCGGGAAGACGGAACCCGGTATAGGGCTGAAACGATTTGGGTACCAAAATTTGGTGATATGAGAGAAATGGTACTTAGAGAAGCTCATAAAACCAGATACTCAATACATCCTGGAACGGGGAAGATGTACAAGGATCTTAAGAAACATTTTTGGCAGAAAGTGTGCATTTTTGGCAGAAAGTGTGCTGACTTGGTGAGACGATCAACTATTACCCAAATAGTATCATAACCACTTGCAGTCCTTGGAAATTTAGTAATGAAATCCATGGTAATGTTTTCCCATTTCCATTTCGGGATTTCAGGTTGTTGTAGTAGACCTGATGGTTTCTGATGTTCAGCTTTGACCTTAGAACACGTCAAACATTCTCCTACATATTTAGCAATATCAGCTTTCATACCTGGCCACCAAAAATGTTTCTTAAGATCCTTGTACATCTTCCCCGTTCCAGGATGTATTGATTATCTGGTTTTATGAGCTTCTCTAAGTACCATTTCTCTCATATCTCCAAATTTTGGTACCCAAATTCTTTCAGCCCTATACCGGGTTCCGTCTTCCCGAATATTAAGATGCTTCTCTGATCCTTTGGGTATTTCATCCTTTAAATTTCCCTCTTTTAAAACTCCTTGTTGCGCCTCCTTTATTTGAGTAGTAAGGTTAGTGTGAATCATTATATTCATAGATTTTACTCGAATGGGTTTTCTGTCCTTTCTGCTCAAGGCGTCGGCTACCACATTTGCCTTCCCCGGGTGGTAACGAATCTCAAAGTCGTAATCATTCAACAATTTAATCCACCTACGCTGCCTCATATTCAGTTGTTTCTGATTAAATATGTGTTGAAGACTTTTGTGGTCGGTATATATAATACTTTTGACCCCATATAAGTAGTGCCTCCAAGTCTTTAATGCAAAAACAACCGCGCCTAATTCCAAAACATGCGTCGTATAATTTTGCTCATGAATCTTCAATTGTCTAGACGCATAAGCAATCACCTTCGTCCGTTGCATTAATACACAACCGAGACCTTGCTTTGATGCGTCACAATAAATCACAAAATCATCATTCCCTTCAGGAAATTACAATATAGGTGTCGTAGTTAGATTTTTCTTCAATAATTGAAACGCCTTCTCTTGTTCAACCTTCCATTCAAATTTCTTCCCTTTATACGTTAATGTAGTCAAGGGTTTTGCTATTTTGGAGAAATCTTGGATGAATCTTCTGTAGTAACCAGCCAATCCTAAAAATTGACGTATATGCTTCGGAGTTTTTGGGGTCTCCCACTTTTCAACGGTTTCGATCTTTGCCGGGTCCACCTGGATACCTTCTTTGTTCACTATGTGACCGAGGAATTAAACTTCTTCTAACCAAAATGCACACTTTGAAAACTTAGCGTACAGTTTTTCTTTCCTCAATACTTCTAGCACTTTTCTCAAATGTTCTTCGTACTCTTGATCATTCTTTGAGTAAATAAGTATGTCATCGATGAAAACAATGACAAACTTGTCAAGATATGGCCCACACACTCGGTTCATAAGGTCCATGAACACAGCTGGTGTGTTAGTCAATCCAAACGGCATAACCATAAACTCGTAATGAACATAACGCGTCCTAAATGCAGTTTTTGGAATATCATCCTCCTTTACTCGCATTTGATGATATCCAGAACGTAAATTGATCTTCGAATAAACCGACGAGCCTTGTAGTTGATCAAATAAGTCGTCAATTCTCAGCAGTGGATAACGGTTTTTGATGGTAAGTTTGTTCAACTCTCTGTAGTCAATACACAACCTAAATGTACCATCCTTCTTTCTTCTTGAGAAACAAAATAGGAGCTCCCCTTGGTGATGTGCTTGGTCGAATGAAACCACGTTCTAATAGTTCTTGCAGTTGGCTTTGCAGTTCTTTCATCTCGCTGGGTGCGAGTCTATAAGGAGCACGAGCTATTGGTGCAGCTCCTGGTACAAGATCTATTTGAAATTCAACAGATCGATGTGGAGGTAGTCCCGGTAATTCTTTCGGAAATACATCGGGAAATTCTTTTGCGACGGGAACATCATCGATGCTCTTTTCTTCAGTTTGTACTTTCTCGACGTGTGCTAGAACAGCATAGCAACCTTTTCTTATTAGTTTTTGTGCCTTCAAATTACTAATAAGATGTAGCTTCGTGTTGCCCTTTTCTCCGTACACCATTAAGGGTTCTCCTTCTTCTCGTACAATGCGAATTGCATTTTTATAACATACGATCTCTGCTTTCACCTTCTTCAGCCAGTCCATGCCAACTATTACATCAAAACTCCCTAACTCTACGGGTATCAAATCAATCTTAAATATTTCGCTACCCAGTTTAATTTCTCGATTCTGGCATATATAATCTGCTGAAATTAATTTACCGTTTACTAATTCGAGTAAAAATTTACTATCCAACGGCGTCAATGGACAACTTAATTTAGCACAAAAATCTCTACTCATATAGCTTCTATTCGCACCCGAATCAAATAAAACATAAGCAGATTTATTGTCAATAAGAAACGTACCCGTAACAAGCTCCGGGTCTTCCTGTGCCTCTGCCGCATTAATATTGAAAACTCTTCAGCGGCCTTGTCCATTCGTGTTCTCCTGGTTCGGGAAATTTCTAATAATGTGGCCCGGTTTTCACATTTATAACAAAATACATTGGCATAACTTGCTCCGACACTACTTGCTCCACCATTACTCGTTCCGACACCATTTGTTCTTTTCGTTCTGTTAACCCATGGTTCGTAGACCTCACACTTCACCGCGCTATGACCATTTCTTTTACACTTGTTGCAAAATTTGGTGCAGAACCTCGAGTGATACTTTTCACACCTTTGGCATAGCTGCTTCTGATTGTTGTTGTTGTTGTGGTTGTTATTGTTGTTGGGATGATTGTTCTAGTTGTTGTTGTTGTTGTTGTTGTTGTTGTTGTTGTTGTTGTTGTTGTTGGGCCGTTTGTTGTAGTTGCGATTGATGTTGCGATTGTTGGGATAGTTGTTGCGATTATTGTTGTAATTGCTGTTGTTGTATTGGTGATTCTTATCACCGTTTTCCTCCCACTTTCTTTTGACTTGCTTCACATTGGCCTCTTCAGCCGCCTGCTCTTTAATTCTTTCCTCAATCTGGTTCGCTAGTTTGTGAGCCATTCTACATTCCTGTTGTATGGAGGCGGGCTCGTGTGAATTTATATCTTCTTGGATTCTTTCCGGTAATCCTTTCACAAATGCGTCGATCTTTTCTTCCTCATCTTCGAACGCTCCCGGACACAATAGGCATAATTCTGTAAATCGTCTTTCGTACGTGGTAATATCAAATCCTTGGGTTCGTAACCCTCTAAGTTCTGTCTTGAGCTTATTGACCTCGGTTCTGGGACGGTACTTCTCGTTCATCAAGTGCTTGAATGCTGACCACGGTAGTGCGTAAGCATCATCTTGTCCCACTTGCTCTAGATAGGTATTCCACCATGTTAACGTAGAACCTATGAAGGTATGCGTAGCGTACTTCACTTTTTCCTCTACAGTACACTTACGTATGGCAAACACCGATTCGACCTTCTCGGTCCACCGTTTCAATCCGATCGGTCCTTCGGTTCCATCAAATTCCAAAGGTTTGTAGGTAGTGAATTCTTTGTAGGTGCATCCTACACGATTTCCTGTACTGCTAGATCCAAGGTTATTGTTGGTATGTAGCGCAGCCTGTACTGCGGCAATGTTTGAAGCAAGAAAGGCACGAAATTCCTCCTCGCTCATATTCAAGGTGTGTTGAGTAGTCAGTGCAATTTCCTTCAAAATAGTCAAATGAAACGAGTTAATCATATAGAATATCAAGAGTAGTCAATAGTATTTCGTAGCGTAATATGAACTTATTTATAAAAGCTCTTTCTTCATATTAGCATTTTATACTCTTTAATTCGGGTAGTACCTACCCGTTAAGTTCATACTTAGTAGCTAATATACCATTTCCACTACTACAATTCTATATGAAAAACTAATCACAAAAACAAAACAAAAAAAACAAAACAAAACAAAAAAACAAAAATATATCATATTCAAGCCTTTATACAATAACTTGCAAACTTACAATACCGCTATTTTACATATAGCATGAAATATAGCACATAAAACTTTGATACAAAGTAGTTGCGAAGATAATTCTAGTTAATAAATAAGGCGTTCAGCAAAGGCAATAAAGACACATAACCGTTGTGACCGATAGTAAGACAATGTGTTGTAACGTCGTCAAAAGGATGAAGGTTACGTAATGACCAACAGTCTCGTAATAACCTAAAAACCTCATTTCTTACCCCAGTTACCGACTCCGTCACTTGTGGGAACGTTTTGTTTAATAGTTGTAGCCCGATGTTCTTGTTCTCACTTTGGTGAGAAGCAAACATTACTAACCCGTAAGCATAACATGCTTCTTTATGTTGCATGTTAGCCGCTTTTTCTAAATCACGAAGTCCTATATTTGGATATATTGAGTCAAAATAATTTCTTAACCCGTTGCGTAAAATAGCATTTGGGTTCCCCGCAATATATGCGTCAAAGTAAACACATCGTAACTTATGGATTTCCCAATGTGATATCCCCCATCTTTCGAACGAAAGCCTTTTATAAACCAAGGCATTCTTGAAATGTTCTTTGAATGTCTTACAAACTGATCTCGCCTTAAATAGTTGTGCCGAGAAATTCTGACCGACTCTAGACAAGATTTCATCAATCATGTCTCCGGGTAGGTCTCTTAAAATATTGGGTTGTCTATCCATTTTGTGTTTTTATACTGTAAAATAGACAAGAGTTAGATTCATAAAAAAAATACTTATTAATACAAGCAATTTTTACATATATCATAAAGCATAAGCACACTATATTACATATATTACACCACACGAATACAACTATCTTATTCCGACTCGCTCATTTCTTCTTCTTCGGTTTTGGTTCGTTTAGCCAAGTTTCTAGGGATATATGATGTTCCCCTAATACGAGTCGTCATTTTCCACATTGGTTTAGAAAAACCTGGTGGTTTAGAGGTTCCGGCGTTATTGTCACAACTTAAGAAATACGAATGTTAACGATACATATAGAGTTCATCGGGTTTAGAATCAAATTTCTCTATTTTTATGCCTTTTCCCTTATTGTTCTCTTTTGCCTTATTAAATTGTGTTGGGGTAATTTCTATAACATCATCGGAATCCTTGTCGGGATCCGATTCATCGGAGAATTGGTAATCCTCCCAATACTTTGCTTCCTTGGCGGAAACACCATTGACCATAATTAACTTTGGTCGGTTGGTTGAGGATTTTCTTCTACTTAACCATTTTATTATTTCCCCCACTGGTTCTATTTCTTCTTCCGGTTCCGATTCTTCTTCCGGTTCCGACTCTTCTTCCGGTTCCTCTTCGGGAACTTGTGAATCAGTCCACGAATCATTCCAATTTACATTTGACTCTTCATTATTATTAGGTGAGTCAATGGGACTTGTTCTAGAGGTAGATATCTATCACATAATATCAAACACGTTAAGAGATTAATATATCACATAATATTCACATGTTAAAAATATATAGTTTCCAACAAAAATGTTAAGCAATCATTTTTAAAGAAAACACGGTCGAAGTCCAGACTCAGTAATGCATCCTAACAAACTCGATAAGACACACTAATGCAAATTTTCTGGTTCTCTAAGACTAACGCTCGGATACCAACTGAAATGTCCCGTTCATATTGATTATAAACGTTCCATATTAATTGATTTCGTTGCGAGGTTTTGACCTCTATATGAGACGTTTTTTAAAGACTGCATTCATTTTTAAAACAACCATAACCTTTATTTTATCAATAAAGGTTTCAAAAGCATTACGTAGATTATCAAATAATGATAATCTAAAATATACTGTTTACACACGACCATTACATAATGGTTTACAATAGAAATATATTACATCGACATATGTTTCTTGAATGCAGTTTTTACATAATATCATACAAATATGGACTCCAAATCTTGTCCTTATTTTAGTATGCAACAGCGGAAGCTCTTAATATTCACCTGAGAATAAACATGCTTTAAACGTCAACAAAAATGTTGGTGAGTTATAGGTTTAACCTATATATATCAAATTGTAACAATAGACCACAAGATTTCGTATTTCAATATACATCCCATACATAGAGATAAAAATCATTCATATGGTGAACACCTGGTAACCGACATTAACAAGATGCATATGTAAGAATATCCCCATCATTCCGGGACACCCTTCGGATATGATATAAATTTTGAAGTACTAAAGCATCCGGTACTTTGGATGGGGTTTGTTAGGCCCAATAGATCTATCTTTAGGATTCGCGTCAATTAGGGTGTCTGTTCCCTAATTCTTAGATTAACAGACTTAATAAAAAGGGGCATATTCGATTTTGATAATTCAACCATAGAATGTAGTTTCACGTACTTGTGTCTATTTTGTAAATCATTTATAAAACCTGCATGTATTCTCATCCCAAAACAGTTTTGGTGGCCGGGTATGAAAGCCGATGTTGCTAAATACGTAGGAGAATGTTTGACGTGTTCTAAGGTCAAAGCTGAGCATCAGAAACCATCAGGTCTACTTCAATAACCCGAAATTCCGGAATGGAAATGGGAAAACATTACCATGGATTTCATCACTAAATTGCCAAGGACTGCAAGTGGTTTTGATACTATTTGGGTAATAGTTGATCGTCTCACCAAATCAGCACACTTCCTACCAATAAGAGAAGATGACAAGATGGAAAAGTTAGCACGACTGTATTTGAAGGAAGTCGTCTCCAGACATGGAATACCAATCTCTATTATCTCTGATAGGGATGACAGATTTATTTCAAGATTTTGGTAGACATTATAGCCAGTATTAGGAACTCGTCTAGACATGAGTACTACCTATCATCCACAAACTGATGGGCAGAGTGAAAGGACGATACAAACGCTTGAAGAAATGCTACGAGCATGTGTTATTGATTTCGGAAACAGTTGAGATCGACATCTACCGTTAGCAGAATTTTCCTGCAACAACAGCTATCATTCAAGCATTGAGATGGCGCCGTTTGAAGCCCTTTATGGTAGAAAGTGCAGGTCTCCAATTTGTTGGAGTGAAGTGGGGGATAGACAGATTACGAGTCCGGAGATAATACAAGAAACTACCGAGAAGATCATCCAAATTCAACAACGGTTGAAAACCGTCCAAAGTCGACAAAAGAGCTACGCCGACATTAAAAGAAAAGATATAGAATTTGAAATTGGAGAGATGGTCATGCTTAAGGTTGCACCTTGGAAAGGTGTTGTTCGATTTGGTAAACGAGGGAAATTAAATCCAAGGTATATTGGACCATTCAAGATTATTGATCGTGTCGGACCAGTAGCTTACCGACTTGAGTTACCTCAACAACTCGCGGCTGTACATAACACTTTCCACATCTCGAATTTGAAGAAATGTTTTGCTAAAGAAGATCTCACTATTCCATTAGATGAAATCCAAATCAACGAAAACTTCAATTCATCGAAGAACCCGTCGAAATAATGGATCGTGAGGTTAAAAGACTTAAGCAAAACAAGATACCAATTATTAAGGTTCGATGGAATGCTCGTAGAGGACCCGAGTTCACCTAGGAATGAGAAGATTAGATGAAGAAGAAATACCCGTATTTATTTCCAGAAGATATGTCAACACCTCCAACTGCTTAAAATTTCGGGACGAAATTTATTTAACGAGTCGGTACTGTAGTGACCCGAACTTTTCCATGTTTATATATATTAAATGAAATTGTTATTTACATGATTAAGTGTTTCCAACATGTTAAGAAATCAAACTTGTTAAGACTTGATTAATTGAAATAGGTTTCATATAGACAATTGACCACCCAAGTTGACCGGCGATTCACGAACGTTAAAACTTGTAAAAACTATATGATGACATATATATGGATATATATATAGTTAACATGATATTATGATAATTAAACATATCATTAAGTATATTAATAATGAACTACATATGTAAAAACAAGACTACTAACTTAATAATTTTGAAACGAGACATATATGTAACGATTATCGTTGTAACGACATTTAATGTATATATATCATATTAATATATATTAATACATCATGATAATTTAATAATTTAACATCTCATTTGATTAAATAAACAATGGGTTACATCATGCACCCGTATTCGTACTTGTACAATACACAGCTTTTAGATGTATGTACTATTGGTATATACAATCCAATGATCAGCTCTTATCAGCCCATGTGAGTCACCTAACACATGTGGGAACCATCATTTGGCAACTAGCATGAAATATCTCATAAAATTACAAAAATATGAGTAATCATTCATGACTTATTTACATGAAAACAAAATTACATATCCTTTATATCTAATCCATACACCAATGACCAAAAACACCTACAAACACTTTCATTCTTCAATTTTCTTCATCTAATTGATCTCTCTCAAGTTCTATCTTCAAGTTCTAAGTGTTCTTCATAAATTCTACAAGGTCTAGTTTCATAAAATCAAGAATACTTCCAAGTTTGCTAGCTTACTTCCAATCTTGTAGAGTGATCATCCAACCTCAAGAAATCTTTCTTATTTACAGTAAGATATCTTTCTAATACAAGGTAATACTCATATTCAAATTTTGATTCAATTTCTATAACTATAACAATCTTATTTCGAGTGGAAATCTTACTTAAACTTGTTTTCGTGTCATGATTCTGCTTCAAGAACTTTCAAGCCATCCAAGGATCCTTTGAAGCTAGATCCATTTTTCTCATTTCCAGTAGCTTTATCCAGAAAACTTGAGGGAGTAATGATGTTCATAACATCATTCGATTCATACATATAAAGCTATCTTATTCGAAGGTTTAAACTTGTAATCACTAGAACATAATTTAGTTAATTCTAAACTTGTTCGCAAACAAAAGTTAATCCTTCTAACTTGACTTTTAAAATCAACTAAACACATGTTCTATATATGTATGATATGCTAACTTAATGATTTAAAACCTGGAAACACGAAGAACACTGTAATACCGGACATACGCCGTCGTAGTAACACCGCGGGCTGTTTTGGGTTAGTTAATTAAAAACTATGATAAACTTTGATTTAAAAGTTGTTCTTCTGGGAAAATGATTTTTCTTATGAACATGAAACTATATCCAAAAATCATGATTAAACTCAAAGTGGAAGTATGTTTTCTAAAATGGTCATCTAGACGTCGTTCTTTCGACTGAAATGACTACCTTTACAAAAACAACTTGTAACTTATATTTCCGACTATAAACCTATACTTTTTCTGTTTAGATTAATAAAATAGAGTTCAATATGAAACCATAGCAATTTGATTCACTCAAAACGGATTTAAAATGAAGAAGTTATGGGTAAAACAAGATTGGATAATTTGTCTTGTTGTAGCAACGTGAAAATTGGTAACAAATCTATATTAATCATATCCTAGCTAACTTATATTGTATTATACTTGTATTCTAATATATTATGTAATCTTGGGATACCATAGACAAGTATGCAAATGTTTTGACATATCATATCGACCCATGTGTATATATTATTTGGAACAACCATAGACACTCTATATGCAGTAATGTGGGAGTTAGCTATACAGAGTTGAGGTTGATTCCAAAAATATATATACTTTGAGTTGTGATCTAGCCTGAGACGTGTATACACTGGGTCGTGGATTGATTCAAGATAATATATATCAATTTTTTTTCTGTACATCTAACGTTGGACAACTAGTTGTAGGTTACTAACGAGGACAGTTGACTTAATAAACTTAAAGCATCAAAATGTATTAAAAGTGTTGTAAATATATTTTGAATATACTTTGATATATATGTACATATTTGTTATAGGTTCGTGAATCGACCAGTGGCCAAGTCTTACATCCCGACGAAGTAAAAATCTGTGAAAGTGAGTTTCATTTACCTTTTTACCCTTTATATTTTTGGGCTGAGAATACATGCAAATACTTTATTAACTGTTTTACAATATTTATATGCGTGAGTTTCGTTATTCCCTTTTTAAATTCTTTTGCAATATATATTTTTGGGACTGAGAATACATGCGCTGCTTTTATAACTGTTTTACGAAATAGACACAAGTAATTGAAACTACATTCTATGGTTGAATTATTAAATCGAATATGCCCCTTTTTAGTCTGGTAATCTAAGAATTAGGGAACAGACATCCTAATTGACGCGAATCCTAAAGATAGATCTATTGGGCCTAACAAACCCCATCCAAATACCGAATGCTTTAGTACTTCGAAATTTATATCATATCCGAAGGGTGTCCCGGAATGATGGGGATATTCTTATAAATGCATCTTGTTAATGTCGGTTACCAGGTGTTCACCATATGAATGATTTTTATCTCTATGTATGGGATGTGTATTGAAATATGAAATCTTGTGGTCTATTATTACGATTTGATATATATAGGTTAAACCTATAACTCACCAACATTTTTGTTGACGTTTAAAGCATGTTTATTCTCAGGTGAATACTAAGAGCTTCCGCTGTTGCATACTAAAATAAGGACAAGATTTGGAGTCCATGTGTGTATGATATTGTGTAAAAACTGCATTCAAGAAACATATGTCGATGTAATATATTTCTATTGTAAACCATTATGTAATGGTCGTGTATAAACAGTATATTTTAGATTATCATTATTTGATAATCTACGTAATATTTTTTTTTTAAAAACCTTTATTGATAAAATAAAGGTTATGGTTGTTTTAAAAATGAATGCAGTCTTTGAAAAACGTCTCATATAGAGGTCAAAACCTCGCAACGAAATCAATTAATATGGAATGTTTATAATCAATATGAACGGGACATTTCACTTCATTCAGCTTTTTCAACATTACGAGTATTGATTCGCAGACTGGGTGATTTTCAGAATTTTAGAATGAAAGATCGTAAGTCTAATTGTTATAGGTATACATATAATTGTTGATGTAGAAATGTTGCGAGATTCAAAATGCTGAGTAGCGATTCTCGGTAATTGGTATGGCAATTCTCATTACAAGGTGCGGATGGGTACATGATAGGGTTTCGATAAAAATAATGATTTTTCGGAAAGTTAAAGATCAATGAAGTTACTGGGAAGTTTATTGCTAATGTGTTGAGATATAAATGGTTCTCTGGTAACGATGACGAATGACAAACTTATATATCAAGGTTATAATAAGGCTAATCCGAATAAAAAGGCGAAGTTGATTTGCTGAAGCTGTGACAAAATTAGCTACTTTGGAAAGGGTTTGCAAAGTTATTTTCGGTGATAATAATGCTAAAAAAATTAGCATAGCTATGTGTTAAACGTTTACTCAGGTTCTGAGTGTTTTCACGTGCATAACTATATGCATCAATCTTTTCTTCCGTAGATGAAGTGCGGTTGGTTCATCCTCTTGATTGAGGTGTTTTCAAGAATCCTGTAAGGTTAGAATGCAGATTGTAATCATCAAGATACAAATGAGGCTTTAAGATGAAATCAAGTGGCAAACTTGAAGAAATGTTTAGTTTCATAGGTTATAATCAATATTCTAATTCATTTTAGTTGTCCAATGTTTTCTTCATTATGCCACTTGTTAGATTCTAATAAGTCAAAATTCAAATATGAAATTGAATGAAAATGGTTATTCTGTGGCGAACGGATTCGTATATATGTGGATGTAAGTAGGTTAGGAAATGACTATTGAATCAGATTCGAAGAATGTACAGTGTAACTTATTAATGTGAAAACTAAATATTCCTCGGGTATTACCTACCCGTTAAAATATTTTCACCATTAACAGTTTGCACAAAAGAATTTTTAATCACAATCTTTATGAAAATATATATACATATATATTTTCTTCAGATGTAATCATAGATTTAGTGAGTTAATATGATATTAATCTCAATTGCTTTTCGGTTTGAGCTAGAATAAGTAATCTCTAAAACTTTTAGAACCCACATATTCTTCACATAATATTTCTTCAATGAAGTTATAGATCAATACTTCATCGTTAACTATTAGGAACTACATATTCTTCGCAGAATATTTCTTCAATGAATTTATGGACCAATACTTCATCGTTAACTATTAGGAATCACATATTCTTCGCAGAATATTTCTTCAATGAAGTTATGGATCAATACTTCATCATTCATTGTTGTTGGTATTCTTTGGTATCTATGGTGCGTATGACGTTGATGTTCGAGGTACAGATTGTGATGTTGAGGTGTGAGATGCGGATGTTGCTGTTGATGGATGGTGGTACTAGTTATGCTGCTAGTGCTGCTGATGCTCGTAGATATTGCACCATATTCTCCATCTTGTACAATTAGATAAAGGGTTTTCGATATGAAATGATTTTCAGATCTCGGATGATATTCTAATTAAATAGAATACCTATAAATAGTACAAAAGATCCCGTAGATTATGGAGGGAATTAAGGAAGCGTGTTAACAAGGTTTAATGTGATGGGATATAAATTTGTCTGTACACCATCTATGAAATAATTGCAATAAGATGTGTCGAGACTGAAATTGATATGTAGAGATTTTTCGATAAAGAACTGTAAGCAAAACTTTTGACATGCAGAACTAGTTCGAGTCCAAACTTATTATTATAACCTAACAACTACTAGGTCGAAGTCCAGACTCATTAATGCATCCTAACAACTCATAGTTAGACACACTAATGCAAGACGTAGTTCGCTATGACCACCGCTCTGATACCAACTCTAATGACCCATCCTAATCCATCTGAATGAAGGCCATATTGATTATAAACGATTCTCAATAGTTGATTTCATTGCGAGGTACTTGACCTCTAAATGATACATTTTACAAACAATGCATTCGTTTTTAAAAGACAAACTTTCATCACATCGAAAGTTGACGACATGCATACCATTTCATAATATATCCAAACTATAAATGACTTGATAATAATCTTGATGAACTCAATGACTCGAATGCAACGTCTTTTGAAATATGTCATGAATGACTCCAAGTAATATCTCTAAAATGAGAAAATGCACAGCGGAAGATTTCTTTCATGCCGGAGAATAAACATGCTTTCAAGTGTCAACCAAAAGGTTGGTGAGTTCATAGGTTTATCATAAGCAGTAAAATTCAACATTTTGATAGACCACAAGATTTAAATACAGTACACCTATCTCATGTACAAAACCATTTTTTGTAATGCTTAGCAGAGTAGGTTTGTATCCTTTTCTCCCCCGTAGGTTGCCTCGCGATTTTTAATAACCGTACACATATCTCGTGCACAAAACTAATACATATTACTTGTGTATAAAAATCATTCTCTCGATACATAACATTCACATTGCTTTCATTGCTTGGCTTGGTAACCGACCTTAACATATAATGCGCATCAATAATATCCCCAAAACAGAACATCTCGTCTGTAAAATATATAAACTTCGAAGTACTAAACACCACGTCCACTAGCTCTTCCGTCTAGTAAACATTCTGGGTGGGGGTGTTAAACCCGGTAGCTACCTTTAGGATTCGCATGAATTAGGGCCATACCCGATTCTAATTCTTTGGTTACCAAGAAATAATAATCAGGGGAAAATATATTCATTAATTGGTGGCAATTATCATGTCCACATAATTCAATAATAATCCACAGAACTTCTGTCTGCATAATAATTCATTCGAGGAATGTTTTGCTTGTGTCTATCTCATCAAACATTTATAAAAGCATTTCATGTATTCGCAGTTCAAAAATATATTTTAAAAAGCATTTAATAAAGCAGTTGTAAAAAACGGCACATGTATTCTCAGTCCCAAAAATGTAAAGAGTAAAAGGGAATCAAATGAACTCACGATGCGATATTTTGTAGTAAAAATAATCATACGACGATACTGAACAATGCAGGGTTGGCCTTGGATTCACGAACCTATATCAATTATATATATTAAAATATATAATCGTAGTCAAACAAGTTTATGTATTATTATTAATGGTTATTTTAGTGTATTGTATGTTTTATTAATAAATAGATTAACTATATTTATTTTATATACTTTAGATAAATAATTTGTATTTAGTATGAAAATATTAGTGTTGTTATGTGATATGTAATAAATACATTTTTATTTAGTTATTTATTTGGTATGATAATATCAATAATAGTAAATAAAATTTGTATCTTTTTATGATAGTAATAATACTAAAAATAATTAGTTTTAGTAATGAAACTGATATTAATAGTTTTGATATTAATACTAATAATAGTAATAATTATAATAATTTTAACATTAATGGTAAGGTTTTAATCATTATGATACTACTAATATTAGTCTAATTGATAATATTAATACTACTTATAATAACACTAGTAAAAATCTTAGTATTAATATTAATGATGATGGTAATTACAATAATAATACTTATAATTATATTATTAATGATAATCATAGTAATAGTAATCATACTTTTATAAATGCTAAAATCATATCTTTAATGATGATGATAATATTGGTAATAACAACGATAATAATAATAATCCTAATGGTAATTATAATAATAATATTAAATAATAATAATCTTTATAATGGTACATGTATTAATGATAATAAGTATTCTAAAGATAATAATAATAATGATAATAATAATAATAACACTTCTATTAACAATAATATTAATTAAATTAGTTATATTAAACATATTTATTTATTCAACTAATAATAATAATTTTGGAAATGATAATATTAATAATAAATATAATAATAATGATAATAATATAAATGAACTACCTTTAAATCGAGTTGTAAAAAAAATGGCTCTACCTAGACTCGAACCCGAGACCTCTCGGTTAAACCCAACAACCTTAACCGTGACTCCATCCGTTTCTAACTGGTTTAATTTGTAATTAATTTCTTTTAACCCATGTTATGCGTCTGTTTTTAAAACCCATTTAATTAACCTCTTCATCACCATCATATCCTAAACCAAATTGTGACGACCAGGAAATTTCCGACCAAATTTAAACTTAATCTTTATATAATTCCGACTTGATAAGCAATGAATTTTAATAAGTCTTGAACCTCCGGAAAGAGTTTTACACAAGCTTTTGGTCACCCTTTTATTCCGAAGATTCACGAACTTCATAACTTGATTTAATTGTTTAATTGTTTAATTATTGTGTATATATATGGATTTATATATATTTAACTTGAAAATATGATAATTAAATATCCCATTAAGTATATTAACAAAGTATTATATATATATTTTCATACTACTAATTTAAAGAGTTTTTGAACAATATATATGTTACTATTTAAACGGCGTAATTAACTTATATTAAAATGTATTTACATATAATGTATTACGAGTGTAAATACGTCCTTACAAGTATTAAATACACTTTATAATATACCAATACATATAAAGGATAGCTATACTCGTATTTTTGTTCAATTTCCTCAGAAATTCTACTTGCATTCATACGACATTTTTACCCGTATTATACACAGCTTCTAGAAGTATTTACTATTGGTATATAACAATAGAAATCTGCAATTATTTATGTAATATGTCATCCATGACCTAATCAATTTAATATGTCATCCATGACTTAATACATTTTAACTTATCTTAGATATTTTCACTAAAAACCAAATTTTCAAGCCTATAAATAAGCACCATTTCTAACTCATTTTTACACATTCATTTTCCAAATTTTACTTCCAACTTTCACACACACTTGCAAGAACTCTCTCAATTTTTGTTCTACTACTTCTTTCCAATAACTTTACATTCTAAACTTGAGATAAAAACTCTTCTTCAACTCTTGTTCAATTCATATGTCTATAGCTATCTATATAAGAGTTTATAAACTAGAACATAGTTTAGTTAATTCTAAACTTGTTTGCAAACAAAGTTAATCCTTCTAACTTGACTTTTAAAAACAACTTAACACATGTTTTATATCTATATGATATACTAACTTAATGAGTTAAAACTTGGAAACACGAAGAACACCGTAAAACCGGACATACGCCGTCGTAGTAAAACTGGGGGCTGTTTTGGGTTGGATAATTAAAAACTATCATAATATTTGATTTAAAAGTTGTTCTTCTGGGAAAATGATATTTCATATGAACATGATACTATATTTAAAAATCATGGTTAAACTCAAAATTGAAGTATGTTTTTCAAAATGGTCATCAAAATGTCGTTCTTTCGATGAAAATGACTACCTCTTTCAAATATGGATTATAACTTGTAACTCCGACTATAAACCACCATTTTTCAGTTTAGTTTCACAAATTACAGTTCGTTATGAAACCATAGCAATTTGATTCACACAAAACGGATTTATAACGAAGAACTTATGGGCAAAACAGTACTGGTTAGAAATGGGTAATTTGATTACGGGAATAATTCATTAAAATCTATACTAACCATATCCTAGCTAACTTTTCTTGTATTATACATGTATTCTAACATGTCATGGTTACACAATACGTCGGATATATCAAAAGACACCACATACACAATACGTGTAACTACAATAGCGGTATTGTGGGTCATGATTGAGTCTTATACAACACGTGTATACTATGTACTACTAATTATGGACTACTAACTATGGACTACTAACTATGGACTACTAATTGTGGACTACTAACGTTGGACTGCTAACTTGACAACTTAAACAATCACACGTGATTGAAAATAAAAACTTAAACAATCACACGTGATTGAAAATATGAACTTAAACAATCACATGTGATTGAAGATATGATATGAATAATAGTTGTATTACATTTTGATATACATATATATTTGTTACAGGTTCGTGAATCCAAGGACGACGGCCATATTTTTAATAAGTTGAAAACTTGTTATTAATATACTTTTACTATCGTGAATATATAGTCCCATTTTTAAACTCTAAAAATATTTTGAGATGAGAATACATGCATTTTATGTTTTACGCCATGGACACAAGTGCTTAAAATATATTCTACGTTGAGTTGTATCACTTTGCATATTTTTCCCTAATAGCTTGGTAACTAATATTTACATGTTGTAAGAGCATGTAAGCGCGAATCCTATTGATAGATCTATCGGGTTTGACAACCCCAACCGGGCTAGTCGCTCTAGTATCGTAAACGGTTGCATAGTACTTCGTTTTTACTACACTTGGTATAGTGTAGGGAGATTTCATAATAAAGGAAATATGCTACATTAATGGTTAAGTATGGTTACCGAAGCGCTCAACAACGTATAGAATACTTTTATACACTTGCGAGTGTACATATATTTATAACTATAAAATCTTGTGGTCTATATTTATATCGATGCTAAACCTATATATCTCACCAACCTTTGTGTTAACTATTTAAGCATGTTTATTCTCAGATCCTTAAGAAAGTCTTCCGCTATTGCATTATCTGAGCAAGTTGTGAATGGAGTCTCATGCTTTTAATTAAATAAAGTGTTGCATTCAATAAAACCTTTGTCATGTATTATATTTGACTGTTATGTCACGTGTGTAATATTTGAAAATTGATGTATTATGGGGATTATTCCTTAAATAATCGCCCAATTGTATAAAACATGCATTATGTATAATAATAGTGTGCTTTTTATGAAACGAATGCAATATTTTCTAAAACGTATCATATAGAGGTCAAATACCTCGCTATAGGACCAATGAATAACGTACCACATTTATAGTAATATGGACGAGTCGTTTCAGTTGGTATCAGAGCGGTGGACTTAGTGAACCATGTGACAACCCGGAAATTTCCAACCAAATTTAAACTTGAATCTTTATATGTTTCTGACACGATAAGCAATATTTGTTAAGTTAAATTGCAAGAATTTTAAACTATGTTCATACATTCATTCAACCTCGACCAAGTTCCAACGATTCACGGACCATTAAACGAATATGATTATATACGTATATGTGTATATATATTATAACTTGAAATGTAAACAAAATATTAGATTAAATACTTTATATGATTGTATCTATTTCAAAATGTTTATCAATAGAATTAGAAGATAAGATCAAATGATTTAATTATTAGTTATATTGAATTATGATTATAAGTCTCTGTTGAAAGGCCCACGTTGATTTGAGAAATCTTTCCATTTTAACAATATTCAGAAAATGGTAAAGTGATTTATAAATAAGAACAAATTGTCAATCATTGAGAACTAGACAAAGGATAGTGGAAGATTGAATCTCATAAAGACTCGATTGATCTATTTAGCTTCAAACGTACAAAAATGTTTTCAGTTTAAAAAGAACTTTATTATTAAAACGTATATAACTTTTATAAATATCTAGAACCACTTTTGAAAACTCATTACTTAACTAGTATGATAAAGATAACGATATTTATATTTATATTTTATTTTATTAAATATATATAACGATTTAAATTAATATTATATATATTTATACGCATATTATACGTACATAGTTTTATACTTTTACTATACTTAAACTTTACCTTTACTTTATTTTTACTTTACTTTAACTTTAATAATTCACTTTAATAATTCATACTTTAATAATTCACTTTAATAATTCTTACTTTAATAATTCACTTTAATAATTTATACTTTAATAATTCACTTTAATAATTCATACTTTAATAATTCACTTTAATAATTCAAAAATCTATTATAAATAGAATTCAGTAGGTTTCATTATTCCATAGAAACTTGAAAATATTTTTCTCTAAACTCTCTCAATCGATTTACATATATATATTTACTCCATATTATTTTAAGATATTATTAGTATACATAAAATATTACGACAGAGTGTTGTCTGAGTGATTTTGAAATTGTTTTTCGAGTAGGATAGGATTAAGGAAATTATGGGTTATAGCTATGGAGGTGATTGAGTATGGTTCATGGGTATTCTCGTGAGGTCAATATAGTGTTTATCATTTCCGTTGCGTCTACGTACCTTTCCTGCAATATTGAATCTCAATATTGATACGTGAGTACTCATAATTTAACTTTTACATACTAATAGTGTATCACTGACTAGTGCTCGAGTATTTAGGATTATGCATGCTTGTACTTTTGATATTGCCCTTAGACAGGTTAGGTTGAATATTGAATTAGTTACACTTGCGGTTGAGATAAGGTATAAGATATGCATGTCCTTGGAAAGCTAGCGAAAAATTAAGAACTTTTCCTTTAGATATCGAATGGTTTCGATGAACGGATTAGAAGTTATAATCAATTAAATTTTTGATATTTTTATTAAAAATGATTATTATTATCGTCGTTTTTATCGTCGTTCTAGTTTTATCTTATTATTATCATTATTATTATCTTTATCAATAAAAGGGATTTATCATTAAAAACTGTTATTTTTTATTATTATTACTATCGTTATTATCGTTAAAGTTATAATTAGTATTATTATTATTATCCAATTATTATTATTATTATTATTAGTATTATTATTATTATTATTTTTATTATTAATATATATATCATTATTTAAAAATGGTTATTGTTATTGTTATTATTATTATTACTATATTATCATTAAGATAATTATTAGTATTATCATTAATAATGTTATAGTAACTATCATTATTAATATTAGTGTAATTAAAACAAATATTTGTAACACCTAATTATTTTGATTACTATTATTATCATTATTATGAACACGATATAAAAGACGATTAAAAGCTATTAAACGAAACGATTAGGAAATAATGAGTAAGAGTATCATGATAAATTAAAATATTATAAGATATTGATTTAGATAAAATTATCGTTCTTATTATTTTTATCATTACTATTCTTATTAAAAGTATCGTTAGTATTAAAACTATCATTTTAACAAAAATTATCATTTTAATAGAAATGTCATTGTTACTATAAAATATCATTATTATTATTATTTTAAAGATAATAATAAAAATTATCGTAAATATTAAAGTTATCATAATTAGAATTATCGTTTTATCATAATGTCATCTTAGTAATTATAAATATTGATATTTTTATAATAATAATTATTATTACAAAATAATACAACTTTTACTTACTATCATTATAGATATTATTTTATCAAATAAATATGTGATACAAACATATTTTACTACGTGTAATAACTTACTTTAATAATACCTATCATATTATCTTTATGATATTAAATGAACCCTATAAATGTTATTACTTAATATATATAAAAATATATTTTATTATATAAATTTAATATAAAATTTTATTTATTAATAAATAAATTATATTATTTACTCTAATAAATCTTTTAAAAATATTTAAAAATATAAAACGACGATATTTAAACTATATATTAATCATGTATTGATTTTTGGAAATTATTTTGAGTCAAATTTACTTTTGTTGACTTTTGCATATTAGTCTCGAGCATTAGGATTGTGGTACACTATGACTTGACCTAATTTGTTAGACAAATATTGACCAACACATAATTATATATAATTAATTTTGGTTCGTGAATCCGAGGCCAACCTTGCACTTGTTCAATGACGTTATATGTATTTTTACTACAAAATACAGTATGATGAGTTTCATTTACCTTTTTACCCTTTATATTTTTGGGACTGAGAATACATGCGCTTTTATAAAAGATTTACAAAATAGACACAAGTACGTGAAATTACATTATATGGTTGAATTATCGAAATCGAATATGCCCCTTTTTATTAAAGTCTGGTAATCTAAGAATTAGGGAACAGACACCCTAATTGACGTGAATCCTAAAGATAGATCTATTGGGCCTAACAAACCCCATCCAAAGTACCAGATGCTTTAGTACTTCGAAATTTATATCATGTCCGAAGGAGGATCCGGGAATGATAGGGGATATTCTTATATGTATCTAGTTAATGTCGGTTACCAAGTGTTCACCATATGAATGATTATTTTTGTCTCTTTGCATGGGACGTATATTTATGAGAACTGGAAATGAAATTCTTGTGGTCTATTAAAATGATGGAAATAAATGATTATGATAAACTAATGAACTCACCAACCTTTTGGTTGACACTTTAAAGCATGTTTATTCTCAGGTGTTAAAGAAATCTTCCGCTGTGTTTTTGCTCATTTTAAAGATATTACTTGGAGTCTTTCATAGCATATTTCGAAGAACGTTGCATTCGAGTCATTGAGTTCATCAAAGATTATTATTAAATCAATTTATAGTTGGATAGTGGATATTATGAAATGGTATGCATGCCTCTCAATTTTCGATGTAAAGAAAGTTTGTCTTTTAAAAACAAATGCAATGTTTGTAAAATGTATCATATAAAGGTCAAATACCTCGCAATGAAATCAACTATTATGAATCGTTTATAATGTATATGAATGGGTCCTTTCAGTTGGTATCAGAGCGGTGGTCTTAGCGAACCAGGTCTGCATTAGTGTGTCTAACTGATAAGTCGATAGGATGCATTAGTGAGTCTAGACTTCGACCGTGTCTGCATGTCAAAAGTTTTGCTTATCATTTTGTGTCGAAAATTAACTACTTATCATCCTCAGGAAATTACCTGCTTATCATTTTTAGTCTAAGACACGTCTTGCTGCATTGACTGCATGAATAGTGTATAGACAAAAATTCATATCTTAGCATATCTGCTAAATCATTTCTTATCGTATCTGTTACTTTAAACTTTGCCTGACATATCCCGCAAAGTCCTCCGTAATCTACGAAATCTTTTGATCTATATATATATATATATATATATATATATATATATATATATATATATATATATATATATATATATATATATATATATATATATATATATATATATATATATATATATATATATATATTCTATGTAATTAGAATACCATCCGTTAGCCAAAATCATTTCATATCGAAGAAAAAAAAATCCTTTATCCAATCGTACAAAATGGAATTCGTCATCATTTCAAGTCACTCAGATTCCGAAATGGAATCCCATTCAAGCTCCGAAAACAGTGTGACCGAAATAGATCAATCAATCAGTCATCACCTATTCTGGATGAATTGGGGATGGGTTCGTAGCCTCTTCAATCATTGGAGACAAGAAGAAGGTGATCCCTTCCATCCACCACATTGCCCTCTTGACGAAGAACCTGAAGCACTTACCGGTGAACCTGTCCGAAACACCATTTTCTCGCTCATTTCCAGAGTATCTCGTCACGATTATATATTACATAAAATTTTAGATTTTATTTATCCGCTCATCCGAACCGAAAATCACCCCGGTGTAATAGAAGAAGTTAATGAGTTTCTCGCTCGGGTAGTGCCTTTGGAGAATATGGTGCAGAGATTACAAACACCAGCAGCAGCATCAGCAGCATTACCAGTACCACCATCATCAATGCCAACAGTACCATTACCACCTCCAACCACAACCGCGTCGTAAACCTCAACTTCACAATCTGTCCCACGAGCATCAACGTCATACGCACCATAGGTACCAAGGAGTACCAACAACAATAACTAACGAAGGATTAATTCATAACTTCATTGGAGAAACATTCTGCGGTGATTATGTAATCTCTAAAGTCTTAGAAATTATCTAATCTAGCCCTAACCATAAATTAGTTAAGCGAACCAAAATGATAGAAGGAAGAGTAGAAACCCTGACAAAAATGGTGTGTGATTAACAAGCTAAACTTGCTTTACCAACAGCATCAATAGTACCGTCAGCGTTACCAGCATCGTCAGTACAGTCAACATCTGAATCAACAACACCGATAACATCACAAACTCCGTCAGTTCAAGAATCACTGTGGACATCATTACGAATCAATAACGTGTATATTGTATCAACGAGTTATGAAGAATTAAGTCATTCCCTCTGAAGAAATTATATGTATATTTTATATATATATATATATTGAAATAAATCTTTCCGTGCAAAGCTATTGTGTGTGAATCTTAACTACTCGGTTAATTCATATTACAAATATGCAATAATGTACGTCTTTCGGCCGCAACTTAACCAGCGTTAACTACAATCTCTGTCGCAATTCAACAAATTCCAAATCATAATAAATCAAGTATATATTTGATTTTACACTTTCATCATCGATATACCCGAAACTTTTCTGATAATATCATTCGCACTTTGCGAAATTCACAAGAATTCCACGAACCGAACATCATACATCAACAAATAACGAAGTATTGATTCATAATTTTAATGTCATTAAAGAAATACTGCGTAAAAGTTATGTACTTTTAAAGCCTTTAGGGATTATTCAATTCTAGTTTCAACCGTAAATCAAATGAGTTTAATTTAACATTAACTCATTAAATCTATGTTATCTTAGTAATTATAAATATTGATATTTTTATAATAATAATTATTATTACAAAATAATACAACTTTTACTTACTATCATTATAGATATTATTTTATCAAATAAATATGTGATACAAACATATTTTACTATGTGTAATAACTTACTTTAATAATACCTATCATATTATCTTTATGATATTAAATGAACCCTATAAATGTTATTACTTAATATATATAAAAGTATATTTTATTATATAAATTTAATATAAAATTTTATTTATTAATAAATAAATTATATTATTTACTCTAATAAATCTTTTAAAAATATAAAACGACGATATTTAAACTATATATTAATCATGTATAGATTTTTGGAAATTATTTTGAGTCAAATTTACTTTTGTTGACTTTTGCATATTAGTCTCGAGCATTAGGATTGTGGTACACTATGACTTCACCTAATTTGTTAGACAAATATTGACCAACACATAATTATATATAATTAATTTAGGTTCGTGAATCTGAGGCCAACCTTGCACTTGTTCAATGACGTTATATGTATTTTTACTACGAAATACAGTATGGTGAGTTTCATTTGCCTTTTTACCCTTTATATTTTTGGGACTGAGAATACATGCGCTTTTATAAATGATTTACAAAATAGACACAAGTACGTGAAATTACATTCTATGGTTGAATTATCGAAATCGAATATGCCCCTTTTTATTAAAGTCTGGTAATCTAAGAATTAGGGAACAGACACCCTAATTAACGCTAATCCTAAAGATAGATCTATTGGGCCTAACAAACCCCATCCAAAGTACCGGATGCTTTAGTACTTCGAAATTTATATCATGTCCGAAGGAGGATCCCGGAATGATAGGGGATATTCTTATATGTATCTAGTTAATGTCGGTTACCATGTGTTCACCATATGAATGATTATTTTTGTCTCTATGCATGGGACGTATATTTATGAGAACTGGAAATGAAATTCTTGTGGTCTATTAAAATGATGGAAATAAATGATTATGATAAACTAATGAACTCACCAACCTTTTGGTTGACACTTTAAAGCATATTTATTCTCAGGTGTTAAAGAAATCTTCCGCTGTGCATTTGCTCATTTTAAAGATATTACTTGGAGTCTTTTAATAGCATATTTCGAAGAACGTTGCATTTGAGTCATTGAGTTCATTAAAGATTATTATTAAATCAATTTATAGTTGGATAGTGGATATTATGAAATGGTATGCATGCCTGTCAATTTTCGATGTAAAGAAAGTTTGTCTTTTAAAAACGAATGCAATGTTTGTAAAGTGTATCATATAGAGGTCAAATACCTCGCAATGAAATCAACTATTATGAATCGTTCATAATGTATATGAACGGGTCCTTTCAAACCAGGTCTTGCATTAGTGTGTCTAACTGATAGTTGTTAGGATGCATTAGTGGGTCTGAACTTCGACCTTAGTTGTATATCAAAAGTTTTGCTTATCAATTTTTATCGAAAATTACCTGCTTATCATCTTAAGTCTAGATGCGTCTTACTGTATTCATTGCATAGATAGTGTATAGACAAACTCATATCTTTGCATATTTATTACAGTAAACTTTGTCTGACATCTTTCGAAAAATCCTCCGTAACTTATGGGATTCTGGTATTATAAATACATATGTAAATTATGTATTGAGGAATACTAAACTAGTCCTATAATTTATTTCATTTCAAAAATCTTTTCCCTACTTTGTACGAGATGGATCCTTCAACTGGTTCAAGTTCATCAGATTCCGACAGCTATTCTGATATGGATATTCACTTGAGCTCCGTAAGCAGTGTAACCGGAATGGATCAACCGATTAGCCATCATCTATTCTGGATGGATTGGGGATGGCTTCGTAGCTGAATCAGTCAATGGAGACGAGAAGAAGGCGATCATTTCCACCCACCAAATTTCCCTCTCGGCGAAGAACCTGAAGCACTTACCGGCGAACCAGTCCGAAACACCATTTTCACCCTCATTTCTAGAGTATCTCGCCACGATTATATATTATCTAAACTTCTAGATCTTATTCATCCTCTCGTTTCAACCGCCAATCATCCCGGGTACTAGAAGAAGTCAACGAGCTTCGCGTTAGAGTGGTGGCTTTAGAGAATATGATGCAGAACTTACAAGCATCACTAGCCCCACAAGCACCAACTGCACTACCTGCATCCACACCAATGGTACCATTACCACCACCAAAAACATCCGCATCGCAAGCCCCAACATCATAATTTGTTCCAAGAGCATCAACGTCATACGCCCTGTAATTATCAAGGAATACCAACAACATCAAACGATGAAGCATTAATTCATAACTTCATCGGAGAAATATTCTACAGTGATTATGTAATCTCTAAAGGTTTAGAGATTATTTATTCTAATCATAACCGTAAATCAAGATGAGTGGATGGATAGAGATGATAGAAGGGAGAATAGAAATCCTGACAGGAATGGTGCGTGCGTTACAAAAAAGACTTGTTATACAAGCAGCACTAGCAGTACCGACAACATCACCAATACCAGCAGTACCTACAACATCACAAGCTCCGCCATTTCCATAATCACCGACATCATCAAAAATCAAGAACGAGCATATTGTATCAACGAGGTATGAAGTATTAACTCATTCCCTCTGAAAAAAATTATATGTATATATATATATATATATATATATATATATATATATATATATATATATATATATATATATATATATATATATATATATATATATATATATGAGTTTTTAAACCACAATATATCTTTTCGTACTAAGCTATTAGGTGTGAATGTTAAAGGGTAGATACTACTCGGTTAATTCATATTACTAATATGCTATGATGTACAACCTTCGTTAATGACTTAACAATCATTAATTATAATCTCTGCTTCAACTCAATAGATTCCATTTCATAATAAACCAAGTGTATTGTTCGAGTACGTGTTAGATTTCACACTTTCATTTTCGATGTACTCGAAACTTTCTAGAAAACGTCATTCGTGTCTTGCGAAGTTCACAAGAATTCTAAAAACACCAACATCAATCACCGAAGAAATATTAATAAAAATGAATAATGAAGTATTGATTCATAATTTCATTTATGTTGAAGAAACACTCCACAAAAATTATGTAATCTCTAAGTTTTAGGGGTTATTCATTCTAGCTCCAGCAAAAATCAAATGAGTTTAATAGTATATTAACTCTTTAAATCTATAATACATTTGCAAAAAATATAAAAACATATATTTTCATAAAGACTGTAATAAAAATTCTCTTGTACAAAATATTACTTGTGAAACTTTAACGGGTAGGTAATACCCGAGAATTATACAAATCCACAAATAATATGTTATACTGTACATTCTTCAATTCTGATTCAATAATCATTAACCATACTCACTACTTTCACAACAATATAAATTCTTTCATAGAAACCAGAACAACCATTCTCATTCAGATTCAATTACATATTCTGGTTTTGACAGATCAGAATCCAAGTCAAGATTAAACAGATAACATTATTCTTAGATTCCTACATCTTTCAAAACTATACTTTGACTTCAAAACTGTACTAGAACATCATTTCTATTCATGGATCCCAAAAAAATATTGGTATCATTCAAAATCCTAGAACATCATATGTATATTAACAATTACGATCTGTGTTCAAACCCTTCGCAATTCCTGAAGACACTCGAGATGATGATCCAACGACATGTTACCCGCAGTCTTGTACCTGAAAAACCCTCGAAACCATAGTCATAGTTTAACACGTATCCGTTTCAGACCCTTTGGCATTTATTAGCTAAAATAAAATTTTTCAATCTCTTTTCAAAATAGAAAGTTTTGTCACAGCTCCAGCAAATCACCTTCAATTGTTCATCGAATAAGCCTTATTATAATGATTACCCCTTCATCATTGTTACCGGGGAACCTTTCATATCTCGCCACATTAGCAACAACTTCATTGATCTTTAAGCCTCTCTGAAAAATCACGATACTTATTCATTGAAAATTTATCAAGTACTCATCTACAACTTGTAACAATAATTATCATACCAACTACTGGGAATTAGCAATCCGTATTTTGAATTTCGCAGCAATTTTACGCCAACAGTTATATATATACATATAACGTCTACCTCCAAGACTTACAGACTTCGAATGTGAAGTTTCTGAAAAACACCCTAAACTGCAAACTAGTTCTCCGAATTTTGGAAAAATGTTGATGAAGCAGCAAAAACTGTAAACGACCTTAACAGTCAAAAGTGTGATGATAAAGAATAGTATGTTGGCAAAGCTCAAAAAAAGAGAAGGTTTGGAAATGGAAAACGGATTGAGCAAACTATGAAGGAGGCTGTGGACAAATCACAAAGATGAAATCTACCTTCAAAGAATCCAAATGATTCAGTGTCTGCTGAAATCCTTTGCAAATACCTTGCTCTTTACTCTGAAACCCTTGCGGACAATATTCTTCATCATCCTCTTATCTTGAATATTCTAAGAAATTATCATATCTTCCATTATAAATATCCTCCATATTTCTGAAGATATTTTCATAACCATTCTTATCTGAAATCATTTATCCCCTCGCGTTATCTGTAGCACATCATAATGGAAACTGTTTTAGTTTCTAAAAATCTGAAACCTCTGAGTGTAAAGTATGAATCTTTTTGAAGTAATGTTGGGAACTAAAGCATGAGTTAGTATAATATAATGACATTTGATCAACTTGATTATATTACAGTAAGTCATGCTGAGTTTCTAATGAAACATGATGATTCACAGACCATAACGTCATCATGTGCCATGTTACACGACTCTTACATTCAATCTAATCTCTAAACATATCAAGAACATATTCTCTTGATAGTTCTATCTTTTCCTTTGGATTCTGGTAATTTCACAAGTCAAATTGTGCTATTACAATTTCTCTCTTAGAGCATTAGTTATGTTCATTTCGAATTTCATATCTATGAATTCTAGACCATTATTCGCTTGACTTGAAGTAGGGAAAAGAAGACGGAAGCATGAAACTACAAAATATAAGGAAAAATATAAGCACGACGACAACGCAGAAATTACAAACCGTGTATATTGATGCGTATAGCAATGTAAAGACACGGGAAAACTAAGAACACTATAAACCCAAGAGCATAGTAGAAATTAACGGATTCCTCCGGTGGAAGATGAAAAAGAAGAATGACAGATGTGATAGTCAAGAATATATCAAGAATTAAAACCGGATGGAGCATATTGATGAATGTTTTGGAATTATGAAGAATGGAAGAAAGTATAAAAGATAGGAGATGTGGAAATAAGGAAAAGTAGGAGGATGATTTATAGTAAAATATCCGACAGAGAAATCGAGACAGATTATTGCATTAAATCGAAGAGGATCATAATTTCCTTAATCGCCGAAAAATCAAATCTTATATAGATTACAAATATTTTCTTTAATTCGGAGATCAACCGTGATGACGTCAAAGGATAAGACGAATCCCTATTTTCTCATTTCACTCTTTTACGATAGCTTCACTCATACGTTTCGAGTAATTGAATTATTTTATCCATATTTCTCAATTATGATAAAACCCTATGAATCAACGTATATTCGTCATAATAACATTCTTATTGTTAGCCATGACGACCTCGATCAAATTTCGGGACGAAATTTCTTTAACGGGTAGGTACTGTGACGACCAGGAAATTTCTGACCAAATTTAAACTTAATCTTTATATAATTACGACTTGATAAGCAATGAATTTTAATAAGTCTTGAACCTCTGGAAAGAGTTTTACACAAGCTTTTGGTCACCCTTTTATTCCGACGATTCACGAACTTCATAACTTGATTTAATTGTTTAATTGTTTAATTATTGTGTATATATATGGATTTATATATATTTAACTTGAAAATATGATAATTAAATATCTCATTAAGTATATTAACAAAGTATTATATATATATATATATTCATACTACTAATTTAAAGAGTTTTTGAACAATATATATGTTACTATTTAAACGGCGTAATTAACTTATGTTAAAATGTATTTACATATAATGTATTACGAGTGTAAATACGTCCTTACAAGTATTAAATACACTTTATAATATACCAATACATATAAAGGATAGCTATACTCGTATTTTTGTTCAATTTCCTCAGAAATTCTACTCGCATTCATACGACATTTTTACCCGTATTATACACAGCTTCTAGAAGTATTTACTATTGGTATATAACAATAGAAATCTGCAATTATTTATGTAATATGTCATCCATGACCTAATAAATTTAATATGTTATCCATGACTTAATACATTTTAACTTATCTTAGATATTTTCACTAAAAACCAAATTTTCAAGCCTATAAATAAGCACCATTTCTAACTCATTTTTACACATTCATTTTCCAAATTTTACTTCCAACTTTCACACACACTTGCAAGAACTCTCTCAAGTTTTGTTCTACTACTTATTTCCAACAACTTTACATTCTAAACTTGAGATAAAAACTCTTCTTTAACTCTTGTTCAATTCATATGTCTATAGCTATCTATATAAGAGTTTATAAACTAGAACATAGTTTAGTTAATTCTAAACTTGTTTGCAAACAAAGTTAATCCTTCTAACTTGACTTTTAAAAACAACTTAACACATGTTTTATATCTATATGATATACTAACTTAATGAGTTAAAACTTGGAAACACGAAGAACACCGTAAAACCAGACATACGCCGTCGTAGTAAAACTGGGGGCTGTTTTGGGTTGGATAATTAAAAACTATCATAATATTTGATTTAAAAGTTGTTCTTCTGGGAAAATGATATTTCATATGAATATGATACTATATTCAAAAATCATGGTTAAACTCAAAATTGAAGTATTTTTTTCAAAATGGTCATCAAGATGTCGTTCTTTCGATGAAAATGACTACCTCTTTCAAATATGGATTATAACTTGTAACTCCGACTATAAACCACCATTTTTTCAGTTTAGTTTCACAAATTACAGTTTGTTATGAAACCATAGCAATTTGATTCACTCAAAACGGATTTATAATGAAGAAATTATGGGCAAAACAATACTGGTTAGAAATGGGTAATTTGATTATGGGATTAATTCATTAAAATATATACTAACCATATCCTAGCTAATTTTTCTTCTATTATACATGTATTCTAACATGTCATGGTTACACAATACGTCGGATATATCAAAAGACACCACATACACAATACGTGTAACTACAATAGCGGTATTGTGGGTCATGATTGAGTCTTATACAACACGTGTATACTATGTACTACTAATTGTGGACTACTAACTGTGGACTACTAACTATGGACTACTAATTGTGGACTACTAATATTGGACTGCTAACTTGACAACTTAAACAATCATACGTGATTGAAAATATAAACTTAAACAATCACACGTGATTGAAAATATGAACTTAAACAATCACATGTGATTGAAGATATGATATGAATAATAGTTGTATTACATTTTGATATACATATATATTTGTTACAGGTTCGTGAATCCAAGGACGACGGCCATATTTTTAATAAGTTGAAAACTTGTTATTAATATACTTTTACAATCGTGAGTATATAGTCCCATTTTTAAACTCTAAAAATATTTTGGGATGAGAATACATGCATTTTATGTTTTACGCCATGCACACAAGTGCTTAAAATATATTCTACGTTGAGTTGTACCACTTTGCATATTTTTCCGTAATAGCTTGGTAACTAATATTTACATGTTGTAAGAGCATGTAAGCGCGAATCCTATTGATAGATCTATCGAGTTTGACAACCCCAACCGGGCTAGTCGCTCTAGTATCGTAAACGGTTGCATAGTACTTCGTTTTTACTACACTTGGTACAGTGTAGGGAGATTTCATAATAAAGGGAATATGCTAAATTAATGGTTAAGTATGGTTACCGAATCGCTCAACAACTTATAGAATACTTTTATACACTTGCGAGTGTACATATATTTATAACTATAAAATCTTGTGGTCTATATTTATATCGATGCTAAACCTATATATCTCACCAACCTTTGTGTTGACTATTTAAGCATGTTTATTCTCAGATCCTTAAGAAAGTCTTCCGCTGTTGCATTATCTGAGCAAGTTGTGAATGGAGTCTCATGCTATTAATTAAATAAAGTGTTGCATTCAATAAAACCTTTGTCATGTATTATATTTGACTGTTATGTCACGTGTGTAGTATTTGAAAATCGATGTATTATGGGGATTATTCCTTAAATAATCGCCCAATTGTATAAAACATGCATTATGTATAATAATAGTGTGCTTTTTATGAAACGAATGCAATATTTTCTAAAACGTATCATATAGAGGTCAAATACCTCGCTATGGGACCAATGAATAATGTAAAACATTTATAGTAATATGGACGAGTCGTTTCACAAATCGTCCTCTAGCATTATCATTCATGAATTAATGTATCATTAACCTCATCTTAATCTATCGTTATCATAAAGTTTCCATCATCTTCATCATTGTTTAAACAACACCTCGATCTTGTTTCATCAACCATTATCATTAACGTCTTCATTATTATCATAACTCAACATCATTCGTTGTTATTTCATCACCACGATTATTTACCTCATCTTGCTTCGTTATCTTCGTTTTTCATCATCAATTATTACTCAGTATCGCAGTCCAAGATAGAAGGAGACTGAGCTGGTTCTCGGCCCAAAGTAATACATGACCCAGATGTTAATTTATTTCTCAGCCCAATTTATTAACTTTCAAATCTGTAACTGGAAACATAGGCCGTAAATTACTCCTCTTTATCATTATATTATTAAATCAGGTGGGGATTGATTGCTAGTAATTTGTCGGCGAACACTTAAAGGAGACACACCAAAAGCAATTAAAATACAGCCTTCTTCCAATAATGCTTTTGTACATCATTCTCCACTTCTAAATTTGCTGTGAAAAAAAATATAAATGGGACTGAAGTACCGTAGTAGTTGCAACCTAAAATAGAAAAATGTAGCAGCTATTGAAGGGGGTGTTTGAAGGGTTGGTTCGTGGTTGAATCTAAGGTGGTGTTTTACCAAAATAGTAGGTTGCAGCAAGTTATCGTTGGGTAAATCTAATACGTGAATGCCCAATTAAAGCAAGTACCTTTAGTTGTTAAATGATGCAGCATGCACGTGAAATATGGCTCGGTTACATGGGAAAATAATTGATAGTGGAAGAAGGTGGTTTAGTGGCATGGTGACTTGATGGGGGTGGAGGCTTGCTTCGTTAATCAGACACGGGAACAGGAGGTACAATTATGTGTGTTTCACGATGGTAGTTCAATAAGAAAGAGAGAAGAGAGAGAGTGGCATTTTGTGTGGTTATGGTGATTGTTTACATGTTTGCTTATGAATCCTAAATATCTTTCTTCGAATGTTTGAGTGTAAGTATCAATATGTAGTCATGTGTATGTAATTATATAGATAAAGAGTAAGAGAAGAAGAGTCACATTAAGTGATGTGTGGCATCGATAGAGATATTCTAATCAGGAAGAAGAAAACAAAGCAATTAAAAGTAGATAAGGATTGTTAACAGATTTCGTACACTTTGTGATTTAAATTCAACATTGATTATACTAAGTTGAGACAGGTTTATTCTTCTGGTACCGAAAATAAATAAAAAAAATTTAAAGGTGAAAGGGATTGCAAACAGATTTGTGGAATTGTATTGAAAAATGGAATCGTCCTTTTAGATTGAGCAGACAATTAAAAGAATTTGATAGCAACCCTCAACAAAATTTGGAATCTGCTGTATGATGGTTTTCATTATAATTATTATTAACAATTAATAATTGTAATTATATTTATAATAATCCAAGTTACTAATAATAATAATAATATTATTAAAATAATACTAATAATAATAAGAAATATGACAAAAGTAATAATAATAATAACTTGAAATAAATACATAATACTTAATAATAATATTAATAATAAAATAATGATAACATAAAAAGAATGTTAATATTTATATTATTAATGATATTAATAATATTATTAATTAAAATAATATTAGTATATTTTTTTACTCATCATTATAATATTAATAATAATAATAATATAACAATTTATTCATATCAAATTTCATCTTCATGTTATATTTAATAATTTTATTAATACTGATTTTACTATTAATATTTATTTTAATGAATGTAATGATAATATAGCAATTATATTCAAACTTGTTATTATATTAATATTACGATTTATTAATTATGTAATTTTTAACATGTCTTTTATATTTAATATATATATATATATACATATATATATATACATATATATATATATATATATATATATATACATATATATATATATATACATATATATATACATATATATATATATATATATATATATATATATATATATATATATATATTTTATGTATTTTACAATATACATGTAATATTAGAAGTCATATAATATTTATTTCAATAACAACTTAATTACTCTATTTATTAATTTATATTTTAGTTCAATTGATTAAAGTATACTTTATTAATTTTTAAAATATTATAAATGTACTTATATTTATATTTGTATATATGTGTATATATATATATATACATCCAATTGTTCGTGAATCATCGGGAATAGTCAAAAGTCAAATGTATACATGAACATAGTTTCAAAAATTTTAGACTCAACATTACAGAATTTGCTTATCGTGTCGAATTCATATAAAGATCAAGTTTAAATTTGGTCGAAAATTTCCAGGTCGTCACACTCTGATGATGAGATGAAACACTCTGTTCCATCTGTGTCTAAAGCAGGTGGACCTACTGGCTCTACTGAGGTTTTACAACTGGAGCATAGGTCTGCTAGTTCTGAAGGATCTCAAGCTGATAGTGGTTACACTTATAATGAACAGTTGTCTCCCACTGCTGCTCATTCCTCTGAGCCAGCTGAGGATCAAGATGCTATGTGTTCCATAACAAGCTCACCTGTTCATAACACTAGATGGACAAAGGAGCATCCAATTGAACAAGTTATTGGTAATTTGACAAGCGGTGTTAAAACAAGAAGACATGCAACCATCAACTTTTGTATGCATGTAAACTTTGTGTCTACCATTGAACCTACATGTCCTGATGAAGCAATCAAAGATCCAAGCTGGGCAGGAGCTATACAAGAAGAGATCTCCCAGTTTTATAGGAATAAGGTTTGGACATTGGTACCTAAACCTGTTGATGAAACTAAAAAGATCATTGGTACCAAGTGGGTTTTCAAAAACAAGATGGATGAAGATGGGATTGTGATCAGAAACAAAGCTAGATTGGTAGCTCGGGGTTTCAAACAGGAAGAAGGATTGGATTATGGAGAAACATATGCACCAGTAGCTAGAATGGAAGCTATCAGATTGTTCTTGGCATATGCTGCTAAGATGAACTTTAGGGTATTCCATATGGATGTTAAATCTGCATTTTTAAATGGGAAGCTGCAAGAAGAAGGTTATGTCAAACAGCCTCCTGGTTTTGTAAGCAGTAAATATCCAGACCATGTCTACAAGCTAGACAAATCTCTTTATGGCCTCAAACAGACACCAAGAGCGTGGTATGAGACACTTCATGTATATCTCACTGGTATAGGTTTTAAAGTTGGAACAATTGAGACCACTCTATTCTCAAAGGAGATAAATGGTGATCTCTTGCTGGTATATATATGTGGATGATATTATTTATGGTTCTAAAAATGAGAAACATTGTCAATGATTTCTATAATAATTATTATCATATGTATATTGGAATATATATATATATATATATATATATATATATATATATATATATATATATATATATATATATATATATATATATATATATATATATATATATATATATATAAGTTATAGATACTATATGTTGAAAGTAATTTTTAATAAAAGGAATTAACATATCAAGTAAATATATATAATACATAAGACAATTATAATTAATATGCAAACACATGTTATATAATGTGTTTATATTAGAATGTATAAATAATAAACACATGTTATCATATAATATACATGGTATAATTATAATATATAATATTAATATGATGAATGTAATTACAAACATGATTATTATACTAATATCAATATTAATACTAATATTAATATTAAAATTTAATGATAGTATTATTATTAATATTTTTCAAAAGATAATATATGGATATGAAAATTGATACATATAAATTGATATGCTATTATTATTACGAATATTATTATTATCATTCATATAAATAGTTATTAACAAAACTTATTAAAAATATCATTTTTGGTTATTATTAAAATCCTCATATTATTATCATAATTTTTTATTTATTTATTATTATTAGTATTTTATTAATAATATGTAATAAAATTATTATTAATTAGTATTATTATTAATATTATTAATATATATATATATATACATATATATATATATACATATATATATATATATATATATATATATATATATATATATATATATATATATATATATATATTAAATGTCAATATTATTAAATATAAAATAAAAGCAGACATGCGAATCTGTTTCCTTATGTTATCAAATCTGATTTTTTTTTTCTTATTCTATCTACTCTAGTACGATTCAGTTCCTTGTTGCTATCACAATTGTTTTTAAATTTTGTTTTTGTCTCAAAATCTGTACGAATCAAGGATTTAATAACAGATATAATCCACAATCTGATGAAGGTCACGTTCATTTTTATTTTTTTTCTATCTGTCAAATGAAATCCACTTTAAAACCGACTAAATTATGTTACAACTCAGTCACTCCAATTCCTTTTCATTTCCTTTATCAATTATCAATTGCATATAATTCGAATTTTTGAAGAACCCAGATATTATGCTCTGTACGCTTAAATTTTTAGCCAAAGCTCAATTTCACAACAAATTTTGAAATCTATAAATGCAGAGCTATTAGTGATCATATAGTGATTCTCTCTGTAAATTTTCAAGCCTCAATTTATTATATCGATTGTTAATTGTGAAGTCAAAGTTTTTAAATAAAAAAAGTCAACAACCGTTCTCCAATCGAATTCAAAAATTCTGTTATGTTTCAGGTTAAATTGAGAATTTGAAAAGTTTACATGAATGATTTATGGCATATTTCATGTTGTAACTATGGTCTAAAACTTTCGAGATTATGAAATCAATTATTTTTTTTTTGTTCTTGAAACCATACCAGGCGAGCTGTTCTTTTATTTTTTTATTATTATTTTTACTGATTAATTAGTTATCATTGAGTATCATTTATAAAGTTAAAAAAAATTAATTATGAAATACATTATAAGTTGGGATTGATCCCTGGGTCGTTTGGGTTTTGATCTGAGTGAAGAAGATGCAGAACAAAAACAGAAAACAAACAATGGTTTAAATACATACGAGCCTGAGGTTATTTCAGAAATGAAATAATGGAAGGATGGTTAATGGGTTGAGCGGGTGAGCGAGAGGTCACGGGTTTGAGCCTGGCTCGTGGCAGATATTTTTTTTAAAGCTTAATGAGGTAGTTACCTATTGATTATTCATTTTTATTAATATTATTATTATTATTATTATTATTATTATTATTATTATTATTATTATTATTACTAGTATTACTAGTATTATTATTATTATTATTGTTATTGATATTATTGTTATTATTATTATTCAAACACTTATTATTATTAATAACAGTGTTGTAAGTATTAAAACCATTATTATTATTATTATTAACATTATTAATGTAATTATTATTATAAATTTTGTCATTCAAGTATTAGTTATCATTATTATTATTATGATTATAGTTATAAATAAGAATATTGATATTATTATCATTGTTATTATTATATTTGTTTTAACGACTAATATATGTATTATCATGAGAAAATAAATATTATGATTAATATTAGTATTATTATTACTTTTAGTACTATTATTATTATTATTAGTAACATAAGTATTATTATAAATGTTATCATTATTATTATTAACATAATCATCAGTATTATCATTATTAAACTTATTATCATGCTTAAAAAATTATTATTTTGTTATCACCAAAACAATCAATATTATCATAAATAGATACTTTTATATAAAAATACATTACGCTATACTTTATTATTAAAAAGATATTAGTTAAGCTATATCAAGTAATATATAAATATATATACTAAACCTTAATATACAGTTTTTATTATTAATGATGAGTAATAGTTATATAAAACATATAAACTAAATATATTAAATTTATCTAAATAACATATGGTATAACAAGTATATTATTAATAACAATATATATATATATATATATATATATATATATATATATATATATATATATATATATATATATATATATATATATATATATATATATATATATATATATAATTGTTCAATTTCAATTATATATTTTAATATATATACAAATGATATAGGTTCGTGAATCCGAGGCCAACCCTACACTTGTTCAATGTCGTCATATGTATTTTTACTACAAAATACAGTATTGTGAGTTTCATTTGCTCCCTTTTTAAATGCTTTTGCAATATATATTTTTGGGACTGAGAATACATGTGTTGCTTTTATAAATGTTCTACGAAATAGACACAATACTTGAAACTACATTGTATGGTTGGATTACTATACCGAATATTGCCCCTTCAAATCTGGTAACCTAAGAATTAGGGGAATGGCCCCTAATTGATGCGAATCCTAAAGATAGATCTATGGGCCTAACAAACCCCATTCTGGAATTTGGAATGCTTTAGTACTTCGATTTAAATGGTGATTGCGATTGCCAATATTATGGCATACTTGCGAGTATGCGGGGGATATTCTATATGCATTATGTTAATGTCGGTTACCAGGTGTTCATCATACGAATGGATTTTTATACACTTGCGAGTGTAATGTTATTTATGAAAAATGAGAATCTTGTGGTCTATTAAAATGATGGAAATGAATGATTATGATAAACTAATGAACTCACCAACCTTTTGGTTGACACTTTTTAGCATGTTTATTCTCAGGTATGAAAGAAATCTCCCGCTGTGCATTTGCTCATTTTAGAGATATTACTTGGAATCATTCATGACATATTTCAAAAGACGTTGCATTCGAGTCGCTGAATTCATCAAGATTATTATTAAGTCAATTATAGTTGGATATATTATGAAATGGTATGCATATCGTCAACTTTCGATGTAATGAAAGTTTGTCTTTTAAAAACGAATGCAATGTTTGTAAAATGTATCATATAGAGGTCAAGTACCTCGCGATGTAACCAAATGTAATGTATTCATCCAGATGGATTAGGACGGGTCATGAAAGATACCACTCCACAGAACGTTCCATGTATTCATGGCATGGTGACTGAAACCCTAACCTGCTCCATCACTGCTGACGCCATCCGACGTGCTCTTCAATTACGCGGTGGTCCATTTGTTCCTTCACCGACCAGTGATGAGTTTAGAAGGGAGGTACTGGAAATTATTGGGTTCACTCAACCAGTAGCTCATACGCCATTGAGGAAGCATATTCCACCTCTATAGTATTATTTCTTTAGGTTGCTGACTCAGTGTACCAGCCAGAAGTCTGGAAGTTTTGATCAGTACTCAGATTTTGAGCTGAAGATTGGTCACGGGATGCTGTCCAACCGTAATATTGATTATGCTGGTGAAATTTATTTGAGGCTAAGGGAAATGGTGCTTGCACCCAAACGAACATATCCAATCCGCTTTCTAAGGTTCTTGATCCTTGTTTCTGAAAATGAGCTGGGTTAAGCTTACCAGCAGATTGCTGATGAATCATTCGACCTGCCTCCAAAACAAAGGGGGAATGCTAAAAGATGCTCCTGCTGCTCTATATACTGGTTTAACACCAGGCTTGCTCGAGTATCTTCCTGCTTGTGGTGGAGTAAACCAAATGACTGCCTCTGGTGTTGTACCAGCTGAGGGGGAGGCACCTCAGCGAAAGCCAGCTGTAAAAAGGAAGAAACCAGCTACCTCAACTAGTACAGCCACCATCTCACATACTGGTAAAGCAGTAGTTGTATTAGAATCTAGTGCTCTCTGATAATAAAGAATGGCCCTAGTCTTATATACTGACTACCCACTTCTAATATTGGAATCTGTTGCTTAACTATTTCTTGGCAACAGGCAAATCCAAACGAGCTAAAACTGGCTCCAAGCACACCACCGGAGGGATGGCCCCAGTCTCAATTGCTGCTTCTGAAAAGAAAGCTGCTATGGAACCTGGTGCGTCTCTAGACCAAACAGCAGAAATCTCTAACTTAATTAAAAATCTTTTCACTGCTGACTTCATAAATGAAAATGGAGTTAAAGGTATAACCTTGACTCCCAAGCTGACTGGTTTTAAAACTAGTGTTAAGAAGAGTAGCAACCCACACTCTTCTAACCAGGCACTTCCACATTTTTCTAAATTGAACATCATTCAATATCCTCTAGTGACAGTACAACCAGCAGAGAACATAAATAACCCCCAAAGCAGTCTTGAGCTGGTTCCTCATCGTGTTGAATCAGCTCTGGCCACTGCACAGCCTAAATGTTACTTGGATCATGCTAAGAGTCTCACTCCTACATCATTACCAGCCAGAACTCTTACTCTATCTGGGTCAACATGTGTTTCCAGTGAGTTAGCAGAGTCACAGCTGTACTTACAGACACCTAACTCTGTGTCAATTGAAGAGCTGACTAAATCACCAGTCTGTCCCCAGAGACCAACAACAGATGCAATTATTGACTCAAATTTATTTGGTTCTACAGTTGTTAACATAAAATGTTCTTTTGTTTTAGTTCTTAGCAGGGTAGATGAACAGGCAGAGGGGGAGCAAGAAAAGGATGTAATTGTTTCTACTTATGAGCTCTTCATTTCTGCTACTGGTGGTGGTGCTACTGATTTGTCTACTGGTGGTACTGATACTCGTACTGTTGACTCTACTGCTGCTGGCTCTACTGGAGACAATGTGGCTGCTGGTTCCACTGTTCTTAGTGATAGTGAGGAGCTAGCTACTGCTGATATTTCTACTACTCCTCCTAATGTCTCTGGTATTGCTACTTCAACCACTGATTCTGAAGTGGTTGAGGAGATGATAATGGAACCTCCTCCTGTACTTGAAAAGGTCATTGATAATATTGTTAAGGAAGTTCTTGATGTTGATGCTGCTGCCACTACCACTGTTACTCCTCCAACTGCTACTACTACTGAAGTGGTTACTGGTAGTGGCTCGCATGATGATGATGATTCTTCCTGGCCTTCATTTCTTCAGGATGTTGGCTATGTTCTAAAGAGCCACAGATGGATACTTCAGCTTCTGCTACTATTATTCCATCTTCTGAGCAGTCATCCGCTGCTGCTACTGGTTCTACGAAACCTATTTTGGATGATGGTACCTCTGCTACTGTCACTACTGATTCTTCTTAGGCTACTGCTTCTACTGAGAAGAAACTATATGTGTGCCAGGTACCAGATCCTGATGAAGTTGTACCTAACTTCATCTATAGGGGAGCATCCATCACTCCCAGAGTTACCTTGCTGGTGGATCAGCTGACTATTGATCCTCAAACTGCTTTAGTGTCAGCAAGCAAATTACCTATAGAAGAGCTGACTGAACTACTGTCTCAGCTTGATCGACCAGTAAGAGAAGAAGTATATGAGAGGTTGGCTATGTTAAAACAAGTTAATGAGCAGCCATACTACCATTACTTTGGTATGGCTCCAGCTGCTTCTCCATGGCCTGGTACTTGGAGGCCTCTCAAGTTCATCATCAATCCTACTACTGGTAAGTGTGTAATACAGAATGTCCCTGATTCGCCAGTACCTTCTAATTCTTCAGCTTTTTCCTCATCATCTTCTTCATCTGATGGTGATGCTGATAAAGGTGCTGGTAAGGGCGAGCCAGTCACTCATGATAATGTGACTGGCTCCAAAGACAAATCAGTGGATCTAACTGATGATGCTGATAAGGATACCAGTGGTTCTGAACCTTCGGGTGAAGGTAAAAATGATGGTGATCATGGTGATGAGTCAGATTCTGACCTTCCACCTCCACCACCCCCGGAGGAAGTCTCATTGTCACTGCTAGTGATCGCCCCTCAACCAGCAGATTTGATGCTAATGAGGTGGCTGCCATCTCCACCCTGGCTGTCTATCAAACAGTAGCCAGGATCACACCAGATCTACAAAGTACCATCCGCACTACTCTTATTGATATAATGACTGAAGCTATACGCAGAGATGGGGAGGTTACAACTTCATCTATTGAAGCCCAGCTCACACAAGTATGTGCTTTTGCAGATCTTGCAGTAGAAGCCATTGTCAAACAACATGAAGAGGAGGAGGATCTCAAAAGGCGAATCATATCTCACAATTAGTATGCTGATCATATTGCCCATATTCAAGCTGATTTGGATGCTGATAATCGCAGAATTCTCTTTCTTAATGAAGAAAATAGGGTATAGGAAGAGAGATTGGATTCGCAAGAACAACAAATGGCTACTATGATTCCTGCCTCAACTTATGTACAAATGGTGGAGGTAATGCAATGAATGGCTGCTCTTCAAGCTGATGTTAGGGCTGATGTCCAACAAATGGCCATGGGTGTTGCTAGGAATGAAGTTCGATCTTCAAAACCTATGCCCCAGACAATATGGCGTAGATCCTGGTGCCCATCTATCTCCTGCTGATGCTAACTGGAACAGATTTGCTTATTTTGTTCCTGAGTCTGATAGTGACCTTGATGCACAAGTCTCCCTAGCTCCTGCTTCTGCCTCTGCTGATGACAAAAAGGGGGAGAAAAAGTCTAAAAAGGAATCTAAGAAGAGAAAAAAATCTGAGGGGGAGCACGAGCATGAAAAGGCTCCAAAACAGCAAAGGAGGATGGTGATGGTGGTGATGGTACTACTCAAGGTTCTGGCACTAAGCCCAGCAACGCTCATACTGAAGTAGGTGTCCAGGCAGCTGGTGAATCTCAACCCAGTGTGTCTGCTACATCTGTGGATGATATTGGTTCTGGCAGTAAGGCCAGTGATGTTTCTAAATTGGCTGTTGCTGAATCTTTTGCTGTCTCTCAAACCATTGAACGTAAAATGAAAAGAAAACTGAAGAGGCATCAGAAGAGATAGCAGGAACTAGATGCTGCTTTCAACACTAAATTTGAGACGTATGCTGCTTTGAAACAACATAAAATTGAGCATGTACGATCCCTCGACCCTGAAAAGCGTGAAATTCATGATGAACAACTCAGCATTGCATAACAAAAAAGGGCTGCTTTGAAAAGAAATGCTAAGTTCATGATCAAATATGATAGAAAGAAAGCAAAGTTGTATGCTGAGCGAGCAGCCAGAATTAAGAAGATGACACCTGAACAGATGAGAGATTACTTAGCTTCCACTGAGTCAGGAGGAGTGAGAGCTGATGTATTCATGAAATGGCTAGATGTAATGTTAGAAACCAGCCATTCCTCACGACCAGCATCTTCTGCTCAGCCAGCTACACAACAACAGCCAGCAGAAATTATAAACATTGATGACAATGATACTCAGGGGGAGTACTTTGCAATTGTTCCCTATCTGCTTCCACAAGAACCAGTATCAACACAAGAACCATCAGCTGAACCCATTCCAATTGACAAACAAAGGGTAAAATCTGCTCCTAGGGACAACCAGCCCCTAAGGAAAGGACCCCTATTTGAGGCAGCTGATGAAGATACTGTGGCAGTTGTGCCAGATGATACTAATCAGTCAGCTGGTATTGAAGACATAGCAAGGAGTGCTGTAAATGAAGACCCAGCAAGTAGTGTGCTGCTGGGTGAAACAAGTGTTGAAGACCCAGCCAAGGTGGCTAAGCTGGGTGCTAAACCAGATGTTGATACTGTTGATCCTACTGATTTCACAGTATGGGGCAGAGGAGATCATCTATTTGTTTAATCACCTATCTCTGCCAGGACTCTTGCTTATTTTAATAGGACACAGGATGAACGTATTGATCAGTTTTCAGTAAGTTCTTCTGGCATTGCAGAATCAATCATGTATCCTCCATCTTCCCCAAAACGTCATGATAAACACACAACTTGGGAAGATGATTCAGTTGCACGAGGTGAGCCAGATCTAAGAAGGATGAATCCAGATGAAAGAGAGGCTTACAGGCTGGAGATTACTGTAGCTGAATTGCTTGAGCAAAGACAAACAGCTATTTCTAAAAGGATACGCCAAGTTAGATTGCTGCATCATCCACTTGATCAGCCATTCTATATCACTACCTTGACTTATGGCATTGAAATTGGTATGTATCTAAATAACAATGGTCAAAGGCTACATACTAATGAAGAGAAAGCTCAATTTCATGAGGCTCGGCAACTGGGTATGGATCTAAGGCAATATCACGATGCTCTTAGAACTGTTGAGGGCAGGAAAATGATTGAAACACCAAAATCCCTAAACATTACTGCCGATGACTATCTCTTGGGTCTAGAAGTTGAAAGGCAAAGAAGGGAGGATGCTGATGCTAAACTTGCTGTGAGGTTGAGGCTTCAGGAAGAAGAAGCTAAGATGGCTGTTGATAGAAAGCAAGAGGCTGAGTCCCTCAAGCTAGCCAAAGCTATTATTAAGGAATAAGATAAAGCTCTTGATGAACTGGAAGCTGCTAAGAAAGCACCTGCTACTGCTCCTATAGAAACTGCACGAACAATAGAGCTATCTGATCACTATTATAGGAGCAAGTATGGTGATGTACTGACCAGGAGATCAAATCCCAGCAAGATCATCAAAGTACACAGAGGCATAAAAAGAGCTTTCAGTATCAGCAAGGAAGATAACATTCAAGAAAGGGTAGACTACACCGAATTGAGAACCTTCGAATTTAGTGAATGGATGGAGATATTGGAATACTTCATTGGTAAGGCTAAAAGTGGTATTAAAGATAAATTGAAGCCTGAACTCCAAGAGCTCTTCAACAAAGCAAAAATATTTGGGAATGCACCAGTAGTAAACGTAGAAGAAGTACTTTCTCAAAAACCTAAAGGAAAGAAATCTACTAGTGAAGGCCCACATAGAAGAGATCCCATCATCCTACCTCCTCATGTTCCAGTTTATGACCCTGCTGAGCTGCCTTACTTGTTTCCTGAAGCCTGGGCAGCCCTTAAAGTGAAAGAAGAAGAGCTATCTGAAGATGAAAAAGATAAAGACAGATAGCCTTCTGGTGCTCAATTTGTATCTTTAGATTATTTCATATTTCATTATGATGTTTTGTAATTATTGTATATACTCTATTGTAATGAAAATGAAATGAGTTTATCTTCAAAATCATATCAAGTTATAAGATATAGATAACTCAGCAAAAGATCCCAAAACAAACTTAAAAGGGATAAATTTTACTGCCTATTTTTCATTAGGTATCTTAGTGCTGGCTTTAGTGTTTTCTCTTAATGTCATAGGTTTTGTCATCATCAAATAGGGGGATATTGTTTAGTCCCCAAAATAATTAAGGATTTAATTATGACAAAACTGTAATTTTTTTGCACTAAAATGTTATGTGTGTGATGACCCGGGAATTTCCGACTAAATTTAAACTTTATATTTATATTATTCCGACACGATAAGCAAAGTCTGTTAGTTTGAGTCTCAAAAAAATGTTGAACTGTTTTCATGTATTCAATTGACCTTCGACCATTCCCAACGATTCACGAACAAATATTTGTAAATAGATATGTGTATATATATATATAAATAATAATTGGAAGTATAATTTGAAATATTAAATGATTGTAATACTTATTGGACGTTTCGATTACTATTTATAGAAGTTAATTCAAACTTATGTGATTTTAAAATAAACGGTGATCCAAAAATGAGTTTTATAAATTATAGGCTTATTAATAATACATTTAGAAGTTATTTGATAAATTTTAAATTTTTTTATATTTTACTTGGGGTTGGGAGTGAATAATTAATGTAAAATTTATTTAATAGTTAATGATTGAATTTTACACCATAATGACCAAAATAAATAAGTATAGTTAATATAAAAATATGGGATTTTTCTGAATACTTTTTATCCGCCACTGATTTAACAACGGGGTACAATATTTTGATCCGTGAGAACTGTCGGTAGGAAATCACGAATGCTACTATGTCTTTACTACGCATTTTCTTTCAAGATTCATTGATTGAAAGATTTTTATTATTATATTATATTATAATTATTATTATATTCTAAAATAAGTTAAGTAATTATGAAAGCGCTTGTTCAAATTGCAATGTGTACTGTATATGATTGAGTCAATTAAGTATTACTGTGTTTGTCTACTTCTTTCCACTTACAACTGATTTCAATCATAATTATTATATATGTATACTAAATTATGGACGGTGGTACCACTTCCTATTTCTTGCATACTTGAATGATATTATATATATACATTACATTCACAAAACCCACTATGAACTACTGCTTCTGTTTCTTTCATCACTACCACAACAAACCTTAAACATTCTTTTATGTCAATCGTCTGCTCGAAACATTTTGCTACTAGGCACTCCAAACCAAATTCGAAAACGAGTGTGATGATTTCTCACCTTTTACTTATAACCGAATGATACTATCATCAAAACCATCATCATTGTTACAACTACCATCAACCACCACAACCACCATGAATAAATCACCATACTCGTATACGATCATCGAGAGTCACCACCTTAAAACCCACTTCTATATCGAGACCCAACCATATATTAACTTTCACTTGTCACTTCTAATCGTTACAACTTATGTTCACGACCTGCTACTACTCTTGTACATATGATCGAATCAAACAAAGCCAAACACCACGTAAGATTTCTGCTGTACATACTACTTCGTTGCCACTATATATTATGTGCGAACTCTACTGCTACAGCTGCAATTATTTTTGTTTCTATCGCCACTCCACACCATTGAAGCAACACCAACCTTTGTAAACTAATACTTATGCTCGACTACCGCTACAGTTGGTTTTTTTTTTCATTTACAACCACCAGTCGATTATTGCTACTACTATTATGTTTTCTATCGAATAAACCCAACACAACCCACAGCCATCTCATTGATTATTATCTAAAAGACACCATCACTCCAACACTCTATCATTCATTCTTATTCTACAACAAAACCGACTACAATCACCATGGTCGTTACATGTTCTTTTAAACCGAATGAAAATACCACCCTCGAATCCATATAAATTTTCGCTACTGCTGTGATATTTTCTGTCCTGGTTCAGCCACCTTAAACCACTCTCAATAATCTCTCTTCCATCTCTCCTATACGATTAACACTATCACCACTTACAGCCACCTTAAACCGCCATAAGAACACCACCGAAAAACCATTAAACTTGTTACTATACTTCTGTTTCTATTCGTATATCGACAAACCAAAATCTTACAAAACAAAAAGGGGAGAATATGGTTATAGTTTAAGGTGTGGCCAACCTGCATAAAGAATATTAAAATATAGTGCAATATCAATTATGCTTATGGAACAAATTCATGGCCGACCAAGATTGGGCCACATAAAATAACGGTTCTTTATATATATATATATATATATATATATATATATATATATATATATATATTGTTTGAAGTAATAATGATGATATAAATTGTTACGGCTGCCCTTGGTTCGTTGTACAGCTCATATTCTGTTTCAAACTTCAATTATGAACATCATAAGAAATCACAAGACCAATTGGACGACAATTATTAGTGGACTTTAACTAATTTAGATTGTTGGGCCACATCCTTGTATTTGGGCTGTAAACATTTAGTTTTCATGGCTGCCATTTCCGTTTCTTATACGAGATAAATGAGGGTACTTTAATTTGATTGATTAAGGATAGAGATGATTAGGATGATGATTATGAACGAGGTGATAATGGTGATGCTAGATATTATGTTAGATGATTACATAGAATAATGGTAGTGATGAATGGAACGTATGATTTAGATGATGATAATGTGATTATTATGATGATGATAGTTTAATATGATAATAAAGGGTTACGAGTGATGATGATCCGAGTTAAGGATAAAGATGATGGATGTTTGTTGATATTGGTATGATAATGATTAAGATGTGATGAAGAAGTAGAACTGTCAGGTGATCGGTTTAAATGTATATGGAAATCGACTTATAACAGAAAAACATACGTGGTGTAATGGATGAGGGGTGTTGTGGGTGAGCGGGAGATCGCGGGTTCGAGCCCGAGCAGTGGGAAAAATAGATTTCTTTTTAGGGAAGATTATGAATTCTTTTAAGGTAGTATGATTATTATTATTATTATTATGATTATTTTTATTATTATTATGATTATTATTATTTTTATTATTATTATTATTATTATTATTATTATTATTATTATTATTATTATTATTATTATTATTATTATTATTATTATTATTATTATTAGTATTATTATTAGTAGCATTATTATCATTATTATTATTTTTATCATTACTAATATTATTTTAGTATTATTATAATTTTAACAACACAAACGATATGTATATATATACAAAATATATTTAATACATATAACATAACAAAATTGATATTTTGATTTATTTAAAATATATAAAATGAATATATGAGACATATAGATTATTAATATAAAAATGATATAACTAATATATATATATATATATATATATATATATATATATATATATATATATATATATATATATATATATATATATATATATATATATATATATGTCGATTACAATTATGTGTGTTAATATATGTATAAATGATATAGGTTCATGGATCCGAGGCCAACCCTATACTTGTTCAATGTCATCATATTTATTTTTACTACAAAATACATTTGGTGAGTTTCATTTGCTCCCTTTTACTCTTTACGTTTTTAGGCTGAGAATACATGCAAATGCTTTATTAACTGTTTTACAATATTTATATGCGTGAGTTTCATTAATCCCTTTTTAAATGCTTTTGCAATATATATTTTTGGGACTGAGAATACATGCGCTGCTTTTATAAATGTTTTACGAAATAGACACAAGTAATCGAAACTACATTCTATGGTTGGATTATCTAATCGAATATGCCCCTTTTTATTTAGTCTAGTAATCTAAGAATTAGGGAACCGACACCCTAATTGACGCGAACTCTAAAGATAGATCTATCGGGCCCAACAAGCCCTATCCAAAGTACCAGATGCTTTAGTACTTCGAAATTTATATCATGTCCGAAGGAGGATCCCGGAATGATGGGGATATTCTTATATACATATTGTGAATGTCGGTTACCAGGTGTTCAATCCATATGAATGATATTTTTGTCTCTATGCATGGGACGTATATTTATGAGAAATGAAATTCTTGTGGTCTATTAAAATGATGGAAATGATTATTTATGTAAACTAATGAACTCACCAACCTTTTGGTTGACACTTGAAAGCATGTTTATTCTCAGGTATGAAAGAAATCTTCCGCTGTGCATTTGCTCATTTTAGAGATATTACTTGGAGTCATTCATGACATATTTCAAAAGACGTTGCATTCGAGTCATCCAGTTTATCAAGATCATTATTAAGTCAATTATAGTTTGATGTAATATTGAAATAGGTTTTATATATACAATTGACCACCCAAGTTGACCGGTGATTCACGAACGTTAAAACTTGTAAAAACTATATGATGTCATATATATGGGTATATATATAGTTAACATGGTATTATGATAAGTAAACATATCATTAAGTATATTAACAATGAACTACATATGTAAAAACAAGGCTACTAACTTAAGGATTTCGAAACGAGGCATATATGTAACGATTATCGTTGTAACGACATTTAATTGTATATATATATATCATATTAAGATATATTAATACATCATAATATCATGATAATGTAATAATTTAACATCTCATTTGATATAATAAACAGTGGGTTAACAACACTTAACAGGATCGTTAACCTAAAGGCTTCAAAACAACATTTACATGTAACGACTAACGATGACTTAACGACTCAATTAAAATGTATATACATGTAGTGTTTTAATATGTATTCATACACTTTTGAAAGACTTCAAGAAACTAATCAAAATACTTCTACTTAACAAAAATTCTTACAATTACATCCTCGTTCAGTTTCATCAACAATTCTACTCGTATCCACCCGTATTCGTACTCGTACAATACACAGCTTTTAGATGTATGTACTATTGGTATATACACTCCAATGATCAGCTCTTAGTAGCCTATGTGAGTCACCTAACATATGTAAGAACCATCATTTGGCAACTAGCATGAAATATCTCATAAAATTACAAAAATATTAATAATCATTCATGACTTATTTACACGTAAACAAAATTACACATCCTTTGTATCTAATCCATATACCAATGACCAAAAACACCTAAAAACACTTTAATTATTCAATTTTCTTCATCTAATTGATCTCTCTCAAGTTCTATCTTCAAGTTCTAAGTGTTCTTCATAAATTCTATAAGTTCTAGTTTCATAAAATCAAGAATACTTCCAAGTTTGCTAGCTTACTTCCAATCTTGTAAAGTGATCATCCAACCTCAAGAAATCTTTTTTATTTACAGTAAGATATCTTTCTAATACAAGGTAATACTCATATTCAAACTTTGATTCAATTTCTATAACTATAACAATCTTATTTCGAGTGGAAATCTTACTTGAACTTGTTTTCGTGTCATGATTCTGCTTCAAGAACTTTCAAGCCATCCAAGGATCCTTTGAAGCTAGATCTATTTTTCTTATTTCCAGTAGGTTTATCCTCAAAACCTGAGGTAGTAATGATGTTCATAACATCATTTGATTCATATATATAAAACTACCTTATTCGAAGGTTTAAACTTGAAATCACTAGAACATAGTTTAGTTAATTCTAAACTTGTTCGCAAACAAAAGTTAATCCTTCTAACTTGACTTTTAAAATCAACTAAACACATGTTCTATATCTATATGATATGCTAACTTAATGATTTAAAAATATGTGAAAGTGAGTTATAGTCCCATTTTTAAAATCTAATATTTTGGGATTAGAATACATGCAATTTTATAAATATTTTACGAAATAGATACAAGTAAATGAAACTACTTTATATGGGTGAATGATCGAAGCCGAATATGCCCCTTTTTAGCTTGGTAGCCAAAGAATTTGGGAACAGACCCCGAAATTGACGCGAATCCTAAAGATAGATCTATCGGGCCCAACAGGCCCGATTCTAGAATTTGGAATGCTTTAGTACTTCGATTTTATCATGTCCGATGGGTGTCCCGGAATGAATGATGGGGATATTCTATATGCATCTTGTTAATGTCGGTTACCAGGTGTTCACCGTATGAATGATTTTTATCTCTATGTATGGGATGTATTGAATTATGAAATCTTGTGGTCTATTATTATAATTTGATAATATATAGGTTGAACCTATAACTCACCAACATTATTGTTGACGTTTTAAGCATGTTTATTCTCAGGTGATTATTAAGAGCTTCTGATGTTGCATACTAAAATAAGGACAAGATTTGGAGTCCATGCTTGTATGATATTATGTAAAAACTGCATTCAAGAAACTTATTTTTGATGTAATATATTCTTATTGTAAACCATTATGTAATGGTCGTGTGTAAACGGTATATTTTAGATTATCATTATTTAATAATCTACGTAATGCTTTTTAAACCTTTATCGATAAAATAAAGGTTATGGTTGTTTTAAAAATGAATGTAGTCTTTGAAAAACATCTCATATAGAGGTCAAAACCTCGCAACGAAATCAATTAATATGGAACGTTTATAATCAATATGAACAGGACATTTCACGTCGTTCGTTTTGGTAAACGGAGCAAATTAAATCCATGTTATGTTGGACCTTTCAAGATTATTGAAGGAGTTAGTCCTGTGGCATATCGATTAGAATTACCAACTGAGCTTAGTAATGTGCATGATGTATTTCATGTCTCGAATCTTAAAAAGTGTCTTGCTGATGACACACTCATTATTCCATTGAAGGATATCTGCATTGATGATAAGATGCATTTTATTGAAGAACCGATAGATGTTATGAATTGTGAGGTTAAAAGCTTGAAACAAAGCTATATGCCTATTGTTAAGATCCATTGGAATTCACGAAGAGGCCCCGAGTACACCGGGGAAAGTGAAGACCAGATGAAGCGGAAATATCCTCATCTTTTTCCAATTGCTGATACATCAGAGAAGTCCTCCTAAAACTTCAGGAAGAAGTTTAAATTAACGGGGAAGTACTATAACAATCCTCATTTTTTCACTCTGTAATGACTAAAATGCCCATAGGGTTTCATTGTTGTTTCGTACATAATTAGGGTTGTTATCCAGACATAATAAATGAAGTAATTAATATTCATAAACCAAACCCTAACCCTAATACTCATATTAAAAGAACTATAATTAATTAAATGATTGTATTTATTACTCTAACTCTAACCCTAACCCTAACCCTAATAATATTATTATTATTAATATTATTATTATTATTATTATTATTATTATTATTATTATTATTATTATTATTATTATTATTATTATTATTATTATTATTATTATTATTATTATTATTATTATTATTATTATTATTATTATTATTATTAGACACATATATTATGTATTAATTTGTACGTGATACATATAAAATGTAAATAAATATATAATTATGTGTTTATATGTAAACTAAGTAGGTTATGGGTAATAACTTTAAAATTTGTAAAATAAATATTTATGTATATATATGCCAAAATATATAAATATATATATAAATCGGTTAAATAAAATAAAAATAAATAAATAAAAGATAATTCCAAATAATTCTAGAATATTCTAAATTAGTTTTAAAAAAATTATATATATATATATGTAAAAAGGGTTCGGCCAAATTTTAAAAAAAATAAATAAATAAAATAAATAGATGATTTATATATGGAAATTGTATTAGAACTCCAAATTGTGTTTTCTTGGAGCCCAAGTATTTTTCAACTATATAAACCCATACAACCCTTCATAATTTTCATTCACAAAATTTGGGAGCTCACACACAAAACCCTAAATTTTTTTGTAAGCTCTTTTTCTCTCTTTCTTTTATTTTTTCTGTTTTCTTTTTCTTTTTTTTTTTCTTTCGGCCGAACCCCAAAACAAAAACAAATAAATGTTTTTGCACTTTATAAAATTGTTCTAAACTCATGATAATTAGATACATGATTAATAAGTTTTATAAAAATTAATTTTTCATATTTATGAGTTGATTTAATGATTTTTATTAATTTGTTTATGTTTCAATCGATCGAATATACATATATATATAAATATATAAATATATATATATATATATATATATATATATATATATATATATATATATATATATATATATATATATATATATATATATATATATAATTATGTATTGAGTTTAATAAATTATAAATTATGCATGATAATTATTATTGATTAATATAAGATCTAGGAAAAATATTTTTTCTGATTTTTTATACATTTTTATATTTTTAATAATTAAAATAATTTATTTAATCTATATATATATATATATATATATATATATATATACGTATATGTATTTATTTATAAATAATAGGAAAAAGGCTATTAAAGCTATACAAATATTTTTCTAGTAAAGTATGATATTTAACTTAATTATTTAGGTCATAAAATAATTTATAAAAATTAAACTCAAATTATGTGTTATCTAATTATAGAAACAGGGTGAAAATTGTAATAAAAATATATACAGTAAATAAAAAAAAATAATAAGTTTTCTAGGTTCACAAACTTTGTCTAGATCTGAGAAAATTATAAAAAATTAATTTATGGGTCGAATTAATAATTATTATATAATTAAACTCTTTTATTATGTAAATAGAAGATAAGTTAGGAAATAAATGTAAAAATAAATAAATCTTTTATTTAATATTTTTATAAAGGTTAATTAACTGTAAGAAACTTATAAAAATTTTAAAAATAATTATTTAGGTTTATTTAGTATTTTATGTAGAATTAAACTTGTTTTGTGATTACATTAAGAATAGAAACAAATATAAATACAAAATTGTAACAAAATTACTTTCTTAAATTTTTCTACTGATTTTTATAATTAACTAAGAGTATAAAAATTATGTATATGATTCCTAGGTATTTAATTAATTATTTAGGTATTTATGGATTATATTGGTTTAATAAAATGCTATATTACTAAGTATCTTGTAAATAAAAATAACAACTAATATTACTAATTATGTTATATCTATTATATATGAGATAATGATTAGTATATTGTAGATATTAATTAATCTAAGTTAAGATGGTAATTATAGCTTGAATAATAATGCATATATGATTATAAAACTATTAATAGTTATATAATACAAATAGTAATTATATATCTATATATAATTAACTTAGTTTATACACCTATAATATGTGAAGGTTATAATCAAGATAACGTGCACTATATACAAACCTCACCGCTACATATGGCCTAGGGTGGTCCTTGTTGCCTTATGAGAACCGCTTGTGAATTTCGAATGCCAAGACATAGATTCTGGTCAAGAATCCTGGTCGCCCGGCAACGAGATTTGGGCAAAGGTGTACAATGTCTTGTTATAGATTATAACCCGAACTTTCTATAATTAGAAAGTTACTATAAGTGGAAACTTTCCATAAATAGTAACTTTCCGAAAATGGAAATTATTTTAGAAAACCATCATCATTAGTATAATTATTATACTTAAGTCTTTTAGCAAATATCTAATCGTACATTCTATCTCTAGGTTGAGATTTCGATCACATTCTTCCGTTCAATTCTTTTCTCTTATGGAATAACTCTTCTGTGCTACTAAGGTGAACCTCATAGCCCCGCTTTTACATATTTTAAGGTATTTTATAAATCTTGGGATGAGACATTTAAATGATTTACAATTTAGACACAAGTGCCTAAACTTTTTGATATGCAACTTCATGAGATTATTGTTAACTTGTATTCTTACATGCAAATCCCCGCCATAATATCGTTAATTGCTGAAATTAAAATGTTGCAAGCTTAATTATTGTGAGTAGGCCTATTGAGAATGACGTCTCTACCCATTGACCGATCATCAATGGGGTACATAATAATGATTACCGACACCCGTACAGTGTCAGGGGTTAATGTTTAGCTCGATATTATAACTCATGGCATATTGAATATTTTGATGTTTTGAAATAAATCTTGTGGTCTAAACTTTTTAATTATTAAACCTATGATGTTCACTTAACCATTGTGTTGACATTTTAAGCATGTTTGTCTCAGGTGAAGAACAGCTTATGTCCTGCCCTATGTTGCTTGCTTGATGTTGCATTGGAGTCCACATTATTTATATTCTAGCATTTGTTAAACACTTATTATATTTGGGTTTACCGTGTAAAACATTTCGTTTTCCGCTGCAATTGAATTACTGATTTTATTAAACGTCTCATTTAGAGTCGTTCTCGTTTATATAACTGTGTGATGATATTGGAAAAGTCATATTTACCCCCAGCCCTATTTGGGGGGTATGACATAAATAATTGCAATTGTTTATTTTTATAGCGCTTAGTTTCAATTTATAATCGCAATCGCCAGACTTGTCCTTTGCATTTTCAATCATCTATTATTGTGCACATAATAAAGATCTACTTTTGCGAAACAATCTTTTACTTGTATAACTTTTAATATACCTTGTGAATATTCCAAGTCCGCTGAAATGATCCTTGGGCAAAATATGTGTTATAGCGAAGCATCTAAGTTGGGAAAATTCTCAACTTAGGAAAATTATATATATATATATATATATATATATATATATATATATATATATATATATATATATATATATATATAGGTTCCATCATTTTGCTAACACTTTCATAAAATATGTTCCAATATATAGCGGTCGTTTCCCTCGCTGTAATATCTGCGTAGTTTTAATAACATTACGCATGGACTGTAACCGTTTTGTAATTATAAGTTTTAAACCACTGATTAAAATATCATTCAATCTCAAAGGAACAAACAGGTATTATTTATTTCACAAGAAACTGTATATACGTTTCACAGTACAAAGTTACATTTCTGCATACTTTTTACAACTTATGCGTAGTATCGCTTTAAAACCGTAGCGTGCCATGCGTTAGGAATAACTCTTCCAGCAATGTCTGCAAGTTTATAAGAGCCTATCGTATTGATTGCTATTACTTGTTATGGACCTTCCCAATTGGGACCCAATTTACCAACATTTTATGCGCGGCTTGCTTCATTATTACGCAGAACCCATTCACCAACATCAAAGGCTAAAGCACACACCTTTTTGTTATAATATTTTGCAATTTGCTGCTTATTATTCGCTTCTCTGATTGCAGCCATTTGAAAGGACCCGTTCATATACATTATAAACGATTCACAATAGTTGATTTCGTTGCGAGGTATTTGACCTCTATATGATACATTTTACAAACATTGCATTCATTTTTAAAAGACAAACTTTCTTTACATCAAGAATTGACAGGTATGCATACCATTTCATAATATCCACTATCCAACTATAATTGACTTAATAATAATCTTGATGAACTCAATGACTCGAATGCAACGTCTTTCGAAATATGCCATAAATGACTCCAATTAAGATCTCTAAAATGAGCTAATGTACAGCGGAAGATCTCTTTAATACCTGAGAATAAACATGCTTTAAAATGTCAACCAAAAGGTTAGTGAGTTCATTATTTTATCATAAATGATCATTTTCATCATTTTAATAGACCACAAGATTTTCATTTCTCATAATACACATCTCGTATCAGGTATTTCGGAAACTGCATAGAGATAAAAAATCATTCATATGGTGAACACCTGGTAACCGACATTAACAAGATGCATATAGAATATCCCCATCATTCCGGGACACCCATCGAACAAGATAAACTCAAAGTACAAAAGCATTCCAAATTCCAAAATGGGGGTTGTTAGTTCCCGTAGATCTACCTTTAGGATTCGCGTCAATTAGGGATGCACTAATTCTCAAAATTAGTGATGTTCCCTAATTCTTAGGCTACCAAGCTAAAAGGGGCATATTCTTCTTAGATCCATTCGACCATATAAAGTAGTTTCAATTACTTGTGTCTATTTCGTAAAACAGTTATAAAAATAGTGCATGTATTCTCAGTCCAAAAAATATATATTGCAAAAGCATTTAAAAAGGGAGCAAATGCAACTCACAATAATGTATTTTGTAGTAAAAATACATATGATGAAACTGAACAATGCAGGGTTGGTCTCGGATTCACGAACCTATATCATTTGTATATATATATATATATATATATATATATATATATATATATATATATATATATTAAAACATATACTCGTAAACGACTAAATCTTTATATTATTTTTTAATAATATACTTGTTAAATTATTTGTTATATAAATATAGATATATTTAATTTATCTATTTTATTTAACTAACGTTTATCTTTCATTAACACATATTAATAGTAATAATTTATATTAGGGTTTATATATACATACATATATATATATATATATATATATATTTATATATATATATATATATATATATATATATATATATATATATATATATATATATATATATATATTAATTCATATATTATATATATAGCTTAGTTATTATATTGTTATACTGTTAATAATAAAATTATAGTGATATGTGATTTTTATATTCTTGTAATGTATTTTTATATAAAAATATTTATTTGTAGTAATATTAATAATAATAACTATGAATATAACAATTTTACTACTAATGATAATAATGATAATGAGTTTAATTATAACCATACTAATTGTCATATTACCAATAATAATGATTTTATTACTATTACTTTTGTTGATAATAACAATACTTATAATAATACTAATGATATTAATGTTTCTAATACTTGTAAATCTAAATATGATAACAATATTAATAATAATTATAATACTAATAATAGTGATAATAATAATACTAATTATACTAATAACCATATTCTAACATTAGTAATAACAATAATTTTGTTAATAATTTTAATATTAATGATAATAATAATAGTAATAATAATAATAATAATAATAATAATAATAATAATAATAATAATAATAATAATAATAATAATAATAATAATAATAATAATAATAATAATAATGATACTACTAATAAATATGATAATGATACTAATTGCATTAATGATAATAATAATTTTATTTCTAAAATTAGTAATAACAACATAACAATAATAATTTATAATCTCGATGATAATAATAATAATAATAATAATAATAATAATAATAATAATAATAATAATAATAATAGTAGAAATAATAAAGTATACTACCTTAGAAAAGGCTTTTAAAAAGAATGTACCTCACACGAGGCTCGAACTCTCGACCTCTCGAAAACCCGCTAACACCTCTAACCATTGCTCCAATTATGATTTCTTGAATTTACAAAAACCTAGAACTATTTAACCCTAAAATACTTTAGTTCCCTTTTTCTTAACCTGCTTCATCGTTTAATCAACCAGGAGGACTCATCAATCAAAAACCATTATTTACCCAACAATATAGGTTCTTTACTAGAAACCTAAACGACTTGATGTTGTGATTTTAACTTAACAGACTCAACACAAAAAAAAAAAATTAAAAATATACAACAGGTAGTTGTTAGCGAGCAAAATGAAGGACAATTTGGAATTTGACTAGAACTTCGAAATTCATATTAGTAAATCAATAAAAGGCGTTTTGAATTTGCAATCTAAATAGAAGTAATTAGACTGTGGGGTTTTTGAGTTACCAGTAAAATAATAAAAAAAATATAAAATAGAAGCAGTAGCAGTTCTTCGCTATCATCTCAAGAACTCCAATATTTGATTTTTAAAATCGAGCACTTACAGCCTATGATTACTACATGAAATATATTTTAAATCATTCGTAAAACCTTCGAAGATCATCAATTTAACTGGAAATAACCTCTAGATTATGAATTCGAATTTTTAAAGAACCGGTTGACTTTTTAGTTCAAAAACTTTGACTCAAAAATTCACCTTCGAATTTGCAAATTAAGATTTGAAGTTTCCCAGAAAGTTTCACGACTAGCCTTAGATCACTTCTGCGTTTTTACAATTTGAGGATTGAATCGAAATTTGAACTTTTGATTCACACCTACAAACAGCGGAATGAACGGATTTTTTTTTTATAAAAATTTTTGTTTGATTTCACGAATAGCATCAAATAAATTATAAAGTGATTAAGAATGATCGATGCAGTAATCAAGGATTGATTTATGGTGGTTTATAGGGATGATATTGATTGACAGCAATTCACGAGAAGAACAGAAGGGAGGAAGAAAAAAATGATAGTGATATAATACGCGTTTCTTTCTATTATATATATATATATATATATATATATATATATATATATATATATATATATATATATATATATATATATATATATATATATATATATTATGTTTTAATACTTTTAATTAATAAATATATTAACTTTAATAATATGTTAAATTTTATAATTCTATTAATGTTTAATATATTAACAATAATAAGAATACTAATAATATTATTACTAGAAACAATACTAGTATTAATGATAACCATAATAATAATAATAATAATAATAATAATAATAATAATAATAATAATAATAATAATAATAATAATAATAATATTAAAATTCTAATAATAGTACTAACAATTATATTAGTAATAATACTAAATACCAATAATATCAAAATAATAAATAAAAATAATAATACTGATATGATAATATTAATAATAGAAGTTTTAAATAAAAGATAAGTTTAAGTATTATTAATAATGATAATAATAATAAATATGATAATACTAATCCTATTAGTTATAATAATATTAATATTATTAATGATAATAATAATATTAATAATAATAATAATAATATAACTAATTATACATATCAAATTTTATATTTTATGTTAGAAATAATAATACAGAATTTAATATCAATATTAATAATAACAAAAGTAATGATAATAATGTTAATATAATAGTTATATTCAACTTGTAATCAATAATTATGTATCTTATATATATATATATATATATATATATATATATATATATATATATATATATACACTTCAACTACTATATATTTAATTATGTTTTAAATACCAAGTAAATAAATGTAATAATTATATATATATATATATTGAACAAATAATCTCTGAGTGTAACATTAAATACTTTGTTAACATTGACAACTTATGTAAATTAAATCTACTCTCTATATTTAAATAAACAGTTTTAAATAACAATTTAAGTTTTCTTTCATAATAAACTAAATCATATGATAGTTCATTAATATATTTAATTTATAATATATAATTATTTACATGTATAGTTATTTTTATATATATATATATATATATATATATATATATATATATATATATATATATATATATATATATATATATATATATATATATATATATATATATATATATATTTACTATTATTTGTTCGTGAATCGTCGAGAATAGTCAATGGTTAAATAAATTCATTAAAACAGTTCAATAATTTTTGAGACTCCTATTTTACAGACTTTGCTTATCATGTCGATTACATATAAGAATAAAGTTTAAATTTGGTCGGAAATTTCTGGTTCGTCACAGTACCTACCCGTTAAAGAAATTTCGTCCCCGAAACTTAATAGAGATGGTCATGGTTGTCAATAAGTATGATTTTATGACGAATATGAGTTGATAAATAGAGTTTCATCACCAATGGGTAATAGGGATAAAATAATTTAATTGTGTAAAGAGTACGAGTGAATTGGTATTAACCTCTGACGTAATCAAGTTTGAATTTAGAAAATAAGACTCATCTTAACTTTTGATGTTGTCTTGGTTGAATTCCAAAATTCAAGGGATTTAAAAAAATCTTTGAAATCTAAATGAGATTTGATTCTTCGTTAATTAAGGAACTTAGGATCCTCTTTGATTAAATGTGATGATCTGTCTCGATTGCTCTGTCGGATATTTCACTATAAATTCACCCTCTTCATTTTCTGTATATTTGGGAGTTCCATACTTCCATTTTCTCTCCCAACTTTAAGTCAAGCAAATAATGATTCAGAATTCGTAGATACGAAGTTTCGAATGAACATGACTAATGTTCTTGGAGAGAAATTGTAATAGCATGATCTTGATTTGTTAGATTACCAGAAGTCACGGGAAAAGATAGGACTACTAAGAAGGTATGTTCTTGATGTGTTTATAGATTAGATAGAATGTAAGAGTCGTGTAATATGGCACATGATGACGGTAGGGTCTGTGAATCATCACGTTTCATTAGAAACTCAGCATAACATACTATAATATAATCACATTGATCAAGTGTAATTATATTATACTAACTCATGCTTCAGCTCCCAACACTACTTCAAAATCATTCATAAGTCAAATTCGAATATTTCAGAGTTTTAGAAACTAAAATAGTTTCTTTTATGATATAACACAGATAGCGTGGAGAGATAATTAATTTCGGACGAGAATATTTATGAAGATATCTTAAGAAATATTGAGGATATTTCTAATAAGAGATTTGATGATATCTTAGAATTTCTAATATCGATGGATGATGAAGAAAATTTGTCCGCAAGAGTTTAGAGTCAGAAGCAAAGTATTCGTTAAGGACTTCAGCAGGTACTGAATCGTTTGGATTCTTTAAAGGTAGGTTTAGTCTTTGTGATTTGTCCATAGTCTCCTTCACAGTTTGCTCAATTCGTTTTCCAGTTCCGACATTTCTGAGCTTTGCCAACATACAATTCTTTATCATCGAACTTTTGGCTGTTAAGGTCGTTTACAGTTTTTGCTACTTCATCAGCACTTTTCAAAATTCAGGGTACTGATTTGTAGACTGGGTGCTTGTCAGAATTTCAGAATTGAAGATCATAATTCTAGGAGATAAATGTTATATGTATACATATAACTGTTGATGTAGAAATGCTGCAAGATTCGAAATACTGATTGTTGATTCTCGGTAATTGGTATGGTAATTATCGTTACAAGATGCGGATAGGGTTTCGATAAATATAATGATTTTTCAGAAAATCAAACGAAGTTGTTGGTAAGTTTACTGCTAATGTGGAGGGATATAAACGGTCCTCCGGTAACGATGATGAAGGGCAAACTTATATATCAAAGTTATAATAAGGCTTATTTGAATGAAAAATTAAAGTTGATTTGTTGGAGTTGTGACAAAATTGGCTAATTTGAAAAAGAATTGCAATATTATTTTCGGTAATAACAATGCCAAAGGAGTTAACACAGATACGTGTTGAACGTTTACTCAGGTTTCGAGAGTTTTTCAGGTGCATAACTATATGCATAAATCTTTCCTTCCGTAGATGAAGTACGGTTGGTTTATCCTTTCGATTGAGGTATTTTCAAGAATCATGAAAGGTTTGAACGCAGATTGTATTCGTCAAGATACAAATGAAGTTTAAGATGAAATCAAGTGGTAAACTTGAAGAATTGTTTAGTTTCATATGTTATAATCAATATTTTAATTCATTTTAATTTTCCAATGTTGACAGTCCACAGTTAGCAGTCCACAATTTGTAGTTCAACAATTCATATATAGTTTAATATATAATATTCGAATTAGTTAATACGTGTCGTGACCCGTTATATACATGTCTCAGACTCGATCACAACTCAAAGTATATATATTATTATAGAATCAACCTCAACCCTGTATAGCTAACTCAAGCATTACTGCATATAGAGTGTCTATGGTTATTCTAAACCTTGTATACGTGTCCCGATATTTAAAGTGCGTAAAATAAATAACAGAAATTAAATGACGATAAATAAAATTGCGAGAATAAAAATTGCGATAATTAAATTGCGATAAATAAAATGTAATCAGTTAGCTAGGAACAGTTAGCTAGAATAGTTAGCGTGGATTCTTAACAAAATTTCTCATAGTTAATTTGTCTGTTTCTAACAAATTTTATTTTGTCAAATGTTTTTCTTCATTATGCCACTTGTTGGATTCTGATAAGTCAAAATCCAAATATAAAATTGAATGAAAATGGTTATTCTGCGGTGAACGGATACGTATATTGGTGATTATAAGCAGGATAGTAAATGACTGTTGAATCAGCTTCGGAGAATGTATAGTGTAACTTTATTAATGTGAAATCTAAATATTCCTCGGGTCTTACCTACCCGTTAAAATATTTTCACCATTAACAGTTTGTAAAAAAGAATTTTTAATTACAATCTTTATGAAAACATATATACATATATATTTTCTTCAGATGTAATCATGGATTTAATGAGTTAATATGAGATTAAACTCATTTGATTTTCCGTTTGAGCTAGAATAAATAATCTCTAAAACTTTTGAGATTACATAATCGCCATGAAGAACGAAGATAATTGATGTAGAACGATACGTAGAACGATGATAATACTCGAGGTACAGAATGAGATGTTGAGGCATGGATTGTTGATGGTAATGGTACTGTTACTAATGGTACTGTTGGTGCTGGAGATGTTGGTGAAGCTGGTAAATTTTGCACCATATTCTCCAAATTGATTACTCGAGCGCGAAACTCGTTGACTTCTTCTATTATTTCGGAATGATTGTCGGTCGGAACGAGCGGATGAATAAGGTTTAGAATTTTTGAAAGAATATAATCGTGGCGAGATATTCGGGAATTGAGGCTGAAAATGGTGTTTTGAACAGGTTCACCGGTAATTGCTTCAGGTTCTTCACCAAGAGGTAAATTCGGTTGGTGGAAGGGATCGCCTTCTTCGTGTCTCCAATGATTAATTAGACTACGAACCCATCCCCAATTTATCCAGAATAGATGATGACTAATTTGTTGATCCATTACGGTTATACTGCTTTCGGAGCTTGAGTAAAAATCCAAATCGGAATCCGAGGGACTTGAACTAGTGACGAGTTCCATTTCGTACGATTGAATAAAGGAATTTTTTTTTTATATAAAAAGATTTCCGGCTATAGGATGGTATTCTAATTATATAGAATATCTATATATATACAACAAAAGATGTCGTAAGTTACGGAGGAATTTACGGAATATGTCAGGCAAAGCTTACATTAACATATACGCTAAAATATGAATTAGCAGATACGCTAAGATATGAATTATGTCTATACACTATACATGCAGTCAAAGCAGTAAGATGTGTCTAGACTAAGAATGATAAGTAAGTGATTCCCTAAGAATGATAAGCATGTAATTTTCAACACGAAATGATAAGCAAAACTTTTGACATGCAGACACGGTCGAAGTCCAAACTCACTAATGCATCCTAACGACTATCAGTTAGACACACTAATGCAGACCTGGTTCGCAAAGACCATCGCACTGATACCAACTGAAAGGACCCATTCATATACATTATAAATGATTCATAATAGTTGATTTCATTGCGAGGTATTTGACCTATATATGATACATTTTACAAACATTGCATTCGTTTTTAAAAGACAAACTTTCTTTGCATCGAGAATTGACAGGTATGCATACCATTTCATAATATCTGCTATCCAACTATAATTGACTTAATAATAATCTTGATGAACTCAATGACTCGAATGCAACGTCTTTCGAAATATGCCATGAATGACTCCAATTAAGATCTCTAAAATGAGCTAATGCACAACGGAAGATCTCTTTAACACCTGAGAATAAACATGCTTTAAAATGTCAACCAAAAGGTTGGTGAGTTCATTAGTTTATCATAAACGATCATTTTCATCATTTTAATAGACCACAAGATTTTCATTTCTCATAATACACATCTCGTATCAGGCATTTCGCAAACTGCATAGAGATAAAAAATCATTCATATGGTGAAACTTGGTAACCGAAATTAACAAGATGCATATAGAATATCCCCATCATTCCGGGACACCCATCGGACATGATAAACTCGAAGTACTAAAGCATTCCAAATTCCAGAATGGGGGTTGTTATTTCCCGTAGATCTACCTTTAGGATTCGCGTCAATTAGGGGTGCACTAATTCTCAAAATTAGTGATGTTCCCTAATTCTTAGGCTACCAAGCTAAAAGGGGCATATTCGGCTTCGATCTATTCAACCATATAATGTAGTTTCAATTACTTGTATCTATTTCGTAAAACAGTTATAAAAATAGCACATGTATTCTCAGTCCAAAAAATATATATTGCAAAAGCATTTAAAAAGAGAGCAAATGAAACTCACAATAATGTATTTTGTAGTAAAAATACATATGTTGAAACTGAAAAATGCAGGGTTGGCCTCGGATTCACGAACCTATATCATTTGTATATATATATATATATATTAAAACATATACTCGTAAACGACTAAATCTTTATATTATTTTTAATAATATACTTGTTAAATTATTTGTTATATAGATATAGATATATTTAATTTATCTATTTTATTTAACTAACGTTTATCTTTCATTAACACATATTAATAGTAATAATTTATATTAGGGTTTATATATATATAATATATATATATATATATATATATATATATATATATATATATATATATATATATATATATATATATATATATAGCTTATTTATTATATTGTTAATAAAAAAATTATAGTGATATGTGATTTTTATATTCTTGTAATGTATTTTTATATAAAAATATTTATTTGTAGTAATATTAATAATAATAACTATGAATATAACAATTTTACTACGAATGATAATAATGATAATGAGTTTAATTATAACCATACTAATTGTCATATTACCAATAATAATGATTTTATTACTATTACTTTTGTTGATAATAACAATACTTATAATAATACTAATGATATTAATGTTTCTAATACTTGTAAATCTAAATATGATAACAATATTAATAATAATTATAATACTAATAATAGTGATAATAATAATAATACTAATTATACTAATAACCATATTCTAACATTAGTAATAACAATAATTTTGTTAATCATTTTAATATTAATGATAATAATAATAATAATAATAATAATAATAATAATAATAATAATAATAATAATAATAATAATAATAATAATAATAATAATAATAATACTACTAATAAATATGATAATGATACTAATTGCATTAATGATAATAATAATTTTATTTCTAAAATTAGTAATAACAACATAACAATAATAATTTATAATCTCAATAATAAAAATAATGATAATAAAAGTATACTACCTTAGAAAAGGCTTTTAAAAAGAATGTGCCTCATACGAGGCTCGAACCCTCAACCTCTCGGAAACCCGCTAACACCTCTAAACATTGCTCCAATTCTGATTTCTTGAATTTACTTAAACCTAAAACTATTTAACCCTACAATACTTTAGTTCCCTTTTTCTTAACCTGCTTCATCGTTTAATCAACCAGGAGGACTCATCAATCAAAAACCATTATTTACCCAAGAATTTAGGTTCTTTACTAGAAACCTAAACGACTCGATGTTGTGATTTTAACTTAACAGACTCAACACAAAAAAAAAAAAATATATACAACAGGTAGTTGTTAGCGAGCAAAATGAAGGACAATTTGGAATTTGACTAGAACTTCGAAATTCATATTAGTAAATCAATAAAAGGCATTTTGAATTTTCAATCTAAACAAAAGTAATTAGACTGTAGGGTTTTTGAGTTACCAGTAAAATAATAAAAAAACTATAAAATAGAGGCAGTAGTAGTTCTTCGCTATCATCTCAAGAACTCCAATATTTGATTTTTAAAATCGAGCACTTACAGCCTATAATTACTACATGAAATCTATTTTAAATCGTTCGTAAAACCTTCGAAGATCATCAATTTAACTGGAAATAACCTCTACATTATGAATTCGAATTTTTAAAGAACCGGTTGACTTTTTAGTTCAAAAACTTTGACTCGAAAATTCACCTTCGATTTTGCAAATTAAGATTAGAAATTTCCCAGAAAGTTTCACAACTAGCCTTAGATCACTTTTGAATTTTTACAATTTGAGGATCGAATCGAAATTTGAACTTTTGATTCTCACCTGCAAACAGCGGAATGAATGGATTTTTTTTTATATAAAAATTATTGTTTGATTTCACAAATAGCATCAAATAAATTATAAAGTGATTAAGAATGATCGATGCAGTAATCAAGGATTGATTTATGGTAGTTTATAGGGATGATATTGATCGACAGCAATTCACTAGAAGAACAGAAGGGAGGAAGAAAAAAATGATAGTAATATAATACGCGTTTCTTTCTATTATATATATATATATATATATATATATATATATATATATATATATATATATATATATATATATATATATATATATATATATATATATTATGTTTTAATAATTTTAATTAATAAATATATTAACTTTAATAATATGTTAAATTTTATAATTCTATTAATGTTTAATATATTAACAATAATAAGAATACTAATAATATTATTACTAGAAACAACACTAGTATTAATGATAAACATATTAATAATAATAATAATAATAATAATAATAATAATAATAATAATAATAATAATAATAATAATAATAATAATAATAATAATAATAAATATATTAATAATAATATAGAAATTCTAATAATAATACTAACAATTATATTAGTAATAATACTAAATACCAATAATATCAAAATTATAAATAAAAATAATAATCCTAATATGATAATATTAATAATGGATGTTATAAATAAAAGATAAGTTTAAGTATTAATAATAATGATAATAATAATAAATATGATAATACTAATCCTATTAGTTATAATAATATTAATATTATTAATGATAATAATAATATTAATAATAATATAACCAATTATACATATCAAATTTTATATTTTATGTTAGAAATAATAATGCATATTTTAATATCAATATTAATAATAACAAAAGTAATGATAATAATGTTAATATAACAATTATATTCAACTTGCAATCAATAATTATGTATCTCATTTATATATATATATATATATATATATATATATATATACTTCAACTACTATATATTTAATTATGTTTTAAATACCAAGTAAATAAATGTATTAATTATATATATATATTGAACAAATAATCTCTGAGTGTAACATTAAATACTTTGTTAACATTGACAACTTATGTAAATTAAATCTACTCTCTATATTTAAATAAACAGTTTTAAATAACAATTTAAGTTTTCTTTCATAATAAACTAAATCATATGATAGTTCATTAGTATATTTAATTTATAATATATAATTATTTACATGTATAGTTATATATATATATATACATATATATATATATATATATATATATATATATATATATATATATATATATATATATATATATATATACACATATATATATATATACACATATATATATATATACATATATATATATATATACATACATACATATATATATATATATATATATAGATATATATATATATATATATATATATATATATATATATATATATATATATATATATATATATATATATATATATATATTTCTATTTACTATTATTGGTTCGTGAATCGTCGGGAATAGTCAAAGGTTAAATAAATTCATTAAAACAGTTCAATAATTTTTGAGACTCCTATTTTACACACTTTGCTTATCATATCGATTACATATAAGAATAAAGTTTAAATTTGGTCGGAAATTTCTGGGTCGTCACACCATTAATCTGCGTTCTTCCACAAAATTTAAGTTTTCGCACAATGCATCATTATTTTTTGTTTCATCAAAATTGGCTACCCTATGTGTTGGCATAAAAATTTCTGCGGAAATCATTGCCTCTGAGCCATACACTAGACTAAAGGACGTTTCGCCAGTGCTTTTCTTAAATATTCTGCGATGTGCCCACAGCACATTGGACAGTTCATCAACCCATCGAGTCCGCTTTTCATTTAAGCGTTTTTTAATGCTGCCAACAATATCGTGGTTAATAACTTTGCATAAGCCATTGGCCTGCGGGTGTGCAACAGAAGTAAACTTCTACACAATATTAAGTTCTTCACACCACCTTTTAAAGGGATCTTTTGCTATCTGCACCCCATTATCACTTACAATTTCGTGAGGAATCCCAAATCGACAAATAATGTGCTCCCAAACAAAATTTTGCACTTGCACCCATGTAATTGTGCATAGTGCTTTTGCTTCTACCCACTTGGTAAAATAATCAATTGCAACAATTAAAAACTTTACGTTTCATGCACCTGCAGGAAATGGTCCAACAATATCAGTTGCCCATTTATAAAACGGCCATGGTGAATTAACTAAAATCATGTCATGTCTCGATTTTCTGTTCTGCGGCGCATGCCTTTCGATACTTTTGCACGATTTAACTATTTTTGCAACATCACGATACATAGTTGGCCAAAAGTATCACATCCGCATAATTTTTGACGCAATAGTCTTATAACCAGAATGCAATGCACAAGAAATGCTATGCACTTCTTCAATGATCACTTCTACTTCTGCGGGGCCAATACAAAGCATTAATGGCCCATAATAAGATTTGCAATATAAGATGCCATTTTCAATGGTATACATAAGCAATCTTATACGCACTAATCTTGCTTCGTCTTTATTCTCTGGCAGTATATTATTGCGCAGATTTTCAATAATTGGACTGATCCAATTTGGGCATTCCTCTTCAACTGCCGCAACAACTAAACTGCCATCAATTGCTTTTTGTTTTGACTCCTTGAAACTTGAAACTTGCGCGAGCTCAAAATACTCAAATTTTTCCGCAGTTTCTTTTAGCAACTTTAAATACTTTTGCATAGAGAGCTCATGTGCCTCAAAAGATCCATTGAACTGATTGGACACTAACTACGAATCAACATATGCACGTAACCAAGTGATGTTTTGTTTAAGCGCAATGTTCAATCTAGTAAGCAACGCCTCATATTCAGCTTCGTTATTTGTAACATCAAAATTAAATCGCAGCGCATATGTGTGCTCCTCTCCGTTTGGGTTTGTCAAAATCAAACCAGCACCTGCACCTTTTGTGTATGATGCGCCATCAGTAAATAAATCCCATGTTTCACCTCGTACTGGTTGCAATTGTGTTTGCTCATGAATCACTTCCAATTCGCCAGTCATTTCTGCGAGATAATCTGCTAAAACATGTCCCTTCACAGAAGTTCACGGAAGGTAAGTGATTTCATAAGATACTAATTCAATTGCCCACTTGGCAAGCCTTCCAGATATTTCAGGTTTATTGAGAACATGTCTAACCGACAAATCAGTTAGAACATGAATAGGATGTCCTTGAAAGTACCTCCGCAATCTTCTTGATCTTAGGAGCAGTCGTATACAAATTTTTCAATTGGCGCATAGTTAATTTCAGTTCCTGTAAGTGCCTTACTTACAAAATAAATCAGTTTCTGCGTTTTTTCACGCTCTGCAACCAACACTGAACCAAAAGCTTCGTTTGCAATAGAGACATAAAGATACAAAATTTTGCCTTTTATTGGCGCAGTTAATGTTGGTAACGTCGTCAATAATTGCTTCATTTCTTGAAATGCACTTTCTGCTTCCGTAGTCCAGAAAAAATTCTTCTGATTTAAACATCCTTTAAGTGTCTTAAAAAATGGCATTTGTCTTTCCGCGGCCTTTGACAAAAATCTGGTCAAAGCCGCTAACTTGCCTGTTAAATTTTGCACTTCTTTTATTGTTTTTGACGCAGTCATTTTTCCAATTGCGGCAATCTTTTTGGGATTAGCTTTAATGCCTTGTTCAGTTATGTAATATCCCAAAAATTTTCCCTCTTTTTCGCCAAAAATACATTTGGACGGATTTAATTTCGTGTTTATTCTGCGTAGATTTTGAAATGTTTCTGCGATATCTTCCAACATTTCATCCCGTGTTTTGATCTTGATGACCAGATCATCTACATATGCTTCAAGATTGCGCCCAATTTGACTTTCAAATGCGCTATCTATCAATCGTTGATACCTCGCGCCAGCATTCTTAAGTCCAAATAGTATTTTGATATAGCAATATATACCCTTGCCTGTATGAAACACAGTTTTGTCTTCACCTTCTTCCGCAATCGGAATTTGATGATATCCTTTATAAGCATCAAGAAAGCACTTAAAAGGATATTTATTCAGCGATTTAACCTTCCAATCAATTTCTGGAAGCGGATAATTATCTTTAGGGCACGCTTTAACTAGATAATTGTGATTTATTATAGCCAAGTTTTCCTGCGCATGGGCTGTTTCAATCATTGTGCCCTGCATATTAACACTTGCACAATTTGTATGTATGATTGCAGATTTCATCATTGCAACACCTTTACGCGTTGCAACCTTTATCATTCCATGTATAGTTGAAGGGATTATGCCATATTTCAATAGCGCAGAGCTGTAGTGACCCGAACTTTTCCACGATTATATATTAATTGAAAACTATATTTGCATGATTAAATGTTTACAACATGTTAACAATCAAACTTATTAAGACTTGATTATTTGAAATGAGTTTCATGTAGACAATTGACCACCCAAGTTGACCGGCGATTCACGAACGTTAAAACTTATAAAAACTATATGATGACATACATATGGATATATATATATATATATATATATATATATATATATATATATATATATATATATATATATATATATATATATATATATATATATAGTTATCATAATATTATGATAAGTATGTACCCCATTAAGTATTTTAACAATGATTTATATACATAAAAATGAGACTATTGAATTAAGAAACTTGAAAACGGTATATATAACGATTATCGTTATAACAACGTCTTACTAATTACATATGAATCATTTTAAGATATTGATACACTATATATAAACATTGTAATGATAATTAAGCATATCATTAAGTATAATAACAATGAACTACATATGTAAAAACAAGACTACTAACTTAAGGATTTCGAAACGAGACATATATGTAACGATTATCGTTGTAACGACATTTAACTGTATATATATATCATATTAAGATATATTAATACATCATTATATCATGATAATGTAATAATTTAACATCTCATTAGATATAATAAACAATGTGTTAACAACATTTAACAAGATCGTTAACTTAAAGGTTTCAAAACAACATTTACATGTAACGACTAACGATGACTTAACGACTCAGTTAAAATGTATATACATGTAGTGTATTTAGATGTATTAGTACACTTTTGAAAGACTTCAAGTCACATATCAAAGTACTTCTACTTAACAAAAATGCTTACGATTACATCCTCATTCATTTTCATCAACACTTCTACTCGTATGCACTCGTATTTGTACTTGTACAATACACAGCTTCTAAATGTATTTACTATTGGTATATACACTCCAATGGTCAGCTCTTAGCAGCCCATGTGAGTCACCTAGCCATGTGGGAACCATTATTTAACATCTACCATGACTTATGAGCAAGGAAACAAAAACAAGAACTCCTTTTAACCCCACTCACCTTCACCACTCACCACCTACTCCATTTCACTTCAAATTTTCTCCCCAATTCTCTCTCAAAACACACACACACTCTTCCATGAACGTCTAAGTTACTATTTTTCCAGTAAAAATCATCAAATACAAGCTTTGGTTATTACCTATAATCATCATAAAAATAATTACTCAAGAACACATCAAGAACACTTCCAAGTTTACAACTTTACTTCCAAGTTTCCTAATCCATTCCAAGCAATCATCTAAGATCAAGAAACCTTTGTTATTTATATTAGGTTATCTTTATAAATCAAGGTAATATTCATATTCAAGCTTTGATTCAATTTCTATAACTATAACTATCGTAATTCGAGTAATAATCTTACTTGAACTTGTTTTTGTGTCATGATTCTATTTCAAGAACTTCTAAGCCATCAAAGATCCTTTGAAGCTCAAGTTATTTTTTCATCATTTCCACTAAGTTTACCTACTAAACTTGAGGTAGTAATGATGTTCATAACATCATTCAATTCATATATACAAAACTACCTTATTCGAAGGTTTAAACTTGTAATCACTAGAACATAGTTTAGTTAATTCTAAATTTGTTTGCAAACAAAAGTTAATACTTCTAAATTGACTTTTAAAATCAACTAAATACATGTTCTATATCTATATGATATGCTAACTTAATGATTTAAAACCCGAAAACATGAAAAATACCGTAAAACCATATATACGCCGTCGTAGTAACACCGCGGGCTGTTTTGGGTTAGTTAATTAAAAACTATGATAAACTTTGATTTAAAAGTTGTTCTTCTGGGAAAATGATTTTTCTTATGAACATGAAACTATATCCAAAAATCATGGTTAAACTCAAAGTGGAAGTATGTTTTCCAAAAAGGTCATCTAGACGTCGTTCTTTCGACTGAAATGACTACTTTTACAAAAATGACTTGTAACCTGTATTTCCGACTATAAACTTATACTTTTTCTATTTAGATTCATAAACTTAAGTTCAATATGAAATCATAGCAACTTGAATCACTCAAAACGGATTTAAAAAGAAGAAGTTATGGGTAAAACAAGATTGGATATTTTTGCTTGTTGTAACTACGTGAAAATTGGTAACAAATCTATATTAATTATATCCTAGCTAACTCATATTGTATTATTCATGTATTCTAATTTATTATGTAATCTTGGAATACCATAGACACGTATGCAAATGTTTTGACATATCATATCAACCCATGTATATATATTATTTGGAACAACCATAGACACTCTATATGCAGTAATGTTGGAGTTAACTATACAGGGTTGAGGTTAATTCCAAAAATATATATACTTTGAGTTGTGATCTATCCTGAGACGTGTATACACTGGTTCGTGGATTGATTCAAGATAATATATATATCGATTTATTTCTGTACATCTAACTGTGGACAACTAGTTGTAGGTTACTAACGAGGACAACTGACTTAATAAACTTAAAATAGTAAAACGTATTAAAAATGTTGTAAATATAATTTGAACATACTTTGATATATATGTACATATTTATAGGTTCGTGAATCGACCAGTAGCCAAGTCTTACTTCCCGATGAAGTAAAAATCTGTGAAAGTGAGTTATAGTCCCACATTTAAAATTTATTATTTTTGGGATGAGAATACATGCAGTTTTATAAATGTTTTACAAAATAGACACAAGTGCTCAAAATTACATTCTATGTTGAATTATCGAACCGAATATGCCCCTTTTTAGCTTAGTAGCCTAAGAATTGGTGTTTATTATAATTGCCATCAATTTACGCGAATCTTATAGATATCTCTATTTTGCCCAACAAACCTCATTCGAGTTACGGATGCTTTAGTACTTCGATTTATCATGTCCGATGAGAGTCCCAGAATGATGGGGTTATTCTATATGCATCCTGTTAAGGTCGATTACCAGGTGTTCATCATATGAATGATTTTTATGCAGATTTCATGTTGTTTATGAGAAATGGAAATATGAAATCTTGTGGTCTATTATTACGATTTGATAAATATGTAGGTTAAACCTATAACTCACCAACATTTTTTGTTGACGTTTAAAGCATGTTTATTCTCAAGTGATTATTAAGAGCGTCTGCTGTAGCATGCTAATTTATGGACAAGAGTTGGAGTCAGCATGCTTGTATAATATTGTTTAAAAACTGCATTCGAAGACTTAAATTGATGTGTAATATTATTGTAAACCATTATGTAATAATCGTGTGAAAACGCTATATTTTAGATTATCATTATTTGATAATCGTCGTAATATTTTTAAACCTTTATCGATAAAATGACGGTTATGGGTTATTTTAAAATCGAATGCAGTCTTTGAAAAACGTCTCATAAAGAGGTCAAAACCTCGCAACGAAATCAATTAATATGGAACGTTTATAAATCGATATGAACGGGACATTTCAGTTGGTATCCGAGCGTTAGTCTTAGAGAACCAGAATTTTTGCATTAGTGTGTCTTACCGAGTTTGTTAGGATGAATTAGTGAGTCTGGACTTCGACCGTGTTTTCTTCAAAAATGATTGCTTAACATTTTTTGTTGGAAACTATATATTATTAACATGTAAATATATTAATCTCTTAATGTGTTTGATATTGTGTGATAGATGTCTACCTCTAGTACAAATCCCATCGACTCACCTAATAATAATGAAGAGTCAAATATACTTTGAGAAGATTCACAAATTCCCGAAGAGGAACCGGAAGAGTAGGAACCGGAAGAAGAGGAACCGGAAGAGGAGGAACCGGAAGAGGAGGAACTAGAAGAGGAGGAACCAGAAGAAGAAGAGGTTTTGGAGGAAGAAATATAGATACCTACAGTAAATCGCTTAAATAAAAGAAAATCCTCAACCAACGGACCAAAGTTAAAAATGGTCAATGGTGTTTCCGCCAAGGAAGCAAAATATTGGGAAGATTACCAATTTTCTGATGAATCGGATCCCGATGAGGATTCCGATTATGTTATAGAAATTACCTCGACCCAATTTAATAAAGCAAAAGAAAATAATAGGGGAAAAAGTATAAAAATAGAGAAACCCGATTCCAACCCCGATGAACTTTATATGTATCGGCAACATCCGTATTTCCTAAAATATAACAATAACCCGGGAACCTCTAAACCACCAGGTTTTTCTATACCATTGTGGAAAACAACGGCTCGTATTAGAGGAACACCATATATCCCTAGAAAATTAGGAAAACGAACCAAGTTCAAAGAAGAAGAAACCAGTGATTCAGATTAGAGGGTTGTAATTATGTTGTGTATTATATGTATTGTAGTGTGCTTGTACTTTTATGTTCTATGTAAAAATCGTTTGTATTATTTGTTAATTATTTTTTACGTATCTAATCCTTGTCTATTTTACAGTATAAAAACAAAATGGACGTTAAGGGTAGACAACCGAATATTTTAGAAGACCTACCAGAGGATATGATTGAGGAAATCTTGTCTAGAGTCGGTCAGAATTCATCAGCACATTTAGTTATGGCAAAATTAACTTGTCAAACATTTGAAAGACTTTCCAGAAATGCCTTAGTTTATAAAAGGCTTTCCTTTGATAGGTAAGATATATCGTATTGGGGAAACCGTAAGTTACACCGTATTTTCTTTAACGCGTTAAATGCGGGGAACCCAAATGCAATTTTACGCTACGGGTTAAGAACCTATTTTGACTCAACATATCCCAACATAGGATTTCATGAGTTAGAAAGAGCTTCTAACATGCAACATAAAGAAGCATGTTATACTTACGGGTTAGTGATGTTCGCTTCTCACCGAAGTAAGAAAAAGAATATCGGATTACAACTATTAAATGAAACATTCCCACAGGTGATGGATTCAGTAGTTGGGGTGAGAAACAAGGTTTTTAGATTATTACGGGGCTGTTGGACATTACGAAACCCTCGTCCTTTTGACGACATTACAACATGCTGCCTACCAATGGTCATAACGGTTTTCCACAAGACCAAGGATGGGAAGTCGTCTTAGTAAAACCAAAATGCATGACTTGTTTCTGGACTTATGAGTTACGTGTCTTTATTTCTTTTGCTGAACAACTTGCGTATTAACTAGAATTGCCTTTATAGCTGCCGAATAGCAAAGTTTTTATGTGCTGTATTTCATGCTATATGCAAAATTGCGGTATTGTAAGTTTGCAAAATATTATAAATAAGTTTGAATGTGAAATATTATTGTAATCAGTTTTTCATATTGAATTGTAGTAGTTGAATTTTATATTAGCTACTAAGTATGAACTTAACGGGTAGGTACTACCCGAATTAAAACTATAAAACGCTAATATGAAGAAAAAGCTTTTATAAATATGTTCCTATTATGCTAATAAATACTATTGACTACTCTTAATATTCTATATGATTAACTTAATTCTTTTGGCTATTTTTGAAGGAAATGGCACCGACTACTCGTCAGAACTTGAACATGAGCGAGGAAGACTTTCGTGTTTTCCTTACTGCAAACATAGCTGCGGTGTAAGCCGCAATGCAAAATAACAACAATAACTCTGGTTCTAGCTGAAGGTTTTTCGTATGCCCGAGAGACATATTTAATTAATGTGGCGAATATGTTGTGATCCAAGTTGGGTCATACCCAATAACAAACTTACCGACACCTTATTCGTATTTGATTTTACCGATTGGTTCATTGATCAAATACGCAACACTTGAACTTTAAGAAAGATGGTTTTCTTAAATATTACTTGATGTGTATATATATATATATATATAAATTATGGAATTATTTATATATATTGGATTTAATTATTTATAGGTAAATAATTAATAAGTTTATGTTACATTTTATATAAATGGACTTTATATATTAAAAATGTACATAAAATTATATGGAAGTTTTATAAATTAGATTTTATAAAATCTAACTTTTATAAAAACTAATTCTTTTATAAAACATATTCTATATTACTTGTTGAGTGAGTGGCATTGGAGTCTCAAATATGCATGCATTTGACTAGCATTTTGAGTGGCTACTTGTGGGATTCCATGGGCATAAATACAAGGACTTCTTGGAGACTCAAACGACAAGCAATACACATCAAAACATAGCAAAAAAAACTGCACAAAGTGCTCCCAAAATACTGGTCTGGCCGTGGCCTTTTTGGGTGAAGAAGAGGTTCTTAAAAATTTTTTTTGCAAGCTTACTCAAGTGTAGATTAAAGCCTAACCAAAGTACAAGGTGTTGGTGCAAAGTTTGGGGTATAACAACTTGAGGTTTCATACTTTTGGAGCTCCATTCATCATCATCATCTTCATCACTCACTACCTAGCTTGGAGAAGGTATAAACTCCTTTCTTGCTTGTAGTTTGTAAGTATGTTTCACAACTTGATCCAAATTGGGATTTAACTTTAATTGGTTAAAGATTAACATGTTCTAAAACGGTAATTACATGCTTCCGCTTTTAATTGATTCTTAAATGGTTTTAAGTATAATGGAACTTGTTAAATCCCAACACTAGCAGTGGAACAAATTCCACAAGAACTCGTGTAGGATGCTCCTACAAAGAATTCACTGCATGCAAAACTTTGGAATTCGATGGAACCGAGGGTCCAATCGGATTGAAACGGTGGACCAAAAAGGTTGAATCGGTGTTTGCCATAAGTAAATGTACTGAAGAAGACAAAGTAAAGTACGATACACATACCTTCACAGGTACTGCGTTAACATGGTGGAACACCTATCTCGAGCAGGTGGGACAAGATGCTGCTTACGCAATACCGTGGTCAGCATTCAAGCACTTGATGAACGAGCACTATCGTCCCAGAAACGAGGCCAATAAGTTTAAGGTAGAGCTTAGAGGATTGCGAACGCAAGATTTCAACATCACCACGTACGAACGATGATTCACAGAGTTGAGCCTATTGTGTCCAAGAGCGTTCGAAGATGAAGAGGAGAAGATTGATGCATTTGTAAAAGGGTTACCAGAAAGGATTCAAGAAGATGTGAGTTCACACGAGCCCGCCTCCATACAAAAGGCAAGTCGAATGGCTCACAAACTCATAAATCAGATTGAGGGAAGGATTAAAGAACAGGCAGTCGAAGAGGCCAACACGAAACAAGTCAAGAGAAAGTGGGAGGAAAACAGTGACAAGAGTTACCCATACAACAACAACAATAACAACCACATCAATCCCAATAGCAATCTCAATAACAACAATGAAAACAACAATCAGAAAATTCCATGCTATATGTGTGAAGGATATCATCCGGGTAAATTTGGTGAAGTAGTATGTACCAAATGTAATAGGAAGGGTCATGCTGCAACGAAGTGTGAAGCATTCGGACCAGTGACTAAAAGATCAAATATTGACCACATTATTTGTTTCAGATGCGGAAAGAAGGGCCAATACAAAACAACGTGCCCATACCAGGGAAATAATAATGGCAAAGCCGTGGGAGAGTTTTTAATATTAATTCGGAAGAAGCGCAGGAAGACCCGGAGCTTGTTACGGGTACGTTTCTTATTGATGAAAAACCTGCTAATATTTTATTTGATTCGGGTGCGGATAGAAGCTATATGAGTAGAGATTTTTGTGCTAAATTAAGTGGTCCTTTGACGTCTATGAATAATAAATTTTTACTCGAATTAGCAAACGGTAAATTAATTTTGGCAGATAAAATATGTCAGAATCGTAGAAATTAAACTGGTTAGTGAAACGTTTAAGATTGATTTGATACCAGTAGAGTTACGGAGTTTTGATGTGATAATTGGCATGGACTGGTTGAAAAAGGAGAGACCAGAGATCGTATGTTACAAAAATCCAATTCGCATTGTACGAGAAGAAGGAAAACCCTTAATGGTGTACGGAGAAAAGAGCAACACAAAGCTAAATCTTATTAGTAATTTTAAGGCTTAAAAGCTAATAAGAAAAGGTTGCTATGCTGTTTTAGCACATGTCAAGAAAGTACAAACCGAAGAAAAGAACATCAACGATGTTCCCGTCGCAAAAGAATTTCCCGATGTATTTCTGAAAGAATTACCGGGACTACCTCCACACCGATCCGTTGAATTTCAAATAGATCTTGTACCAGGAGCTGTACCAATAGCTTGTGCTCTATACAGACTCACACCCAGTGAAATGAAGGAACTCCAAAGCCAACTACAAGAACTTTTAGAATGTGGTTTCATACGACCAAGTACATCACCATGGGGAGCTCCTGTTTTGTTTGTCAAAAAGAAGGATGGTACATTCAGGTTGTGTATCGACTACTGAGAGTTGAACAAACTTACCATCAAGAACCATTATCCACTACCGAGAATCGACGACTTATTTGATCAACTACAAGGCTCGTCAGTTTATTCGAAGATTGATTTACATTCCGGGTATCATCAAATGCGGGTGAAGGAGGATGATATTCCGAAGACTGCTTTCAGGACGCGTTACGGTTATTACGAGTTTATGGTTATGCCGTTTGGGTTGACTAATGCACCAGCTGTGTTCATGTACCTCATGAACCGAGTGTGTGGACCATACCTTGATAAGTTTGTCATTGTTTTCATCGATGACATACTTATTTACTCAAACAATGATCAAGAGCACGAAGAACATTTGAGAAAAGTGCTAGAGTTGTTGAGGAAAGAAAAACTGTACGCTAAGTTTTCAAAGTGTGCATTTTGGTTGGAAGAAGTTCAATTCCTCTGTCACATAGTGAACAAAGAAGGTATTCAAGTGGATCCGGCAAAGATTGAAACCGTTGAAAAGTGGAAAACCCCAAAAACTCCGAAGCATATACGCCAATTTTTAGGACTGGCTGGTTACTACAGAAGGTTCATCCAAGATTTTTCCAAAATAGCAAAACCCTTGACTGCATTAACGCATAAAGGGAAGAAATTTGAATGGAAGGATGAGCAGGAAAAAGCGTTTCAATTGTTGAAGAAAAAGTTAACTACGACACCTATATTGTCATTACCTGAAGGGAATGATGATTTTGTGATATATTGTGACGCCTCAAAGCAAGGTCTCGGTTGTGTATTAATGCAACGAACGAAGGTAATTTCTTATGCGTCTAGACAATTGAAGATTCACGAGCAGAATTATACGACGCATGATTTGGAATTAGGCGTGGTTGTTTTTGCATTAAAGACTTGGAGGCACTACTTATATGGGGTCAAAAGTATTATATATACCGATCACAAAATTCTCCAACACATATTTAATCAGAAATAACTAAACATGAGACAGCGTAGGTGGATTGAGTTATTAAATGATTACTATTTCAAGATTTGTTACCACCCGGGGAAGGCAAATGTGGTAGCTGACGCCTTGAGCAGAAAGGACAGAGAACCCATTTGAGTAAAAGCTATTAATATAATGATTCATAATAACCTTACTACTCAAATAAAGGAGGCACAACAAGGAGTTTTAAAAGATGGAAATTTAAAGGATGAAATACCCAAAGGATTGGAGAAATATCTTAATATACGGGAAGACGGAACCCGTTATAGGGCTGAAAGGGTTTGGGTACCAAAGTTTGGAGATATAAGAGAAATGGTACTTAGAGAAGCTCATAAAATCAGATACTCAATACATTCTGGAACGGGGAATATGTACAAGGATCTCAAGAAACATTTTTGGTGGCCGGGTATAAAATCTGATGTTGCTAAATATGTAGGAGAATGTTTGACATGTTCTAAGGTCAAAGCTAAGCATTAGAAACCATCAGGTCTAATTCAACAACCCGAAATCTCGGAATGGAAATGGGAAAACATTACTATGGATTTCATCACTAAATTGCCAAGGACTGCAAGTGGTTTTGATATTATTTGGGTAATAGTTGATCGTCTCACCAAATCAGCACACTTTCTGCCAATGAGAGAAGATGATAAAATGGAGAAGTTGGCGTGATTATAGTTGAAGGAAGTTGTCTCCAGACATGGAATACCAGTCTCTATTATCTCAGATAGGGATGGCAGATTTGTTTCAAGATTTTGGCAGACATTGCAACAAGCATTGGGGACTCGTCTAGACATGAGTACTGATTATCATTCATAAACTGATGGGCAAAGTGAAAGGACGATACAGACCCTTGAAGACATGCTACGAGCATGTGTTATCAATTTCGGAAACAGTTGGGATCGACACCTACCATTAGCAGAATTTTTCTACAACAACAGTTACCATTCGAGTATTGAGATGGCGCCGTTTGAGGCACTTTATGGTAGAAAGTGCAGGTCTCCGATTTGTTGGAGTGAAGTGGAGGATAGACAGATTACGGGTCCGGAGATAATTCAAGTAACTACCGAGAAGATCATCCAAATTCAACAACATTTGAAAACTGCCCAAACTCGGCAAAAGAGCTATGCGGACATTAAAAGAAAAGATATAGAATTTGAGATTGGAGAGATGGTCATGCTTAAGGTTTCACCTTGGAAAGGCATTGTTCGATTTGGTAAACGGGGGAAACTAAATCCAAGGTACATTGGACCATTTAAGATTATAGATCGTGTCGGACCAGTAGTATACCGACTTGACTTACCGCAACAACTCGTTGGGGTACATAATACTTTTCATGTATCGAATTTGAAGAAATTTTTTGCTAAAGAAGATCTCACCATTCCATTAGAAAAGATTACAATTAACGAAAAACTACAATTCATTGAAGAACCCGTCGAAATAATGGATCGTGAGGTTAAAAGACTTAAGCAAAACAAGATACCAATTGTTAAGGTTCGATGGAATGCTCAAAGAGGACCCGCGTTCACCTGGGAATGAGAAGATCATATGAAGAAGAAATACCCGAACTTTTCCAAGATTATATATTAATTGAATACTATATTTGCATGATTAAATGTTTACAACATGTTAAGCAATCAAACTTGTTAAGACTTGATTATTTGAAATGAGTTTCATGTAGACAATTGACCACCCAAGTTGACCGGCGATTCACGAACGTTAAAACTTGTAAAAACTATATGATGATATATATATATATATATATATATATATATATATATATATATATATATATATATATATATATATATAGTTATCATGATATTATGATAAGTATGTACCTCATTAAGTATTTTAACAATGAGTTATATACATAAAAATGAGACTATTGAATTAAGAAACTTGAAAACGGTATATATAACGATTATCGTTATAACAACGTCTTACTAATTACATATGAATCATTTTAAGATATTGATACACTATATATAAACATGTTAAATGATAATTAAACATATCATTAAGTATAATAACAATGAACTACATATGTAAAAACAAGACTACTAACTTAAGGATTTCAAAACGAGACATATATGTAACGATTATCGTTGTAATGACATTTAACTGTATATATATCATATTAAGATATATTAATACATCATTATATCATGATAATGTAATAATCTAACATCTCATTAGATATAATAAACAATGTGTTAACAACTTTTAACAAGATCGTTAACTTAAAGGTTTCAAAACAACATTTACATGTAACGACTAACGATGACTTAACGACTCAGTTAAAATGTATATAAATGTAGTGTATTTAGATGTATTAGTACACTTTTGAAAGACTTCAAGACACATATCAAAGTACTTCTACTTAACAAAAATGCTTACGATTACATCCTCATTCATTTTCATCAACAATTCTACTCGTATGCACTCGTATTTGTACTTGTACAATACACAGCTTCTAAATGTATTTACTATTGGTATATACACTCCAATGATCAGCTTTTAGCAGCCCATGTGAGTCACCTAACCATGTGGGAACCATCATTTAACATCTAGCATGACTTATGAGCAAGGAAACAAAAACAAGAACTCCTTTTAACCCCACTCACCTTCACCACTCACCACCTACTCCATTTCATTTCCAATTTTCTTCCCAATTCTCTCTCAAAACACACACATTCTACCATGAACGTCTAAGTTACTATTTTTCCAGCAAAAATCATCAAATACAAGCTTTGGTTATTACCTATAATCATCATAAAAATAATTACTCAAGAACACATCAAGAACACTTCCAAGTTTACAAGTTTACTTCCAAGTTTCCTAATCCATTCCAAGCAATCATCTAAGATCAAGAAACCTGTGTTATTTACAGTAGGTTATGTTTCTAAATCAAGGTAATATTCATATTCAAGTTTTGATTCAATTTCTATAACTATAACTATCTTAATTCGAGTAATAATCTTACTTGAACTTGTTTTTGTGTCATGATTCTATTTCAAGAACTTCCAAGCCATCAAAGATCCTTTGAAGCTTAAGTTATTTTTTCATCATTTTCAGTAGGTTTACCTACTATACTTGAGGTAGAGATGATGTTCATAACATAATTCGATTCATATATATAAAACTACCTTATTCGAAGGTTTAAACTTGTAATCACTAGAACATAGTTTAGTCATTCTAACTTGACTTTTAAAATTAACTAAACACATGTTCTATATCTATATGATATGGTAACTTAATGATATAAAACCTGAAAAAACGAAAAACACCGTAAAATCGGATATACGCCGTCGTAGTAACACCGCGGGCTGTTTTGGGTTAGTTAATTAAAAACTTTGATAAACTTTGATTTAAAAGTTGTTCTTCTGGGAAAATAATTTTTCTTATGAACATGAAACTATATCCAAAAATTATGGTTAAACTCAAACTGGAAGTATGTTTTCCAAAATGGTCATCTAGACGTCGTTCTTTCGACTGAAATGACTACCTTTACAAAAATGACTTGTAACCTGTATTTATGACTATAAACTTATAATTTTTCTATTTAAATTCATAAACTTAAGTTCAATATGAAACCATAGCAACTTGAATCACTCAAAACGGATTTAAAACGAAGAAGTTATGGGTAAAACAAGATTGGATATTTTTGCTTGTTGTAACTACGTGAAAATTGGTAACAAATCTATATTAATCATATCCTAGCTAACTCATATTGTATTATACATGTATTCTAATATATTATGTAATCTTGGGATACCATAGACACGTATGCAAATGTTTTGACATATCATATCGACCCATGTATATATATTATTTGGAACAACCATAGACACTCTATATGCAGTAATGTTGGAGTTAGCTATACATGGTTGAGGTTGATTCCAAATATATATATACTTTGAGTTGTGATCTAGCCTGAGATGTGTATACACTGGGTCATGGATTGATTCAAGATAATATATATATATCGATTTATTTCTGTACATCTAACTGTGGACAACTAGTTGTAGGTTACTAACGAGGACAACTGACTTAATAAACTTAAAACAGTAAAACGTATTAAAAATGTTGTAAATATATTTTGAACATACTTTAATATATATGTACATATTTATAGGTTCGTGAATCGACCAGTAGCCAAGTCTTACTTCCCGACGAAGTAAAAATCTGTGAAAGTGAGTTATAGTCCCACTTTTAAAATATATTATTTTTGGGATGAGAATACATGCAGTTTTATAAATGTTTTACAAAATAGACACAAGTGATCAAAATTACATTCTATGTTGAATTATCGAACCGAATATGCCCCTTTTTAGCTTGGTAGCCTAAGAATTGGTGTTTATTATAATTGCCACCAATTGACGCGAATCCTAAAGATATCTCTATTTGGCCCAACAAGCCTCATCCGAGTCACGGATGCTTTAGTACTTCGATTTATCATGTTCGATGAGAGTCCCGGAATGATGGGGATATTCTATATGCATCCTGTTAAGGTCGGTTACCAGGTGTTCATCATATGAATGATTTTTATGCAGATTTGATGTTGTTTATGAGAAATGGAAATATGAAATCTTGTGGTCTATAATTACGATTTGATAAATATGTAGGTTAAACCTATAACTCACCAACATTTTTGTTGACGTTTAAAGTATGTTTATTCTCAGGTGATTATTAAGAGCTTCCGCTGTAGCATGCTAATTTATGGACAAGAGTTGGAGTCAGCATGCTTGTATAATATTGTTTAAAAACTGCATTCGAAGACTTAAATTGATGTGTAATATTATTGTAAACCATTATGTAATAATCGTGTGAAAACACTATATTTTAGATTATCATTATTTGATAATCGTCGTAATATTTTTAAACCTTTATCAATAAAATAAAGGTTATGGTATGTTTTAAAATCGAATGCAGTCTTTGAAAAACATCTCATATAGAGGTCAAAACCTCGCAACGAAATCAATTAATATGGAGCGCCCCAGCAACATATTATAGCGCGAAGCAGATCGCATAACATACAGATCTTGCCATGCTTGGCACATCAATTTTGCATCTGTTTCATCAACAAGATCAATTTTAAACGGCAATTGTAGTTACCCGAACTTTTCCATGATTATTCCATGATTATATATTAAATGAAAACTATGTTTGCATGATTAAATGTTTCCAACATGTTAAGCAACCAAACTTGTTAAGACTTGATTATTTGAAATGAGTTTCATGTAGACAATTGACCACCCAAGTTGACCGGCGATTCACGAACGTTAAAACTTGTAAAAATGACATGATGATATATATATAGACATATATATGGTTAACATGAGATTATGATAAGTAAGTATCTCACTAAGTGTATTAACAATGTGTGATATACATAAAAAAAAATGAGAATATTGAATTATAAAGCTCAAAATACTAAATACATATGTATTGTATTAAGATATTGATATACTATATTTAACATGATAAAATGATAATTAAGTATATCATTGAGTGTATTAACAATGAACTATACAAGTAAGATGAGACTACTAACTTATGGATTTTGAAACAATATATATATGTAACGATTATCATTGTAATAGTATTTTAACACATATATATATGAAGTTAAGATATATTCATACACCATGTTATCATGTTAACATAACAATTTACCATCTCATTTAACTATAATAACAATGAATTAATTACATTTAACAAGATCGTTAACTTAAATGTTTCAAAACAACACTTACATGTAACGACTAACAATGACTTAACGACTCAGTTAAAATGTATATACATGTAGTGTATTTAGATGTATTAGTACACTTTTGAAAGACTTCAAGACATATATCAAAGTACTTCTACTTAACAAAAATGCTTACAATTACATCCTCATTCATTTTCATCAACAATTCTACTCATATGCAACCGTATTCGTACTCGTATAATACCCAACTCCTAGATGTACACACTATTGGTATATACACATAAAAATCTGCTCCTTATCAGCCTTAAATGATTAAGGAACATGTGGAACTAACCATTTGTCAACTAGCATGAATTATATAGCAAAAAAACAAACTTAAGAATCTTTTCTTTCTTTATAATGAGTAAAAACGTTTTTATGATTTCACCTCATTTTTCCATTCCATTTTCTCATACTTACACTCCAAATTCTCTCTCAAAATACTCCTAACATCATACTTGATCATCTCCAAGAATTTTCACCATCTTTTATCTTCAATTACAAGCTTTAATCATCATAAAAACAACCATTCAAGAACACGTCAATAAATCTTTCAAACTTGCTAGATTACTTCCATGCTTTCAAATCCATTCCAAGTAATCATCCAAGATCAAGAAACTTTTGTTAATATCAGTAGGTTTTCATTCTAAATCAAAGGTAAGAATCATATTCAAGCTTTGGTTCAATTTCTATAAACATAACTATCTTAATTCAAGTAGTAATCTTACTTGAACTAGTTTTCGTGTCATGATTCTACTTCAAGAACTTCCAAGCCATCGAAGATCCTTTGAAGCTCAAGTTTATTTTTCATCATTTCCAGTAGGTTTACATACTACACTTGAGGTATTAATGATGTTCATAACATCATTCGATTCATATATATATAACCATCATATTCGAAGATTTAAACTTGTAATCACTAGAACATAGTTTAGTTAATTCTAAACTTCTACGTAAACAAAGTTAGTCCTTCTAACTTAACTTTTAAAATCAACTTAACACATGTTCTATATCAATATGATATGATAACTTAATGATTTAAAACCTGGAAACACGAAAAATACCGTAAAACCGGACATACGCCGTCGTAGTGAAACCGAGGGCTGTTTTGGGTTAGAAAAATAAAAACTATCTTAATCTTTGAATTGTAAGTTTTTTTTCTAGTAAAATAATATTTCATATGAATATGATACTATATCCAAAAATCATGGTTAAACACAATGTTGAAGTATGTTTTTCAAAACGGTCATCAAGATGTCATTTTTTCGATAGAAATGACTACCTCTTTAAAAAAATGACTTGTAACCTGTATTTCCAACTATAAATTTATACTTTTTCTGTTTAGTTTCATAAATTTCAGTTCATTATGAAACCATAGCAACTTGAATCACTCAAAACGGATTTGAAACGAAGAAATGACGGGTAAAACAAAATTGGATAAATTTGCTAGTTTTAGCTACGAAAATTTTGCAACAAATCTAGACTAACCATAACTTCACTAACTTATATTGTATTATACATGTATTCTAACATATATTATGTAATCTTGGGATACCATAGACATGAATACAATGTTTTGACATATCATATCGACCCATCTATATATATTATTTGGAACAACCATAGACACTCTATATGCAGTAATGCTTGAGTTAGCTATACCGGGTCGAGGTTGATTCAAAAATAATATATATACTTTGAGTTGTGATCTAGCCTGAGACTTGTATACACTGGGTCGTGGTTTGATTCGAGATAATATATATTGATTTATTTCTGTACATCTAACTGTGGACAACTAGTTGTAGATTACTAACGTTGGACCGCTAACTTAATAAACTTAAATCATTAAAACGTAATAAAAAAATGTTGTAAATATATTTCGATCATACTTTGATATATATGTATATATTTCTTATAGGTTTGTGAACCGATCCGTGGCCAAGTCTTAAATTTCCGACGAAGTAAAAATCTGTGAAAATTAGTTATAGTCCCACTTTTAAAAATCTATAATTTTTTGGGATGAGAATACATGCAGTTTTATAAATATTTTACAAAATAGATACAGGTAATCAAAAATACTTTCTATGTTGGTTTATCGAACCGAATATGCCCCTTTTTAGCTTGGTAGCCTAAGAAGTAGGGAAATGGCCTCTAATTGACGCGAATCCTAAAGATAGATCTATTTGGCCCAGCAAGCCTCATCCGAGTTACGGATGCCTTAGTACTTTGATTTATCATATCTGATGAGAGTCCCGGAATGATGGGGATATTCTATATGTGTAGTGACCCGAACTTTTCCATGTTTATATATATTAATTGAGATTGATGTTTACATGATTAAATGTTTCCAACATGTTAAGCAATCAAACTTGTTAAGACTTGATTAATGGAAATAGGTTTCATATAGACAATTGACCACCCAAGTTGACCGGTGATTCACGAACGTTAAAACTTGTAAAAAAACTATATGATGACATATATATGGTTATATATATAGTTAACATGATATTATGATAAGTAAACATATCATTAATTATATTAACAATGAACTACATATGTAAAAACAAGACTACTAACTTAATGATTTTGAAACGAGACATATATGTAACGTTTATCGTTGTAACGACATTTAATGTATATATATCATATTAAGAGATATTCGTACATCATAATATCATGATAATATAATAATTTAAAATCTCTTTTGATATTATAAACATTGGGTTAACAACATTTAACAAGATCGTTAACCTAAAGGTTTCAAAACAACACTTACATGTAACGACTAACGATGACTTAACGACTCAGTTAAAATGTATATACATGTAGTGTTTTAATATGTATTTATACACTTTTGAAAGACTTCAATACACTTATCAAAATACTTCTACTTAACAAAAATGCTTACAATTACATTCTCGTTCAGTTTCATCAACAATTCTACTCGTATGCACCCGTATTCGTACTCGTACAATACACAGCTTTTAGATGTATGTACTATTGGTATATACACTCCAATGATCAGCTCTTAGCAGCCCATGTGAGTCACCTAACACATGTGGGAACCATCATTTGGCAACTAGCATGAAATATCTCATAAGATTACAAAAATATGAGTAATCATTCATGACTTATTTACATGAAAACAAAATTACATATCCTTTATATCTAATCCATACACCAACGACCAAAAACACCTACAAACACTTTCATTCTTCAATTTTCTTCATCTAATTGAACTCTCTCAAGTTCTATCTTCAAGTTCTAAGTGTTCTTCATAAATTCCAAAAGTTCTAGTTTCATAAAATCAAGAATACTTTCAAGTTTGCTAGCTCACTTCCAATCTTGTAAGGTGATCATCCAACCTCAAGAAATCTTTGTTTCTTACAGTAGGTTATCATTCTAATACAAGGTAATAATCATATTCAAACTTTGGTTCAATTTCTATAACTATAACAATCTTATTTCAAGTGATGATCTTACTTGAACTTGTTTTCGTGTCATGATTTTGCTTCAAGAACTTTGAGCCATCCAAGGATCCATTGAAGCTAGATCCATTTTTCTCTTTTCCAGTAGGTTCATCCAAGGAACTTAAGGTAGTAATGATGTTCATAACATCATTCGATTCATACATATAAAGCTATCTTATTCGAAGGTTTAAACTTGTAATCACTAGAACATAGTTTAGTTAATTCTAAACTTGTTCGCAAACAAAAGTTAATCCTTCTAACTTGACTTTTAAAATCAACTAAACACATGTTCTATATCTATATGATATGCTAACTTAATGATTTAAAACCTGGAAACACGAAAAACACCGTAAAACCGGATTTACGCCGTCGTAGTAACACCGCGGGCTGTTTTGGGTTAGTTAATTAAAAACTATGATAAACTTTGATTTAAAAGTTGTTATTCTGAGAAAATGATTTTTATTATGAACATGAAACTATATCCAAAAATTATGGTTAAACTCAAAGTGGAAGTATGTTTTCTAAAATGGTCATCTAGACGTCGTTCTTTCGACTGAAATGACTACCTTTACAAAAACGACTTGTAACTTATTTTTCCGACTATAAACCTATACTTTTTCTGTTTAGATTCATAAAATAGAGTTCAATATGAAACCATAGCAATTTGATTCACTCAAAACGGATTTAAAATGAAGAAGTTATGGGTAAAACAAGATTGGATAATTTTTCTCATTTTAGCTACGTGAAAATTGGTAACAAATCTATTCCAACCATAACTTAATCAACTTGTATTATATATTATGTAATCTTGAGATACCATAGACACGTATACAATGTTTCGACCTATCATGTCGACACATCTATATATATTTCGGAACAACCATAGACACTCTATATGTGAATGTTGGAGTTAGCTATACAGGGTTGAGGTTGATTCCAAAATATATATAGTTTGAGTTGTGATCAATACTGAGATACGTATACACTGGGTCGTGGATTGATTCAAGATAATATTTATCGATTTATTTCTGTACATCTAACTGTGGACAACTAGTTGTAGGTTACTAACGAGGACAGCTGACTTAATAAACTTAAAACATCAAAATATATTAAAAGTGTTGTAAATATATTTTGAACATACTTTGATATATATGTATATATTGTTATAGGTTCGTGAATCAACCAGTGGCCAAGTCTTACTTCCCGACGAAGTAAAAATCTGTAAAAGTGAGTTATAGTCCCACTTTTAAAATCTAATATTTTTGGGATGAGAATACATGCAGGTTTTATAAATGATTTACAAAATAGACACAAGTACGTGAAACTACATTCTATGGTTGAATTATCGAAATCGAATATGCCCCTTTTTATTAAGTCTGGTAATCTAAGAATTAGGGAACAGACACCCTAATTGACGCGAATCCTAAAGATAGATCTATCGGGCCCAACAAGCCCCATCCAAAGTACCGGATGCTTTAGTACTTCGAAATTTATATCATATCCGAAGGGTGTCCCGGAATGATGGGGATATTCTTATATATGCATCTTGTTATTGTCGGTTACCAGGTGTTCACCATATGAATGATTTTTATCTCTATGTATGGGATGTGTATTGAAATATGAAATCTTGTGGTCTATTGTTACGATTTGATATATATAGGTTAAACCTATAACTCACCAACATTTTTGTTGACGTTTAAAGCATGTTTATTCTCAGGTGAATATTAAGAGCTTCCGCTGTTGCATACTAAAATAAGGACAAGATTTGGAGTCCATGTTTTTATGATATTGTGTAAAAACTGCATTCAAGAAACTGATTTCGATGTAACATATTTGTATTGTAAACCATTATGTAATGGTCGTGTGTAAACAGGATATTTTAGATTATCATTATTTGATAATCTACGTAAAGATTTTTAAACCTTTATTTATGAAATAAAGGTTATGGTTTGTTTTAAAAATGAATGCAGTCTTTGAAAAACGTCTCATATAGAGGTCAAAACCTCGCAACGAAATCAATTAATATGGAACGTTTTTAATCAATAAGAACGGGACATTTCAGTTGGTATCCGAGCGTTGGTCTTAGAGAACCAGAAAATTTGCATTAGTGTGTCTTATCGAGTTTGTTAGGATGCATTAGTGAGTCTGGACTTCGACCGTGTTTTCTTTAAAAATGATTGCTTAACATTTTTGTTGGAAACTATATATTTTTAACATATGAATATTATGTGATATATTAATCTCTTAACGTGTTTGATATTATGTGATAGATGTCTACCTCTAGAACAAGTCCCATTGACTCACCTAATAATAATGAAGAGTCAAATGTAAATTGGAATGATTTGTGGACTGATTCACAAGTTCCCGAAGAGGAACCGGAAGAAGAGTCGGAACCGGAAGAAGAATCGGAACCGGATGAAGAAATAGAACCGGTGGGGGAAATAATAAAACGGTTAAGTAAAAGAAAATCCTCAACCAACCGACCAAAGTTAATTATGGTCAATGGTGTTTCCGCCAAGGAAGCAAAATATTGGGAGGATTACCAATTCTCCGATGAATCGGATTCCGACGAGAATTCCGATGATGTTATAGAAATTACCCCAACTGAATTTAAAAAGGCAAAAGAAAATAATAAGGGAAAGGGCATAAAAATAGAGAAATCTAATTCCAACCCCGATGAACTTTATGTGTATCGTCAACCCCCGAAGTCCTTAAGTTGTAACAATGACCCGGGAACCTCTAAACCACCAGGTTTTTCTAAACCAATGTGGACAACGACGGCTCGTATTAGGGGAACATCATATATCCCTAGAAACTTGGCAAAACGAACCAAAACCGAAGAAGAAGAAACGAGCGAGTCGGAATAAGATAGTTGTATTCGTGTGGTGTAATATATGTAATATAGTGTTCTTATGCTTTATGATATATGTAAAAATTTCTTGTATTAATAAGTATTTTTTTTTATGAATCTAACTCTTGTCTATTTTACAGTTTAAAAACACAAAATGGATAGACAACCCAATATTTTAAGAGACCTACCCGGAGACATGATTGATGAAATCTTGTCTAGAGTCGGCCAGAATTCTTCGGCACAACTATTTAAGGCGAGATCAGTTTGTAAGACATTCGAAGAACGTTCCAAGAATGTCTTAGTTTATAAGAGACTTTCGTTCGAAAGATGGGGGATATCACATTGGGAAACCCATAAGTTACGATGTGTTTACTTTGACGCATATATTGCGGGGAACCCAAATGCTATTTTACGCAACGGGTTAAGAAATTATTTTGACTCAATATATCCGAATATTGGACTTCGTGATTTAGAAAAAGCGGCTAACATGCAACATAAAGAAGCATGTTATGCTTACGGATTAGTAATGTTCGCTTCTCACCAAAGTGAGAACAAGAACATCGGGCTACAACTATTAAACAAAACGTTTCCACAAGTGACGGAGTCGGTAATTGGGGTAAGAAATGAGGTTTTTAGATTATTACGGGACTGTTGGACATTACGTAACCCTCGTCCCTTTGATGACGTTACAACACGCTGTCTTATCAACGGCCATAACGGTTATGTTGCACAAGACCAAGGATGGGAAGTAGTTCTAGTAAAACCAGAATGCATGACTTGTTTCTGGACGTATGAATTACGTGTCTTTATTGCCTTTGCTGAACGACTTGTGTACTAGCTAGAATTGTCTTCACAACTATCTTGTAACAAAGTTATTGTGCGCTATATTTCATGCTTTATGTAAAATAAGAGGTATTGTAAGTTTGTAAAATATTGTATAAAAGTTTGAACGCGAAATATTATTATAATCAGTTTTTCATATAGAATTGTAGTAGTTGAATTGTATATTAGCTACTAAGTATGAACTTAACGGGTAGGTACTACCCGAATTTAAACTTATAAAACGCTAATATGAAGAAAAAGCTTTTATAAATGAGTTCATATTATGCTACGAAATACTATTAACTACTCTTAATATTCTGTATGATTAACTTGTTCCATTTAACTATTTTGAAGGAAATGGCACCGACTACTCGACACACCGTGAATATGAATGAAGAGGAATTCCGTACTTTTCTAGCTTCAAACATAGCCGCAGTACAGGCTGCGCTACATACCAACAATAACCTTGGATCTAGCAGTACAGGAAATCGTGTAGGATGCACCTACAAAGAATTCACTGCCTGCAAACCTTTGGAATTTGATGGAACCGAAGGACCGATCGGATTGAAACGGTGGACCGAGAAGGTTGAATCGGTGTTTGCCATAAGTAAGTGTACTGAAGAGGACAAAGTGAAGTACGCTACGCATACCTTCACAGGTTCTGCGTTAACATGGTGGAATACCTATCTAGAGCAAGTGGGACAAGATGATGCGTACGCACTACCGTGGTCAGCATTCAAGCACTTGATGAACGAGAAGTACCGTCCCAGAACCGAGGTCAATAAGCTCAAGACAGAACTTAGAGGGTTACGAACCCAAGGATTTGATATTACCACGTACGAAAGACGATTCACAGAATTGTGCCTATTGTGTCCGGGAGCATTCGAAGATGAGGAAGAGAAGATCGACGCGTTTGTGAAAGGATTACCGGAAAGAATCCAAGAAGATATAAGTTCACACGAGCCCGCCTCCATACAACAGGCATGTAGAATGGCTCACAAACTAGTGAACCAGATTGAAGAAAGAATTAAAGAACAGACTGCTGAAGAGGCCAATGTGAAGCAAGTCAAAAGAAAGTGGGAGGAAAACGGTGATAAGAATCACCAATACAACAACAACAGCAATTACAACAATAATCGCAACAATTATCCCAACAATCGCAACATCAATCGCAACTACAACAAACGGCCCAACAACAACAACAACAACAACAACAACAACAACAACAACAACAATCATCCCAACAACAATAATAACCGCAACAACAACAACAATCAGAAGCAACTATGCCAAAGGTGTGAAAAGAATCACTCGGGGTTCTGCACCAAATTTTGCAACAAGTGTAAAAGAAATGGTCATAGCGCGGCGAAGTGTGAGGTCTACGGACCAGGGGTTAATAGAACGAAAGGAACAAATGGTGTCGGAACGAGTAATGGCGGAGCAAGTAGTGTCGGAGCAAGTTATGCCAATGTAGTTTGTTATAAATGTGGAAAACCAGGCCACATTATTAGAAATTGCCCGAACCAGGAGAACACGAATGGACAAGGCCGTGGAAGAGTTTTCAATATTAATGCGGTAGAGGCACAGGAAGACCCGGAGCTTGTTACGGGTACGTTTCTTATTGACAATAAATCTGCTTACGTTTTATTTGATTCGGGTGCGGATAGAAGCTATATGAGTAGAGATTTTTGTGCTAAATTAAGTTGTCCATTGACGCCTTTGGATAGTAAATTTTTACTCGAATTAGCAAATGGTAAATTAATTTCAGCAGATAATATATGTCGGAATCGAGAAATTAAACTGGTTAGCGAAACATTTAAGATTGATTTGATACCAGTAGAGTTAGGGAGTTTTGATGTGATAATCGGTATGGACTGGTTGAAAGAAGTGAAAGCGGAGATCGTTTGTTACAAAAATGCAATTCGCATTATACGAGAAAAAGGAAAACCCTTAATGGTGTACGGAGAAAAGGGCAACACGAAGCTACATCTTATTAGTAATTTGAAGGCACAAAAACTAATAAGAAAAGGTTACTATGCTGTTCTAGCACACGTCGAGAAAGTACAAACTGAAGAAAAGAGCACCAATGATGTTCCCATTGCAAAAGAATTTCCCGATGTATTTCCGAAAGAATTACCGGGATTACCCCCACATCGATCCGTTGAATTTCAAATAGATCTTGTACCAGGAGCTGCACCAATAGCTCGTGCTCCTTACAGACTCGCACCCAGCGAGATGAAAGAACTGCAAAGCCAATTACAAGAACTTTTAGAGCGTGGTTTCATTCGACCAAGCACATCACCGTGGGGAGCTCCTGTTTTGTTTGTCAAGAAGAAAGATGGTACATTCAGGTTGTGTATCGACTACCGAGAGTTGAACAAACTTACCATCAAGAACCGCTACCCACTACCGAGAATTGACGACTTATTTGATCAACTACAAGGCTCGTCTGTTTATTCAAAGATTGACTTACGTTCCGGGTATCATCAAATGCGGGTGAAAGAAGATGATATTCCAAAGACTGCTTTCAGAACACGTTACGGTCATTACGAGTTTATGGTCATGCCGTTTGGTTTAACTAATGCACCAGCTATGTTCATGGACCTTATGAACCGAGTGTGTGGACCATACCTTGACAAGTTTGTCATTGTTTTCATTGATGACATACTTATTTACTCAAAGAATGACCAAGAACACGGTGAACATTTGAGAAAGGTGTTAGAAGTATTGAGGAAGGAAGAATTGTACGCTAAGTTTTCAAAGTGTGCATTTTGGTTGGAAGAAGTTCAATTCCTCGGTCACATAGTGAACAAAGAAGGTATTAAGGTGGATCCGGCAAAGATAGAAACTGTTGAAAAGTGGGAAACCCCGAAAACTCCGAAACACATACGCCAGTTTTTAGGACTAGCTGGTTACTACAGAAGGTTCATCCAAGACTTTTCCAGAATAGCAAAACCCTTGACTGCATTAACGCATAAAGGGAAGAAATTTGAATGGAATGATGAACAAGAGAAAGCGTTTCAGTTATTGAAGGAAAAGCTAACTACGGCACCTATATTGTCATTGCCTGAAGGGAATGATGATTTTGTGATTTATTGTGACGCATCAAAGCAAGGTCTCGGTTGTGTATTAATGCAACGAACGAAGGTGATTGCTTATGCGTCTAGACAATTGAAGATTCACGAACAAAATTATACGACGCATGATTTGGAATTAGGCGCGGTTGTTTTTGCATTAAAGACTTGGAGGCACTACTTATATGGGGTCAAAAGTATTATATATACCGACCACAAAAGTCTTCAACACATATTTAATCAGAAACAACTGAATATGAGGCAGCGTAGGTGGATTGAATTATTGAATGATTACGATTTTGAGATTCGTTACCACCCGGGGAAGGCAAATGTGGTAGCCGATGCCTTGAGCAGGAAGGATAGAGAACCCATTCGAGTAAAATCTATGAATATAATGATTCATAATAACATTACTACTCAAATAAAGGAGGCGCAACAAGGAGTTTTAAAAGAGGGAAATTTAAAGGATGAAATACCCAAAGGATCGGAGAAGCATCTTAATATTCGGGAAGACGGAACCCGGTATAGGGCTGAAAGGATTTGGGTACTAAAATTTGGAGATATGAGAGAAATGGTACTTAGAGAAGCTCATAAAACCAGATACTCAATACATCCTGGAACGGGGAAGATGTACAAGGATCTCAAGAAACATTTTTGGTGGCCGGGTATGAAAGCCGATGTTGCTAAATACGTAGGAGAATGTTTGACGTGTTCTAAGGTCAAAGCTGAGCATCAGAAACCATCAGGTCTACTTCAACAACCCGAAATCCCGGAATGGAAATGGGAAAACATTACCATGGATTTCATCACTAAATTGCCAAGGACTGCAAGTGGTTTTGATACTATTTGGGTAATAGTTGATCGTCTCACCAAATCAGCACACTTCCTACCAATAAGAGAAGATGACAAGATGGAGAAGTTAGCACGACTGTATTTGAAGGAAGTCGTCTCCAGACATGGAATACCAATCTCTATTATCTCTGATAGGGATGGCAGATTTATTTCAAGATTCTGGCAGACATTACAGCAAGCATTAGGAACTCGTCTAGACATGAGTACTGCCTATCATCCACAAACTGATGGGCAGAGCAAAAGGACGATACAAACGCTTGAAGACATGCTACGAGCATGTGTTATTGATTTCGGAAACAGTTGGGATCGACATCTACCGTTAGCAGAATTTTCCTACAACAACAGCTACCATTCAAGCATTGAGATGGCGCCGTTTGAAGCACTTTATGGTAGAAAGTGCAGGTCTCCGATTTGTTGGAGTGAAGTGGGGGATAGACAGATTACGGGTCCGGAGATTATACAAGAAACTACCGAGAAGATCATCCAAATTCAACAACGGTTGAAAACCGCCCAAAGTCGACAAAAGAGCTACGCTGACATTAAAAGAAAAGATATAGAATTTGAAATTGGAGAGATGGTCATGCTTAAAGTTGCACCTTGGAAAGGCGTTGTTCGATTTGGTAAACGAGGGAAATTAAATCCAAGGTATATTGGACCATTCAAGATTATTGATCGTGTCGGACCAGTAGCTTACCGACTAGAGTTACCTCAACAACTCGCGGCTGTACATAACACTTTCCACGTCTCGAATTTGAAGAAATGTTTTGCTAAAGAAGATCTCACTATTCCGTTAGATGAAATCCAAATCAACGAAAAACTCCAATTCATCGAAGAACCCGTCGAAATAATGGATCGTGAGGTTAAAAGACTTAAGCAAAACAAGATACCAATTGTTAAAGTTCGATGGAATGCTCGTAGAGGACCCGAGTTCACCTGGGAGCGTGAAGATCAGATGAAGAAGAAATACCCGCATCTATTTCCAGAAGATTCGTCAACACCTTCAACAGCTTAAAATTTCGGGACGAAATTTATTTAACGGGTAGGTACTGTAGTGACCCGAACTTTTCCATGTTTATATATATTAATTGAGATTGATGTTTACATGATTAAATGTTTCCAACATGTTAAGCAATCAAACTTGTTAAGACTTGATTAATGGAAATAGGTTTCATATAGACAATTGACCACCCAAGTTGACCGGTGATTCACGAACGTTAAAACTTGTAAAAAAACTATATGATGACATATATATGGTTATATATATAGTTAACATGATATTATGATAAGTAAACATATCATTAATTATATTAACAATGAACTACATATGTAAAAACAAGACTACTAACTTAATGATTTTGAAACGAGACATATATGTAACGTTTATCGTTGTAACGACATTTAATGTATATATATCATATTAAGAGATATTCGTACATCATAATATCATGATAATATAATAATTTAAAATCTCTTTTGATATTATAAACATTGGGTTAACAACATTTAACAAGATCGTTAACCTAAAGGTTTCAAAACAACACTTACATGTAACGACTAACGATGACTTAACGACTCAGTTAAAATGTATATACATGTAGTGTTTTAATATGTATTTATACACTTTTGAAAGACTTCAATACACTTATCAAAATACTTCTACTTAACAAAAATGCTTACAATTACATTCTCGTTCAGTTTCATCAACAATTCTACTCGTATGCACCCGTATTCGTACTCATACAATACACAGCTTTTAGATGTATGTACTATTGGTATATACACTCCAATGATCAGCTCTTAGCAGCCCATGTGAGTCACCTAACACATGTGGGAACCATCATTTGGCAACTAGCATGAAATATCTCATAAGATTACAAAAATATGAGTAATCATTCATGACTTATTTACATGAAAACAAAATTACATATCCTTTATATCTAATCCATACACCAACGACCAAAAACACCTACAAACACTTTCATTCTTCAATTTTCTTCATCTAATTGAACTCTCTCAAGTTCTATCTTCAAGTTCTAAGTGTTCTTCATAAATTCCAAAAGTTCTAGTTTCATAAAATCAAGAATACTTTCAAGTTTGCTAGCTCACTTCCAATCTTGTAAGGTGATCATCCAACCTCAAGAAATCTTTGTTTCTTACAGTAGGTTATCATTCTAATACAAGGTAATAATCATATTCAAACTTTGGTTCAATTTCTATAACTATAACAATCTTATTTCAAGTGATGATCTTACTTGAACTTGTTTTCGTGTCATGATTTTGCTTCAAGAACTTTGAGCCATCCAAGGATCCATTGAAGCTAGATCCATTTTTCTCTTTTCCAGTAGGTTCATCCAAGGAACTTAAGGTAGTAATGATGTTCATAACATCATTCGATTCATACATATAAAGCTATCTTATTCGAAGGTTTAAACTTGTAATCACTAGAACATAGTTTAGTTAATTCTAAACTTGTTCGCAAACAAAAGTTAATCCTTCTAACTTGACTTTTAAAATCAACTAAACACATGTTCTATATCTATATGATATGCTAACTTAATGATTTAAAACCTGGAAACACGAAAAACACCGTAAAACCGGATTTACGCCGTCGTAGTAACACCGCGGGCTGTTTTGGGTTAGTTAATTAAAAACTATGATAAACTTTGATTTAAAAGTTGTTATTCTGAGAAAATGATTTTTATTATGAACATGAAACTATATCCAAAAATTATGGTTAAACTCAAAGTGGAAGTATGTTTTCTAAAATGGTCATCTAGACGTCGTTCTTTCGACTGAAATGACTACCTTTACAAAAACGACTTGTAACTTATTTTTCCGACTATAAACCTATACTTTTTCTGTTTAGATTCATAAAATAGAGTTCAATATGAAACCATAGCAATTTGATTCACTCAAAACGGATTTAAAATGAAGAAGTTATGGGTAAAACAAGATTGGATAATTTTTCTCATTTTAGCTACGTGAAAATTGGTAACAAATCTATTCCAACCATAACTTAATCAACTTGTATTATATATTATGTAATCTTGAGATACCATAGACACGTATACAATGTTTCGACCTATCATGTCGACACATCTATATATATTTCGGAACAACCATAGACACTCTATATGTGAATGTTGGAGTTAGCTATACAGGGTTGAGGTTGATTCCAAAATATATATAGTTTGAGTTGTGATCAATACTGAGATACGTATACACTGGGTCGTGGATTGATTCAAGATAATATTTATCGATTTATTTCTGTACATCTAACTGTGGACAACTAGTTGTAGGTTACTAACGAGGACAGCTGACTTAATAAACTTAAAACATCAAAATATATTAAAAGTGTTGTAAATATATTTTGAACATACTTTGATATATATGTATATATTGTTATAGGTTCGTGAATCAACCAGTGGCCAAGTCTTACTTCCCGACGAAGTAAAAATCTGTGAAAGTGAGTTATAGTCCCACTTTTAAAATCTAATATTTTTGGGATGAGAATACATGCAGGTTTTATAAATGATTTACAAAATAGACACAAGTACGTGAAACTACATTCTATGGTTGAATTATCGAAATCGAATATGCCCCTTTTTATTAAGTCTGGTAATCTAAGAATTAGGGAACAGACACCCTAATTGACGCGAATCCTAAAGATAGATCTATCGGGCCCAACAAGCCCCATCCAAAGTACCGGATGCTTTAGTACTTCGAAATTTATATCATATCCGAAGGGTGTCCCGGAATGATGGGGATATTCTTATATATGCATCTTGTTATTGTCGGTTACCAGGTGTTCACCATATGAATGATTTTTATCTCTATGTATGGGATGTGTATTGAAATATGAAATCTTGTGGTCTATTGTTACGATTTGATATATATAGGTTAAACCTATAACTCACCAACATTTTTGTTGACGTTTAAAGCATGTTTATTCTCAGGTGAATATTAAGAGCTTCCGCTGTTGCATACTAAAATAAGGACAAGATTTGGAGTCCATGTTTGTATGATATTGTGTAAAAACTGCATTCAAGAAACTGATTTCGATGTAACATATTTGTATTGTAAACCATTATGTAATGGTCGTGTGTAAACAGGATATTTTAGATTATCATTATTTGATAATCTACGTAAAGATTTTTAAACCTTTATTTATGAAATAAAGGTTATGGTTTGTTTTAAAAATGAATGCAGTCTTTGAAAAACGTCTCATATAGAGGTCAAAACCTCGCAACGAAATCAATTAATATGGAACGTTTTTAATCAATAAGAACGGGACATTTCAATATGCATCTTGTTAAGGTCGGTTACCCGGTGTTCAACATATGAATGAATTTTATCTCTATGCAGTTTGCGAAATGCCTGATATGAGATGTATATTTATGGTAAAAAATGAAATCTTGTGGTCTATTGTTACAATTTGATAAATATATAGGTTAAACCTATAACTCACCAACATTTTTGTTGACGTTTTAAGCATGTTTATTCTCAGGTGATTATTAAGAGCTTCCGCTATTGTATGCTAATGTATGGACAAGAGTTGGAGTCAGCATGCTTGTATAATATTGTTTAAAAACTGCATTCGAAGACTTAAGTTGATGTGTAATATTATTGTAAACCATTATGTAATAGTCGTGTGAAAACGCTATATTTTAGATTATCATTATTTGATAATCGTCGTAATATTTTTAAACCTTTATCGATAAAATAAAGGTTATGGTTTGTTTTAAAATCGAATGCAGTTTTTGAAAAAGGTCTCATATAGAGGTCAAAACCTCGCAACGAAATCAATTAATATGGAACGTTTATAATCGATATGAATGGGACATTTCAGCAATTGCCCAACCGACCATGCGAATTCTCCTGCAAAGCCTGATAGCGAAACTGTAGTAGGTATCAACTCTGCTCTAATACTTTCTGGCAACTTGTGAAAGCATTGCTCATATATGATATCTACACTGCTTCCTGTATCCACATGCACTTTCATAATTGTAATTCCAGTGTTTACAATTTTGCAAGATATAACTACTGGTGAATCAATCATGCATAATTTCGCATTGGCGGGAACGTTATTGGTGCGAGCTGCCATTTTTCAAGTGTTTCTGAAGCTTTTCACTTATAAGCTTTTGTTTTTTTATTACTTGCACACACTAATTCATTATTGCACATTTGCTACTCTTCTAGTTGATTTCGCTTTAATTTTGCCAAATTGCTAACCTCTGAACCATTTTTAAATCTGTTATTTCGCTTGCATTGAAGCTTTAACAACTTCGCAGTTCTCTTAGCAACTGCCTTGTCATTTAACTTTTTTATTTTCTTCTCAAATCAAATTATCAGATATTGTAAGTGAATTGTCCTGCAAATCATGAAATAAGAACATGACTATAATTAAATTTGAAATTAAATCATTCGATTACACAGAATAGATTTATTGAATTCAATTTTAATTCATGTCCCATAGATGGCGCAAATTGATCAATCCTAAATTAGATGTTAAGATCTAATTTAGGAGTTGAGTGCAATGAGGGGTGGATGGTGGTGTTGATAATGTTTTTGGGACCTTATGATCGTCTTTCACTTAGATTCAAGTGATCAATCACCATGTCCTGGTCTTGATTGAATTACCTTGGTTTGATTATAATTAAGGCTTGGGCGTGTGATATTGCTCAAATACATCATATATATATTTCGCAATATCGTGTGAACTACTCTCGAATCAAGGATAGTTAAGGTGGTTTCTACAAGTAATACATAAAGGTATGTGAAGTGTATCGAAAAGTGGTTTATAAAGAGTTTTGGTGAATTATGACCATTCTATAAGTTCTGATTTCATCATAGTTGATCCCGATACAAGTTATGGTCAAATTAACCCTCTAAAATGATAAACAAGGCTTCAGATATGTTGGACGCCGTCCAAAATGATTGGGACTCCGTCCAAATGAAGGGAGATTATGAAAAAACGAGACAGTGAATTTCAGCACCACTGGACGCCATCCAAAAATCTGGACACCGTCCAGCCCTTTACAACTGGACGCCATCCAGAAATTTGGACGCCGTCCAGGCCTTTACAACTGGATGCCGTCCAGAAATCTGAACGTCGTCCAGAAGTATGTTTCATCCTACTTTTGCTTTTTGACCAACTTTAACTACTTTAAAAGTGAAAGATTGAGGGAGATACGATCAGATACGAACCAGAGGAGTTAGAAGACGATTTTAGGAGCTATTTTGGAGAACTCCAAGCTCTTTGAAGAGGATTAACATCCAAGAATCAAGATTCAACACCTTCTCCATTCAAGATTCATTCTCTATTAGGTTGATTTCTTGTTCTTAACAATGAATTCTACTTATCAATTGATTGCTATTTTGTTTGTTAATATGATTGTTGGCTAAACTCTATAATGTTTGTCTAGATTATTAACTGAGGTATTGGATGTAAACTTATTGATTGAATGTATTATGTGTGATAGATTAAAGCTTGAATTAAAGAACCATGCTTATTGATGTTAAATCATTTGTATCTAGTTAATTGATATGTTGTTGATAAAGAGAACTCTTGTTGATGTATCATATTGATTTACAATCAACTTGTCTAGATTTATTGTTTACTAAACCGGACTAATGGGGTAAATTAGATCAAAACGATTAGACGATGTAGGGATGAATTGTGTAGAGCGAATGCAAAAGACAATTAGTATTCAAGTCTTTGATCTAGCTAATCAACAAGTCACAAACAAAAAGGTCTAGGTGATAGGGAACCCTCCACTTAGTAATTCTAGTTTGAGTACTTGCTAAATAGAACTCTTGACAAGTCGATTAGGGTGATTAGTATATATATCATAGTTATTTGGTTACAAACACGAGAACTATAGAGAAAAGGGAACCCTTGCTCTTGTACTCGAGTTTGCATGTTTACTAAAGAGAACTCTTGGTAAATCTATTAGTTAACTTACACACATATTCATTCAATCGGGTCTTAACAATATAACTTACATCCAATACCAAGGGTAAAATATCTAGATGAACATTTCATCTCTTTGATCTAAATCAAACTATCTTATTTGCTTTCTTTACATTTGTTTTCATTATATAAACTTAAAAGACTAAAAATATTGTTTTTACTTTTAATCTTCTATGATTTGGCTAAATCGTTAAATAGCCACAAAAACATAATATCTTGTACCATTAAGTTTCATTTACTTAGTTAATCATAATATAGTTTCTAATTCTAGTTTGACTAATACAACTGTCCTTGGAACGATACATGAAACTAAACCATTATTTATACTACTACACGATCGGGTACACTGCCCGTTAGTGTGTAACAATCTTTAATCGGTATTTTTCCATACTATTTCATACAACAATTCATATACCACGTTTCACACATCAAGTTTTTGGCGCCACTGCCGGGGACAGTTTTGTGTCAAAATAGAATTGTTAACTAATTTGTGATTAAGCAGTTCCTTAATTATTTTAAATTATTAATAGTCTTTGATTTTTAAACTTATAGAATCGGTGCATTTAATAGTTTTGTTAGTTGTGTGATTGACAGATTTTAGGTTGCATATGCCACATACCCGAAGTTCAGATTCTCCATTACTTACACCGCTTACAGAACCTGATAGAAAGCTTGATAGGATCCCAAAATAAGTACTTGAACTTTTTGAATCTTCATCAAAGCAAGAAACTTTTGATTCAGAATCAAGTACAACCAAGCCAAGATACTCTGAATTTGGTGAAACCGTTCATCCTCCAAATTTGGAACGGAAGGAGAGGCAAGGCAGGTGGTACCAAGATAATCAATGGCGGCCAAGATGAAAGCAACCCGAACCGGACAAGGTAGTGTCATTACTCCACCCACAGGTGAAGAAAAATTTGAAATAAAAGGACCTATTCTCCAAATGATTAACAACATATGTCAATTTGGTGGTGTAACGACCCGGATTTTTTCGATCGTTTTATACATATAAGATTAATATTTACATAAATTAAACATTACCAACATAATAAGCAATCCAAATTGTTGAGTGTTGTGTTTTTGAAAAGAGTTTTACACAACGTTTGACCGTCCAATTTGACCGATGATATCACGAACTATATAACATACGATAATTATTGATTGTGTACATAGAAGTATTTATTCATATTTAACATGATCTAAGGATAGTTTAACATATCATTGTGTACTAATAACAATGAGTTATAAGTATACTTTGAGACTACTAACTTAAGTTTTCAAAACGGTAACTATACGTAACGTTCTTTGACATATATACCTATAATCTATAATGCTTATACAAGTATCGTATAAATATGTATTTAATCAATTTTAAAGGGCTTAAATACATAAAACAACATAAGTATATTCACAAAAGATAGTTATATTTGAATTCTCGTTCCATTTCCTCAAGATTTCTACACGTATACTTAGGGTATATGTACCCGTATTATACGCAGCTTCTAGATGTATTTACTATTGATAAATACCAATTATTAGACCTCAATTATCTGCTCTTAGCAGCCATTGTTAGTCAACAACATGTGGGATCAATTAGGAAGACTTATGAGCTAAAAAACAAACTTAAGGATTTTTTTTCTATATAACAATTAAATTCGTTTTTATGATTTCACCCCATTTTTCCATTCCATTTTCTCATACTTACACTCCAAATTGTCTCTCAAAATACTCCTAACATCATACTTGATCATCTTCAAGCATTTTCACCATCTTTTAGCTTCATAATCAAGGTAAAACTATGTTTAAACTTTGATTCAATTCATGTAAGTTATTTATCTTAAATCAAGATATAAACTTACTTACAACCTTTGTTTCTTTTCATGATTTCACTTCTTAATCTTCCAAGTCATCAAGAATAAGTTCATATCTTGTTTATTCAGTAACTTTCTTCATCATACTTGAGGTATAACCTTTGTTCATCATCTTGTTCAATTATAACTATCTTATTAAGAATATACAAATCATAACAACAAGAACATAGTTTGCATGATTTCAAACTTGTTCGCAAACTAAATAGATCCTTCTAACTCGACTTTTAAAACACTTCAAGACCTGTAATATATCATAATGATATGCTAACGTAACAAGATACCACTTGATTTTACAAAGAACGCCTTAAAACTGAATCTACATCGTTGGAGTGCAACCGGGGGATGTTTTGGGTTGGATAATTAAAAACCATCTTAAACTTTGAAATGGAAGTTTATATTATGGAAAAATTATATTTCTTATGAATATGTTAATATATAAAAATCTCATGGTGTAACTCAAAGTGTAAGTATTTTTGTAAAAATGATCATCTAGGTGTTGTTTTTACAACGGAAATGATCACTTTCATAAGATTCACCAAAGTTTGACCTATAACCTATGATTTCAAATGCAAACTAAGGTATTTACAGTTCATATTCATAAATAATGGCTCGATCCAAGGAAGTGGCAAGTTGAACCAACAAAAACAGAGTTGTATTGAAGAAACTGCGGCTAAAACAAAATTGGGTATCCGAAGCTAGTTTAGCTACGAAATTAATTGGAGTAAAACTAAACTAATCATGTCTTTGCTAATTAATATGATATTTTATATATATTTACTTATGATTTGATTTTATATATTTCAGGACCACCCGTAAACAACACGAGAGGATTAATTATAAGACCTCATGATTGTACGCAACACGTCATTTGACAACACGGTAATTTATGTACGCAACACGTCATTTGACAACATGGTACCATGGGTAAAGATTAATTCCGATTAATACGAATACGATGGGGTCTTTATTTATTTTATTGAGCAACTAATTGTGGACCACTAACATCGTACTGCTAACTACGGATTAATAGATATTAAAAGTATTATAAGTATATATGAAACGATTATTTAAAAAGAAAATATGTTGATATATTATATATATATATATATGGTTAGGTTTGTGATATCTATCGGAGACCAAGTCGTGTTAAATATCTTCAAGGCAAAAGTGAGTATATAGTCCCACTTTTAAACTCTAAATATTTCGGGATGGGAATACATGCATTTTATGATTTACGTTATGGACACAAGTGATAAAAAATATATATTCTACGTTGAGTTGTACCACTGGCATACTTCCTTGTAACTTGGTAACTACTATTTACATGCGGTATTGTAAACGCGAATCCTGTTGATAGATCTATCGGGCCTGACAACCCCAATCGGACTGGACGACCAGTATTCAACGGTTGCACAATACTTCGTTTCGATAACTATACATGGTACGGTGTAGTGAGATTTCATAATAAAGGGAATATGCGACGTTGATTAAATGTTAAGTATGGTTATCAAGTGCTAAACCACTTAGAATATTTTTATTAAAACATTTGTGTATATGAAATCTTGTGGTCTATATTTATAACGCTGCTAGCATTAAACCTATATCTCACCAACTTTATGTTGACGTTTTAAGCATGTTTATTCTCAGGTGCTAATTAAAAGCTTCCGCTGCATTATGCCGAATTTAAGCAAGATTTGGAGTATGCATATTTGTGTCAAAAATAAAACTGCATATCGGAAGATTTGTAATGTGAAATATGTTGGAAATCGTACTGTTATTATCAAATGTAAAGTTTGTAAGACTAAGATTATCGCTAAACGATAATCATTATTATGTTGTTTAAGACTTTGGTTATAATAAAGTTTATGGTTTGTATCATAAAAACTTATGCAGATTTTTTTTTTTAAAAAATGTCACAAATAGAGGTCAATACCTCGCAATGACACCAATGAATACGTAACGTTTATATTCGATATGAACGGGACGTCTCAGGTGGTGGTCCGAATGAAGATACAAACGAACATATTCGTCTTTTTCAAGAGATATGTCTTCTATTCAAACTTAAACCAGACACTGATCAGGCCATATTTTTAAGACTTTTCCCATGGACACTCCATGGGGAAGCACGAAGTTGGTTAGATTCATTGCCGAGGCTACGATAGAAACTTGAGATGGTATGATGGAAAAATTTCTTAAGAAATATTTTTCAGCTTCTAAGTCCGCGAGACTCCAACAAGAAATTACCCAATTCTGTCAAAAGTCGATGGAAACCTTATATGAAGCATGGAATCGGTTTTCCAAAATGCTAAGAGGTTGTCCATACCATGGTCTGGATACCTTCCAACAAGTTCAAATTTTTTACAAGGGTTGTGATGTTACAACCCGAATTTTCATTGATCAAGCGGCCGGAGGTTCACTTATGGACAAAACCGAGCAAGAGGCTTATGAGATAATCGAGAAGCAAGCCGATTATTCTCATGAGTGGCATCAAGAACGACCAATTACTCGTAATGCTCAAGTCCAAAGTGCAGGTGCTTATGATGACCTTAGTTCCCTAAGTGTGAAAATAGACAGTGTTGCTCGAAACATGGACAAAATCACCAAGGAAATTCATAGTATGAAGGTAGGTTGTGAATACTGTGGTGGTCTCCATTTAGGAAAAGATTGTGATGTCGGTTTAACAATGGCTCAAAAAGAAGAAGTGGCTTTCATAAGCCAAAGAAATAATAATCAATTTCAAGGAAGAGCCCAATAGAACCGAAACTTCAACAACCCCTACAACCCTCAAGGTCAAAATTCTAATTACCAACAAGGGTCAAGTAGTGGGTTCCAACAACAAACTCTGGGTTTTTATCAAAAACCTCAACAAGAAGAGAAAAATTCAAATATGGAGAGTTTGTTGGAGAGGTTAATTGCATCTCAGACCCAGCTTGTCACCAATATAAGCCAAAAAAACGAGAAGAACGAACACCAATTTAAAAACCAACAAGCTGCAATTCAGAATCTGGAGAAGCAAATGAGTGGTTTAGCTAGTTTACTTAGTGAAAGAAAACCAGGGAGTTTACCAGGCGATACTAATAAGAACCCCCAAAATGAACACGCCAATGTTATCACCACACAGAGTGGTCTAGCATACGAAGCTCCAAAAATGGCCGAAGATTCTAATTTCAGTGTTCAGTTGAACAAAAATGACGAACTGGTTAAGGAGCCAGAACAAGTGGTTGAGAAGGAAGAACGAGAGAAACCCGTAGTGAAGCCATATCAACCACCCCTCCCATACCCAAGAAAGTAACAACAAGAAAGGCTCGAAGCCAAAAGGTTAAAATTTCTAGATATGTTTAAACAAATTAACATAAATATGCCTTTTATTTATGTGAATTCAGGTATGCCCAAGTATGCTAAGTTCTTAAAAGACTTACTTACTAACCTCAAGAAGATGGAAAGCGTTTCATCAGTCACTTTAAATGCTAGATCTTCAGCGCTGGTCTAACGACCCGTCCTAATCCATCCGGACAAAGTCCATATCGATTATAAATGGTTCACAATAGTTGATTACATCGTGAGGTACTTGACCTCTATATGATACATTTTACAAACATTGCATTCGTTTTTAAAAGACAAACTTTCATTACATCGAAAGTTGACGGCATGCATACCATTTCATAATATATATCCAACCAATAATTGACTTAGTAATAATCTTGATGAACTCGACGACTCGAATGCAACGTCTTTTGAAATATGTCATGAATGACTCCAAGTAATATCTCTAATATGAGCAAATGCACAGCGGAATATTTATTTCATACCTGAGAATAAACATGCTTTCAAGTGTCAACCAAAAGGTTGGTGAGTTCATTCGTTTATCATAAAACAATAAAATTCATCATTTTGATAGACCACAAGATTTAAATGCTGCATGGTACAAATGGGCCCGAATCTTATACCCACCTGTAATGTACATGCGATATCTTTTAAATACAGTACACATTTCTAGTGTACGAAATCCATTTTTCATAAATCATAATAACCGTACACATATTCTGTACACAAAAATAACATACACATAACCTGTGTATAAAATCATTCTCTCGATACATAACATTCACTTCAATTGGTGGCAATTATCATGTTCACATAATTCAATGGTGGCAATTATCACGTCCACATAATTCAATGGTAGCAATTATCATGTCCACATAATTTAATGGTGGCAATTATCATGTCCACATAATTCAATAATAATCCACAGAACTTCTGTCTGCATAATAATTCATTCGAGGAATGTTTTGCTTATGTCTCTCTCGTCAAACATTTATAAAAGCATTTCATGTATTCACAGTTCAAAATATATTTCAAAAGCATTTAATAAAGCAGTTATAAAAACAGCGCATGTATTCTCAATCCCAAAAATGTAAAGAGTAAAAGGGAGTAAATGAACTCACCATACTGTATTTTGTAGTAAAAATACATATGACGTCATTTAACAAGTGTAGGGTTGATCTCGGATTCACGAACCTATATTATTTGTTTATCTTATTGAAACATATAATGGAAATCACATAATTTCATTTACTAATATATATTATTTATATTTTTGTGGTTATATAGAATTTATACTAAATTCCATTAAAAACGTATACTTATATTATATCTTTAATTATATGTTATATATAGTTATTCGTTAAAATGATAGTTTTGAAAATAAGGATTTACTAATAATAATAATGATAACCTTATTAATAATGATAATACTAATAATAAATGATAATGATAATCTTTAATAATAATAATAATAAATTAATTTATTTTTATAATGAAAACCATAATATTGATAATAATACCTAATACTAATGAGGAGTAATAATAATACTAATTATGATAATAAAAATAATAATTTAACTAATAATGTTAATCTTAATAACATGGTAATTTTTAATTAATAATAATGATAATAATAATAATAATAATAATAATAATAATAATAATAATAATAATAATAATAATAATAATAATAATAATAATAATAATAATAAAAATAATAGAATTCTACCTTAAAACAAGCTCCTAAAAAGAAAACGCCATTGCCCGGGCTCGAACCCAAGACCTCTCGTTCATAAACACCACAACCTAACCATTTGTCTATTTTGATTTATATATTATAATCCGGATTAAATTTCAGTTAACCCTTTATAGCATCTTCTCGAGTTCTATGCCCAAACAGAAACACTAATTTCTAACCATCAATATATTTCTTTCTTCCTTTATTACGTAAGTGCAACAGACAAACCTTTATATTTGTTTTTTTTTCTATGCATCATTTAAACAGAAAGAGAATAGCAACAATTGATATACTATTATGGTGACGGTTGGGTTTTGAATGAAAAACAGAAAGATTCGAGCACCGTTTAGCAAAGTGTCGGCTGTTTTGATGGGTTAGGGTTCAAAAGGAAAGGAGACATGTTGGCCCAACAACTATTTTAGTATCGACCCAATAAAAAAATACATGGTTTATGTCAAGGGTTTAGATATTCGAAACAGTCCACAGAAACCTAATTGTTTTCGTTGTAATTGAAATAGAAAGAACCAACAATTGCGGCAGGTGACAAAACAAGGAAAGAAAGAAAATATCACGCATGCTCTCAAGACTTTTTCATCACTCATGATATCCTCACAAAAAATATATATATAAAGAGGAATGTCCCTATAGCTACTTGGTCAGACATGAAGAAGAGAAAAGGGACGTGCAGCTCAAAAGAAGAAAAGGAAAGTATTATCACTATCAACCAATTGTCCCACCATTATCTATAATCATCTATATTTAAACGTGAACAAATGAAGTTGTAGATGTACACAACCACAAAGCTTTCGGTCAATGAAGTAGAGAGTGGAAAAGAAAAAAAAATATATATATAACCTGCACCGCAGTTTATAGCAGTTTAAATGTGTGGTCGTTTGGGTGGGATTTCGGATAGAAACAAAAGTTATTTACGAGTAGTTGCAGTAATCTAGTGAAGGGTTGTTGGGTTTTTGTTCGGGGCTGTCGTGGTGATTTCCAAATGGAAACAGAAGCAGAAAATATAATATGATGGATGGCAGTTTGTTTGGGTGATCAAAGGTTTTGATTGTAACTCGAATATGAACCGAAGTATAAGGTGATGTTACGATGATGATGAACCATGGTGATTCATAAAGCAACAGCCTTCGTCGAGTAGTAACAAAAAATCAAACAATAGCATTAAGGTATGGTGATCGTTCATGGGTTGTGTTAATACATATGTGGTTAAGGTGATTATTTATAGTTGGAGGTTGATGGTGGTTATCATGGTTCGAGGATAAGAGATTGTGGGTTGTGACTCATAATGAAAGGAAGAAGTAATTCCAATGTTCTATATTGATTTGTGTCGACATGAAAATATTCGATAGTACAGAAATATATTAAAAGAAATAAAATAGGAATCCGTGATTACAGAAATTTTGGATTATCCTTATGTTTGATTACTAACTAGTACGATTGATTAAACAGAAAGGCAAATTATCAAGAGCTCTAAAAATGACTTGAAACAGAATACTGATTCTTATGTATTTAATATATATATATGCTATTTATTTATTTATTTATTTATATATATGTGTATGTATTTATATATATATATATATATATATATATATATATATATATATATATATCTCAGTTATATGTATATGAATTTACATAAATATATCTGTATTTATATAGTTGTATCTCAAATATATATATATATATATATATATATTAAATATTTAAAGAAGCATAATAACATTAATCATACAAATATTAATATCGAATATCAATAAATAATAATAATACTAATATTAATCACAATATCTAAAATTATAATTTCACTTATTAGTTATATTAGTAATGATATTAACATTGGTAACAATAATGATAATAATACTAATAATAATATAACAAGTTATACATATCACTTTTATAAATAATAATAATCAAAGTATAATACAATCTTGTAATTAAGTTTGATATAATACAATTTATTAGTTATATCATATTTACTAATTATATTATATTGAATTATTTAATATTTATTTATTACAATATATATATAATAATATTTATGTGTTGAATATATATATATTTATAGATTCATTTTAAATTATGAAATTATTATCTTATATATTATTTTTCATATTTAATTCTAATGATTAAATTATAATTTATAATTTTAAATCATTGTATGTATTTACATTTATATATATATGTACATATTCAATTACAAGAAATTGTTCGTAATCGTCGAGAATAGTCGAAGGTAAAATGGGTAAATGATACAGTTCAAAGATTTTAAGACTCAACATTACAGACTTTACTTATCGTGTCGAATCATATAAAGATTAAAGTTTAAATTTGTTCGGAAATTTCCGGGTCGTCACAGTACCTACCCGTTAAAGAAATTTCGTCCCGAAATTTGAGTGAGGTCGTCATGGGTAACACTAAAAATGTTTTTATGACAAATTTGAGTTGATATATAGAGTTTTATCACTATTGAGTAATATAGGTAAAACGATTCGATTACTTGAAGAGTACGAGTGAAGCTATCATAAAAGAAATGAAATGAGAAATAAAGTTTTGTTTTAACTTTTGATATTGCCTTGGTTGAATTCCGGAATTCAAGGGATTTAAAGAAAATTTTCGTAATAAGATTTGGTTCTTCGGCGATTAAGGAAATCAGGATCTCCTTTGATTAAATGCAATAATCTGTATGGATTGCTCTGTCGGATATTTCACTATAAATCCACCCTCTTTGTTTCCTTATTTCCACAACTCGATTTGACTTGTCAAATTATCAGAAGTCACGAGAAAAGATAGAACTATCAAGAAAATATGTTCTTGATATGTTTATAGATTAGATAGAATATAAGAGTCGTGTAACATGGCACATGATGACAGTACTGTGAATCATCACGTTTCATAAGAAACTCAGCATGAATTACTGTAATATAATCACGTTAATCAAGTGTCATTATATTATACTAACTCATGCATCAGTTTCCAACACTATTTCAAAAACATTCATTTAAATTCGAAGGTTCGCAGAATATAGACACTAAAATAGTTTCCTTTTATGATATAATACGGATAGCGCAGAGAGATAGTTAATATTAAACGAGAATATTTATGAAGATATCTTCAAAAATATTGAAGATATTAATAAAGAAAGGTACGATGATATCTTAGGATTTCAGAATCAAATTGTGATGAAGAAATTCATTCACGATGATTTTGATTGGTTAAGGAGTAAGGTATTCGCTAAAGATTTCATCAGAAACAGAATCATCTAGATTCTTTATGTACAAGTTTAGTCCTTGTAATTTGTTCAGAGTCTCCTTCATGGTTTGCTCAATCTGGTTTCCAGTTCCAACTTTTCTAAGCTTTGCCAATATACTATTCTTTATCTTTATACCTTCGACGGTTAAGGTCGTGTACAATTTTTTTTTTTTGCTGCTGTATTCAGCTTGTACAGTTTTTGCTGCTGTATTCAGCTTGTACAGTTTTTGCTGCTGTATTTAGCTTTTTCAGAATTTGGAGTATTGATTTGTAGACTGGGTGCTTTTCAAAATTTCAGAGTGGAAGATCATAATTCTAAGAGATAAGGGTTATATGTATACTTATAACTGTTGATGTAGATATGCTGCGAGATTTCAAAATACTGATTTGCTAATTCCCGGTAGTTGGTATAATAATTCTCGTTATAAGATGTAAATGAGTAAATGATAGGGTTTCACTGAATATAGTGATTTTTCGGAAAGTCAAAGATCAACGGAGTTGTTGGTAAATTTACTGCTAGTGTGGTAAGATATAAACGGTTCCCCGGTAACAATGATGAAGGGGTAATCGTTATAATAAGGCTTATTCGAATGAATAATTGAAGGTGATTTGCTGGAGCTGTGACAAAACTGACTACTTTGTAAAGGGATTGCAAAGTTATTTTAGCTAATAAATGCCAAAGGATCTTGCACAGTTTTGAAGTCAAGGTATAGCTTTGAAATCTATAGGAATCTGAGGGTGATGCCTTCTGTTAAATCTTGACTTGGATTTTGATTTGTTAAAATCGGAATATGAAATCAAATTTGGATGAGGATGATTGTTTTGATTTCTATGAAAGAATGTGTATCGTTGTGAAGGTAGTGAGTATAGTTGATGATTAATGAATCCAAATCGAAGATTGTAACATATTAATTGTGAATTTATATATCTCTCGGGTACTACCTACCCGTTAAAAAAAAATTCACAAATAATATTTTGAACAAGAATTTTTCATTACAATCTGTATATTTTCTTCAGATGTAATACTGATTTAATGAGTTAATATCATATTAAACTCATTTGATTTTCGGGTTGAATTAGAAATGAATAATCTCTAAAACATTAGAGATTACATAATCTTCACGGAATATTTCACTAATGCAATCAATACCTCAATATTTATTTTTATTGATATTCCTCGGTGAAGGATGTTGATGCTCGTGGAATTCTTGCAAACTTCGCAAGGTACGATTGATGTTTCTAGAAAGTTTTAAGTACATCGTAGACGAAAGTGTAAAATCAAACTTGTTATTGAATAATACACTTGGTTTATTATGAAACGGAATTCATATATCTGTAGATGTAAGTAGGATAGGAAATGACTGTTGAATCAGATTTGAAGAACGTACAGTGTAACTCATTAATGTGAAATCTTAAATATTCCTCGGGTATTACCTACCCGTTAAAATATTTTCATCATTAACAGTTTGTACGAAAGAATTTTTAATCACAATCTTTACGAAAATATATATACATATATATTTTCTTCAGATGTAGTCATGGATTTAATGAGTCAATATAATATTAGACTCATTTGAGTTTCGGTTTGCGCTAGAATAAGTAATCTCTAAAACTATTAGGAACCACATATTCGACGCAGAATATTAATGAAGTTATGGATCAATACTTCATCGTTAATTATTAGGATCCACATATTCTTCGCAGAATATTAATGAAGTTATGGATCAATACTTCATCGTTCATTGCTGTTGGTGGTACTGTTGGTGCCGGTATGTTGCTGAAGCTGGTACATTTCGCACCATATTTTCCAGAGCCACTACTCGAGCGCGAAGCTCGTTGACTTCTTCTATTACTCCAAGATGATTATCGGTAGGAACGAGCGGATGAATAAGGTTTAGGATTGTGGATAATATATAATCATGCCGAGATATTCAGGAAATGAGGGTAAAAATGGTGTCTCGGATCGGTTCGCCGGTAAGTGCTTCAGGTTCTTCGCCAAGAGGGGACTGTGGTGGGGGGAAGGGATCGCCTTCTTCTTATCTCCAATGATTAAGTAGGCTACAAACCCATCAGATGAATTGGGGATGAATAATTGGTTGATTCATTCCGGTGACGCTGCTTTCGGAGCTGGAGTGGGACTCCATATCGAAATCCGAGGGACGTGAACTAGTTGTGAGTTCCATTGCGTACGATTGAATAAAGGATTTTTCGATATGAAATGATTTTCGGATATCGGCTGATATTCTAATTACATAGAATATCTATATATATATATATATATATATATATATATATATATATATATATATATATATATATATATATATATATATATATATATATATATATATATATATAGAACAAAAGATTTCGTAGATTACGGAGGAATTTACGAAATATATCAGGCAAAGTTTATGGTAATAGATACGCTAAGATATGGATTAGCAGATACGCTAAGATATGAATTTTGTCTATACACTATTCATGCAATCAATGCAGTAGGATGTGTTTAGACTAAGAATGATAAGCAGGTAATTTTCGACAAGAAATGATAAACAAAACTTTTGACATGCAGACCAGGTTCATGTCCAGACTCATTAATATAACCTAACAACTACTAGGCCGAAGTCCAGACTCATTAATGCATCCTAACAACTACTAGTTAGACACACTAATGCAAGACCTGGTTCGCTACGACCACCGCTCTGATACCAACTCTAACGACCCGTCCTAATCCATCCGGACGAAGTCCATATCGATTATAAATGGTTCACAATAGTTGATTACATCGCGAGGTACTTGACCTCTATATGATACATTTTACAAACATTGCATTCCTTTTTAAAAGACAAACTTTCATTACATCGAAAGTTGACGGCATGCATACCATTTCATAATATATATCCAATCAATAAATGACTTAGTAATAATCTTGATGAACTCAACGACTCGAATGCAACGTCTTTTGAAATATGTCATGAATGACTCCAAGTAATATCTCTAATATAAGCAAATGCACAGCGGAATATTTCTTTCATACCTGAGAATAAACATGCTTTCAAGTGTTAACCAAAAGGTTGGTGAGTTCATTCGTTAATCATAAAACAATAAAATTCATTATTTTGATAGACCACAAGATTTAAATGCTGCATGGTACAAATGGGCCCGAATCCTATACCCAACTGTAATGTACATGCGATATCTTTTAAATACAGTACACATTTCTCGTGTACGAAATCCATTTTTCATAAATCATAATAACCGTACACATATTCTGTACACAAAAATAACATACACATAACCTGTGTATAAAATCATTCTCTCGATACATAACATTCACTTCAATTGGTGGCAATTATCATGTCCACATAATTCAATGGTGGCAATTATCACGTCCACATAATTCAATGGTGGCAATTATCATGTTCACATAATTTAATGGTGGCAATTATCATGTCCACATAATTCAATAATAATCCGCAGAACTTCTGTCTGCAAAATAATTCATTCGAGGAATGTTTTGCTTATGTCTATCTCGTCAAACATTTATAAAAGCATTTCATGTATTCGCAGTTCAAAATATATTTCAAAAGCATTTAATAAAGTAGTTATAAAAATAGCACATGTATTCTCAGTCCCAAAAATGTAAAGAGTAAAAGGGAGCAAATGAACTCACCATACTGTATTTTGTAGTAAAAATACATATGACGTCATTTAACAAGTGTAGGGTTGATCTCGAATTCACGAACCTATATTATTTGTTTATCTTATTAAATCATATAATGGAAATCACATAATTTCATTTACTAATATATATTATTTATATTTTTGTGGTTATATAGAATTTATACTAAATTTCATTAAAAACGTATACTTATATTATATCTTTAATTATATGTTATATATAGTTATTCGTTAAAATGATAGTTTTGAAAATAAGGATTTAGTAATAATAATAATGATAACCTTATCAATAATGATAATGCTAATAATAAATGATAATGATAATCTTTAATAATAATAATAATAATAATAATAAGTTAATTTATTTTTATAATGAAAACCATAATATTGATTATAACACCTAATACTAATAAGGAGTAATAATAATACTAATTATGATAATAAAAATAATAATTTAACTAATAATGTTAATCTTAATAGCATGGTAATTTTTAATTAATAATAATGATAATAATAATAATACTTATTTTCCTAATAATAATAATAATAATAATAATAATAATAATAATAATAATAATAATAATAATAATAATAATAATAATAATAATAATAATAATAATAATAATAATAAAAATAAAAATAATAGAATTGTACTTTAAAACAAGCTCCTAAAAAGAAAACGCCATTGCCCGGGCTCGAACCCAAGACCTCTCGTTCATCAAAACCACAACCTAACCATTTCTCTATTTTGATTTATCTATTATAACCCAGATTAAATTTCAGTTAACCCTTTATAGCATCTTCTCGAGTTCTATGCCCAAACAGAAACACTACACAGATCTCGGCCCAGATTTCTTTTCGGCCCACCAACAGGTTCTATGCCTGACCTCTTCACAAACCCAATATACATAGTAGCCCATGAAACCCTAAAGGTTTTCGGTTAACATGTATCATCACAGAGTTATTCGACTTCTCAGCTCCATCTCATAAATCATTATCTTTATTCGCCCATTACTCATCGTCTTTTCCGTAACCATCATCATCATTCAACGTTCCTCATCAATCATCATCATCATGACTCATAAAATTATTAATACCGAAACCTTTCCACTTATTATTATTATAATCATCCATTCTTAATTATCATATTCAACTAGACCAATTACCATCACCTTAATTATAATGCTCCAATTAATTATTGTTATGATAAAAATAATTGAACGTCCCACAAGAATGTGTTCTATCAGCCATCTAGCTCTAGTCCCACACCCACTCCACTATCCCTTTCTTGTGAGCACTAATTTCTAACCATCAATATATTTCTTTCTTCTTTTATTCCGTAAGTGCAACAGACAAACCTTTATATTTGTTTTTTTTTCTATGCATCATTTAAACAGAAAGAGAATAGCAACAATTGATATACTATTATGGTGACGGTTGGGTTTTGAATTAAAAATAGAAAGTTTCGAGCACAGTTTAGCAAGGTGTCGGCTGTTTTGATGGGTTACGGTTCAAAAGGAAAGGAGACATGTTGGCCCAACAACTATTTTAGTATCAACCCAATAAAAAAATACATGGTTTATGTCAAAGGTTTAGATATTCGTAAAAGTCCACAGAAACCTAATTGTTTTCGTTGTAATTGAAATAGAAAGAACCAACAATTGCGGCAGGTGATAAAACATGGAAAGAAAGAAAATATCACGTATGCTCTCAAGACTTTTTCATCACTCATGATATCCTCACAAAAAAAATATAAAGAGGAATGTCCCTACAGCCACTTGGTCGGCCATGAAGAAGAGAAAAGGGACGTGTAGCTCAAAAGAAGAAACGGAAAGTATTATCACTATCAACCAATTGTCCCACCATTATCTATAATCATCTATATTTAAACATGAACACACAAAGTTGTAGCTGTACACAACCACAAAGCTTTCGGTCAATGAAGTAGCGAGTGGAAAAGAAAAAAAATATATAACCTGCACCGCAGTTTATAGCGGTTTAAATGGGTGGTCGTTTGGGTGGGATTTCGGATAGAAACAGAAGTTATTTACGAGTAGTTGCAGTAATCTAGTGAAGGGTTTTTGGGTTTTTGTTCGGGGCTGTCGTAGTGATTTCCAAACGGAAACAGAAGAAGAAAATATAATATGATGGATGGCGGTTTGTTTGGGTGATCAAAGGTTTTGATTGTAACTAGAATATGAACCGAAGTACACAGAAGTAATAGTTTGGTGGTGGTTGTGATGTGTTCAAGAAGAAGGTGGTGTGCGAGCTCGATGGCGGATGAGTTTGAAGCTTGGAACCTGGAACAGAAGTAAAAGGTGATGTTACGATGATGATGAACCATGGTGATTCATAAAGCAGCAGCCTTCATCGAGTAGTAACAAGAAATCAAACAATAGCATTGAGGTATGGTGATCGTTCATGGGTTGTGTTAATACATATGTGGTTAAAGTGATTGTTTATAGTTGGAGGTTGATGGTGGTTATCATGGTTCGGGGATAAGAGATGGTGGGTTGTGACTCATAATGAAAGGAAGAAGTAATTCCAATGTTCTATATTGATTTGTGTTGACATGAAAATATTCGATAGTACAGAAATATATTAAAAGAAATAAAATAGGAATCCGTGATTACAGAAATTTTGGATTATCCTTATGTTTGATTACTAACTAGTACGATTGATTAAACAGAAAGGGAAATTATCAAGAGCTCCGAAAATGACTTGAAACAGAATACTGATTCTTATGTATTTAATATATATATACGCTATTTATTTATTTATTTATTTATTTATTTATATGTGTATGTATATATATATATATATATATATATATATATATATATATATATATATATATAAATATATATCTCAGTAATATGTATAAGAATTTACATATATATCTGTATTTATATAGTTGTATCTCAAATATATATATATATATATATATATATATATATATATATATATATATATATATATATATATATATATATATATATATATATATATATATATATATATATATATATATATATATATATATATATATGTGTGTGTGTGTATATTTGTATATTAAATATTTAAAGAAGCATAATAATATTAATCATATAAATATTAATCTCTAATATCAATAAATAATAATAATACTAATATTAATTACAATATCTAAAATTATAATTTCACTTATTAGTTATATTACTAATGATATTAACATTGGTAACAATAATCATAATAATACTAATAATAATATAACAAGTTATACATATCATTTTTATAAATAATAATAATGAAAGTATAATACAATCTTGTAATTAAGTTTGATATAATACAATTTATTAGTTATATCATATTTACTAATTATATTATATTGAATTATTTAATATTTATTTATTACAATATATATATATATATATATATATATATATATATATATATATATATATATATATATATATATATATATATATATATATATATATATTATAGATTCATTTTAAATTACAAAATTATTATCTTATATATTATTTTTCATATTTAATTCTAATGATTAAATTATAATTTATAATTTTAAATCATTGTATGTATTTACATTTATATATATGTACATATTCAATTACAAGCAATTGTTCGTGAATCGTCGAGAACAGTCGAAGGTAAAATGGGTAAATGATGCAGTTCAAAGATTTTAAGACTCAACATTACAGACTTTGCTTATCGTGTCGAATCATATAAAGATTTAAGTTTAAATTTGATCGAAAATTTTTGGGTCGTCACAGCTGGTGTCCAACACACTTCCTGAAAAGCTTCGGGATCTAGGTTGTTTTACTATTCCATGTCTAATGGGTGACCTCGACTGTATGAGGGCATTGGCCGATTTGGGGGATAGTATCAATTTAATGCCCTATTCGATTTACCTTAAATTAGCCCCTGGGAACTCAAGACCACACGAATGGCTATTCCACTAGCTGATCGCTCTATAAAATTCCCTCGAGGAATAATAGAGAATTTGTTAGTTAAGACCGGAAATCTGATTTTTCCGGCAGACTTTGTGGTTTTAGACATGGAAGTTGATGAAAGAATACCAATTATTTTGGGTCGACCATTTTTGAATACTGTTAGATGTGTCATTGATGTTTATGACCAGCAGTTGACCCTTAGAATTGGTGAAGCTAGTGCGAATTTTGCAATTGACAAGTCATTAAAATATCCTGAATCTTCAGATGATACTTGTTATTTTATGCAAAGCATAGACTCGCATTATGAGTTCTTGCAGGAATTTCCTGAATAAGATGAAACTGGTGTATACAATTTGGCGAGTGGAGATGAAGAATTTTCCGTTGAAGAAATGGATGTGATGGCCACTTTGATGGAAAATGGGTATGAACTAACTGGGGAGGAGATAGAACAACTGAATAAGGATAGCGAGTACTGGAGTAAACCCTCAACTGAGGAACCTCTAATTTTGGAGCTTAAGCCGCTCCCTGATCATCTTGAGTACGCTTTCCTTTAAGAAGATTCGAAGCTTCCGGTAATTATTTCCTCACTTCTTTCTAAACATGAAAAAGAACGTCTTGTTTCCTTGTTACAGTCCCACAAACCGTCCATTGCATGAAAAATCCATGATATAAAAGGAATTAGTCCTTCGTATTGCACGTACAAGATCTTGATGGAAGAAAATTCCAAACAAGTGGTGCAACGTCAAAGGAGAATAAATCCTCATATGCAAGATGTTGTCAAAAAGGAAATCATTAAATTGCTAGATACAGGTCTAATCTACCCAATCTTAGACAGTCCATGGATAAGCCCGGTCCATTGTGTTCCTAAAAAGGGTGGTATAACTGTTATCACCAATGATAAAGACGCGCTTATCACAACACGAACTATCACGGGGTGGCGAATTTGTATAGATTATCGTAAGCTAAATGATGCCATGAGAAAAGACCATTTTCCGCTTCCATTCATTGATCAAATGTTAGAGAGACTAGCAGGGAATAGCTTTTATTATTTCCTAGATGGTTTTTCGGGGTACTTTCAAATTCCCGTCTCCCTCGAGGATCAAGAAAAGACTACCTTCACGTGTCCCTATGGAACCTTTTCATACCGCCGAATGCCCTTTGGTCTATGTAATGCTCCCGCAACATTCCAAAGGTGCATGATGGCCATTTTCCATGATATGATTGAAGAATGCATGGAAGTGTTCATGGATGACTTTTCAGTCTTTGATGACACTTTCGATTCATGCCTTCTAAATTTGTAGAAAATGCAAATTAGGTATGAGAAATCAAACTTAGTGCTAAATTGGGAAAAATGACACTTTATGGTTAAAGAAGGCATTGTATTGGGGCACAAAATCTCAAGTGTCAGTATTCAGGTAGATCCAGCAAAGGTTGACGTCATTGCCAACCTTCTATCTCCTTCAAATGTGAAGGGTGTAAGAAGTTTTCTTGGGCATGCAGGGTTTTACTGGCGATTTATTAAAGATTTTTCAAAAATTGCAATGCCATTGAATAAACTTCTTGAAAAAGATGCACCCTTTGTTTTCACAAGTGAATGCACTAAGGCATTCAATGTTTTAAAACAAAAACTTGTCAACACACCAATAATCATAGCTCCAAATTGGTCACTACCATTCGAGCTAATGTGCGATGCATTGGATTTTGCAGTTGGTTCAGTTTTGGGCCAACGGGTTGAGAAAAGTTTTCAACCCATTTATTATGCAAGTAAGACTTTACAAGGAGCTCAATTGAACTACACAACCACGAAAAAAGAGCTCCTTGCTATCTTCTTTTCTTTTGAAAAATTCCGATCATATCTTGTCCTATCGAAGACAATTATCTTCAACGATAATTCGGCATTAAGATACCTTTTCTCTAAGCCTCGATTGCTAAGATGGATCTTGCTTTTGCAAGAATTTGATATCGAGATTAAGAACAAGAAAGGTGCTGAAAATCTCGCGGCTGACCATCTTTCTAGACTTGAAAATCCTAATCTTGAAGTACTCCATGAATCGAGTATTAAAGATGATTTTCCCGGTGAATACCTCATGTGAGTAGAGAAAGTGGAAGACCCGTGGTATGTTGACTTCGCCAATTACATTATTGGGGGGTACCTAGAAATCGGTTGGTCACATCAGAAAAGAAAAAAAATTCTTCAGTGACCTAAAATACTATTTTTGGGAAGACCCTTATCTATTTAGGCAATGTACTGATGGAGTTATTCGCATGTATGTTTCGGGGAAGGAATGCACCGAAATTCTGCTTGATTGTCACCTTGGTCCAACAGGTGGGCACTTTGGTCCCCAAATCACGGGGATGAAAGTTTACGAGGCCAGTTTCTCTTGGCCTACAATATTCAAAGATGCCTACACTGTTTGTAAGGCTTGTGACGCGTGCCAACGGGCAGGTCAAATCACTAAACGGGATGAAATACCTCAACAAAGCATCCAAGTATGCGAGGTGTTCGATGTTTGGGGAATTGAATTTATGGGGCCCTTTCCAAAGTCTCATTCTTACCTCTACATACTTGTTGCCATAGACTATGTTTCCAAATGGGCAGAGGCAAAACCTCTACCAACAAATGATGGTCGAGTTGTAGTAACCTTTTTTATGGAACTTTTCTCAAGGTTTGGCACACCAAAAGCCCTTATTAGTGACCGGGGCACCCACTTTTGCAATAAGCAATTAGAAAAGGTGTAGAAAAGATATGGAGTGATCCATAAAATTTCAACATCCTATCATCCCCAAACAAGTGGGCAAGTGGAGAATACCAATCGGTCGTTAAAACGCATACTTGAAAAGACCGTTGGTGTGAATCCAAAAGATTGGTTAGTTAAGTTAAACGATACATTGTGGGCCTTTCGCACGGCCTACAAAACATCTATTGGAACCACTCCTTTCCGTATGGTATACGAAAAAGCATGCCATATCCCTTTGGAGATTGAACACAAAGCGCATTGGGCGCTAAAGGCATGTAATTTGGATTACCAAGAGGCGGGTCGGTCACGTTTAACCCAGTTAAATGAATTAGACGAGTTGAGGCTTGAAGCCTATGACAACTCTCTAATTTATAAAGAAAAAACCAAACAATGGCACGACAAGAGATTGAAAAATCCAAAGGAATTCATGGAAGGAGATCGTGTCCTTGTTTACAATGCCTTTTTCAAGTTATCACCAGGAAAGCTTAAGTCCCGATGGTCCGGACTATTTGTTGTTAGAAGGGTGTACCCTTATGGTACAATTGAAGTGGTGAACTGGAAGGGCGATATTTTTAAAGTGAATATCCACCGGGTCAAACACTATGTCGTTGGTCCCCTGGAAATCGAAGACGAGGTTAGCCTCTACTTCGAGAACAAAGCCTAAATCAAAATGGGGACGAGTTGGGTGAACGACTCGTTAAAGAAAGTTCACGCGTGTAAATAGTGTGAATTGGGTGTTTTATGATTGATTTGATTGTTTTTAATGTACAAAATGATAAATGAGGATGATATGAACTTTTGTGTGTTGAAAATGGGAATTTTTATGAGTTTTTGAGCCACCAGACCAGTGGGACGCCGTCCAAAAATCCTTGGACGCCGTCCAATTTCAAAGGGTTTTCTCAAAAAGAGGTCAGTACTTTTTAGTTTAATTGGACGCCGTCCAAAATCACTGGTCGCCGTCCCACGTTTCTTTACTGGACGCCGTCCAGATTTCTGGACGCCGTCCAGATCTTCTTCACTGGACGCCGTCCAGAATTTTAGACGCCTTCCAGACACCTGACCCAGAAAAAAAAAACACGTTTTATACCTATTCTAACCCAATTTTCAACCACAAAACACACTTCTTTTTTATTCCTTATCCCACAAACGAACCAACACTCTAAAAACCCTAATTTCTTCCTTCAAATTCGCGATTTCTTCATTCAAATCCAAGCTTGAATCATGTTTTCTAGGGTATTGCTACTCCCTTTTCATACTTTTCTTTCTTAATTACTTGATTTGTATGTCTATAAGTATAATTTGGTGAAAGATAAGTGTGGGGTGTTTGATTTGCATGATTCTTGTTTAGATTAACATGTCTTAGTTGTTTAATTACCCATTATGTCTTGATTTTGCAATAATTATATGTTTGATGGGTATGTTCATGATTCTAGGGTTTGTATTGATTAAATCAAAAATTAGGGTAATTAATTCAGGATATTGAGTTTGTTTGTGTTGTTTATGAAGCTTGTGAAATGTTTAATTGTTGTTGATGATGTAGATGTTAATTTGGCCGGGTCATAAATTGAATGTTCTTGAATTTTTAGCATGCTTTGAATTGTAATGATCTTATGAAAGATGTATGCTTGATTTTCATTTGTTTAAGCCTATTGAAGTGGATTGATGGTATGGAATGATATAATATAGTGGCGTTATAATGGTCATTTTGAACTAAATTGTGATAACTTGTGCTATGATTGTAATGAATATCATTAGAATGCAAGTTTAAATGTCATGCCTATGAACGCAACATGCTTGACTCCTAAGTTGACGCCTAATTGTGAATTTTGTGATCCACATTTTTGAAAGTGTATTTGCAAGTTTATGTTGACTTTGGTTGACTGTGATCAATTATTCTGAACATACGCTTTTGCTTATATGAATCACAATGCTTATGAACTTTGAACAGAATTACTAATTCCCCTTGCTACTCGATTATGTTCTTGGCTAACATTAACACAACGATTTCTATGGTCTTTTGGTTTGGTGTTGTTATGTTTTACAGGGACAATCTAGCCGAGGTAGACAACCAAAAAGAGGCAGAAGATCAAGAAACGTTCCACCACCACCACCACCGGTTCAACAACGACATTCATCATCATCATCTGACGAAGAAGAAGAGGATCAAAATAATCCAATATTATGGTTAGAACATCTTCGGGACAATGATGATTACGGGGAAACTTTTGCTCGAATTACCCGTAGACCAATTAATGCTACATGGTATTTCGACTGGGCTCCTTTGATTGAGGCGGGTATGCACACCCATGTCACTCGTTTGTTAGCTATACTATATAATAACATAGTGACCTATGCATGGGAACACATTTTCAGTCTACACGATCAAGTGTTTCCCGTGCTATATAAAGAGTTCTACTCAACTTTCCGATTCAATAATGTTCGCGATCCACTATCGGATGCTTTCTTTAGATTCCGACTAGGGGGTGAGGAAAGAAGTTTGAGTAGTTTTGGGTTATGTAGAGTTTTGGGTATTTTTAACGAGCTTACTGACGCACAATTAAGGACATATTTGGTAAGCTCAGACTATCATGGAAGAGTGGGTTTTAATGAACAATCCTTTTAGCGAAGGATTAGGGGGCCAAATGCATCTAGCCCATTTAAATCAAGCAGACACAGTTATACCGAAATAGCAACCCCTGACGATAAGCTTCTCCATCGACTTATCGCATGTACTTTTAATGCGAGAGTCGAAGGACATAAAAGGTAAAATATCTGGATCTATGGATATTGGATCAAATAAAACGGGTTGTCACACCGATATACCGGGGTTAATTGGGAACTATTTGCTGGGTATCGCTACGGATGCACGAAGAGATAAACTGCTTCTAGGGGGCCACTACATTACGCGGATTGCTCGTCACTTTAATATTGATCTTAATCGCTTGATTGAATGTGACCATGCAATGAAAGCCTTGAAAAAGGTTTCTTATGTTAACGCTGAGATTTTGATGTACGACGGAAATAGGCGTTTGGTACCTTTTGTGGCAGGTGGCGCGAGTAGTAGTGGAACAAACGTTCAACAAGAAAAACAAGAGGAAGAAGAAGCGAAAATGGAAGCCCAGACAAATGTTCATGATCAAGGTCCTTGGAATCTGTCTCAATCTAGTTGGGATAATTTGGTCAATAGTGTCAATAAAATGAGGTTGAGTCAGCAAGGAATGGAGCAATGCCAGATTGCTCAAGTATATAATCAGCGATGGAACAGTTATGGTATTGATTGGAATAACCATAACACCGAGTTATTTTATTCCAACCTCGATCAGTACTATGGGACAACACGTCTGACACCCCAATACTACACTGATCCTCAAAACCCACCTCCACCTTACCCAATTTATAATAATAACGCTTCGATGCAGGATGCAAGGAACAGATTTGAGCAGGAATACCTGCAGGGACGCCCGAGCAGAGATGGCTCCGGAAATTACTTTTGGCCTTACAATAACTAAAGGCCTGCGAGCCTATGATCATTTTGTGGAAACATTTTAAACAATTTATTTGTTATGGTGTGTATTAAAACAATATTGGTTTGTATTTTTAAACTAATTGTGTGGTTTGATAATGGTTGTCGTTTTAAATACACCATTATTTTTTGCATTATTTGTGTGGTTTGTTATTTTGTGCAGCGTGGTTGAACTTCAAAGACTGGCATTAAGTTCAGAAACATTTGATATTATGATGTATGTATGTTGATAATCGAGGAATGGACGATGTTCTTATGCTGACAGTAAGTTCAGCGGCATTCGTCTACATATTCCACGATTTACAGGTTAAAAATTTCTACAATCACCCTATCACTTTGCCCTCTAAATTTAATCCTTTTTTTGATTTCATGCAATGAGGGCCTTGCATGATCTCAAGTGTGGGGTGGGAGATAGAAATTTATCGGGAATTCGTTTTACAAAAATTAAGGCGTTTATGATCAAAATTTTAAAATTTTCAGGTAGCCTTAGAAACGAAAATTGTCCAAAACTCATTTTACATACATTGTGTTCTAAAACTAGAAAAGAAATGTTGAGTTATGTTTTAAATTATTAATAGTCTTTGAAGTTGCACTATCATTCAATTATTTGAATGAAAATCCTACTAGTTTAGTAAAGCTAACTTGTAGGTCACTTGTACCAAAATGAGTGTAAACCGTGAGAAAGCGGTGATTGCATAGCGTGGTCGGAAACCGGACCTCACGCCAGATCGAAATCTAAAACAGGACAATCCTCATTGTTTCTCCTAACAAGGAAAATGTTGCGTCAGACCACTTTATTATTACCCATAGGATGTATCCATTCCATCCTCAAGGAAGTAAAGTCTTCCGAACGACACACTTGCTGATTTGTTTCAAAAGTTGTAGTCTAGACCAGTTGTAGGGTGACAAAATCGTGAAAAGTCATTGCTAAAATCGACTGGAAATCTACCAGGCCTCAACGTCAAACAAGGAAACTGGTAGTCAAAGCTTATCTCAATGAGGGAGATTTGCTGGCCAAATGGGAAGCGCACCATGATACACAAAATGTCAGTGATTGATCAGATTCCCAGTGGATAACCTCCGAAAAGGTAAGATATCAGCTTTTAAGCCTGATGAACCTCAATCTTTATGGTTGACTTAACGGATTAGATGATTACTTCATGATTATCGATGATATCTGGACGTAATGTGTATCCTCCTAAATACATTATTTTCTTACCAACATCCAGCGATGTTAGGTACTGTGGGAGGAATTGGCTTGACCAATAGCGGGAAACCCGCACTTATTTTCCAAAATTCAGAAAATCTAACAAAAAACAGAAAATGTGCCTAGTGTAAAAACTAGCATTATATTTTCAAAAACATAAAACGTTTTCATAAGGTCCTGATTTTCGTAGGATCAAATTTTTCGGATACTTGGCTCTAAACTCCCAAAAATGTGTGTGTGTGTGTTCTCATTGTGTAAATAACATGAGTGTGATTACAATAAAGCGTGTGTTTCTTATAGCGTGAGTTTACATTTCAAATAAACGTGTGTGTTTCATGTGCTTCGCGTAACTTGTGTGATGTGTGTACTATATATTGTGTAAGTATGTGTGATATTGTTCTCCTTTGTAAGAAAGAATTGCTTAAGGACAAGCAAGGTTTAAGTGTAGGGTGTTTTGGTATTGCTCAAATACATCATATATATATCTCGCAATATCGTGTGAAATACTCTCGAATCAATGATAGTTAAGGCGGTTTCTACAAGTAATACACAAAGGTATGTAAAGTGTATCGGAAAGTGGTTTATAAAGAGTTTTGGTGAATTATGACCATTCTATATGTTGTGATTTCATCATAGTTGATCCCGATACAAGTTATGGTCAAATTAACGCTCTAAAATGATAAAACAAGGCTTCAGATATGTTGGACGTCGTCCAAAATGATTGGGACTCCGTCCAAATGAAGGGAGATTATGAAAAAACGAGACAGTGAATTTCAGCACAACTGGACGCCATCCAGAAATCTGGACGCCGTCCAGCCCTTCACAACTGGACGCCGTCCAGAAATTTGGACGCCGTCCAGGCCTTTACAACTGGACGCCGTCCAGAAATCTGGACGCCGTCCAGAAGTAGGTTTCAGCCTACTTTTGTTTTTTGACCAACTTTAACTACTTTAAAAGTGAATGATTGAGGGAGATACGATCAGATATGAACCAGAGGAGTTAGAAGACGATTTTAGGAGCTATTTTGGAGAACTCCAAGGTCTTTGAAGAGGCTTAACATCCAAGAATCAAGATTCAACACCTTCTCCATTCAAGATTCATTCTCTATTAGGTTGATTTCTTGTTCTTAACAATGAATTCTACTTATCAATTGATTGCTATTTTGTTTGTTAATATGATTGTTGGCTAAAATCTATAATGTTTGTCTAGATTAATAACTAAGGTATTGGATGTAAACTTATTGATTAAATGTATTATGTGTGATAGATTAAAGCTTGAATTAAAGAACCATGCTTATTGATGTTAAATCATTTGTATCTAGTTAATTGATATGTTGTTGATAAAGAAAACTCTTGTTGATGTATCATATTGATTTACAATCAACTTGTCTTAGATTGATTGTTTACTAAACCGGACCAAGGGGGTAAATTAGATTAAAACGATTAGACGATGTCGGGATGAATTGTGTAGAGCGAACGCAAAAGACAATTGGTATTCAAGTCTTTGATCTAGCTAATCAACTAGTCACAAATGAAAAGGTCTAGGTGATAGGGAACCCTCCACTTAGTAATTCTAGTTTGAGTACTTGCTAAAGAGAACTCTTGGCAAGTCGATTTGGGTGATTAGCATATATATCATAGTTATTTGGTTACAAACACGAGAACTATAGAGAAAACGGAACCCTTGCTCTTGTAATCGAGTTTGCATGTTTACTAAAGAGAACTCTTGGTAAATCTATTAGGTAACTTACACACATATTCATTCAATCGGGTCTTAACAATATAACTTACATCCAATACCGAGGGTAAAATATCTAGATGAACATTTTGTCTCTTTGATCTAAATCAAACTATCTTATTTGCTTTCTTTGCATTTGTTTTCATTATATAAACTTAAAAGACTAAAAATATTGTTTTTACTTTTAATCTTCTCTGATTTGGCTAAATCGTTAAATAGCCACAAAAACATAATATCTTGTACCGTTAAGTTTCCTTTACTTAGTTAATTATAATATAGTTTCGAATACTAGTTTGACTAATACAACCGTACTTGGAACGATACACGGAACTAAACCATTATTTATACTACTACACGATCTGGTACACTGCCCGTTAGTGTGTAACAATCTTTAATCGGTATTTTCCATACTATTTCATACAACAATTCATATACCACGTTTCGCACATCAGCGTGTTCACAAGCAAACTATAAAAACCATAGCAATTGCACAGAATCAACAACCTAAAATGAGAGGCCAAGCTCCCTATTTATAGGCTTCGAATTTCTGCGGAGCTAACAACCGCGCATCACCGACATATCCACAATATTTGTGCGAGTTATTTTCGCAGAAATTCTTTCAGTGCGGTTCCGCAGAGTTTAACCACAGCGCATAATTACTTATTTATTTCTGTAGTTCTGTTTGCTTTTGCACTTGAATTGCCTTTTGCACTTAAAATATACATATATATGCCTATATATATGATCAATTAGTGTATAATCACTATCTAACTAGTGATTTTGGGTTGTTACCTAGGTTGGTTCATGTTTGAGTTAAATGCAATTTACTTAAATTGTGCCTGCTTGTGTGGGTTAGAATTACCACCCGAAGTAGTAATGAGTTATGTCCATTTTGTGTCAAAATGGGCGAGTTTTAGTAAGCAAAGTGTAATCCATTGGTCATGGGATGTGGTGATGGATTCTCTTATAAAGAATGAGTCTTTATGTGTTTTGTATGCTTATGTGTCATATAGGTGAATACTTGCTCGGATTTGAGGACGAAGATCGTGATTACATGTCACTTGTGCATGTTATCGAGGTGAGAGTAATAATTATATGTATGAATGCATAGATTATATGTGTAACTCGTAGTCAAATCGGCGAATATTTGACGATGAGTAATATCGTGGAGTATGAGTTAGACCACACGATGACGTGGACTATGAGTTAGACCACACGGTGATGTGGACTATGAGTTAGACCACACGGTGAATGGACTATGAGTTAGACCACATGGTGACGTAGACTATGAGTTAGACCACATGGTGACGTGGACTATGAATTAGACCACATGGCATCTAGTGACTTTAATTAGACACTAGATAACTTTTGGGCGGCCACCCGGTGATTTGGATATCCTTATGTGTATGATTGAGTTTTAACGTGTAATTGATGTGATGTAGCAGGCTTTGATGTGTATCCTACTGTGATAGTATTTGGTGCCTATATGACTGCATGTTGGATGCTATAGGCGTGATCGTATGAGCTATGTGTATGTACATATTATTATTATAGTCACTAAGCTTTGAAAGCTTACCCGTTGTTGTTTATATTTTTTTATAGACGCAGGTATCGTCAGGGAATATAAGGTAAGCTCGGTGTATAGTTTATTAGTGTGAAGTTGACTTGGGATAAAGATGCTTGTTCATTTGATGGAAGCCTTTAGTTGGTTAGTTACTCCCACTGCGTTTATAAAATTTAAAAGTACATACGATTTTCCATCAGTGGTATCAGAGCTGCTTTTACACCGTTTTAATTGTATTGTGATTATTCTATAGATTTAGTTTTGCGGTGTATTGGTGAAAGTCAAAACCTTTTTGGTTTTTAAAGTCAACTCGACTGATTTAGACTTAACCTCATGACGCACAAATATGATTGAAAGAATATCACTATTTTAAATTATAGTTTTAATTGTTATGGCTTGAAATATTATTATAATTGTTAATTATTTTATTCCATGGTTATACACATGCATTGTAACCATGGATAAGCCATATATAGGTTTTAATGATGTAGTTATTAAATTTGTGATTGCATACATAGCCCGTAATGCCCCGACCTATGTGTGTTATGTTGTGATTGTTGGTCATGGCAATTTTAAATCGTGTTAGTTATTGATTTATTCAGAGGTCATGAAGCCAAAGTTGTATTGTATTTATTTTCAATTTCATAGTTTTGTAATTAAGTTTATCTAAAATTGTAAAAGTATTAGATTAGTTGTACTTTTCTATTTTATATAAATGTAAAAAGATGAAGATTGAAGATAAAGATGCGACATGGAGTTTGGCTTAGAGGATTGTGCACAGATCAGGTTAATAACAATGGCGTTCGACAAGTTTCACTTGGTTCTTGAATAAAGTGGGAGCTATGTGACAACCCAGAAATTTTCGATCAAATTTAAACTTAATCTTTAAATGATTTAATGTTTCCGACATGATAAGCAAAGTCTATAATGTTGAAATCTTAAAAACTTTGAACTGTGTTCATGTATTCATTTACCCTTCGACTGCTTTCGATGATTCACGAACAATTATGTGTAAATAAATATGTATGAATATATACATATGTGTGATTATTAAATTGAGAAATATTAATAAAACATTAAACGGTTACTTGATATGAAAATAAGTTATGAAATCAATTAAATGACTTGAGAACGTTAATAAAGTATTTGATGAATAATACTTTACATAAACATATTAGTTTCAATATATGTTTATCGACGGAAATTATAAGATAATATCAAATGATTGAATTATCAAGATTCATTATGATATGATTTACGTGTCTCTGTTGAGAGGTCCACTTTGATTTAAGAAACCTTTCCTTTTTAACGAAATTCAAAATTATTGGTAAAGTGTCAATTAACAGGAAACTAGACAAGGGTTAGTGGAGTTCCTATTCGATGTCCTATATATGCGTCAACTATTTAACTTTCATATTACTTAATGTGAAAGAAAAGTTATGGGATATAGATAACTTAGAAAATAAATATCGACGTTTTACCTTAAAATGATTTCGTACGTTCATTTAATCTTTGGACTCTATATCACGCTTCATCAATATTTAATAATTTAAAAACTTGAAACCTATTATATATAAGTTTACTTTTCAAATATGATATAACGATTTCCATTATTAACAACATGAGTCTTAATTATATATTAGTTTTGGAAAACAAAAGTTATCATATTTATTTGATTTAGTACTAAAATGTTTTCAATTTAGAAAGAACTTTATTATCAAAATGTTTTATAAGATATTTTGTAAATGAATTTTGAAGAACTTAACTAAAGCTTTATATTATAAATTACAAATATATATATTGTGTTTCAAAAACGTAAACGTAATATGAAATAATATTTTCTATCATTTAAACGATTATAAATGATTCTTGAAATATAATTACTTTTGAGAAACTAAATATTATATTATTAAATAAATATTTCAAACTTATATTTTGAGATATATATATATATATATATATATATATATATATATATATATATATATATATATATATATATACTTTACAATGTAACGAGATATAATAATAACGTAGTCATAAAACGTTTTGATTTAAAATAATATTATTATATAACGAGACGTTGATTTATAGAAGCAAATGCCCAAAACACTCAAATGATTAAGATACATCTTCAGTGATATAGTTTATTAATAATTTAAGTGTATATTTTGACAAGGGTACAAGTCACTAAAAGTAAAGTGCTAGTTTTCTAACCGTACGTAACGATGTTCGATAAATCGGAAACGGGACATTAGTCGAGCGACAACGTACAAGTTTTAGGAACTAAAATTACAAGTCAACTATGCTTATAAATATTATATATATATATATATATATATATATATATATATATATATATATATATATATATATATATATATATATATATATATATATATATATATATATATATATATATATATATATATATATATATATATAAATATATATATAATAAAACTGTTAGCAAGGTACAAACAAATGAAGATGGGCTGTAAAGTGACCCCATGCGATCGCATGGGAATCACACTGCAGAGCCATACGATCGCATGGCAGCTGGGGACTAAAATGTTCTATAAATCTCACTTGATTTTAGTTGTAATCACACACATATCCTCACCTCTATATTACTCCCTCTATATAAATATATTATATATTATTATTATTATTATTATTAAGATTAATATTATTATTAATCTTATTATTATTAGTAGTAGTATTAGTATTATTAGTTTATACATAAAATACTATAACGGAGTCATGAGCGAGATATTTCAAAACGGGTTTTTCGAGCGGGATAGAGCTAAGGAAATTATGGGTTATAGCTATGGAGGTTATGGGTAATATTCATGGGTATGCTCGTGAGGTCAAACTAGTGTTTATCATTTCTGTTGTATCCGCGTACTTTTAGTGAAATATCGAATCACAATATTGATACGTGAGCATTCATACCTTATTTTTATATATTAATAGTGTATCCCTGACTAGTGCTCGAGTATATATGATTATGCATGCTTGTATGTTTAATTTCGTCGTTAAATAGTTTATGATAATCATGAATTTAATACGTATGCTACTTAGATAAGGTATATGATATGCATGTCGTTGCAAAGCTGGCGAAAAATTAATAACTTTTCATTTAGAAAGCGTATGGTTTCGATGAATGGATTAAAAGATATAGTCAACTTAATTATCATTAATTTTAGTTGAAGTGACCCGTCCTAATCCATCTGGACGAATACATTACATTTGTTACATCGCGAGGTTCTGTCCTAAATATGCCATGTACGACTCCATGTAATATCTCAAAAATGAGCAAATGCACAGTGGAAGATTTCTTTCATACCTGAGAATAAACATGCTTTAAAGTTTCAACCAAAAGGTTGGTGAGTTCATAGGTTTATCATAATAATCATTTTAATATTTTAATAGACCACAATATTTTCATTTCCATTAATATTGATCTGCATAAAAATCATTCATATGGATTGAACACCTGGTAACCGACATTAACAAAATGCATCTAGAATATCCCTAAACATATAAACATCGAAGTACTAAAGCAGTTCAAATTCTCTGACTGGGGATTGTCAAGGCCCATAGATCTATCTTTAGGATTCACGTCAATTGGTGGCAATTATAATAAACACCAATTCTTAGGCTACCAAGTTCAACAAATGCGATATCCGGTATAACAATTCAACCATAGAATGTAGTTTTGATTACTTGTGTTATTTCGTAAAACATTTATAAAAGCAGCGCATGTATTCTCAGTTCCAAACATATATATTGCAAAAGCATTTAAAAAGGGAGCAAATGAAACTCACAATACAATATTTTGTAGTAAAAATATTCATACGACGCAACTAAACAATGTAGGGTTAGCCTCGGATTCACGAACCTATATCATTTACATATATATTAACACATATAATGGTAGTCGCACAGATTTGTATATTATTAGCGATTTAAATGTTATTTTAATTAAGTGCTTCATTAATAACCTAATTAATTATATTTATTAATATTTATTATAAAAGTACTAATATAATTATGTTATATGTAGTAAATATGGTTTTATATAACTAATAGTTATTTGACAGAATAATATTGATAATAAAAATAAATAAAAAGTTATTTTATTTTACAATAATAATAATAATAGTTATTATGATAATAATATTGATGATGTAAAAATAATAATATTAATGTTAAAATTATAATAATGATGGTAATAATAATAATTTTGATAAAAATGATAATTTTTCTAATAATGATAATAATAATAATAATAGAAATGATACTTTTAATATCAATGAAATTTTGAAAATAATGATTTACTAATAATAATATTAATGACTTTATTAATAATAATAATAATAATAATAATAATAATAATAATAATAATAATAATAATAATAATAATAATAATAATAATAATAATAATAATAATAATAAAAATGATATTGTTAATAACAATATTTATGTTAATAATAATAATAATAATAATAATACTAATAATAATAAAATGATACTAATACTAATGTTAATGAAAATAATAATAATTTGTATTGCTTTCAAAATAGTAATAATAATCGTAATCATAATAATGATCATAATACCTATTTTAATAATAATAATATTTTATCTAAATCATAATACTTAAATTTATCATTTCATAATTATCTTATATAGAATCTTTTAGTCATCTTTTTATATTTTAGTCATGTACTCATGATCATAATAATAATATCAATAATGATAATAATAATAATAATAATAATAATAATAATAATAATAATAATAATAATAATAATAATAATAATAATAATAATAATAATAATAATAATAATAATGATTGTAATAATAAAAATAATTAAAATGAGTAAACTACCTTCAAGCTTTTCCTAAAAATTAAATGCCTCAGACCGGGCTCGAACCCGAGACCTCTCAGTTAAACACAAACACCTAAACCATTCCTCTGTCTGATCTTTTCTGTTATTAACACCATACTAATTCTTTTAACCCGTTTTCTGTTTCTACCTTCTTCTTCATTAAACCCATTTCATGATTATCATTTTTCCTAACTTCTATCATTATCAGTTTCATTTGCTATTATTATCATCTTCATGATCATAATCATCATTATCACATAATCATTTAATCATTCTCGTTATTCATCGTCATTCGAATTATCCTCATCATCATTCGGTCATAACTAAACATCTCATCATCATCGAGTCATACACAGTCTCGTTCTTCATAACATCATACGGTATTACTATATCATCATGATCATCTACATCATCAATCATCATATTTGTTTTCGTTTATCCTTAGATAATGTGTGTGACGTCGGAAAAAAATCAAAGAAAGAAAGAAAGAAAAAATGTGGGTTTGCGAGTAGTGGCCCGTTTTTCCTCAACAGCCCAAATATCAAACCACGACCCAAATGGGAAGTCCAATTTAAAAACAATGAAGTGGTTTTATTCTGTAACTTCGAACGACATTAGATGTATAACCATATCTAATATACGGTCCTAATTATCTTCTAAACAGTCGCCATCATCATCCCATTAACGTCACCTCTTTTATAAATCATAAGTGTATCTTTATGTTTGGCCCTATGAATAATTAAAGGAGTTACAGCAATCATAAATTAGATTCAAGTGGGCTTTGGGTTTTAAAAGCTGTCGACCAGGATGGAAGAAAAGGGAATCGAGCACTCATCACAGCATCATTATCATTGTTTAATAGTCTTATCTTCTTCATCATTCTTTATTCATACTCCATAATCACCATCATATTAGCATCTTATTCTTCATTATTATTAACGAAAACAGAAATAGGAACATAAACTAAACAATTGAAGTTTTCACGGTGGTGATGAAGTGGTTTTCGGTTGGGTTAAATATAAAACAGAAGAAAGAAAATGTTGGTGGTGGCTGTTGGGTTGTGGGGATTTCGATATTAAAAGAAAGCATATACAGTAGCACGTATAGCAGTTCTTGTAGGTGATTGTTTTCCGGTTGTTTACAGCCGTAATATAAACAGAAAACAGATGGTAAAAATTTTTAGCTGCAGTAGTAGCGTATTAGACAGGAAACATATGCAGTTTTAATGGGTTTGTTGGTGATTTCATGTGATAGTCGATGGTTGCGGTTTCTAGTGGTGTATTTAAATGGGTCTTGGTGGTCCAGTTGAAAAAAGGAATGAGAGAACCGGGTACATGGTGGTTCGTTGCTTTCACGATCAAGGAAGGGAAAAGAAAGGTAGTAGAGTTGTTGTGTACCCGGTTGAAGACGGTTGTAATTATGCATGGTTTGAAGATGGTAGCTCATGGTGGTTGTTGGATGATGATAGTGGTGGTTTCGTTCATTAAGCAAGAAGGTGGTTTAAGCAAGGTGATTGTGGGTGTTTGTTTTTCGGGTAGAAAACGAATGAGAGAAGAAGGAGAAGAATGATGGCTAATATCTTTCTCATTGTATAAGTACTCAATGAATGAGTTAATGATTAAAACGGAAACAATGACTTTCAATTCATAATTTAATATCATGGATACAATAGTGAGATAGAAATAAAACTCATATACTGGAGACACCAATCACGGAAAATTAGAAAAATGAATAAAAATCAAAAAGTTGATCAAATAGATAGGAGATGGTGATTTGATTCGATTACAAGAATTAAAAGTGGAGAGAGTAGAGATAATATTATATGTATATATATTATAATTAGGAGATAAAGTAAATAGTATAATGATAATAATAAACACTCAAGTAGATTAAACCTGCAGGAAGAGGGTAAAATATATATCTCCTACCGACAGTATTATTGTGACGATTATAACGGGGTTCGTTGTTAATTAATGACGGATAAAATTATTCGGAAAAATCCCTAATTTTTATATTACATGTTTTTATTTATTTTGGTCTTTTAATGTGTAAAATTAATCATAAAATGTTCGTTTATTATTTGTTTCTTGTTCCAAGTAATATGTACTGAGTATTAAATCTCAAGTTTAACAAAGTAATAATATTTTTTAATAATCCTAATTGTACATAACTTAATTATGAACTAATGTGTATTTTTAAATTTACATAAGTTCGTATTTAGACTTGTTTAACCTAAATCCTAAAATTTGACCTGTCATTCGAGCTCAGTCCCTAATAAAATATAAGTATTTTTAAAATCACTCAAATAGGTCCTAAATATATTTTAATAGGACTAAAATTTATATAACTTATTTTCGGATCACCGTTTGTTTCAAAATGTCATAAGTTTAAATTTTAACTTCGTTTAACTAAGCATGAAATGATAATGAATGTTACAATCGTTTACTAAATGAATTCGATACCACATATGAAAGGACCCGTTCATATACATTATAAACGATTCACAATAGTTGATTACATCGCGAGGTATTTGACCTCTATATGGTACATTTTACACACATTGCATTCGTTTTTAAAAGACAAACTTTCTTTACATCTAAAGTTGACGACATGCATACCATTTCATAATACATCCAACTATAATTGACTTAATAATAAACTTGATGAATTCAATGACTTGAATGCAACGTCTTTCAAAATATGCCATGAATGACTCCAAGTAATATCTTTAAAATGAGCTAATGTACAGCAGAAGATTTCTTTAATACCTAAGAATAAACATGATTTAAGTGTCAACCAAAAGGATGGTGAGTTCATTAGTTTATCATAATCCATCAATTCCATAATTTTAATAGACTACAATATTTCATTTTTCATAAACAACCTTACACTCGCAAGTGTATAAAAATCATTCTTATGATGAACACCTGGTAACCGACATTAACATAATGCATAAAGAATATCCTCCGCATACTCACAAGTATGCCATAAATATTGGCAATCACAATCACCATTTTAATCGAAGTACTAAAGCATTCCAAATTCCAGAATGGGGTTTGTTAGGCCCATAGATCTATCTTTAAGATTCGCGTCAATTAGGGGCCATTTCCCTAATTCTTAGGTTACCAGACTTGAAGGGGCGATATTCGGTATAGTAATCCAACCATACAATGTAGTTTCAAGTACTTGTGTCTATTTCGTCAAACATTTATAAAAGCAGTGCATGTATTCTCAGCCCCAAAAATATATATTTCAAAAGCATTTAAAAATGGAGCAAATGAAACTCACAATACTGTATTTTGTAGTAAAAATACATATGACGTCATTGAACAAGTGCAAGGTTGGCCTTGGATTCACGAACCTATATTAATTATATATATTTATTTGTTTGATCAATATCTGTCTAACAATTTAGGTCAAATCGTAGTGTATCACAATCCTAATGCTCGAGACTAAATATGCAAAAGTCAACAAAAGTCATACTGACCAAAATGTCTTCCAAAATTTATACATGATTATTATATAGTTCAAATATAGTCGTTTTATATATTTAAATATTTTTAACAGATTTTATTAAAGTAAATAATATAGTTCTTTTATTAATAAATAAAATTTTATATTAAAATTTATATAATAAAAATATACTTTTATATATCTTAATTAATAAAATTTATAAAGTTCATTTAATGTTGATGCATTTTATGCAAGTCTCTAGACATCTACCACGTCCATTGCAGGTACAACAGTTTACAGGCCACCATGATCGCTCCTTATTATCCTATCTATGTTTGTATGTGGTTACAGGAACTGCAGGAACGAGATTTGGATGTTTGACTATGTTGACTTAGTCAGACGTATGAGTGAAGCCTCACTCGTACGGCTGATAGGCTCATACGCAAGGTTGATGCTGAGCTAAGTCACAATTACAACCTAAATGAGAAGACACGAGTGAGTGATCACCCGTACGGCTGATGAAGCCAACTCGTACGTGTGATGGATGACTTGTACGGGTGATTCAATAGCAGGGGTTATATAAAGTCTTATGTTCTTCATTTTAGGTTAAGCCTCTCATTTGTTACACACAATCAGATCTGGTAAGCTCCTCCGATTCTCTCTTAACCCAAATCACCCAGATGGTGAATAATAGCTCTAGGTGTTGATCTAATCACACTTGATTTAGTTGTTGTTTGACTAAATTAATCCCAAAAAGCTTAACCTATTCACTTGAGGGTTTGATTCACTTATTCCGCCATTGTGTGAGTTAAATGTGTTGATTTCTAAGTTCCTAGTCATGTTTCATCATTGGTATCAGAGCGTTGGTTGTGATTTCAACATCATCCTAGTGATTTTTGGTGATTAAAGAGTTTATTTGTTTGGGTTTTTGAGTTTAAAGTAATTTTTAGCAAAAAAGAATCATTTTTACTTGTGTAATAGTGATTTGAGAGTGTGTTTATGTTAGTTTAGTGCTAATCCAGCTTGTGAACGAAGAAATTGAGGTTTAGCTTTAATTTCTAGGGTTTTTTAGTGATTTGTGTGTGAACAGCAGCTCACACGAGTAGGTCAAGATTTTTGATCACACGCACGGTTGACCAGGCGGTTGACATCACTCGTGAACTCACACGCAAGGGTAAGCATAACCTTTTAGGTTAAGAAACTACAAGTCTGACCACACGGGTGATCACGCGGTTGATAGTGACACGTACGAATAATCACACGGGTGATTGTCACTCGCATCTTTGAGACTTTGTGACTGGTTCTTTTGGTTAAGTTGTGACATGTACGATTGAGTTGTGACTTGTACGCTTGAGTCTGTGACACGTACGGTTGATACTATCACACGTACAGTTGATATTCTGAACCGCAAGGTTTACCTTTGGTAATGTTTTCAAGATTTTTAATTCAAACGACTATGCGTTACATGTACCATTAGTTTAGAGCATTACGAATATGACTCAACGATTACTTCTTACTGAAAGCGAATCCGGAAGTGGTATGAAATGTACAAGATTAATGAATATGGATAACTATTCCACTTGGAAGTCGAGGTTTAAGATTTGGTCTGATGGTCAGGACACGAAACTTTGGAAGTATATTGAAACCGAATTTCAATGGCCACGTTCACCTGTGACAAATGAATTGTATACGTTACATAATATGCCTTCGGAAGAACGTGATGAGTATAACTTGGAAAAGAAGATGTATTGTAACTTAACAAGTGCTCTTGATGGTCCGATTTTCCATCAATTTCTGTGTTATGATAACTCATTCAAGATATGGGAAGCACTTCGTACCTTCAACGAAGGAAATTCATCTTACAGAACAAGAAAAGGGTTAGAACTAAAAGCTGAGTTTGATCGTTTTCACTGGCAAGTTGGAGAGTCTATTACAGAATTGGTTGAAAGATATCGTTATTTGTTAGCTGAAATACACAAGCATGATGCAACCATTGAAAAGAAAGATAAAGTTACTTGTCTAGCTGGAGCATTACAGTTAGAATGGAATGGTTTCGTATTAACTATGAAGACCAGTGGAGAACTTGCTACTGCTACAGTGAACTCGTTTATTGCAAGACTTCAAGAAGAAGAGCTAGAATTGTTAAGCAAAGTCAAGAGGTCTTAACAAGTTCAAGACACTAAAATGTATTGTCCAAATGGTTATACACCGCCTAAGTTGGCTCATGCACCATTTCAAACAGCTTTTGCTATGAACAATCAGAATATGTATGGTTTGAATGTCAGCAGTACACCTATCCAACAGTCTTCATATCCACCACAAGTTTCACCATGTTCTCTCAATACTCAATCACAGCCTACTACCAATACTACAGCGTCATCTACACCGACTACATCAGATGTTCTTTCTACTCTTAAGATCGAGAACTTGAGGAATGCTGGAAAAGAAAATATTAGTGAAGATATAGCCTTGTTGTCAAGCCTTGTTAATTCTTATGATAGTTATCTTGATGGTCGTGTGGGGTATGGCAAATCTTGTGAGACGAGCTAGAGATTACGGAGAGCGAACTGGAAAAGCAATCAGTCTGACCAAAGATATAAAACTAGGTTTTGATATGAATTTTGTTACTTGTTACAACTATGGAGAATTAGGTCATTTTTCAAGACAGTGCACAAAACAGAAGAAGCAGGGTAATCGTAATCCGTTCAAGAATCAGAACTACAGTTCTCAGAGTCAATCTACAAAACATGAGATTTACATTACTGATAAAGCAAATGAAGCTGATACAGCTGAGAGTCCAAACAAAGCTTTAGTTGTCATTCATGGAGATGATGATGACTGGTCTATCAAATTGAATGTTGATGATCAACAACCTAAAGCTAACATGGCCAAGATTTCTGAAGAAAAAGAAAACTGTGTTATCGATCAAAGTATAGTTGAGAAGGTAACTGCTCGTGCTGAAAGAGCTGAAAAGTTATCATGAATCATTCGGAAAGAGAAGATTCAAAAGATGGTTAAAGATAAATTCAAGAAGGGACATGATTCAGTTCCTCGTACACCTGAATCTGGAAGTATTTCACCAACATCGTCAGAGGACTACTACTTCAACAGTTGGAAGGATAACTATGGTGATACCTCTGTGTTTGAAGAAAGTCTAGAGTCTAATCAGAGTGAAGAGACATTGGTTGATTCTGATACAGAACTAGACAAATGGGGTAAAATGTTTGCTGCTGAATTGGAATTGTTAGTTCTCATGGGTGAAGGTTCAGATCTTGAAAGTGTAAGTACAGATAATGATGATTCGGGTAAGACATCAGAATTAGAGGTAGAAGTTAAAGCTGATCATACTGGAGTAGATCAATCTAATTTTGAAGCATTGAACAAGCAAGCAGTAGATTTACTGAAGATGTGCTTATTAGAAAGTGATCTTGAAAAGATTTCCGGTTTGACAAGAGCTAAGGATATATGGGATAGACTTGAGCAGATTCATTTGGGTAAAAATGCTGATACATCAGAGTTTCTTACAGACTTGTCAGAATCAAAAGATGAGCTCGATGATGGGAAGAAGATAGATTTCTTTGCATTTATGGCTGAAACTTCCTCATCAAATAACGTTCAACAGGTATCTTCTGATCCATCTGCTATTATTGAATGTGTTAAATGTGCTGAATCTAAGGTAACAATAGATAATTTAACAAAGGCATATGCGGAGATGAAAGAATAATGACATGCTAACCATGTGACCACTAAGATTGAAAATGAGTTGAAAGAGCAAATCAAAGTTTATAAGAAACAACTTCACGATCTTAAATGCTATAACTTTGACATAAATCAAGCTTTAATTAAACATGTTGATACAATTAATGAACTAAAGAAAGAAAATGAATGCGTTAAAGCCGATTTAGAGGCAATTTCAATCAAAATGAAATGTTGGGCAAGTGCGTCACAATGGAATGCATTAATGGTGGAACTTAATGACACCAAGGGAAAGGGTATTGGATATAGTTCTGCATCTCCTCCTTTTCAGAACACATTTGTTAATGCTAACGTAGTTAACGGTCGACCAGAAGATTGTATCCCTCCTTGTTATGAAGATTATGTTTAAAAGAATAAAAAATGTAGTTCAGCTAAGGATACAACTTCTGATGATACTGCTGAAGGTGCTCTAGATCATGAGGAAGATAGGAAAACTGGGTTAGGAGATAACTCTAAGAAAAGTAGAGTTAGAACACCAAAAGGTCCTGTTAAGATTTTGAAAAATCCTAGATTTGCTAACAGACCAGTTCCTCCTGTTACCCCTAAGCCTGTTCAGAAACAGAGATCAAATGATTCTCCTATGTTAGTAAGAACACAAGATCCGTCATCTTCAAATTCTAATAACGTGTATCAATTTAGAGGACATAGGGAGTTAATACAATGTTTTAATTGTGCTGTTTTTGGACACATTGCTGCTTATTGTCTTAGAAGATTCCGATCTCCGAGACATAAAGTTGAGTTATCACATGATGATTCTAGATCATCTCATGTTCATCGAACAGGTTTCTCTGTAAATGATGAACTTCGTGATAAAAGATCTAAGACAAATGTTGTCTTTGGAGACTCCAAAAGGAAGTACTTCAATAGATCTGTTTCTCCTGTGAAGGGAAAAATTCCTAAAAGAAATTTTGAGGCAAATGTTGCCAATGCTAATGAGCAAAGTAGACCTTTTGAACAAAAGTTGAGGTCTCCATCTCAAAGAGCTATTCGCAGAAAGTATTTTTCAAGAACAAGACCACGGATTAATCATTCTGATTCAGAGAGGAATGTCAAACGCCAAGAGCGTGACACCTCTCCTTCCAAACTTTCTAAATTTAAGGTTTCTAATGATGAGATTCCTCCGGACTCAAACGGGAAATGGATGGAAGTTCAAGCTATGTGTGTTAATGGACAACCTACTGCCGTCAGGGCATGGGTTCCCATTATCAATTAATTTTCTTAATGTGATGTGCAGGGAACCAGGAAACCTGCAAACAACACCTAGATTGTAGATAGCGGCACTTTGAGACATATGACTGGACATCTATCTCTTCTTTCGGATGTACACAAAATTAAGGGAGGTTATGTTGCATTTGCTGGAGATAAGGATGGTCATATTTTAGCTCAGGGTTTATTGAAGAATGATAAAGTCAGCTTTGATAAAGTGAACTATTGTCAAGAGCTTGTAAATAATTTGTTATCAGTTTCACAAATCTGTGAAAAATCCTTCAAAGTAGCATTTGATGACGAATTCAGCTACATCTTGAAACCAGAGTTTGTGATTTCTCCTGAAATGATTTTGATGAAGGCTCCTCGACAAGCTGATTTATACATGCTAGATATGAATGTTGCTACTTCAACTGCTGAACATCATCAAGCTTTTGTTTCTAAAGCTACTGAACAAGATTCTATTACATGGCACAAACGCATGGGTCATTTAATTTTTCAAAAGATGAACCATCTGGTTCACAACAATCTCGTAGAAGGTGTTGATCTTCGTTCATTTCAGATTCCAGGCACATGTGTTCCTTGTAAGAACGGTAAGCAGAGCAAGAAAGAGCACAAGTTGGTGAAGTATAATCCAATCTCTGTTCCACTTGAGTTGTTGCACATGGATCTCTTTGGTCCAATTCGGTTTAAAAGTATTGATGGTAGTAAGTATTGTCTGGTGATAACTGATGATTATTCAAGATTCTCATGGGTTATGTTTTTAAAAGAGAAGTCTGATACGTTTGAGAATTTGAAAGTGCTAATCAATCGATTAGAGACAAGTTTTAATTTGAAAGTTAGAAAGATTCGATGCAATAATGGTACAGAATTTAAGAATCAGTATCTCGCAGGTTTTTGTATTGAAAAAGGTATCAATATGCAGTTCAGTTCTAAATACGCTCCATAGATGAATGGTGTTGCTGAAAGAAAGAATATGGTTTTGATTGAGACTGCTAGAACTATGCTAGCTGATTCATCTTTACCTGTTCATTTTTGGGGTGAAGCTGTTGCAAATGCTTGTTACACTATGAATCGAGTTTTAACCGTTAAACGACTAGGTAAAACATGCTATGAGTTATTGCATGGGATAAAACCTTCTTTGAAGCATCTAGAACCATTTGGTGCCCTGTGTACCATTTTGAAGAGAAGACAAGGAAGTAAGTTTGATTGAAAGTGGTTACTAGAGTGTTTCTAGGGTAAATTTCTCCTAACAAGCGACTTTTCAACAATGAGACAAGATGTGTTGAATAATGGTCTGAAGTTGACGTCCAACGAAATTACACAAAGACTGCTACCAAAAGTCATCCTTGGATCTACAACTATGATGAGCTGATTGATTCATTTAATCTTGCTCCAGATCAGACGGAGAATGAAGTAGAACTACAAATGCTGTTTGATTTACAAAATGAGCCAGAAGTGTCTGCACCTACTCTAACTCTATTACCTACTGTCGTTGAACCAGCACAAGATTCAGATCAAGATGTTGATCCAGTGTACGATACCTGCGGATCTGATATTTCAAGTGAGAATTCTGATATCCTAAAGATGGAGATACCACGAATCTACACCATGAGATACATGTTCCCGCACACCCAGTTCCCAGAACTACAGCTGCTCATCCTAGAGAAAATACAATTGGAGATCCAAATGCATGCGTTAGGACAAGAAGACAAGTTCAGTTTGATGGTCAAGTTGATGCTCATATGACAGCTACTGCTGCATACTACGAGTACTCATGTCATATTTCGAGAATTGAGCCAAAGACTACAAAGGAAGCCTTGAAGCATGTTGACTGGGTCATGGCTATGCAAGAATAAATTCAGCAATTCCATCGTTTAGATATCTAGAGGCTAGTTACTAAGCCGCATGGTGCTAAAGTAATTGATCTCAAATGGGTTTGGAAGTGCAAATTCGATGAAGATGGCAATGTTACCCGTAACAAAGCAAGATTAGTTGCTAAAGGTTATCAGCAAGATCCTGATTTTGATTACGATGAAGTTTTTATTCATGTTGCCAGATTGGAAGCGATTCACATTTTCTTGACTTTCGCTTCTTTTATGAAGTTCAAAGTTTATCAAATGGATGTTAAGAGTGCATTTCTTTACGGCAAGCTAAACGAACGAGTATATGTCAGTCAACCTCCGGGTTTTGAAGATCATCTTCATCCTGACAAAGTTTACCGATTACGACGAGCACTTTATGGTTTACATCAAGTTCCTAGAGCTTGGTACGGACGATTATCGAGTTATCTTATCCAAAAAGGATATCAAATGGTCACGGTAGACTGTACTCTGTTCACAAAAGTTCAAGATGACGACATTATTTTAGTCCAAATTTATGTTGACGATATTATCTTCGGTGCTACTAAGCAGGAACTTGTTGATGAGTTCAAACAGGTGATGAAGAACGAGTTCGAAATGAGTAAATTGGGTCTTCTACACTACTTTCTTGGTTTACAAGTCGAACAGACAGAAAATGGAATTTTTCTTCATCAGGAAAAGTATGTGAATGATATACTGGAACGTTTCGGTATGACTCAAGAACATCCTGTGTCAACTCCATTAGCTGTGAATCAAGGTATTTCACTTGAGTGCGAAGGAGAACCTGTTGATCCTACGTATTATCGAGCAATCATCGGGTCGCTTATGTATCTCATTGCGTCTAGGCCAGATATTATGTTCGCAACATGTCTGTGTGCTCGTTATCAAGTTAATCCGAATACAGTTCATCTTACAGCTGCCAAGAGAATCCTATGTTATTTGTTGCATTCGCCAAATCTCGGCATCTGGTATTCGAACGATGAGAAGTTTGATCTTGTAGCTTACAGCGATTCAGATTATGCAGGTTGCAAAATTAACAACAAATCTACATCAGGATGATGTCAATTTTTAGGTGAAAGGCTGGTGACCTGGCAGTGCAAGAAACAAACTGCAGTTGCTCTTTCCACGTGTGAAGCTGAATATATAGCTGCTGCTAGTTGTTGTTCGCAAGTTGTTTGGATCCAACAACAACTTCACGATTACGGGCTAAGAATCTCTTTCTCTCCTCTTTATATTGATAATACCACTGCTATAGCGATCACTAAGAATCCTGTTCAACATTCTAAGACCAAACACATATGTGTTAAATATCATTTTCTTAGGGATTGCCATGAGAAAAAGATTATTGAGGTTAAGAGATTATGTACTAAGGACCAGAGGGCAGACTTATTTACTAAGGCTTTTGTTAGACATAGGTTCCTATTCCTACTAGAGATGAATGACATTGTTGATCGAGACAAAGTGATTTCGGATGTTGTGTGCGAGGTTTAATCAAGACTTTTAGGCTTTGCATGTAGGATGCATGACATATAGATCTTTAGTTTTTGATTATCTGTATTGCATATTTTTGCTTTCTGTCTGCATTCCTTTGCATGATTTATCTCATGTTTGCATGCTAGTCTGTAGATATTTTCTGTTTGGTTAAAATGTTAAAACACAAACAGATTTTATATTTTAGTATTTTAGGGGGAGTATATGTTATCAGCAGAAAATACCTAAAAAGTGATAAATGCCTCACCAGAAAATCTTAAAAAGTTGAAAAATCCGAAAATGAGCTTGTTTTGATTAATCTGTTGGAGATGAAGAAATTACTGTACTGAGAATTGATATATTTGATTAGTAATGACTGATTTGACCATTTTTATCTATCTGTTGTGTGATGTACTGATAGATGTGACTTATGAATTCTCGGCATTAGACAATCATAATAAGAATAACGATCATCTGAGATTCAGAAGTCATGAACGATCTGTTGCGTTTGAAGGTAGTCACCTAATAATCTCCGAAATCGTATCTAATGATAATTGTTAAGGAACTCAACAGTCGATTGAGGGTATCCCCTATCATAATTGATAATTGTTAGAGAAAGTTGGGGGTGAATTTTAAGTTGAGGATTATCTGTTTGGCTGGTGCATACCACGTTGTCACGTGCCTAATACTTTATAATCGAAACTAAACCCCAAAATATCAGAGAAAATTATCTTATGTCGAAAGTAAGTGTCCCTTCTCGCTTAAGGTTGAAAAGTATAATTCCTTATTGCGGACCGTTCAAGCATTTAAGGGAGAACACCTTCGAGTGATCTGAGCACACAACAAAGAAACATGAGTTCATGTATAACAATGGAAAATCCATTCATGATGATGTTCAAAATCAATATGTCAAAAGACAGTGATATGCTGAAAAAGAAATATTAAAAGAAAATCAAAGTCAAAAATAATTAGTGTATCAAGATGGCAGAGTCTTGAAAGTATGAAGAATGCTGATTCATGATGTGCTCATAAAGAACTCAGATCATTCTTAGTTTGACGCCCCCGCGCAGCTTGAATTGTTTAATCATGACGTTCACACTGAACTATTAAGATTCTTATCATCTGAAATATAGAGTTATACCTATTAAGACCGTAAGTTGGAAAGATACTTATCTAGATATACTCTAATTAAATATATATATGAAAGTTTAACTTTCGATATTGTTTTCCATGTCAACTTGAACATAATGAAGTTAAGGGCCTTGAGATTTATTTCGTGTGACGACTAGTCATCAGGCAAGTCTGCTTTAACTGTAAACCAATCCCCGCGGTAAATAATGTGCCTATTCGGATAATCCAATATATTCTAAAATCTGCCGTTTCAACTAGATTAAAGATTATCAATACACTGATAGAAGCCAAAGGCTGACAGGGTTATTCAAAATGCCGTGAGAACCATCCTGTTCAATTTGAATGAAATACATGGAAAGAGATAACGTAAAGTTACATGTAATGAATTGATAACCTAATAACAACGCACAATCATAAGTGATGAAAGAATCAAGGATTAATGAACTTAGTGTGATCTCAAAAATCACTGCTCTTTAATGTTCAAGTAACTAATGCCAACATGATTGTCAAAGTGTCCGGAATAAATATGTTCATGTTTAATGAGGATTGATATCAGTAATTGCATGATAATAGACATAGACTAGATAATTAGGAATGAACAACAGAAGTTGATTCAATATGTCAGTTCTGATCCATTTTTATATTGTTAATCATTTTGCTCACAAAAAGAATGTGGATTTGTATATTTCATTTATGGCTTGTTCTGATTACTGAAAAACAACAAAAAGATTTTTGTTTACATGTTATTGCATTTCATGATAGAATGTCTTTCTTTTGCATAATTTTATTTGCATGACATTTTGCATCAGAAAATCCATAAAGATTTTATCATTTCTTTGTTTTCTGATTATCCTCGGAATGCATAACGACATCTGAAAGAACCTTGTTGAGATCAAGATATTTCTGGCCACCAAATCCATAAGTTTGAAGTTTTTAGAGCTGGTGATTATTTGAAGGACTTTAATGTTTTAAGGTTGTAAGTGAATTTAAGATGACATTACACTGTAGGACTTACTCAGGATAAACAAAGTGATTGGAGTAATAACCTCAATTAGGTTAAGTTGTTTGGGTTACCTAAGTGTTGATGATCATTTCTTGAAGGGTTAGTGATTTATGACTCAAAATTAAAGTGTTAGTTAGCCCTAAGATTGTTAAACGAGTCGAAATCCTAAGTTTGTGAAAATTAGAAAATTTGAAATTGCCTAAGTGGCTCACACGCACGCTTGATGTGTGAACCGTACGGGTAACCACACGCTTGATGTTAACCGTACGTATGACCCTGATCAAAATTGGTCTAAGACTATTGGGTCACACGCATGTGTGATAAAGGTGAGACGCGCGGTTGATTGTGGATCGTGTGATCAACCGTACGGTTGATCACGAGAGTATAAATAGGGGTGACGAGCTCAGAAGTTCACACTTGTGCACCCACTTTTATTTCTCTCTCAATTTTCGATCTTAACTAATCAAGATTTCCACTGCAGCATTCGTTCATTACTTTATTCCGATCTCAGTGCCACCCAATAGTAAAATTTCATCGAGTTTTAGTACATTAATTTGTTGATTGAATGCATCGAAACCCTAAGGGTTCTTAACTCGAATTTCATGTAATTAGAGCTTATTTTGATCTGTGTTTGCTATTGTTTTAAGTTAAACAGAACACATACATGCTATTGTGATGTAAATTGGTCCCTAAAACGATCAAACATGTATTTTGTTGAATTTAAAAAGGCATTTAATACGGGTTTCATCAGACATGCACGAGTGACGTCACTCGTACGCGTGAGACATGACTCGCACGAGTCAGTGCACGTTTGATGATCAACCATGTAGATCTTTGAGCTCAGTCGTTTGTCTTGATCTTATTGATCACTCGTCTGCAAGAGCTGACACGTGTGATTAACCGCACGAGTCACCACATGGTTGACTCACTCGCTTAGAATTTTTGCCTCAACCGTGTACATTGTCTGAAACCATGTTACTGCTCAAACGTGTCAACAGTGACACGAGTGACTATATCACTCGCATGGTTGATCTCTCAGCCGCACGTGTGACATAATCACTCGCACGGTTCATCATGTTTAACACGTTTATGACACTTTGATGCAAATGCTATGATGTTTTATGGTGATTGATTTATATATCTAACTATTCTGTAAATGTTTTAGTTTTTGTTTAGATATCATCAAATGGCTGAACAACAAGTCAATATTCCGGTTGTTAACGTTGAAGGACAGGGGGAGCAACAAGCTAATCCTCAAGTGAATCCGATCAACCCACCTGCTCAGCAAGAGATTCCTCTAGAGAAGGGAGAACTGAACAACCAAGTTGCTCTTTATGACACTAATCTTGAGAGAGGTTCACATTTTAAGGAGATTATCGAATTTCTTAAGAGATCGAGGATACACACTGCTATTTCTACTGAATGCACACCATACTAAAGCCATCAGAGAGAGTTCTGGAGAAATGCAGTACTCGATGTAGATGAAGATAAGCTTGTTAGTAAAGTCCAAGGACATGATATTACTGTTTCTAAGGATGTGATTTGGAGGATTTTGGGTTTTAATGACGAGAACTGCTCCCACATGACTATCAGTAGAGAACGAATTCATGGTTGCTTTAGAAGATGTGCTTATTCTGGTTACCTTGGTGGCAAATCCGAACTAGTGAAGACATGTCTACCACCACAGTTTAGATATCTTGCTCACGTGATTATGCATTGTTTGAGTGGAGGAAAATCTGGCTTTGATAAGTTGAACAAGAAAGTGCAAACTATGTTTATGGCACTTGTTTTAAAGGCACCATACGATTTCTTGGGATTTGTCTTATACTACTTCAAAGCAAACCACTTCAGTACTACTCAAAGATACCTGATCTATGCCCGTTTTCTTCAATTAATCATTAATGACGCTGCACCTGATCAACCTAAGCTTGAAGAGGATATTATCCACCTGAAGCCGATGAATCTAATTACTTTCCGCAGAATGGAAGAGACAAGGAATGAGGATTTAAAGCCTGACTTTAATAGAAAGCTCATTTGTCATCATATCAAGGAGAACTATCGATGCCCAGCAGGTAATGCTTGGAGGAATGAGGATTCAGACTCTAACTACGAAGTTACAGATGAGCAAGGTGAGGGTGATAATCAGAAAGCTACTGGTAATGTCCAAGGAGGAGATAAGTTTGATGACGAGGTTATCGAGGGTGATGATGAAGCGACGGAGGAGGATGTCAGCTTGATTCAGAGGAAAAGGAAAGGAAAAGATCCTATGACCTCAGAATAACTCAAGAAGAAGGAGAAAAGAACGAAGTATTTTTATGAGTCACCTCAGAGATCATCACAAGGAGGTTCAAAGCAACAAGCTAAGAGGAAGCCATCCGGTTTCATGAAGGATGCAAGGGCTGCTATTACATCACCAAAACCTGCTACCACAACACCTCAGGTCACTTCAGATGAATATAAGACTCAGCAAAATATGTTGATCTCTTTGGTCACAAAAATAACCAATTTGGAAAATCAAGCTACTAAGGAGAAGAAGATCAGTAATGCTAAGATTGAATCATTGGTAGAAGAGAACAAGAGGTTATCTGATAGGTTGGATCGAAAGAAGAGTAGGACAGATAAGTTGAAGAAGAAGTTTTTGGCAATTAAGAGTGAGAAAAAGGAGAAACTAAAAAAGTTGAATGAAAAGATTGAACAGCTTACCTCTGGTAAAACAAAGTTGATTAAGGAGAGAGAAGAAAAGTATTCTTCTGATTTGGGTGAAGGTGATGAAAAAGATGATTAAGAAGATGCTGGAACTGGAGGACCCACTTTTGATATACCAAAAGGGGGCGTTCCACCAAGTGAGTTTCCTTTGGAACAGCTTGCTGCTCTAGCATATGACAGCAAAAACGATACAGAGAATGCAGAGACAACTGAAGCTGAAAACAAGGCTCCACAAGAAGAATCATTGTCAAGTATCCCTCCCGAATCAATCCAAAATATCAACTTAAGTGATTTTGATATGTTCGAAGATGAGAAGAGTGAAGATTCTGTTGGAAAAGATAGTTTGAAAGAGGATGTGATTATTGAATCCGAGGACGAATTTGTGACAGAATCTGATGAAGAAGAAGAAGAAGAAGTTGAGATTGTTATGCCTTCGCTTGAGCCATACTCGCATCAGTCACTCAACACCTTAAGAGACTTCTTTAATCTGAGCTATGACGAGAAAAGAAAGAACTTAATTGAGTTAGAAAATACGAGGAAGGTATACAAAGAACAAGTGAAAGAAGTGGATGTTATGTTAGAAAGGAACAAGAAGATCCGACATGAGAAACTGCTCGTTGAGAAAGAAAGAAAAGAAACTGAATTGAAAGATAAGAAACTCTGAGCTGAACAAGCTAAAGCCGAGACATGGAATGAGATTAATGAATGGTTCAAATGTGATAGGGTTAAAGTGAATAGAAACATTAAGGAAGACGAAGATCGTCAAAGTTGTTGGAGACAGAACGTTGTTAACCCTGATCAAGTAGATAAGCCAGAACTCGATCCGAAGTTTGTCAGTTTCTATGAGAAAGGTAAAAGAACCAAGAAGTACTCCAAGGGTAAAATTTTGAGTTGGGGCTATTTCAAGGAGATCAATTGTTTTACGATCAAGAGGGAAAGCGGAGTTGATTACATGGCACGTCCTAGTCACTTCAAAACTCTACCGTACTTTGAGATCATGCAACTTGCTAAGCTAAAGATGTTGAACGCTGAAGATTGTGACCTTTCCAGGTGGTTTCAAAGAAAACTCAGATATGAGTATAAGACAGGGAAATGGGACATCTTTAAGTCAACGACCGCTAGGTTTTCCATACACCCGACAAAGAAAAATTCTAAGGGAGGACCTATCCGTGTTGTTAAGTTCCGTCCAGCTAAGTATATGAAACAATCTCCCTTGATGCCATTACCCAAGGATATCTATAAGAACTTCGGATGGTGGTTCTATGATGAGTTGTCGGAAGAAGCAGTGATTTTGACTGCGATTGAGAAGGAAGATGGTAGCATACAGTTCGACAATGTGAGGATCTTGGATCCCATGTGGCTGAGGAACTTATCGAGATTTGATGTGGAGACTCTTCACCGCGATCACATTACTTTTAGAGATGATTGAAAAGAGGAAGCTATGAGATATCAACGTGTTATCGATGTCTACTATGCATATCTCAACCGAAACAGTGATGCTCAAAGCTCAAACCAAGTTCAAGCCAGCTGATCCGTGTCTGATACTGTGTTGCTCTTTTGTTTTTAGTTTTTGATGTTTGTTTATGCGAGAGAGAGAATCTGGATCTTTAATAACTTTACTAAACTGTTTGTTTTTATGAACTTGCATGGTTTATGGATGTTTACTTAATTGTAATAGATGTTCTAGGTCCTAGGGGGAGCTGTTGATGCATTTTATGCAAGTCCCTAGACATCTACCCACATCCATTACAGGTACAACAGTTTACAGGCCACCATGATCGCTCGTTATTATCCTATCTATGTTTGTATGTGGTTATAGGAACTGCAGGAACGAGATTTGGATGTTTGACTATGTTAGACTTAGTCAGACATACGAGTGAAGCCTCACTCGTATGGCTGACAGGCTCATACGCACGGTTGATGCTGAGCTAAGTCACAATTACAACCTAAATGAAAAGACACGAGTGAGTGATCACCCGTACGGCTGATGAAGCCAAATCGTACGTGTGATGGATGACTCGTACGGGTGAGTCAACAGCAGCGGTATATAAAGTCTTATGTTCTTCATTTTAGGTTAAGCCTCTCATTTGTTACACACACACTCAGATCTGGTGAGCTCCTCCGATTCTCTCTCAGCCCAAATCACCCAGATGGTAAATAATAGCTCTAGGTGTTGATCTAATCACACTTGATTTAGTTGTGGTTTGACTAAATTAATCCCAAAAAGCTTAACCTATTCACTAGAGGGTTTGATTCACTTATTCCGCCATTGTGTGAGTTAAATCTGTTGATTTCTAAGTTCCTAGTCATGTTTCATCATTTAATATCATTAAAATAATATGATAGGTATTATTAATGTAATTATATTATACGTAGTAAAATATCTTTGTATCACATATTTATTTGATAAAATAATATTGATAATAATAATAATAAGTAAAAGTTGTATTATTTTCTAATAATTATTATTATTCTACTAATAAAAATAACAATAATTATATTTTCTAAAAATGATAAAATGATAATTTTTATTAATAATAGTACTAAAATGATAATAATAATGATGTTTCATATTAACAATGATATTTTAATTAAAAATAATAATATTAGTAAAAATGATAGTTTTAATATTAATAATACTTTTAATAATAATAATAGCAAAATAATGAAAACTATATTTTTCCTTTAAATCAATATCTCACAATATCTTAATTTCATCATGATACTCATACTCATTATTTCCTAATCGCTTCGTTTAATAGCTTTTAGTCGTCTTTTATATCGCGTTCATATTAATAATAATAATAGTAATCATAATAATTAGATGTTACTAATATTAGTTTTAATTATAATAATACTAATAATAATAATAATATTAATGATAATACTAATAACTATTTGAATGATAATAATAATAATAATAATAATAATAATAATAATAATAATAATAATAATAATAATAATAATAATAATAATAATAATAATAATAATAATAATAATAATAATAATAATAATAATAATAATAATCTTAACGATAATAACGATAATAATAATAATAAAAATAACAATAATATCTTTTATTAATAACGACAATGATAATAATAATAATAATAATAATAATAATAATAATAATAATAATAATAATAATAATAATAATAATAATAATAATAATAATAATAATAATAATAATAATAATAATAATAATAATAATAATAATAATAATAATAATAATAATAATTAGATTATAACGACGATAATAATAATCATTTTTACAAAAATTCAATTGACTATAACTTCTAAACCGTTCATCGAAACCATTCGATATCTAAATGAAAAGTTCTCAATTTTTTGCTAGCTTTCCAACGACATGCATATCATATACATTATCTTAATAGCATATGTATTTAATTCAAGATTCGACATAACCTATCTAACGACAATAACGAACGTATAAGCATGCATAATCCTATATACTCGAGCACTAGTCAGGGATACACTAATAATATATAAAAGTTAAGTTATGAGGGCTCACGTATCAATATTGAGATTCAATATTGCAGGGAAAGTACGTAGACGCAACGGGGATGATAAACACTAGTTTGACTCACGAGCAATAGTCCCGAACCATACCCATAACCTCCATAGCTATAATCCATAATTTCCTTAGCTCTATCCCGCTCGAAAAACAATTTTGAAATCACTCGGACATCACTCCGTCGTAATATTTTATGTATAATAATAATATCTTGAAATAATACGGAGTAAATATATATATGTAAATCGATTGAGAGAGTTTAGAGAAAAAAATATTTTCAAGTTTCTATGAAATAATAAAACCTATTGAATTCTATTTATAATAGATTTTTAATTATTAAAGTGAATTATTAAAGTATGAATTATCAAAGTGAATTATTAAAGTATGAATTATTAAAGTGAATTATTAAAGTATGAATTATTAAAGTGAATTATTAAAGTATGAATTATTAAAGTAAATTATTAAAGTATGAATTATTAAAGTGAATTATTAAAGTTAAAGTAAAGTAAAAATAAAGTAAAGGTAAAGTTTAAGTATAAAAAAGTATAAAACTATGTACGTATAATACGCATATAAATATATATAATATTAATTTAAATCGTTATATATATTTAATAAAATAAAATATAAATATCGTTATATTTATCATACTGGTTAACTAATGAGTTGTCAAAAGTGGTTCTAGATATTTATAAAAGTTATATACGTTTTTATAATAAAGTTCTTTTTAAACTGAAAACGTTTTTGTACGTTTGAAACTAAATCAAATAAATATGATAATTTTGTTTTCCAAAACTAAATATATTTAAGAATCATTTTGTTTAAAGGTTAAAATAATGGAAATCGTTATATCATAAAACATTTTAGAAAAGTAGAATCATATATATTCATACTAGGTTTCAAGTTTTTAAATTACAGTCTGTTAGTGAAGCATGGGATAAAGTCCAAAGGTTAAATAAACGTATGAAATCATCTTAATAAAAAATGTCGAGTTACTTAACTTGTCGATATCCAACATCTAAGTTATTTACACTCCACGTTCTTACTTATAAATCACTTTACCATTTTCCGAATGTTGTCAAAAAGAATAGAGTTCATAAATCACAGTGGACCCGTAATCATATCACAATGTATCTGATAAATCAATCATTTGATATTATCTTCTAATTCCATCGATAAACATATTGAAACTAATACGTTCGTGTAAAGTATTATACATTTAATACTTTATTAATATTCTCAAGTTATAATATATATATATATATATATACATATATATACATATCTATTTATATATAACGGTTCATGAATCGTCAAAATTTGGTCGATTTTATAATGAATGTATGAACACAGTTTAAAATTCTTGAGATTTAACTTAACAAAATTTGCTTATCGTGTCAGAATAATATAATGACAAAGTTTAAATTTGGTTGGAAATTTTCGGGTTGTCACAGTACCTACCCGTTAAAGAAATTTCGTCCCAAAATTTGAATGGGATGGTCATGGCTGACAATAAGTATGTTTTCATGACGTATACGAGTTGGAAATTAGAGTTTTATTATCATCAAGTAATATAGATAAAGCAATTTGTTTTTTGTGAAGAGTACGAGTGAAGTTATCACAAAAGAGTGAAACGAGTAAGCGTAGATTCGTCATATCTTTTGATGTAGATGGGTTTATTTCCGGAGTTCAAGAGATTTGGAGAAAATCTTCGTAATAAGATTTGATTCTTCGGTAATTAAGGAAATTTAGGAACCGCTTTAAATGCGATCATCTGTTTTGATTGCTCTGTCGGATATTTTACTATAAATCTACCCTCTTCATTTCCTTATTCTCACAGCTCACACCTTTTATTCTTCCTTCCTCAATTCATATTTTAAAACATTCGTTAATATGCTCCATCCCGTTCTGATCCTTGATATACTCCTAATTTTCATATCTGTCATTCTTCTCTTTCATCTACCACCGGAGGATTTTATTTATTTTTACTATTACCTTGGGTTATAGTAATTTTAATTCTCCCTTGTATTTACGTGGCGATACGTATTGATATTCACGGTTTGTAATTTATGTGTTGTTGTCGAGCTTTATATTTTCTTTAATATTCAAGAGTTTTATACTTTGTCTCCTCTTCCCGACTTCAAGTCAAGCGAATAATGGTCCAGAATTCGTAGGTATGGATTTTGAAATGAACATAGTTAATGTTCTAAAAAGGGAATTGTAATGGCACGATCTTGATTTGTCAAATTACCAGAATACCTCGGAAAAGGCCGAATCATCAAGGAAAATATTTTCTTGATATATTTAGAGTTTAAGTAGAATACAAGAGTCGTGTAACATGGCACATGATGATGTTATGATCTGTGAATCATCACGTTTCATTTAGAAACTCGGCATGACTTACTGTAATATAATCACGTTGATCAAGTGTCTTTATATTATACTAACTCATGCTTCAGTTCCCAACACTACTTCAAAAACAATCATAATTTAAACTCGAAGGTTTACAGAATATAGAAACTAAACAGTTTTCTTTTTGATGTAATATAGATAGCGCAAAGAGATAAATGATTTCAGATAAGAATAGTTATGGAAATATCTTCAGAAATATGGAGGATATTTATAATGAAAGATTAGAATATCTAAGATCAGAGGATCATGAAGAATATTGTCCGCAAGAGTTTTAAAGTAAGGAGTAAGATATTCGCTAAAGACTTCAGTAGACACCTAATCATTTAGATTCTTTGAAGGCAGGTTTAGTCTTTGTGATTTGTCCACAGCCTCCTTCATAGTTTGCTCAATCCATTTTCCAGTTCCAAACCTTCTCTTTTTCTGAGCTTTTGCCAACACACTACTCTTTATCATAAACTTTTTACTGTTAAGGTCGTTTATAGTTTTTGCTGCTTCATCAACATTTCGAGAACTAGTTCGCAGTTCAGGGTGTTTTTCAGAAACTTCACATTCGCAGTATGTAAGTCCAGGAGATAGACGTTATATTTATAACTGTTAGCGTCGACATGCTGCGACATTTTAAAATACTGATTGCTATTTCCCAATGATTCGTATGGCAATTCTTGTTACAAGATGTAGATAGGTAAATCATGGGGTTTTGATAATTATAATGATTTTTTGAAAAATCAAAAATCAATGAAGTTGTTGGTAAGTTTATTGCTAATATGATGGAACATAAATGGTTCCCCGGTAATGATGGCGAAAGGGAAACGTATATATCAAGGTTATAATAAGGTTGTTTCGACTGAAAAGTTGAAGTTGACTTGCTGGAGCTGTGACAAAACTGACTACTTTGGAAAGGAATTGAAAAGTCATTTTAGCTAATAAATGCCAAAGGGTCTGACACGGATACGTGTTAAACTATGACTTTGGTTTTATAAGTTTTTCAGGTTCATAACTGTGGGTAACATGTGGTTGGATCATCATCTCGATTGTTCATTATTTGAAGTGTCTTCGGGAATTTCGGAGGGTTTGAACACATATTGTAATCGTTAATATACATATGATGTTCTAGCACAGTTTTGAAGTCAAAGTATAACTTGGAAAGATATAGGAATCTAAGAGTGATGATACTGGTTATATTTCGAATTGAATTCTGTGATTTCAAGATCAGCATATGTAATTGAATTTGAATGAGTATGGTTGTTTTGATTTTTATAAAAGAATGTGTATTGTTGAGAAAATAATGTGTATAGTTGTTGATTGCTGAATCAGATTCGAAGAATGTACCATATTAATTGTGAATTTATATATCTCTCGGATATTACCTACCCGTTAAAAAAAAATTTTACAATTAATATTTTGTACAAAAGAATTTTATTACAGTCTTTACGAAAATATATATGTGTATATTTTCTTTAGATGTAATATAGATTTAATGAGTTAATATTAAATTAACCTCATCTGATTTATGGTTGAATAATATTAATGAGTTAATATTGAATTGAATAATATTATGAATCAATACTTCGTTATTTGTTGATACATGATGCTGGTTTTTATCAAATTCTTGTGAACTTCGCCAGGTACGAATGATGTTATTTGGAAAGTTTCGAGTACATCGATGATGAAAGTGCAAAATTAAACATATATTTAAATAATACACTTTATTTATTATGAGTTGGAATTTATTGAATTGCGACAGAAATTGTAGCTAACGATGGTTAAGTTGCGGACGAAGGACGTACCTCATTGCATATTAGTAATATGAATTAACTGAGTAGTTAAGATTCACACATAATAGCTTAGTATGGAAAGATTTATTTTCATCTCAAAATTTATATATATATATAAAATATACATATAATTTCTTCAGAGGGAGTGAGTTAATACTTCATAACTTATTGATACAATATACGCGTTATTGATTCGTAATGATTTCCACAGTGATTCTTGAACTGATGGAGTTTGTGATGTTATAGATGCTGCTGATTCTGATGATACTGACGGCACTGACTGTGATGGTGATACTACGGTACTGTTGATGATGTTGGTAAAACAAGTCTAGCTTATAAATCACACATCATTCTTGTCAGGGTTTCTACTCTTCCTTCTATCATTTCGATTCACTCGTCTGATTTATGGTTAAGGTTAGAATAGATAATCTCTAAGACTTTAGAGATTACATAATCGCCGCGGAGTGTTTCTCCAATGAAGTTATGAATCAACACTTCATCGTTTGTTGTTGTTGGTATTCCTTGGTATCTATAGGGCGTATGACATTGGTGCTCGTGGGACAGATTGTAAAGTTGAGGTTTACGAAACGGTTGTGGTTGGGGGTGGTAATGGTACTGTTGGCGTTGATGATGGTAGTACTGGTTATGCTGCTGGTGCTGCTGCTGGTGTTTGTAACCTTTGCACCATATTCTCCAAAGCCACTACCCGAGCGCGAAGCTTGTTGACTTCTCCCATTACACCGGGGTGATTGTCGGTTCGGACGAGCGGATAAATAAAATCTAGAATTTGATGTAGTATATAATCGTGACGAGATACTCTGGAAATGAGAGAGAAAATGGTGTTTCGGACAGGTTCGCTATAAAGACATGTCCTAATCCATAAGAACGAATACAATAACATATGATTATATCGCGAGGTATTTGACCTCTATATGATACATTTTACAAACATTGCATTCGTTTTAAAAGACAATCTTTCATTACATCGACAATTAACAGGCATGCATACCATTTCGTAATATCCATCTATAAATGATCTAATCTGTCATTTACTTAATCATAATCTTTACTGAACTCAATGACTTGAATGCAACGTCACTTGAAATATGCCATTAATGATTCCAAGTAATATCTTTAAAATGAGCAAATACACAGCGGAAGATTTCTTTAATAACTGAGAATAAACATGCTTTAAAGTGTCAACCAAAAGGTTGGTGAGTTCATTAGTTTATCATAATCATTCATTTTCATGATTTTAATAGACCACAAGAATTTCATTTCCAGTTCTCATAAATATACGTCCCATGCATAGAGACAAAAATCATTCATATGGTGAACACCTGGTAACCGACATTAACAAGATGCATATAAGAATATCCCCTATCATTCCGGGAAATCCTTCGGACATGATAAAAACAACATCGAAGTACTAAAGCATCCGGTACTTTGGATGGGGTTTGTTAGGCCCAATAGATCTATCTTTAGGATTAGCGTCAATTAGGGGTGCACTAATTTTCAAAATTAGTGATGTTCCCTAATTCTTAGGCTACCAAGTAAAAAGGGGCATATTCGGCTTCGATCATTCAACCGTATAATGTAGTTTCAATTAGTTGTGTCTATTTCGTAAAACTGTTATAAAAGCAGCGCATGTATTCTCAGTCCCAAAATATAGATTGCAAAAGCATTTAAAAAGGGAGCAAATGAAACTCACCTATTGTATTTCGTAGTAAAAATACATATAACATCATTGAACAAGTGCAAGGTTGGCCTCAGATTCACGAACCTAAATTAATTATATTTATATATAAATATATATATATATATTGGTCATTATTTGTCTAACAATTTAAGTCAGGTCATAGTGTACCACAATCCTAATGCTCGAGACTAATATGCAATAGTGAATAAAAGTCAATTTGACCCAAAATGATTTCCAAAATCCATACATGATTAACATATAACTTGAATATCGTCATTTTATATTTTTAAAAGATTTTAATAGAGTAAATAATATAATTCATTTATTATTAAAATTTATATAATAAAAATATACTTTTATATATCTTAAGTAATAAAAATTATAAAATTCATTTAATATAAAATGATAGGTAGTATTAAACTAATTATATTACACGTAATAAAATATCTTTGTATTACATATTTATTTGATAAAATAACATTGATAATAATAATAAGCAAAACTTGTATTATTTTGAAATAATAATTTTTATTATTCTATTAATAATAATAACAATGTTTATATTTACTAAAAGTGATATTATGAATAAACGATAATTCTAATTATGATAACTTTAATATTTACGATACTTTTTAATATTATCTTTAAAATAATAATTCTATTCAAAATGATAATAATAATGATATTTTATAATAACAATGACATTTCTATTAAGATAATAATTTTTGTTAAAATGATAGTTTTAATACTAACGATACTTTTAATAATAATAGTAATGATAAAATAATAAGAACGATAATTTTATCTAAATCAATATCTTAATTTCATCATGATACTCTTACTTATTATTTCCTAATCATTTCGTTTAATAGTTTTTAATCTTCTTTTATGTAGCGTTCATTTTAATGATAATAATAGTAATTATAATAATTAAGTGTTACTACTACTAGTTTAATTATAATAATACTAATAATAACTAATATTATGATAATGATATTACAAATAACTATTTTAATGATAATAATAATAATAATAATAATAATTATAACTTTAACGATAGTAATAATAAAAATAACAATTTTTAATGATCATACTGTTTATTGATAATAATAATAATAACAATAATAATAATTTGATAAAAACTAGAACGACGATAATAACGACGATAATAATAATCATTTTTAATAAAAATATCGAAAATTCAATTGATTATAACTTCTAATCCGTTCATCGAAACCATTCGATATCTAAAGGAAAAGTTCTTAATTTTTCGCTAGCTTTCCAAGGACATGCATATCTTATACCTTATCTCAACCGCAGTTGTAACTAACTCAAGATTCAAGATAACCTATCTAAGGGAAATATTAAAAATACAAGCATGCATAATCCTATATTCTCGAGCACTAGTCAGGGATACACTATTAGTATGTAAAAATTTATTTACGAGTACTCACGTATCAATATTGAGATTCAATATTGCAGGACAGGTACGTAGACGCAACGGAGATGATAAATGTGATGACCCGGAAATTTCCGATCGAATTTAAACTTTAATCTTTATATGTTCCCGACACGATAAGCAAAAATCTGTAATGTTGAGTCTCGAAAGTTTTGAAATCTATATTCATGTAATCAATTACCCTTTGACCAAGTTTCGACGATTCACGAACCATTATATGAACGGACATGATTATGTATGTATATGTGTATATATAATTATAGCTTGAAAACTTTAACAAAGTATTAGACGTATAATACTTTACATAAACGTATCGGCTGCAAAGTATACACAAATAATTATCGATGGAATTAAAAGATAATTTTCAAGTGATTGAATTATCAGATACATTGAATTATGATTACGAGTCTCTATTAAGAGGTCCACTTTTATTTAAAAACCCTTTTCTTTTTAACGGTATCTGGAACATCTGATAAGAGTGATTTACAAAAGTGTCATTAGCCAGAGTTAGTCAAAAGTTAGTAATCATTTCCGTTTAAAATTCAAAAAGGTACTTTAATTGATTAACTCGCGTCCCTCGATAAATCAACTCTTTAGTTTTCATATTAAACACAGTAGTTAGTAAAATAACTACTATTATTCAAAATAAGTAAATTATATAAAATGAACTTGAAATGTAATCGCTTTTGAAAGACAAAATATTATATCATTTGACAAATATTTCAAATATATATATTGGAAAAATTTACAAATTTAAATGAAAATATATATTTTTAACTCAGTCATAAAATGTCCTGACTTAAAATAATATATCTTGACAAACAACGAGCCACTGATTTATTGAAGGAAATGACCACAACACTCAATTATATAAGATACATTTGTCATAAAGTAATTTTTCAATAACTAAAACTAAATTTTTATAATGGTACGAGTCATTAAATGTAAAAGGCTAGTTTTCTAAACGTACGAAAGTGCGGTCGAAAACCGTAAGTGATACATGAGTCGTGAGACCACGACCATGTCATTTTTGTAAAAATTATATTTTTACCATGAGCGTAAATATAATATAATATTTTATTAATTCTAAAGATTAAATATAATATATATAAAATAATATATAATTTACGTATCATATTATCATATGTGTAATGTATAACAAAAATGTCGGCAGGGGAGAAAGTGGTTTATGAGCTGGAGACTTCCTTCATGCAATCGCATGAACAAAAAGGAGAGACCCCATGCAATCGCATGGGGTATAAATGAGTGCAAGGTTCTATAAAATGCACGTAATTGGGTTCCACGTTTCATCATAAATCTCTCGCATCTCTCTCTCTACACACATATAATTATAATAATTAATAATATTAATATTAAGAATATTATTATTAATTTTATTATTATTAGTAGTATTATTATTATTAGTATTACATAAAATACTACGACGGAGTGCTGCTCGAGTGATCTACAATGGGTTTTCAAAACTGATTTTCGAGTAGGATAGAGCTAAGGAAATTATGGGTTATAGCTATGGAGGTTATGGGTATGGATCATGGGTATGCTCGTGAGGTCAATCTAGTGTTTGTCATCTCCGTTGCATCTACGTACCTTTCCTACAATATTGAACCTAAATATTGATACGTGAGTTCTCGTAAATTAATTTTTACACATTAATAGTGTATCCCTGACTAGTGCTCGAGAAAATAGGATTATGCATGCTTGTACTTTTGATATTGCCCTTAGATAGATTATGTTGAATCTTAAATTAGTTACACCTGCGATTGAGATAAGGTATAAGATATGCATGTCATTGGAAAGCTAGCGAAAAATTAAGAACTTTTCCTTTAGATACCGAATGGTTTTGATGAACGGATTAGAAGTTATAATCAATTGAAGTTTTGTAAAAATGATTATTATTATCATCGTTATTATCGTCGTTCTAATCTTTATCCAATTATTATTATTATTACTATTATTATTATTATTGTTGTCATTATTATTATTATTATTACTATTATTATCATTATTTTCATTATCAATAAAAGTATTATCATTAAAAATTGTTATTATTATTATAATTAGTTATATTGTTATTATTAAAATAGTTATTAGTATTATCATAATTATTAATATTATTATAATTAAAACTAATATTATTAACACTTAATTATTATAATTATTATTATCATTAAAATGAACGCGATATAAAAGACGATTTAAAAACTATCAACAAATTGATTAGGAAATAATGAGTATGAGTATCATGATGAAATTTAAAGTTATTGATTTAGATAAAATTATCGTTTTTCATTATTTTTATCACTATCATTATTAAAAGTATTATTATTAATATTAAAATATCATCTTTACAAAAATTATTACTTTTAATAGGAATTATTAATAAGAATTATCATATTGTTATAATACCATTTTTGTAAATATAAATATTTTTATTAATATTAGTAGAATAATAATAATTTTTAATACAAAATGATACAACTTCTACTTATTATTATTACCAATGCTATTTTAGCAAATAAATATGTGATACAAATTATATAAATTACCTCAATAGAATCTATCACAATATTTTTAATATTAAATGAACTTTATAAATTTTATTATTTAAGACATATAAAAGTATATTTTAAAATAAAATTTTATTTATTAATAAATGAATTATATTATTTACTCTATTAAATCTTTTAAAAATATTTTAAAATATAAAACGACGATATTTAAATTATGTAATAATCATTTATAAATTTTTGAAATCATTTTGAGTCAAACTAATTTTTGTCGACTTTTGCATATTAGTCTCGAGCATTAGGATTGTGGTACACTATGACTTGACCTAATTTGTTAGACAAATATCGACCAACACATAAATATATATAATTAATTTAGGTTCGTGAATCCGAGGCCAACCTTGCACTTGTTCAATGACGTTATATGTATTTTTACTACGAAATACAGTATGGTGAGTTTCATTTGCTCCCTTTTACTCTTTATATTTTTGGGACTGAGAATACATGCGCTTTTATAAATGTTTGATGAAATAGACACAAGTAATTGAAACTACATTCTATGGTTGAATTATCGAAATCGAATATGCCCCTTTTTATTAAAGTCTGGTAATCTAAAAATTAGGGAACAGACACCCTAATTGACGCGAATCCTAAAGATAGATCTATTGGGCCTAACAAACCCCATCCAAAGTACCGGATGCTTTAGTACTTCGAAATTTATATCATGGCCGAAGGAGGATCCCGAAATGATAGGGGATATTCTTATATGTATCTAGTTAATGTCGGTTACCAGGTGTTCACCATATGAATGATTATTTTTGTCTCTATGCATGGGACGTATATTTATGAGGACTGGAAATGAAATTCTTGTGGTCTATTAAAGTGATGGAAATAAATGATTATGATAAACTAATGAACTCACCAACCTTTTGGTTGACACTTTAAAGCCTGTTTATTCTCAGGTGTTAAAGAAATCTTCCGCTGTGCATTTACTCATTTTAAAGATATTACTTGGAGTCTTTCATAGCATATTTCGAAGAACGTTGCATTCGTGTCATTGAGTTCATAAAAGATTATTATTAAATCAATTTATAGTTGGATAGTGGATATTATGAAATGGTATGCATGCCTGTCAATGTTCGATGTAAAGAAAGATTGTCTTTTAAAAACGAATGCAATGTTTGTAAAGTGTATCATATAGAGGTCAAATACCTCGCAATGTAATCAACTATTGTGAATCGTTTATAATGTATATGAACGGGTCCTTTCAGTTGGTATCAGAGCGGTGGTCTTAGCGAACCAGGTCTGCATTAGTGTGTCTAACTGATAAGTCGTTAGGATACATTAGTGAGTCTGGACTTCGACCGTGTCTGCATGTCAAAAGTTTTGATTATCATTTGTGTCAAAAATCACTTGCTTATCATCTTTAAGAAATTACCTACCTATTATTCTTAAGTCTAGACGCGTTTTCCTGCATTTATTGCATAATAGCGTATAGATGAAATCTTATCTTGGCATATCTATTACTGAGAACTTTGACTGACATTTTTCAAAGATTCCTCCGTGATTTATGGGATTTTGGTAATATATATACATATGTAAATTATTTATTGAAGGATACCAAATCCAACTCCTATACTCTATTTCATATCAAAAATTCATTCCCTTAATCATACGAGATGGATCCCTCAACCAGTTCGAATTCCTCAGATTACGACAGCTATTCCGATATGGAGTTTCATTCGAGCTCTGACAACAGTGTGACCGGAATGGATCAACCAATCAGCCATCATCTATTCTGGATGAAATGGGGATGGGTTCTGAGCCTCCTAAATCATTGGAGACAAGAAGAAGGTGATCCCTTCCATCTACCAAATTGCCCTCTTGGCAATGAACCTGAAGCACTTACCGGCGAACCTGTTCGAGAAACCATGTTTTCTCTCATTTCCAGAGTATCTCGTCATGATTATATACTACACCAAATTCTAGATTATATTTATCCACTCGTCCGAATCGACAATCACCCCGGTGTGATAGAAGAAGTCAACGAGCTTCGCGCTCAGGTAATGGCTTTGGAGAATATGGTGCGATGGTTAAAACACCATCAGCAGCACCAGCAGCGTAATCAGCACCACCAGTAACATCCACATCGCAAGCCTCAATACTAAAAGCACCAGCAGCATCACCGGCATCAACATCAACCACCATTATTAACATGAACAGGATCATTACCACCACCAACAATCACATCCGCATCACACACCTCAATATCCCAATCTGTATATCGGATATCAACGTCACACGCACCAAAGATACCAAGGAGTTCCAACAACAACAAACGATGAAGTATTGATTCATAACTTCATCGGAGAAACATTCTGTGGTGATTATGTAATCTCTAAAGTTTTAGAGATTATCTATCTCAGCCTTAACCATAAACCAGATGAGTGGACAGAGATGATAGGGAGAAGAATCGAAACCCTGACAAGAATAGTGCGCGGCTTACAAGCTAGACTTGTTTTACCAACAGCATCAACAGTGCCCTTAACCACACCAACACAGTCAGTGTTGTCAACATCGTTAGAATCGTCAGCACCTCTAACATCACAAGCTCCGCCAGTTCAAGAAGTACTATGGAAATTATTATGAATCAACAATGAATATATTGTATCAACGAGTTATGAATTATTAACTCATTCTTTCTAAAGAAATTATATATATATATATATTATATATATATATGAATTCTGAAACTATAATAAACCTTTCGTACTAAGCTATTAAGTATGAATTGAAAAAGGGTAGATACTACTCGTTTAAATTCATATTACTAATATGCTATGATGTACATCCATCGTTAACAACTTAACCATCATTAACTACAATCTCTATTTCAATTAAATGAATTTGGTTCCATAATAAATCAAGTGTATCATTCAATAACATGTTTGATATTACACTTTCATCTTCGATGCACTCGAAACTTACTGAAAACAACATTCGTATCTTGCGAAGTTAGCAAGCGTTCTATGAGCATCAGCATGATTCACTAAGGAAATACCTATAAATATTGAAGTATTGATTACATTAGTGAAATACTCCGCAAAGATTATGTAATCTCTAATGTTTTAGAGAAAATTCATTTCAAATTCAATCCGAAAATCAAATGAGCTTAGTATGATATTAACTCAATGAATCTGTATTACATATGAAGAAATATACCCACATATATTTTCATAATGATTGTAATGAGAATTCTTGTCCAAATTATTATTTGTAAAAAAAAATTTTAACGGGTAGGTAATACCCGAGAGATAAATAAAATCACAATTAATATGTTACGTTCTGATTCAACAATCATCAACTATACCAATATACATTCTTCTATAGAAATCAAAACAACCATACTCATTCAAATTCAATTACATATTCTGATTTTGGGAATTTCAGAATTCAACTCGAGATACAACCGAAATCATCACTCTTAGATCCTTACATTTTTCAAAGCTATACTTTGACTTCAAAACTTTGATAGCACATCACTTTTAATCATAACACTCAGAGGAATATGAAAATCATTCAGGATTCAGGACAATTCCATCATTTGGATATTGACTATGACAATCTGCATTTAAAACCCTTCAAAATTTCGAAAGACACTTCAAATAATGAACAATCGAGATGATGATCCAACCACACATTACCCGAAGTCTTGTACCTAAAAAGCTCTCGAAACCAAAGTCATAGTTTAACACGTACCCCGCATCGAATTCTTTATCATTTATTAGCAAAAACAACTTTACGATTCCTTTCAAAGTAGTCAATTTTGTCACAGCTCCAGCAAGTCAACTTTGACTTTTCAGTCAGACTAGTCTTATTTTAACCTCGATAGATACGTTGCCCATTCGTCATTGTTACTAGGGAACCTTTCATATTCCACCATATTACCACCAGCGTTTAATCATCTAAAACACGATTCTTCTGAACCCACCTCGGATTGATAACCAGTGATTCAGATATTATAGCATTAAATACAGAGGAAACATAAAAATGGTAGATGGTCTAAACGGCCAAAAGTTTGATGATAAAAGATAGTGACTTGGTAAAACTCAAAAAAAAGAAAGGATTTGGTACTGAAAAACGGATTGAGCAAAGTATGAAGGAAGCCGTGGACACATCACAGAGACTGAACCTGCCTTCAAAGGATCCAAATGATTCAGTGTCTGTTGAAATCGTTAGCAAACACGTTACTCCTATTTCTAAACCTTCACAGACAGATATTCTTCATCATCATCTTATCTTAAATATTAAGAGATATCTTCGTATCTTCCATTATACATATTCTCCATATTTCTGGAGATATTATCACAACTATTCTTATCTGAGATCATTTATCTCTCCGTAATATCTGCAACATAAAAGAAACTGTGTTAGTTTCTAAATTCTGAAAAATTCGAATATGAATTTTTTTGAAGTAGTGATGGAAACTGATGCATGAGTTAGTATAATATAATGACACTTGATCAATGTCATTATATTACAGTAATTCATGCTGAGTTTCTAATGGACGTGATGATTCACAGAAAATACCGTCATCATGTACCAATTACATGACTCTTACATTCTATCTAATCTCTAAACATGTCAAGAAAATATTCCTTGATGATTCGGTCTTTTCCAGGGTATTCTGGTAATTTACCAAATCAGGATTTACCATTACCCTTTCCTTCTTAGAACAATTACTATATTCCTTCTGAAATCCATACATACGAATTCCGGACCATTACAAGAGATGCTTAATCGCAAGAAGAGGAAACAAAAGAACGAAACTCCAACGTAGAAATTGGGGTATAAATCGCAGCAAATAGGAGGGAGCATTAACTGTGGATGACAATAATTATAGAAGACAGAAACAAGAACATCGAAAAATAAGGGAAGATATAAAACCCAACAACAACCCGAAAATTACAAACCGTATATATCGATGCATATAGCAACGTAAAGACACGGGAGAACTAAAAACACTATAAACCCTAGGGTATAGTAGAAGTAAATAGATTCTTCTGGTGGCAGATTAAAAAGAAGAATGACAGATATGAAAGTTAAGAGGATATCAAGGATCAGGATGGGATGGAGCATGCTGGTAAATACTTTTAAGTATGAATCAAGAGAGAAAGAATAAAAGGCGTGAGTTGTGGAAGATAAGGAAACGAAGGGGGGTGGATTTATAGTAAAATACCCGACCGAGCAATCGAAACAGATTATTGCATTTAATCAAAGAAGATCTTGATTTCCTTAATCGCCGAAGAACCAAATCGTATTACGAAGATTTTCTTTAAATCCCTTAAATTCCGGAAATAAATCATGACTACGTCATCAGCTAAAACGCTTCTATATTTACTCATTCCACTCTTTTGCGATAGCTTCACTTATACTCTTCGTATAATAAAATTGGGTTATCTATATTACTCAATGATGATAAAACTCTATTACCGACTCATAATCGTCATAAAAACATTTTTATAGTTAGCCATGACGACCTGATCAAATTTCGGGACGAAATTTCTTTTAACGGGTAGGTACTGTGATGACCCGGAAATTTCCGATCGAATTTAAACTTTAATCTTTATATGTTCTCGACACGATAAGCAAAAATCTGTAATGTTGAGTATCGAAAGTTTTGAAATCTATATTCATGTAATCAATTACCCTTTAACCAAGTTTTGACGATTCACGAACCATTATATGAACGGACATGATTATGTATGTATATGTGTATATATAATTATAGCTTGAAAACTTTAACAAAGTATTAGACGTATAATACTTTACATAAATATATCGGCTGCAAAGTATACACAAATAATTATCGATGGAATTAAAAGATAATTTTCAAGTGATTGAATTATTAGATACATTGAATTATGATTACGAGTCTCTATTAAGAGGTCCACTTTTATTTAGAAAACCTTTTCTTTTTAACGGTATCTGGAATATCTGATAAGAGTGATTTACAAAAGTGTCATTAGCCAGAGTTAGTCAAAAGTTAGTAATCATTTCCGTTTAAAATTCAAAAAGGTACTTTAATTGATTAACTCGCGTCCCTCGATAAATCAACTCTTTAGTTTTCATATTAAACACAGTAGTTAGTAAAATAACTACTATTATTCAAAATAAGTAAATTATATAAAATGAACTTGAAATGTAATCGCTTTTGAAAGACAAAATATTATATCATTTGAAAAATATTTCAAATATATATATTGGACAAATTTACAAATTTAAATGAAAATATATATTTTTAACTCAGTCATAAAATGTCCTAACTTAAAATAATATATCTTGACAAACAACAAGCCACTGATTTATAGAAGGAAATGACCACAACACTCAATTATATAAGATACATTTGTCATAAAGTAATTTTTCAATAACTAAAACTAAATTTTTATAATGGTACGAGTCATTAAACGTAAAAGGCTAGTTTTCTAAACGTACGAAAGTGCGCTGGAAAACCGTAAGTGATACATGAGTCGTGAGACCACGACCATGTCATTTTTGTAAAAATTATATTTTTACCATGAGCGTAAATATAATATAATATTTAATTAATTCTAAAGATTAAATATAATATATATAAAATAATATATAATTTACGTATCATATTATCATATGTGTAATGTATAAAAAAAAATGTCGGCAGGGGAGAAAGTGGTTTATGAGCTGGAGACTTCCTTCATGCAATCGCATGAACAAAAAGGAGAGACCCCATGCAATCGCATGGGGTATAAATGAGTGCAAGGTTCTATAAAATGCACGTAATCGGGTTCCACGTTTCATCATAAATCTCTCGCATCTCTCTCTCTCTACACATATAAATTATAATAATTAATAATATTAATATTAAGAATATTATTATTAATTTTATTATTATTAGTAGTATTAGTATTATTAGTATTGCATAAAATACTACGACGGAGTGCTGCTCGAGTGATCTAGAATGGGTTTTCAAAACTGATTTTCGAGTAGGATAGAGCTAAGGAAATTATGGGTTATAGCTATGGAGGTTATGGGTATGGATCATGGGTATGCTCGTGAGGTCAATCTAGTGTTTGTCATCTCCGTTGCGTCTACGTACCTTTTCTACAATATTGAACCTCAATATTGATACGTGAGTTCTCATAAATTAATTTTTACACATTAATAGTGTATCCCTGACTAGTGCTCGAGAAAATAGGATTATGCATGCTTGTACTTTTGATATTGCCCTTAGATAGATTATGTTGAATCTTAAATTAGTTACACCTGCGATTGAGATAAGGTATAAGATATGCATGTCATTGGAAAGCTAGCGAAAAATTAAGAACTTTTCCTTTAGATACCGAAAGGTTTTGATGAACGGATTAGAAGTTATAATCAATTGAAGTTTTGTAAAAATGATTA